>NW_026526810.1:78594660-79794660 GCF_024362965.1 Panthera pardus | reverse complement strand
ATCCAAAGACTACAAAAATGCTGATTCAAAGGGGCATGTGCACCCCAATGTTTATAGCAGTGCTATCAACAATAGCCAAATTATGGAAAGAGCCCAAATGTCCATCAACTGATGAATGGATAAAGAAGATGCGGTGTACACACACACACACAAGAGAATATTACTTCGTGATCAGAACGAAGGAAATTTTTCCATTTGCAGCAATGAGGATGGAACTAGAGTGTATTATGCTACATGAAATAAGTGAGTCAGAGAAAGACAAATATCATATGATTTCACTCATATGTGGAATTTAAGAAACACAACAGATGAACATAGGGGAAAGGAAGGAAAAATAAGATTAAAACATAGAGGGAGGCAAACCATTAGAACAAACTGAAGGTTACTAGAGCAGAGGTGGGTGGGGGAATAGGCTAAATGGGTGATGGGCATTAAGGAGGGCCCTTGCTGGGATGAGCACTGGGTGTTCTTTGTAAGTAATGAATCACTAAATTCTCTTGAAACCAATAATACGCTGTGTGTTAACAAACTTGAATTTTAATTTAAAAAAAAAGGCAAGATAAATTCAGATCAGCAGTTACTCAGAAGAAGGACAGATCTATCCATGGTGGTGAAGCCATCTGCCCAGTTTTGTTTGCATGTGTTTGGAAGAATTAATTTGGGGGTTGAAGGAAGGAGGAAAATCTAACTTTAGGAATAAGTTAGTAAAAACTTATTGGAGATGATTGTTAAAGAATAAGGTACAATTTTAGGATATTCCCCAAAGAATTTCACTGAATACTTGCCCTATGTCCATGCAGCTATGACTATGAATGTGGTTGATCTGCACATCAACTTACAAATTCCTATAAACAATATCACTATTATATTATTGTGTTACAGGAGAAACCCCACCTCTTTGAAGATCCATCTTGGTGTTGCAGTTTTTCCTTTTAGTACACTCTATTTTATGGAATTGGTACAATGGAGTTGAAAAAGGAATCTGGCATAACTAATTTATGAAATAAACATTCTAATATTAAGATCAAAGTTCTAAGTGGTTTAAATTTACAAAAGTAATTAATCAAACGAACAAATATAGTATACACATACAAACTTAAAAATTTAATGGCATTTCTTTATGTAATCTTCAAGAGGGTTTTGTTACATGTATATACACAATGCAATAAAAATCAGACTCCTAATTTTAAGGACTCTGGATATTTATTTAAGTGTTCTTATCACTTGTAATTCACTTTGAAAATATGCCAAACTCCATCAAATCCTCTAAAATTAAGACCATGAAGTAATAAATAAAAATCAAATCACTTTGTGAAATTGTATTATATGGGTATAATTGGATACACCTAGCTGCCTCATACTGATACTTAATAAACATTTTTTCAACTGCAATATAATTATCAGTCCTCACTGAACTATGTATGCAAAATTGATGAAACAGTTGAGCCTTAATGAACAGAGATATTTGCATTTCATTACTAGGTTGTATAATTCTGCTCATAAACTTTATGAAATATTTTTAATGTTCAATTCATTTCAGATGAAAGTAAAAAAAAAATTTAAATATATATATCCTGAAGTCTTTTATTCCTCAGTAATGTCCTTTTACTAATATTCTTTCATTTCAATAAAATGGATTGAACCAGGATAAGATTATAACTTTAAAGTTCCATAACTTTATGAATTACTCTCTAAGGTCCATGAAATGTTTATCAGTCAGTTGGATCAGGGCAACACTTTACAATATGCACATCTTTAAGTAACTTTAAGGGTAGTGGGCCTTAACTATTTTGATTGGTATTAACTAATCTAATAAAGACTGATATTATTTACCACTCTGGGTCTTACCGTTCCATGACAGTATTGCTGAATATTGAAATATTAACAATGACTACTACTGTTATTATTAATACTACTAATATTATTTTAATATTTTTTTGTTGTCATTGAATTTTTTTCTGTTGTTACTTTGATTTTTTATTTCAGGGACAACTCAAACCTCCTGTTTGTTCTCATGATGCTCTCCAAGGAAGAGAAGTGTCAAGACACTCTCATTAGACCTTATTTCCTAGGAATGGAATTCCTTCTCTAGATTAAAGGTCAGCACATTTTTAATGAAATCCCCTTTCTTTCTCTACTCCTGAAGAGAAGTAGGTAATCTCTATTTTGGGGTAATTCCTAATCCTAAATAGGTCAGCCTAGGCAAGCAGAGTTTTAGAAACTAGGACAAGTTTTATTTCTCAGTCCTTTGTCTTTTGATAGTAGAAGGCATGCTTTCAGTGGATCTTTTCTTGTTTTGGAGACATAAGCTGCCAAGTAGGGATAGCACTGAAAGGAGCAGACATCCAACCTCATCATGCCTTAAGTGTTGTTACCATTGAAAAAAGTGAGTCTTCCTCTAAGTCTGAACACAGTCAGAACACCTTTCATTGGAATATGAGGCTCAGCTTCTAATTGGTCATCTAATATTTATTTGCCTTGTTCTGTTGGATAATGTCTTATTCTCTCAGGAACATGATAGAGCTTTTCTTTCTATCTTACTTAAAGTACCCAACCTCCCTTTCTCTCTATATCCTTGTATTGCTGTACTTCCTTCATAACACTTATTACATCTAGAAATTATATATGTATGTGTATATATGTTCTTTTATCTATCTCCCATAATTGAACATATCCTATGTGAGATCAAGAACTTTGTTGTGTCTCAGTCACATGGAACAGAATGGGAACTCAATAAATACTCATTGAACAAGAGGTACACCCTACGATGACTCCCAATGAGTCATGCCTTTGTGTAACTGCCTCTCCTTGAGTGTAGACAGATCTTGTGATTTTCTTTTATGCAATAGAATATGGAAAAGATGAAAGGAGTTTTTAGATTTAGTTAAGGTCTCAAATCAGTTGACTATGAGGTACAAGAAAGATTATCCTGGATGGATCTGACTTAATGAGGTGAAGTTCTTAAAAATTTCTAAGCCTTATTAACATCACTATTTAATAGCACCCTGTTTCATTACTCTACCCCAGGTATTTATGGATGTAAAACAAGGAAACAAGATTAACAAGCTTTCTTTATACACGCATTTACACTTTTAATTTTTAAGATTTAATTTATGGTTATTGTAAACTTCTTCAAAAAGTGACCATCTAATTAGTGTGGTAAAACTTTTGAACAAGATTGAAAGACACTTTCTCTCTTTTAAATTAATTAATTTATTTTAATGTTTATTTTTGAGAGAGAGAGAGAGAGACAAAGCATGAGTGGGGTAGGGGCAGAGAGAGTGGGAGACACAGAACTTGAAGCAGACTCCAGACTCCAAGTGCTATCACCACAGAGCCCCATGCAGGGCTCAAACTCACAAACTGTGAGATCATAACCTGAGCCGAAGTCAGATACTTAACTGACTGAGCCACCCAGGCTCCCTGAAAAACAGTTTCAAAGCTACATATGAGCAAATGCAAGAGTAGAGAGCAAACTGAATTGATGATGAGTGATTGGACAGATTTAAAGTAGAAATAAAAGTTAAAGGATAACAATTTTACCTTTTTCCCCAAGTCTTATTATCTCTGCAGAATTATTACTACTTACATTCTATCTTGTGTATGTACTGTATATAATTTGTTTTCATGCTATATAATGTACACTTTCATTGAAACTTTTGGCCATAGATGCTATGTATATGAAGATGACTCCAAATACTTTTTTCTATCCCAGATCTCTTTCCTGATCTCTAGTCTCATAGACATAACTCTTTGCAGGACTCATATCCTTGGGTATTCTATACTTCCTGATGGTCTCAGAAAGACCTTTTTCTAGTATTAATCTGCTCATGCCCAAATCCTTTAGTGCCTGCAAGACTATCCATCTATTATGTGTTGTTTTGTAATGTTTCAATCTTATCTCACATTTCTCTATCCTATACTCCAGCTGCATTTAACCTCTTGCAGATCTAGCCTGCACCAGGCAATTTTATCCCTTGTCTTGTGTCAATCCTTATACATGGAAATAACCTCTGTCTACTTAGTTCAAGTATGGCTTCCTCTGTGATGACTTGTAGAAGTGATATCATTTTGATGATCCACCCACATCTTCCACAAATGTGTATACTAATGGCTGTCACCATAGGCTTCATGTCTATGTATTTAACTTGATTTTAAATGCCTTTGGAGTAGAAACTGTGTCTGAACATCTCTGTAAGCTCAGCACATACCACCATATACATGATAAGTTCTCATTAAATATATGACAAATGAATGATTGAACAAGGAAGGTGCGCCTTCCTTTTTGAAGGAGTTTGAAACAGTTACCTGTGTTTGTCAAAAACATTTTTTAACTAAAATATATTTCCACTCTTAAGTAGACTGTTTCAGTCATTCTAGAAAAACATCTGGGGTAGTCAAATGAATACATGTGTACCTTGGACTCCAACAGCCTCTTTCCTGGTTACATATCATAGGGACATTCACACACAGGCCTATGAGGAGACATGTAGAATCTTCATTAGTCTTATGAAGAACTTCCAGTCCATTAGTCTTCCAGGACTTGGAAGCCATATAGTTGTCCATTGCTAGGGGAATGCATAAGGAGCATAATGTTAAATGCTCATTATGGATATGATGTTAAGCACATTATGGATAATTATGCAACATTCGGAAACTATGGATGTATGTCCAGAAATATATCTATATCTTTTAAAATATAGTGCTGAGTTAAAAAGTAATACTCAGAATGGTTTCTACAGACTGATATTGTTTATTTAAATTAAAATGCATGCATAAAACAAGACTCACAATAATGCATACATGTAAAGGATATACAACAAACATATAGAGTATCTTCCTGTGAGAGGAAGAGAAATGGGAAGGTGAGGGAATGCAATGGATTAAATAAATCAATAATTCAAATTGGAGAAACAGACTAATAAGTGTAGTACATCATGAAATGAGGATTATGATTAACTCAATATTCTGAACGTTAGGTACCTCTACTCACAAACATAAAAAGAAAACTTAAAAAATAGGAAAGTAGTATAAAGGAAAACTTACATTGCTATTTGAAAATATAAATGGCCTAGGGGTGCCTGGATAGCTCAGTCAGTTAAGTGTCTGATTCTTGGTTTTGGCTCTGGTCTCGATCTCATGATTTTGTGAGTTCAGGCTCTGCCATCAGGCTTTGTGATGACAATGTGGAGCCTGCTTGGGATTCTCTCTCTCCCTCTCTCTCTCTGCCCCTCCCCCACTCACACTGTCTCTGTCTCTCTCAAAATAAAGAGATAAACTTTGATAAAAATATATATAAATGACCTAAATAAAATCATCTGGAATATATAACATTATAAAAATTGACCTAAGTGGAAATGGAAGTCAAGAAAGAATGTCAGTAACCTTAGAAAACATTGAAGTGTCAGGGAATTAGCTGTAAAAATGACTCATAAGGTCTTTTGTGTAAGTTCTAGCAAATCTTTGGGGACTAGATAATTCACATACTCATTAAATGATGCTACAGAATAGAAAAATGTAGAAATCTTCCAAAATCATGTTTCCTCACTTTATACAACACTGATCTTAAAATCTAACAATGATGGGACAAAAAGAAAAACAAATGCTGCAGTAGAGACTATGACTCCATTTTTAATGTCTGACAGATGATGGCTTTTGGGCCCTGCCCCTTCCTTTCTGCTGTTGCCTCCTGTCTGGGCAAGCTGATAAGAAACTGGAGCTCTTCCTCCCCTGGCACTGAAGAAGTTCAATCCAGGCAAACCCTGACCCAGGCCCCACACCCTAATGGCAATAAGAACCAAAGCCGCCTGTGCCTTCCTTCACTCGAGTCATTTTGGATCTGCTTTGGTGCCTGCCTTCCTCTCCCCAAAAAAGGCCCCTTATATGAGTCATAAATCTTTTCATACCTTCTTTATCTGTACCAGTTTGAGGTCAGGGATTGATCATACGCTTTGAAGGGCAACTACAAAACAGTTGGCATTGTGAGGTCTTTCTTGTCTTGTTTTTGGCTTGCTGATGGCCTGTCCTGCCTGCTGATGAGCATGGAGATTGAGCTGCTGCCTGCTGGCTAGCATATGTTTTGAGTTGTATTGCTCTGTGCTGGTAAGCTTGCATTCTGTTGTATTGTGAGTTGTGCTGTGCTGTGATGAATTTGCTGAGTCCTACCAAACATCTGTTACAAACATAATGAATCAAGTTGGAAGTTTTGATAAGTATTTGGGGACAGGAGTATGGGATTTGACGCCTTCTTTATTTTTTATTTTTTATTTTTAATTTTTTTTAACGTTTATTTATTTTTGAGACAGAGAGAGACAGAGCATGAACAGGGGAGGGGCAGAGAGAGAGGGAGACACAGAATCTGAAACAGGCTCCAGGCTCTGAGCTGTCAGCACAGAGCCTGACGCGGGGCTCGAACTCACGGACCGTGAGATCATGACCTGAGCCGAAGTCGGACGCTTAACCGACCAAGCCACCCAGGCGCCCCTGACGCCTTCTTTAAAGTGACCCTGGGTTGTGTGTTTTAACCTGGACCTATTTATATGTATCATTTACAGCATAAACCATGGCTGACTCTAGATTCAGGGGAGTAACTCTTACCCTGTCACCACTGATTGTGTGTCTCAACTAGGCATTGACCCCTGTGCAATGTATGGACCCTTTAGTTGGTTACTTGTGTGGGGAAGAGTAGTCACTATATTGCATGCCCAGATCCACATTCCTAACTTCAGAGGCCTCAGTAGGACTCTTAAATGCCTTAAGATGCCTCTGCTGCTGCTGCCCATGCCTCTGTTGCCATAAAGATCTTAATCCTCAAGGTTATAGGGGAAAAAATCCCATGGCATCCAATGGCATGGACCATCATTTTATTGGGTAACTACAAACTGATAAAAACTGTAGATTTAATTGAATACCAAACCTTATCAACACATCAAGTGGTTAAAACTCACCTTAATTTCAAGGTCCCTCAACCCAAAAAAATAACATTCACTTTGGGAGAGGCCCTAAGCCCAATGTTACTGCTTTTGTTTATTTTGGATAGAGACATAATAAATACTATCAAGATAGAGAGGACTCCCCTCTCCTCCAGTATATACAGCAACCAAAAACTAAAACAAAACAAAATAAAACAAAATGATCTCTCTATGCAGTGGGAAGAAACAGGAACTGTAGCAGGGGTCTGTGATTTGACCTAATTGGAAATTCATTACTAAAAGAATTTAGGCAAAATAAATGATAAAAAGGGTACCCACTGGCTGTAGTGTCTCTATAATATAGGTTCTAAATTAACTTTAACATCTGCTGAGATGCACTAATTGACAAACTTTTGTGGCCTAAATTGATACTGGGGTTTGAGTAGTAGTTATGCCTATTAAATTTAAACTCTTTTAGGGGAGTTACTGAATATAAAATGGAGGACATACAGTTATGCCTCATCTTTACAGAATTATTATCTTGCCTAAATTTCTCATGGTCAGAGTGTCCAGTGCCCTAAAATATCCATAGTGGGCATGGATGTTCTGGCCCAAAAAGTTATAAAATAAAATTAAGCCTTTGACACTTAAAATTTGCTTGATAAAATGCAACTCCTTGGACTACCCCTTCCCACACTCCCAGGTTAAATAGTTAATTACAGTTAAGTAGTTAAATACAGTCCTGTATTTAAGCAAGACCTACAGAAATTAAAACCCACCACACAGGACCTACTGAGGGAAGGGGTCATCATTCCTATTGCCTGATTTTGCTAATGCTAATTCTGATAAAAGTGAATGGCACCTAACAGTGGATCACCTCAAGCAGCTCATTTCAGGGTACTAAGAACAGATTATGTAATGGGGGAAAATAGTTAGATCTCTATCTCACATTCTGCACCAAAATAAATTCAAAGTGAAGTAAAGAGTTTATTATAAAAATGAAGTGATGAAAGTTCTAGAAGATCATGTAGTCTTGTTTTGAGGAAAGACTTTCTTAGGAGGACACTAAACCAGAGACTGTAAAGGAGAGAAATGTTGGATTTGCATACCTAAATAAAATGTCCTTATAAGATAATAAAATATAAACCAAATTAAGAGAAAGATTAAAAACCTGAGAACATTTGTGATATATGTAGTGTATATGACAAAAAAAAAACTAGTCTCTGTGACTTATAAAGCCTCTTTGCAAAGTAATTATACAAAAATAGAAAAATATAGACAAATCACATTGGAGAAAAAAATGCAAATAGCATTAAGGATATAACAATATCTATTTTTAACTAATAAAAGTATAAATTAAAATAACAATGTGATAGTATTTTTATTCTATCAAATTGGTAAGTACAGAGAATTTGGAACACATAGCATTGGCCTTGGTGCCGGCAGATGGGAACTTTGATATGCACCTGATGACAGCATAAATTTATATGCCCTTCTTAAAGTCTATCTATTAGTCTAAGTTCTCTAGAGAAACAAAACTAATAGGATGAATATCTATATATAAAAAGAGGTTTATTATAAAACAATTGGCTCCCAAGATTATAAAGGCTGATAAATCTAAAGATCTGTAAAGGCAAGCTGGAGACCCAGGAGAACTGATGATATAGTTCCGCTCAGAAGGCTGGCAGGCCTTTGGCCCAGGGAGAGCTTATTTCAGTTCAAGTCTGAAGGCATGAAAAAGCCAGTTTCAGCTTGATGTTTCAGTCCCAGCTTGAAGGCAGTCAGCCATAAGGAGTTCCCTCTTATTCAGGCAATGGCCAACATTTTTGTTCTATTCAGGCCTTAAACTGATTGGATGAGGCCCCATTAGAGAGGCAATCTATTTTACTAAGTCTCTTTATTTAAATGTTAAGCTCATCCAAAAACACCCTCACAGAAACACCCAGAATTTTGTTTGATCAAATATCTGGGCCCACTGTGGCCCAGTTAAGTAAGTTGACCCATAAAGTTAAATGTGTGTGTGTGTGTGTGTGTGTGTGTGTGTGTGCGCACGTGCGTGTGTGTATAATGTATTTATATATAAATGTGTGCATAGTTTGAACCATGAAATCTACTTGTAAGAATTTATTCTAAGGAAATAATTAATAATAAATGCAAAAAACTAGTTCAACATACTACTATTTACAATAAAAAATTGGAAAATATAAAAAATAAGGTTGAAAAGTATATGCAGCATAATATAATTTTTATTAAAAATACATATATATAGGATTATGTCCAAAAGTAGGTATACATTACCTGTTAATATTGTTCTTCTCTCTTTTTTAGACTTAGAGGTAATTTTCTTTCTTAAATCAATCTTTATTTCTGCTTAACTGTTTTCTGATTATTATTAAACAAATATGAACTAGATGCATAATAAAATATTTTTAAATTCTTTTTTTATTTTAACATTTATTTTTGAGACAGAGTGAGACAGAGCATGAACAGGGGAGGGTCAGAGAGAGAGAGAGACACAGAATATGAAACAGGCTCCAGGCTCTGAGTGGGCAGCACAGACCCCGACACGGGGCTCGAACTCACAGACCATGAGATCATGACCCGAGCCAGAGTTGGGCGCCCAACTGACTGAGCCACCCAGGCGCCCCTAAAATATTTTTAAAAAATAGATTAACTGTCACCTTTTGATGTATCTATATTTACACAACAAATTGGGTAAGTATGGTGTTTGTTCACTGCTTTGTTCCTGTTACTATTTTAATTACACATTACATTTTGCCATACTATTTAAACCATTTGAAAGCATAGTTTTAAATATCTGCACAATGCTTCATTATTTGTATGAAGCATACTCCATTTAGTCATATTCTATTGTTAAACAATGGAAGTATTTATAATAGTGAAAAATTGGAGCCACTTGTGTATATATTTTGATCCATAGTTCTGAATATCTTCTTAGGACAGATCTCTAAAAGTGGGACTAGTTAATCAGTTTAAATTATTGAGTTTTTTTTTTAATGTTTATTTGTTTTGAGAGAGAGAGTGAGAGAGAGCGAGTGAGCCAGGGACAGGCAGAGAGAGGAAGAGAGAGAATCTCAGGCAGGCTCTGTCCGCACTGTCAGCACAGCCTGATCTAGGGCTCAATCTCATGAACTGCAAGATCATGACCTGAGCCGAAATCAAGAGTCAGATGCTTAACCAACTGAGCCACCCAGGTGGCCCCAAATTTTTGACGTTTTTGATACATATTGTAAAATTGTCTCAACCAAGATGAATGAACTTTTCTCCTGCCTTCTACCAAAAATGCTGAGTTCATCACATCTGAGGTAAATATGACTTAAACAAAGAAACACAAAATTTTTGTCAATTTGGCAAAATATAGTATTACATTCGGTTTTTATAATTTTCACATCTTTGTTCTAATTATGTAGTATGCGAGGCTGAATGTTTTTCAAATTTATTAACCATACATATAACCTGTTTTTTCATTTTTTCAAGTTTTTATTTAAATTCCAGTGAACATACAGTGTAATACCTTCTGTGTGTTTATTCCCTTGATTTTTCTGTTTATATAAGGTAGGAGAGGGGAATCCCATTCAGTAGGACTCTTTACATTGTAACAATTTAATCCTTCAAATATTTGTAGCTAATGCTTGTTCCCAATTTGTGGTTTGTGAGTATTCCTTCAAAAATAACTAATATTTACTTAGAGTACACTACCTGCCAAGAATTAGATGCTTTGATATGATTTCATTAGGTTTCATAATCACTTTAGGCTTAAATGTTATTATCCCCACTTTGTAAATAAAGAAAGTAAGGTATAGAGATGGTGTTTTGTCTGATGCCACAGACCCTGGCATTTTACCGCCTAGATATAATCCTGGCCCCACAAATTGAGAAGCTGTTGGCTTCCCATTGTCCCAAGATCTCAGAGTGGGTGGACAACAGGAAAGAGCCACATACAGGTGCATCTGGACACATGATACCAATAATAATGGTATCACCATGTTGAATTTAATCTGCTTCAAAGATCTGCATCTCCATTGAGTTTGCTGTAACCCTGTGCTAAAACAAATTGAGGTTGCTATCATTTGGACATGTTTTCTTAGGTCTTTACTCATTATGCACTTGGAAAAGGCTATGAATATTTACATACCTCAGAGTTAGTAGTATACCAAATGAATCCTCGGGCCCTTCTTGCTTTCACTTGCTCAAGTTTTGAAATTTTAAAATAGTATTTGTAGTTCACTTTGTGACTTTAATGCATGATTTGCATTGATTTATCTCCATCAGAGTAGGGCATAAATTTGCCTGTGTACTCACCACACAGAATTAGCAAATTAAAAAATGATCGTAGTTCATCATTGATCAAGTAAAATACTTGATCGTAGTTGCCACAAGTATACATATTTTCAGTAAGGAGTTGAAATCCATTTTATTATTGCTTTCCAGGGCTAGTCTCCCATCTCTATGAGCAGCCAATTATTAAGAATTTTGTGTGTCTCTTTCTGGGGTTCACTTTTCATTTTCTATTATGAAAATAAATATATGTCTTAAACATATGTGTATATATATATATATGCTATATATCAGCATATCTATCTTTGATGCCTTTTATAGTTATGATGTATAGAATTTTATGTTTTTAAAAATTAAATCAATGCCAAAGCAACTGCATGTTTTGTTAAATGCAAGGTATGTATTGAATGTACCCATATTTCTCATATGTCTTATTTATTCATTTAAGAAACTGGCTATCAGTTATTAAATAAATCTACCCTAACTTATTTATTACCATGATGAGCATTTAGGATTTTTTCACT
The DNA here is from genome assembly GCF_024362965.1 of Panthera pardus. Lineage (NCBI taxonomy): Eukaryota > Metazoa > Chordata > Mammalia > Carnivora > Felidae > Panthera > Panthera pardus. The sequence continues at coordinate 79,782,926 of NW_026526810.1, read as the reverse complement.
TTTTTTTCATTATTACAAAAAGACTGTATATGTAGCAGTTCTTCAACTTATTTTGTCTCAAGATGCTTTTACACCCAAATAATATTCAGAGCCCAAACACCTTTTGTTTAGTTTGTTACATCTACCAATATTCATTGTATGAAACTGATAAATTAGAAAATATGGAATTGACACTTGAACAATGCAGGGTTTAGGGGAGCCAATCTTTGTGCACAAACCTCTCGTGGTTTGTGGATTCAAGCCCTGGGTCAGGCTATGTGCTGACAGTGTTCAGCCTGCTTGGGATTCTCTCTCTCTCTCCTCCTCCTCCCTCCCCAAAATAAATAAACTCAAAAAAAAGAAGTTATTGACATAATTACAATTATTATTTTTTGCTGCCAAGTATAATTTAGATTCAAAATATATTCATTGCTTTCTTTGCACACCATTCCTCCTTGTATCTTGTGTTTCCCTTCTTTCTTTCAATTTTATTATTTATTTATTTATTTATTATTTATTTATTTATTTTTTTTTTATTTAGAGAAAGAGAGAGTGTGTGTGTGTGTGCATGGGAGTACCAAGGGGCAGAGAGAAAGGGAGAGAGAGAATCCCAAACAGTCTCTGCTTTGTCCGTGCAGAGACTCAATTCAGGGCATTTCTGAGATCATGACCTGAGCCGAAATCAAGAGTGGATGCTTAACTGACTGAGCCATCCAGGCACCCTTTGTGTTTCCCTTCTTGGTTCAATTTTCTTTTTGTAGGTCCTACTTTAACAGTTCTTTCTGTTGGTGTTGTGAGTAATAACCTCATTGTTTGACCAAGAAAATCTTGTTTCCACACTAACTTTTGCCTTGTATTTTATATGGGCAGAATTTTAGGTTGATTTTCATTCCTTTGTTCATATTTTTTCTTTCTGGAGTTTTACAATATTTTTCTCTTCAATTTTTGTAATTCCTGGTGTCCCTATAATTTGTTTTTAAAATTTTTTTTTAATGTTTATTCATTTTTGAGAGACAGAGACAGAGAGCAAGAAGGGGTGGGGCAGAGAGAGAGGGAGACACAGAATCCAAAGCAGGCTCCAGGCTCTGAGCTGTCAGCACAGAGCCCAATGCAGGGCTTGAATGCACAAGCTGTGAGATCATGACCTGAGCCGAAGTCAGACGCTTAACGGACTAAGCCACCCAGGCACCCCAACCCTATAATTTGTTTTTTTTTTTTTAATTTGTTTAAATTAACATGGGGTTTTTTGTTGGTTTTTTAAATTTTGTTCAGGACTTCTTGTATCTCATCAATTTACCCTTTTTCAAGTCTGAAATGTTGTCAGCCACTGAATATTACCTTTCTCCTATTCTTTCTATTCTCATTCTTGATTTCCTATTAGATGTATGTTCAAACTTTTCATCTTAGCATCTATTTCTTATAATTACTTATTTATATTTTTTATTTCTTTAGATTATCCTCAATGGTTTATTTATATCTAGATTCTGTTCGACCATTTTTTCTCTTCACTCTTATCTAATATACTGTCAAAATTATCCTTTTTTTTTAGTTTAGGTATTTTTTTTCAAAACAGTTTAATTGAGATATAATTCACACACCATCCTTTTCCCTTCTCAAAGTACAGGTTTAGTGATTTTTAGTATACTCATAAAATTGTACAATATCGTTACTATCTACTCTTAGAACACTTCATTACACCAAAAAGAAACATACCCATTTGTAGTCACTCCCTGTATCTTCCCTCGCCCTCCCCAGGGAACCATTAATTCACCATTTGTCTCTACAGATTTGTTTCTTCTGGGTTATTTCATATAAATGGAATCATACATACATGGTCTGTTGTGAGTGGCTACTTTCACTTAGATTAATGGGGTTTTTAAAAAGTTTTTTTTAATGTTTTTATTTATTTTTGAGAGAGAGACAGAGCAAGTGGGGTAGGGGCAGAGATAGAGAGGGAGACACAGAATCCGAAGCAGGCTCCAGGCTCTAAGCTGTCAGCACAGAGCCCAATGCAGGGCTCGAACTCACAAGCTGTGAGATCATGACCTGAGCCAAAGTTGGACACTCAACCGACTGAGCCACCCAGGCGCCCCTCACTTAGTTTAATGTTTTTAAGATTCATGCATGCCATAACCTTACGAGTACTGCATTTCTTTCTATTGCAAATAATATTCCATCGTGTGGATAAGCCATGTTTTGTTTATGCATTCTCAGTCGATGAACATTTGGATTATTTGCACTTTTTGGCTGTCTTGAACAATGCTGCTATGAACATTAATGTACAAGTAGTTTGTTTGTATGTATGTTTTCATTTCTCTTGGGTATATACTTAGGCATAAAACTGCTTGACTATGGGGTAAACCTATGCTCGATATTTGGACGAATTCCAAACTGTTTTCCACAGTGGCTGTATCATTTTAAATTCATATCAGTAATGAGTGAGGTTTCTAATTTCTCAATACTCAGTACTTACTGGTGTCTTTTGCTTGGAACTATCCTAATGTGTATGTGAAGTGGCATCTCATTGTGATTTTGATTTGCATTTCCCTAGTGATAAAAGATACTGAGCATCATTTCATGTGCTAATTGCCCATCTTTATATGTTCCTTGGAGCAATGCCTAAACAAACCATTTGCCCATTTTTAATTGTATAATTTATCTTTCTATTGTTGAGTTGGTAATTCTTTATATATTATGGATAAAAAAATCTTTGTTAGATATATGATTTGAAAATATCTCTCCAATTGTGTGGGTTATCTTTTTACTCTCTTGATGGTATCCTTTGAAGCACAGAAGTTTTTAATACTGATGAAGTGCAATTTATTTTTTCGTTTGTCATTTGTACTTTTGGTGTCATATCTAAGAAATCTTACCTATTCCAAAGTTATAAAGACTTAATCCTGTGTTTTTTCTAATATTTTAATAGTTGTAGCTTTTATACTTAGAAATATGATGTATTTTTAGTTAACTTTTATATATGATATGAGGTAGGGATCCAAGTTCATTCTTTTGCATGTGGATATATTTATTAGTCCACATCTTGCTTAAATATATACAAATAGTGGGGCATGATTACACTTACCTAGGATTTATATGTACTTGACATGGGAGAAATAGTTTTCCATGTTAGCCCAATTGCTACTGTGACTCAAAGAAATTCTAAAAACACTGTCTAATATCATGGGAGGTTGTACCAAAATGACAGAACTTATCCATGTGCTAGTATTGGATGTAGCAATCTCAATGATCACAAACCCATTCACTAGAATGATATTTATTAAGTGGATGAATGGTTTTATGTTTAAAATAAATAATAAAAAGACTGTAATTTCAATGGTCATTATAAATATTAGCTTTTATGACTTAAAAACATTTTTTTAATGTTTATTTTTGAGAGAGAGAGGCAGAGTGAGAGCAAGGGAGGGGCAGAGAGGGAGGCACATAATTCGAAGCAGGCTCCAGGCTCTGCGCTGTCAGCACAGAGCCCAGTGCAGGGCTCCAACCCATGAACCGTGAGATCATGACCTGAGACAAAGTAAGACACTTAACCAACTGACCCACCGAGGAGCCCCATAGCTTTTATGACTTTAAAACTTGAGTCTAATGAAAGAAAACTGTTTTAAGTCAACTCCTTGCCTGTGCAGAATGAGAACTAATATTCATAAAGATAATCTCTTTATTGTACATGTACCTATTATTTTCTGAATCTTTTCCCTCCTTTTTGATGAGATATAATCAACATACAGCACTGTATAAGTTTAATGATTTGCCTTACATTGTAAAATGATTACCACAGTAGGTTTGGTTAACATCCATCATCTCACATAGATACAAATATTTTCTGAAACTTAAAGGTAAATTGTTTTCTGAAATTTTGATTGAGTTTTACATTGACAAGGGATCTTAAAACTTATAAGTCCTGATACCTTTCTTTCAAGGATCAGAAAACCAAGGTCAAGAGTGCTTAAGTGACTTGTTCAAAGGCATATAACCAGTTAATGAGAGACCACACAGTGAACCCAAATGTGCTGACTTTTTTTGAGATCAGTGCTTTCCCCACTCACATGGTATTCTTCTTCAGAAAATAAGAATAATATAAGCTTAGAGTATACCTGTTGGTTTATGATTGGCCTAGGGAATGCTCACACAGCTGTACTGGAAATAAATTATGAAGGGGCACAAAGACGATCATAAAAATGATCAATGAGGATTCCATAAATGATGAAATCATAAATGAGTACCTAAGAAATTTGATTTTATTTGATATTCTTCCTCTACTACTTATACTTGAGTTTTCTCTTTAAAATTGCCTTCCATAGGCCTAGAAATAAAAAACTGTGTAGGTAGATATTGGATTCCATGTATCTTAATGTCCTCCTCACATTCCTGGAGGCTAATGTGTGAAAAGTGTAGGTTGAACATCTGCCTTTCTTTCAGTTAAATAGCACCTTTTTAGGACAAAATTTAGAATGAAAGGGGTTACTTTCTATTGAGGATTTATTTATCTTGAAATTAATAGAATCTGAAAGAAGCTGTTAGTAAAATTTTGTAGGTGGAAGATGGGTGAGGAAGAGTCTAGAAAACCAGCTATTGAAAATAGAAATGTGTTTTTATAGCTTTGTTGTTCAAAGGTGTTTTTATTTTTGTGTGTATTTTTTTTTTAATTTTACTGACACATATAGTGAGAAACTAATTAGTAATGTATTGGTGAAAAAAGGTTCAGTTTTGTTCAGAAATGAATAGAAGGAATGTCTACTTATATTACTAGAAACATTTCTTTCTGTTTAATTGCATTATATAGTGATGGGTTTAAATTGCAAGGAAAGAAAATACATCTATGTTGTCCTGAGAATAACTGAATTCTTTTAGTTATTGTCGCTTTTTTTTAAATCCAAAAGTAATGAACCATCCATATTTTTTTCAAATAAAAACTTAGGACATGTAACCTATACTTTTTTGCATAAAATAAGAACCATAAAAATTTACCTTTGTTTTACAGATTTTTTCCCAAGGAACTTATTGTACCAATCTTCACAAAATCCTTAGGCAAAGAGAATCAGTAATCTATAAGGAAGATGTAGAAATAGCAGGGAAAATTTGGCATCTTTTAAAATACTAAATACTAAAATACTAAATACTAAATAGAGGTAGGTGTTCTGCATTTTATCCTATTTATATGGCAAGGACTGGTTTAGAATTAAGGTAATGCTTCTTGTCTTTTTATCCATTCATTCATTCATTTCAAAATAAGCGCCAACCGGGTATTGGACTATGTGTTTACAGGCACTGGGCAAAGCATCAGTGATATCAAGATAAAAGACAAAACATTTCTGCCCTCAAATTATTCACAGTCTAATGGAGAACAAAGAAAGTTAGATGGATGACTACAGTATAACATAAGTAAACTTTGGAGAATAAAAAACAAATAGAGGGCATCATGTACAGACTAGAAGATTAAAGAAGATGGAAAACCCTCAGTACAGAGTCTAACTCACTGCATTGTCTACCAGTTCCAAGTCATTTTTTAAGATCCTCCAGAGACTTTACCTAGAAGACATCATAAGGTCCAAGATCACGATGTTCTCATTTCATGACTGTTTTGCACTAGTATTTCACTCATGGCTAAGATGCAGAGTGTAAGGGGGAGAACATGGACCTGGGAGTGATCATTCCAGGGTACAAATCAGGGTTTACCCATTCAATGACATTATGACTTTAGAAAAATGACTACACTTCTCTGGATCTGTGTTTCCTAATTTTTAAAATGGCAATAATAATGAGGTAATTTGTATGTTTAAATGGGGCAACATTTAATGTGTTGATACAGTTCCTGGCATTTAACAAATGTTTTAAATCCATGAACATTCATTAACATCCATTACTTTAAAATTTTTTTTAATGTTTTATTTTATTTTTGAGAGACAGAGAAAGACAGCATGAGTGGGGGAGGAGCAGAGAGAGAGGGAGACACAGAATCCAAAGCAGGCTCCAGGTTCCGAGCTGTCAGCACAGAGCCTGACACAGGGCTCAAACCCACAAACTGTGAGATCATGACATGAGCTCAAGTTGGATGTCCAACCAACTGAGCCACCCAGGCGCCCCTACCATCCATTACTTTTAAAAATAATTCCATAACCAAAATTATTAATAGTAAAATTTTAAACTTTAAACAAATTTAAATAATGTAGTTCTGTTGAGCATTGTTTTAAAGTTGATACGACACCCATGATGGTAAGGGAATTTCTCAAGTAACAAATAGGCTTTATTTTAAAAATTAATGTGTATGTCCATTATTTGGATCTCATAATGACATTTTCACACATAAGCTATTAATCAACATAGCCATAATCAAACACTTATTCAATATTATTTTTGTGTCGTGTTTCAGTTTAGAGCACAAAAGCCTACTTAACCCACAATATAAGTGAAAGGGAAGATATTCCTTCCGTTTGCTTCTTCACACATGGCAACTTAAATCACTTGGTGCAGAGGAATTAATGGCCACTTTTACCACTTGTATCCACTCTGGCAAGAGTATTGGCATCGTGGTTTTTGCGTGGTGTGATGCACACAAAAAAGGTACACAAATATATGTACACTGAGCACTTTCACCATACATAACATTTTATTAGTTTTTATATTGGTTCTTTATAATGACTTGGTAATTGGTGTAGTGAATTATCAATAATTTAAGAAATGGTCTGATTTTGTGCCAGTACCATACTGTCTTGGTAATTACACTTTTGTAATACACCTTGAAGTCTAGAATTGTGATGCCTCCAGCTTTGGATTTCTTTTTCAACATTACTTTGGTTATTCGGGGTCTTTTCTGGTTCCATACAAATCTTAGGATGGTTTGTTCTAGCTGTGTGAAAAATGCTGGTGTTATTTTGATAGGTATTTTATTGAATGTGTAGATTGTTTTGGATAGTATAGACTTTTTCACAATATTTATTCTTCTAATCCATGAGCATGGAATGTTTTTCCATTTCTTTGTGTCTTCATCAATTTCTTTCATAAGCTTTTTATAGTTTTTAGCATACAGATCTTTTACTCTTTTGTTAGGTTTATTCCTAGGTATCTTATGGTTTTGGTGCAATTGTAAATGGGATGGATTCCTTGATTTCTCTTTCTCCTGCTTTCATTATTGGTGTATAGAAATACAACCAATTTCTGTATGATGATTTTATATCCTCTGGGTTTGCTGAATTCACATATCAGTTCTAGCAGTTTTTTGGTGGACTCTCTCAGGTATCAATGTCTTGATTCAAACTTTTGTGAGATATTGCTTGAGAGTTTATAAGTTACCCAAATTGTATCTCTCCCAAACCTCTTCTTCTTTTTTTTTTACTATTTATTTATTTATTTACTTGCTTACTTACTTACTTACTTATTAAATTTGGTTGTTTTTAATTTAATTCAGTACTTTGGCTGTTGATTTTTTTTAAACTTAATCCTTTTTTTAATTAACTTATTTGTTATTTTTTTAAAATCCACATCTAAATTAGTTAGCATATAGTGCAACAACGATTTCAGGAGTAGATTCCTTAGTGCCCCTTACCCATTTAGCCCATCCACCCTCCCACAACCCCTCCAGTAACCCTCAGTTTGTTCTCCATATTTATGAGTCTCTTCTGTTTTGTCCCCCTCCCTGTTTTTATATTATTTTTGTTTCCCTTCCCTTATGTTCATCTGTTTTGTCTCTTAAAGTCCTCATATGAGTGAAGTCATAGGATTTTTGTCTTTCTCTGACTAATTTCACTTAACATAATACCCTCCAGTTCCATCCACGTAGTTGCAAATGGCAAGATTTCATTCTTTTTGATTGCCAAGTACTACTCCATTGTATATATATACCATATCTTCTTTATCCATTCATCCATTGATGGACATTTGGGTTCTTTCCATACTTTGGCTATTGCAGATAGTGCTGCTATAAACATCGGGGTGCATGTGTCCCTTTGAAACAGCACACCTGTATCTCTTGGATAAATGCCTAGTCGTGCAATTGCTGAGTCTTAGGGTAGTTCTATTTTTATTTTTTTGAGGAACCTCCATACTGTTTTCCAGAGTGGCTGTGCCAGCTTGCATTGCCACCAACAATGCAAAAGAAATCCTCTTTCTCCACATCCTCACCAACATCTGTTGTTGTCTGAATTGTTTATGTTAGCCATTCTGACAGGTGTAAGCTGGTATCCCATTGTGGTTTTGATTTGTATTTCCCTGATGATGAGTGATGCTGAGCATTTTTTCATGTAACGGTTGGCCATCTGGATGTATTCTTTGGAGAAGTATCTATTCATGTCTTTTGCCCATTTCTTCACTGGATTATTTGTTTTTGGATGTTGAGTTTGATAAGTTCTTTATAGATTTTGAATACTAATCCTTTATCTGATATGTCATTTGCAAATATCTTCTCCCATTCTGCCGGTTGCCTTTTAGTTTTGTTGACTGTTTCCTTCACTGTGCAGAAGCTTTTTATTTTGATGAGGTCCCAGCAGTTCATTTTTGTTTTTGTTCCCCTTGCCTCTGGAGACACGTTGAATAACAAGTTGCTTCGGCCAAGATCAAAGAGGTTTTTGCCTGCATTCTCCTCGAGGATTTCGATGGCTTCCTGTCTTACGTTTAGGTCTTTCATCCATTTTGAGTTTATTTTTGTGTATGGTATAAGAAAGTGGTCCAGGTTTATTCTTCTGCATGTCGCTGTCCAGTTTTCCTAGCACCACTTGCTGAAGAGACTGTCCTTATTGCATTGGATATTCTTTCCTACTTTGTCAAAGATTAGTTGGCCATACGTTTGTGGGTCCATTTCTGGGTTCTCTATTCTGTTCCATTGATCTGAGTGTCTGTTCTTTTCTGGATGATTACTGCTTTGTAGTATAGCTTGAAGTCCGGGATTGTGATGCCTCCTGCTTTGATTTTCTTTTTCAAGATTGCTTTCGCTATTCGGGGTCTTTTCTGGTTCCATACAAATTTTAGGATTGTTTGTTCTAGCTCTGTGAAGAATGCTGGTGTTATTTTGATAGGGATTGCATTGAACATGTAGATTGCTTTGGGTAGTATCGACATTTTAACAATATTTGTTCTTCCTATCCAGGAGCATGGATCTTTTTCCATTTTTTTGTCTTCTTCAATTTCTTTCATAAGCTTTCTATAGTTTTCAGCGTATAGATTTTTCACCTCTTTGGTTAGATTTATTCCTAGGTATTTTATGGTTTTCAGTGCAACTGTAAATGGGATCTATTCCTTGATTTCTCTTTCTGTTGTTTCATTGTTGGCATATAGGAATGCAACTGATTTCTGTGCATTGATTTTATATTCTGCAACTTTGCTGAATTCATGAATCGGTTCCAGCAGTTTTTTGGTGGAATTTTTTGGGTTTTCCATATACAGTATCATATCATCTGCGAAGAGTGAAAGTTTGACCTCCTCCTGGCTGATTTGGATGCCTTTTATTTCTTTGTTTTGTCTGATTGCAGAAGCTAAGACTTCCAATACTATATTGAATAACAGCAGCAAGAGTGGACATCCCTGTCTTGTTCCTGACCTTAGGGGGAAAGCTCTCAGTTTTTCCCAATTGAGGATGATATTAGCATTGGGTTGCTCATATATGGCTTTTATGATCCCAAGGTATGCTCCTTCTATCCCTACTTTCTTGAGGGTTTTTATCAAGAAAGGATGGTGTATTTTGTCAAATGCTTTCTCTGCATCTATTGAGAGAATCACATGGTTCTTGTCCTTTCTTTTATTGATGTGATGAATCATGTACATTGTTTTGCAGATATTGAATGAACCCTACATCCCAGGTATAAATCCTACTCGGTTGTGGTGAATAATTCTTTTAATGTATTGTTGTATCCAGTTGCCTAATATCTTGTTGAGGATTCTTGCATCCATGTTCATCATGGAAATTGGTCTATAGTTCTCTTTTTCAGTGGGGTGTCTGGTTTTGGAATCAAGGTAATACTGGCTTCATAGAGTTTGGGAGTTTTCCTTCCCTTTCTATTTTTTGGAAGAGCTTCAAGAGAATAGGTGTTAACTCTTCCTTAAGTGTTTGGTAGAATTCCCCTGGAAAGCCATCTGGCCCTGGACTCTGGTTTTTTGGCACATTTTTGATTACTAATTTGATTTCCTTACTGGTTATGGGTCTGTTCAAATGTTCTATTTCTTCCTGTTTCAGTTTTGGTAGTGTATATGTTTCTAGGAATTTGTCCATTTCTTCCAGATTGCCCATTTTATTGGCATATAATTGATCATAATATTCTCTTATTATTGTTTTATTTCTGCTGTGTTGTGGTCTCTCCTCTTTCATTCTTGATTTTATTTATTTGGGTCCTTTACTTTTTTCTTTTTGATCAAACTGGCTAGTGGTTTATCAATTTTGTTAATTCTTTCAAAGAACCAGCTTCTGGTTTCATTGATATCTTCTACTGTTTTTGTTTTGTTTTTTTGTTTGTTTTGATAACATTAATTTCTGCTCTACTCTTTATTATTTCCTGTCTTGTGCTGATTTTGGGTTTTATTTGCTGTTCTTTTTCCAGCTCCTTAAGGCATAAGGTTAGGTTGTGTATCTGAGATCTTTCTTCCTTCTTTAGAAAGGCCTGGATTGCTATATACTTTCCTCTTATGACCACCTTTGCTGCGTTCTAGAGGTTTTGGGTTGTGGTGTTATCATTTTCATTGGCTACCATGTATTTTTTAATTTCCTCTTTAACTTCTTGGTTAGACCATTCATTCTTTAGTAGGATGTTCTTTAGTCTCCAAGTATTTGTTACCTTTCCAAATTTTTTCTTGTGGTTGATTTCGAGTTTCGTAGGATTGTGGTCTGAAAAGATGCAATGTATGATCTGAATCTTTTTGTACTTACTTAGGGCACATTTGTGTCCCAGTATGTGGTCTATTCTGAACAACATTCCATGTGCACTGGAGAAGAATGTATATCCTGCTGCTTTCGGATGAAATGTTCTGAATCTATCTGTTAAGTCCATCTGGTCCAGTGTGTCATTCAAAGCCGTTGTTTCTTCGTTGTTTCTTTGGTAGATGATCTGTCTATTGCTGTGAGTGGCGTGTTGAAGTCTCCTACTATTATGGTATTATTGTCAATGAGTTTCTTTATGTTTGTGATTAATTGATGTATATATTTGGGTGCTTTTTGGTGCATAGACCCCTTGACTATGATATAATGTCCTTCTGCATCTCTTGATACAGTCTTTATTTTAGAGTCTAGATTGTCTGATATAAGTATGGTTACTCCAGCTTTCTTTTGTTGACCATTAGCATAATAGATGGTTCTCCATCCCCTTATTTTCAATCTGAAGGTGTCTTTAGGTCTAAAGTGGGTGTCTTGTAAACAGCATATAGATGGATCTTGTTTTCTTATCCATTCTGTTACCCTATGTCTTTTGATTGCAGCATTGAGCCCATTGACATTTAGAGTGAGTACTGAAAGATATGAATTTATTGCCATTATTGGCAATATTGGCATTATTGGCCATTATTGCCATTATTGGCAACTCCAACTTGTAGAGTTGGAGTTTCTGGTGGTGTTCTCTGGTCCTTTCTAATCTTGGTTGCTTTTGATATATATATATATTTTCATCTTTTCAGGGAGTCCCCCTTAAAATTTCTTGCAGTGCTGGTTTAGTGGTCACAGACTCCTTTAATTTTTGTTTGTCTGGGAAACTTTTTATCTCTCCTTCTATTTTGAATGACAGCTTGCTGGATAAAGAATTCTTGGCTGCATATTTTTCTGATTCAGCACATTGAATATATCTTGTCACTCTTTTCTGGCCTGCCACATTTCTGTGGATAGGTCTGCTACAAACCTGATCTGTCTTCCCTTGTATGTTAAGGAGTTTTTTTCCTTTGCTGCTTTCATGATTCTCTTCTTGCCTGAGTAGTTTGTGAATTTGACCATGATATGCCTTGTTGATGGTTGGTTTTTGTTGAATCTAATGGGAGTCCTCTGTGCTTCCTGGATTTTGATGTCTGTGTCTTTCCCCAGGTTAGGAAAGTTTTTCGCTATGATTTGCTCACACAATACCCTTCTACCCCTATTTCTCTCTCTTCCTCTTTTGGGACCCCTATGATTCTGATGTTGTTCCTTTTTAATGAATCACTGATTTCTCTAATTTTTAAATCATGTTCCTTTGCCTTTATCTCCCTCTTTTCTTCTGCTTCAATATAAGTTTTTCCTCTATATTGCTGATTCTCTGTCTGCCTCATCCATCCTTGCTGCTGCAGCATCCCTTCGTGATTGCAGCTCAGTTATAGTATTTTTATTTCATCCTGACTAGTTTTTATTTCTTTTGTCTCCGCAGAAATGGATTCTAATCTATTTTCAACTCCCACTAGTATTCTTATTATCATGATTCTAAATTCTGGTTCAGACATCTTGCTTGTATCTGTGTGGTTAAATCCCTGGCTGTTGTTTCTTCATGCTCTTTCTTTTGGGGTGAATTCCTTAGGTTCATCATTTTGAAGGGAGAAAAGAATTAATCAGGTAGAAAAAATTAAAATTAAAAAAATTAAAATTAAAAAAAATTAAAATTAAAAAATTAAAAACACACACACACAAAATCAAATAAATGATGCTAGATCCTAGGTGTGTTTTGGTCTGGGTGTTGAAAGTGGCTTGATAGTTTATATAGAAAAAAGGGGAAAGAAAAAAAAGGAAATCATTTGAAAATTTGAAAAAATGAATATGCTGAAGCGGACTAAAATGAAATGATAGAAGTAAGCTAGAATTTGAAAACATTTACACAAAAGTAAAAAATATTGTAGAAAAAAAATAAAAATATTTTTAATAAAAATTAAAAGTAAAAATGAATTTTTTCTCTTTCTGTATTGAAGGAAAAGAAACAAAAAAGAGAAAAAAGAAAAAAGGAAATCGTTTGAAAATTTGAAAAAATGAATACACTGATGTAGACTAAATTAAAACGATGGAAGTAAAATAGAATTTGAATAAAATTACACAAAAGTAAAAAATATAGTAAAAAAATTAAAGAAAAATATTTTTAATAAAAATTAGAAATAAAAATGAATTTTTCTCTTTCTGTATTCAAGGAAAAGAAAAGAAATAGAAAGAAAGAAAAAACAAAAAGGAAAAAAAGAAAGAATGAAAATTGAATAGCTGGACCTGCTAACAGACTGAAATACGACTGAAATTACTTTGTTTTCCCCCTAGAACTCAGACTATGAAGCGCTTTATAATCCATAAACTAAGCAGGCAGTGAGACTTCTGTTCTTGAAGAGCGAGGTTGGCCCATTTGGGCGGGGCTCAGTGTAACGGCTTTGTTCTCCACTAGATGGCGCTGCTAGCTTACTGGGGTGGAGTGTTGTGGTGCTTTTAGGTGCCCATGCGCATGTGTGGGAGCGGTGAAAATGGTGTCACCCAGCTACCCAGTCTCTAGTATGAGAACTCTGTTCTCTGAGATCAGCAATCGCACACCTTTTGTCTTCAGCTTTCATCCACTCCTGATTTTGCACTGTCTGTGACCAAGCCCCAGGCAGTACCTCTCTCTCAAGTTTTGTCTCAGATGCAGCTGTTTTCCCTGGTCTCTTACTTCTGAAGGACTGTGGCTTTGACCTGTTTTGCCCCTCTGCGGGAGAGTCTCACCAAGCAATGGCCAAATGCCGGCTGCACCTAGGAAAGTTCACAGGACTGTGCTGCTGCCAATGTCCAGAGACTGCAGCCAGGTGCCAGCCCACCCCAGAAAAAGTTCACGAGATAGTGGAGCAGCAGCGTTTCAGGGATTATGGAAAATCACAACACACATCTGGCACCAGGCTTCACCTTTAATGACCTTGTTCCAGCACCAGCAAATGTGGTTGTTCTCTGCGGTCTGCTGGACCCAGGTTACCTCACAGCCTCTACCAAATGTCCTTCCAGCAGTGGAACCGCTTCTCCCTGTGTGGCCTGAGAACCTCCCAGACCCCACTCTGCTCCTGGGGATTCGCCCTTCCCACCAGAGCACCTCCAGGTATTGAACTGTGGAGTTGCAGACTTTGCACTCCCCTCGTTTACAGTCTTAATGTAATTTAAACCCTCTCCTTTCTCCTTTCTCCCTTCTTTAGTTCAGTCCCTACGGCTGTTTCCAATTTTCCACTTTCTCTCCAGCTGCTTTTGGGGAGGGGTGCTTTTCTTATGTTCTCCCCACCGTCTCTGTCCTCTCTTGGCCTGCAAAAGCATCTCCCTACCCTCTGCAGCTTTTAGCTCCCCAAGTTCACCTCTCTGTGCCATGTACCTGCTGAATTCTATGGTTCAGGTTGTGCAGGTTGTTGTGTTAATCCTCAGATCAGTTTTCTAGGTGTGCAGGATGGTTTAGTGTTGGTCTGGCTGTATTTCATGGGCGCAAGACACAAAAGAGTTCCACGCTGTTCTGCCATCTTGGCTCTCTTCTCCCTTCCAAACCTCATCTAAATGCTGAGAAGCCAAACAAAAGTATTAATATTTACTGTAGGCATTACATTAGTTTTCGGTCAGTTTTATGATATGGTTTGTTTAGTTATATATACATGGGCAGATATAAATACAGATATACTGAGGGCCTTTGTATAATTTTCATATATAGATATAACTATTACATCTTATTTTCATGCCATTTAATATGACTGGAAATACAATTTTACCATTAAAGTGAGCATCTAGTTGTATTTTTGTTGTTTTGACCACTATGAATTTTCTTTATTACTTTGATTTATTAGATGGCATATTCTCCTTCCTATTATGACATTATTCTTCTGGAAACTTATGACCTCCTTCAGGGCAACCTGTCATATGCTGTGATTTCTACACAAACACTGTAATGAAATATGGGACCCTTCTGAAAAGTATCTGTAATAAAAATAGGAAATTATGTTTTTGAAATATTAGTAGTTAAAAAATATTAAAATTATAGTTTTTGGAAACATAGGATGCTGACATTTGAGAGAAAATAATTAACCAACATGTTCTATGGAAGTCATTGTTAAAATAATGAAGAACAGATACACTGAAAAGACCATTTTGTGTGAAAGTCCTGCCTATATGCATTCCTATTTCTTGTAATGCACTGAACATCAGATGGTTATAAATGATAAAAATTTCTCATCAGAAAAACGGGTGAGCTTAGAGACCTGTTACATGTATTCTACACTACATGTGAGCCTGGGAATGTGAGGCTACATAAAGGTGACTGGTACTGCCCATTTGAATGGGGTTTGGGGGTCACATGCCTCAGGTTCTATCACCTGCAGAGTATTTGTTGAGGCACAGATTTCTGTGTTTCCCATGGCATTGTGTTTGTCACTTCTTTGGGTGACACATGAAGGTACATATTTGCTTCTGGATTTACTACAGTAAGGCTACTACTAAGGGCAGGGGATGACCTCAAAGATGGCTTTAAAATCTTGAGGCAAGTCTAAGAAATTTCTCTCCAGAGAAGTTTCATGTTTATCCTCTACAGAAGCAGTAATAAATTTTTGCCTTTCCCCTATCGAGTTGCCTTATCTATACTGACTTATCATATTTACCGTTCCAATCATACAAATATCATTAAATGGCCCAGTACATTTCATTGGAAAGAGGTTTCCTCTCTGACAGTTTTTGTTGTTGTTGTTGTTGTTGTTTATAGCTGTAGGAAATGCCCCTGCAAAGAGTTGTAATTCACAGTTCATGTATATGCATACAGCATTGGAGCATGTTTTAATGGGGCATGGGTTGCACTTCCTTAGTTAGGAACCTTGAACTGTGAGCTCCAAACATGGCACTGATAAAAGATTTGCGAGGTTCCATCCAAAGAGAAGTGTAAATCAGTCAGGTGAGTTTCTATGGAGGGTGAATGGATATATGAAAGGTTTAAATCTTTTCCTGACTGACTATAGAAGCTGTAAATAAAACACCTGGGATGTATTAGTTGGGACCAATTCATTTTCCCTCAGCAGCTCTGTGAGAGGCCAGTGCGTAGGGAGGAGAAGAGGAGAAGAGGAGGAGAGGAGGAGATGTGGTACCACAAAGGGATTGCAAAGTTTGTCAGCGCCATATTGCTATGATTTTCATTGAGTGTATTTTTCCAAATTTAAGGACCATTCTGTTATGCAAAACTATAAACAAAAATTAAAAGGGGCAACCAAAAGGATACTTGCCTTAAATAAAACTCAACTACTAAGAGTTTTTCACATATGTGTACAGGAACCAGACAGATAATATAAACGCATGAAGCTGCACACGTGGGGACTATGGTGAATTAAAGTGCAGAGCACAGTTTCCATCTAAAAGTGGCAGCCGCTATCCAGTTCCAGGTGACTGTTGGCTCATAGTCCTGTGGGCCAGGTTGCCAAGTTTGCTGATTTTTTAAAAAGATGTCTTAATGTTTATTTTTGGGAGAGACAGAGACAGTGTGAGGTGGGGAGAGGCAGAGAGAGAAGGAAATACAGAATCCGAAGCAGTCTCCAGGCTCTGAGCTGTCAGCACAGAGCCTGGCCCAAGGCTTGAACTCATGAACTGTGAGATCATGACCTGAGCTGAAGTCAGATGCTTCACTGACTGAGCCACCCAGGTGCTCCTTTTCTTTAAAAAAATTTTTTTAAATCGGGTTTGCTGACTTTTTAAAGGAACTGAGAAACTTTTTGTTTTCCTGTGAAGTCAACCAATTTTAAAGAGAGGGTCACCACATTTTTAAGTGTGTAGACAAAACATGTCTATGGGTCACCAACTTCTCCGCTCTGAGTTATCTTGAGAAATGTCAAATATTGCCATGTGTATCAGTAAGGATACATTGATCTGCAAACTGATGAATGGCAGGGATGTCAACGGTTCCCTTAACCAATCCAGGGTTGATTGAGTGGCTCAGTGATGTCTTCTACAAGTCAGGCTGTTCCCATCCTCTGTTCTTCCATTTTCAGCATTTGGCTTTTTATCCTTTGGGCTGTTGCCTCAAGGCTGAAACATTCCCTAGCATCTCATCTTGGCACACCCACATCCGAACAGGTGAGAAAAGAGTTTTCCTGCCATGCCCTCCTTCCTTTAGCAAGGAGGAAGCGTTTTGTTCTCAGAACACCCCGACAGACTAGCTCTCATCTCTAGTCAAGTCTTCAATCCCATGCAAAAGAAGCTGGGAAAGTTGGCCTTTTCGACCTTAAAGTAGAAGGTGGGCAAGATGAAAGTAGGCTGAGAATGGGTGCTGGGAGGGCAACCAGGCTGGTATCTGTTGTATCATGTGGTCGTTATTGATTTGTATTTCTTCCAGTTGTACTCCTGTAGCTGTTAGGACTCATACACTGAATGGCATCAATAAATTTTTCCTTCAGAGAAAGGGAATGTCACTGCTGAGGAAAAGTCACGACTGCAAGATTCTAGAAATTCTTGATGGAAAAGGTCATGGTCACAGCATCCTTGCTGATGTCATTTTATTATGATGGACTGAATTAACTAGGAGGTGGAATCATAACAAAAATGTTTCAAAAGTCTTGAGGGCAATCTGTTAATTTTATCTTTAAAAAGTAAGTGAGTGTTCTAAATATGCACCTTACCTCTGTGGGTTTTTTCCATAAAAACCCTGTTCTTGGCCTAACCATGAGAAAAAACCAGACAAATTCAAATTAAGGACATTCAGAAAAACAAAAACAAAAATAAAGAAAAACCAAAAAGTTCCTCAAAACTATCAAGGTCAGCAAGGACAAGGAAATTCGGAGAAACCATCATAACCAAGAGGAGCCTAAGGAAGCATTATGACTAAGTACAATGTGATATCCTGGATGTAATCCTGGAAAATAAAAAGGACTATTGGGGGGAAACTAGAGAAATCTGGATAAAATATCAAACTTAATTAATTGCAATATGCCAATGTTTTCTTAGATTTAAAAAATGTACTGTGGGAACATAAGATGATAACAACAGAATAAAATAGGTAAAGGGCATGTGGAAATTCTCTGTGAAATCTTTGCAATGTTTCTTAAGTTTTGTAGGAAAAAAACCAGTATGTTTTTCCTCCCAGTTTCCCAATAGAGCTCAATTGTCAGCATCTCTAATGAAAGAGTCTGGCATCAGCTTCATTCTGAGGAAAACTTTTGATCAATGAGTGTTTATGTTTTAGGTCATATTTATTGGTAACTAGTATTTTAGGGCAGCAACTTCTATTATCTGTCTAGATTATTTCATTTTAAGAAGTTTTATTGATATTTTTCTTTCCTACATCTCACTGTATTTTGAATTCCCATAAATCCCTTCAGTGGCTCTGTTCTTTTCAAGCCCAGATAACACACCCTGAATTTTAACTAGTTTGCCTCTTTTTCCTGGGACCTCAGTCCCATTCCCTTGCTCTCCTGATTTGCTTGATAGATTTCAATGATGGTCCAGAAAAGCAAACCCTTTTCCATGATCAGTGTATTTGGAAGCTTATTTGAACAGTAACTTTGGATTCTTGCCTAGAATTCTTAGCTTTCTCTCTCTGGTGTTGAACAAAACAACAGATACTGAAGGAATTACACATTGTGAATCAGTAGGGTAAACTGGAGCTCTAAATAACAAGGCAGCATCAAGATAAGAGGATGACCTGATATTTGAGGAAAAAAAGAATCAATAACCAAGTGAGGGAAGAGGACCTAGGTGCAGAATTAAATACAGCACTTAAGTATTCTGAAGGACTTCGAGTTTTAAAATCTCAATTTCTCCTTTGCCTATGTATTTCATCATTTCTATCTCTCTGAAGGGACATTTCTTATTTTCATCTAATAGGCATAAGTGTACGTCATTGAAATGTGTGGGTAGTCACGGACCTCAGAGTGTAATTAATAGAAATTACTCCTACAGGCTCCTGAGCCCTACATTTTCTTTCAAAGGATACTTTCCAAATGGAAAGACATCACATAAAGAAATCATAGATAAAGCTTTTGGATTTTTAATCAGTATAATCAGATCCAACAAATCTTTTTTCTTTCTTTCTGTCATGCAAAGAAAACAGTGAATGTGTGTTTAGAAGGCACTTTTTCTAAGTTCCCCAAACTGATAAAAATTCTGATTCTGTTGCTCCCTTCTTTCTGGACCACATTGTCAGAGACCACATTTTTACTGTTCTCTTTCCCTTCTGTAGATATAGCTCCTGTTGAAGTAACGAGATCCTCAAGGGAAAGAGTCTTTCTCACATGTTGCATATTAGGAGACTAGAGTATTTTAAACTGCATGGATTCCTTTTCCAGTGCAAGCTTGTGTTGTAATTCTTTGAGGCTACCAAGAAAAGGGCTTTCAAAAGAGTATCTCTTAGGAAAAGCCTATGGGTGGTTGATGATGGGAAACACTGTACACCGTTCTCATTAGCTATAGTGAGTCTTTTGATCTGAGACACATGCACAGACACTTAATATGTTTTGATTCTCTGTGTACTGCACATGCCATTTAGTCGTAGCTTGGAAATTTCTAATCTTTTTGACTATTACTTTGACTTTTTGACCTTTTAAAAATATAATATTGTTTCCTAATAGCAGAAAAACTAGTGGTCTTATGGCCTGTGGAAGAAACATATAAATGAAAGAATCTTTGAGAAGGCAATTTAGCAGGATATATTGAAATTTTTAGAAGTATATACTTTTTGACTCAACAACTTTATATGTAGGAATTAATCCTGAAAAATAATTAAGGGTGTATGTAATATTTAACCATGGGAAAAATGTTTCTAATGGGGTTTATAATAATAAAATGTTGGGCAATCCCTATCAAAATAACACCAGCATTCTTCACAGAGCTAGAAAAAACAATCCTAAAATTTGTATGGAACCAGAAAACACCCCAAATAGCCAAAATGACCTTGAAAGAGAAAACCAAAGCTAGACGCATCACAATCCTGGACTTCAAGACATTACAAAGCTATAATCATCAAGACAGTATGATACTGGCACAAAAACAGACACTCAGATCAATGGAACAGAATAGAAAACCCAGAAATGGACCCATAAACGTATGGCCAACTAACCTTTGACAAAGCAGGAAAGAATATCCAATGGAATAAAGACAGTCTCTTCAGCAATGGTGTTAGGAAAACTGGACAGAGACATGCAGAAAAATGAAACTGGACCTCTTTCTTACACTGCACACAAAAATAAACTCAAAATGGATGAAAGACCTAAATGTAAGACAGGAAGCCATCCAAATCCTTGAGGAGAAAGCAGGAAAAAACCTCTTTGACCTTAGCCACAGCAACTTCTTACTCAACATGTCTCTGGAGGTAAGGGAAACAAAAGCAAAAATAAACTATTGGGACCTCATCAAAATAAAAAGCTTCTGCACAGAGAAGGAAACAATTAACAAAACTAAAAGGCAACCGGCAGAATGGGAGAAGATTTTTGCAAACGACATGTCAGATAAAGGATTAGTATTCAAAATCTACAAAGAACTTATCAAACTCAACACCCAAAAAACAAATAATCCAGTGAAGACATGGGCAAAAGACATGAATAGACACTTCTCCAAAGAAGACATCCAAATGGCCAACTGACACTTGAAAAAATGCTCAATATCACTCATCATCAGGGAAATACAAATCAAAACCACAATGAGATATCCCCTCACACCTGTCAGAATGGCTAACATTAACTACTCAGATAACAACAGATGTCAGTGAGGATGTGGAGAAAGAGGATCTCTTTTGCACTGCTGGTGGGAATGCAAACTGGTGCAGCCACTCTGGAAAACAGTATGGAGGTTCCTCAAAAAACTAAAAATAGAACTACCCAAGACCCAGCAATAGCACTACTAGATATTTATCCAAGGGATACAGATGTGCTGTTTGGAAGGGACACATGCACCCCAATGTTTATAGCAGTGCTATCGACAATACCCAAAGTATGGAAAGAGCCCAAATGTCCATTGATGGATGAATGGATAAAGAAGATGTGGTATATATATACAATGGAGTATTACTCGGCAATCAAAAAGAATGAAATCTTGCCATTTGCAACTACGTGGATGGAACTGGAGGGTATTATGCTAAACAAAATTAGTCGGAGAAAGACAAATACCATATGACTTCACTCATATGAGGACTTTAAGATACAAAACAGATGAACGCATGGGAAGGGAAGCAAGAATAATGTAAAAACATGGAGGGGGACAAAACATAAGAGACTCTTAAATATGAAGAACAAACAGAGGATTGCTGGAGGGGTTGTGGGAGAGGGGATGGGCTAAATGGGTAAAGGGCATTAAGAAATCTACTCCTGAAATCACTGTTGCACTAGATGCTAACTTGGATGTAAATTTAAAAAATTAATTAGTTAATTAAAAAATAATAAAATATTGGGACAATTTAAATTTTCAATAATAAGGAAACATTTATAGAATAGAACAAAGTAGTGCTCCTTGTTTTGAAATGATTTGTAAGTTGGATATCTGTTTACATAAAAATATACTCATAGTATATCAACTATGTATGCAGATAAAAACGGCAATATACTGTAATGCATATAATTTCTTTAATCTGAATAAAACAATTAAACGATATGAAATTTCAGTATTCTTTTAATGTAACTGAGAAAATGCAATAGCACTATTGAGTATATTCTTTAGCACTCACCATAGTTTTTGAAAAAGGGTGGTTTGTATTTGTAGGTGATATAACTTATTAACGCTATTGCTTGGGCTCACATTCCATTCATGGATTTCTTGCAATAATTCAATGATCCCTCTAGGGGTCTGAAGTTCTCAGGTTATGAGCTGCTCATTTATTTTAGAAATTGCTGCAGTTCTTATTTCAAGTATCTTGGTTTAATTAATTCATACATATCTCTTAGCTATAAATTCATTTTTAGTATTAAGTTTCCTCCTTTTATGTGGGCAGGCAGGAACCATTGTTTTGCTGGCCTGAAATAGCTGATTCTTCTTAGACTTGCTTGCTTACTCTTTTTCTTCTAGCTGTGGCTCTTAAAATGTGAAGAATACTTCAAGGTCCAGTTTAAGCTCTACCTTCTCCATAAAGTCTTCCCTGATTACACATTCCCTGAATATCCCTTATTAGATGTTATGCTTCTTAAAAGCAAGGGCTGAGCTGTAAACTTCTTTTTATTTTTCACCCTCACATCTATCACAGTATCTTGTACACATTGATTGTTCAATACGTATTGTTTGAATTAATTATTCTATAATGTCAGTGATATAGGAAACCTAAGTGATCAATTTAAAGCAAACCCTTGAAGAGGAGTGTAGTGAATTATAACACTAAGAGTATCAAAATACAGTTGCTGCTACAAAAATGTAATTTTTAAAGTGCAGCATTTTACAGATGCCTTAATTTGAAAAAATCTTTGGGGTTTCCCTGCAGATTGAGGTAGTATTCTGTCTTTTGGGCATTAATTAATTGGCTATTTAGAATGATTTATTCTGCAAGGACCCTATCTTTATAAAGGGTTATGTATTTTTCTTTAAGAAAATAGAGGGGAGTCCTTCAACATTTAATAAAACTATATGCTGTTATTACTTACAGAAGGTCCACTGACTAACTTTACAAACTTTGTTCCAAAATTCTCTATTTCTTATAGCTTCTAGGCTAAAATTACTCATGTCTGAGACCTACTTTTGTATTCATCCACCAAAAATGAAAGTTTTAAAAAAATGGAGTGGTAGAAGCTAGCTCCTTAATCACAAAAGTCCAAAAAATGTGTCCCGATACTACTCTGATTTCCTTTTTTAAAAAAAATAACAGATGCTTAATCACATTTAATTAAGAGAATCCTTTTTGTCTCTCTAAATCCTTTCATCTCCTGCTTTCCTATCTCACACTTATTCTGTCATTTTTAATTTTGTGTTCTTGCCAATAATGTGCAGTTTCCTTATCCACCAATGTCATCTCCCCATTTCCTTCAGGAGAGCACAGCCCAATCCAAGTCTCTCGCTAATAACACCATCTGAACAACCTATTATGAGATTCTTAATTTGGCAGACAGGCTGCATTATTTATGCAGAGCTGATAAGGCACAGAACACATGGTTGAGTTTCCTCAGGAATTTCACTATTTAACACCTCCACAAGGCTGCATCTGAACGTAGTTTGTTCTGTTTGTTTCTGAGCTTTCTTTATTCCACTAAAATTTTCAAAAATGGTACAAATAAATGGAAAGCCATTAATATGTTTGTAGCTTTCAAGCATTTAGTATATTCTGTAGGTTCAAGTAATGCAATCAGGTGCTTATGGGTTCATGTCCAATTTTTCTTACAAATCTTTCTTACTCAGAACTAAAAATGAAACAATAATCCATCCCATTTTCCCCCTCTGATCTTTCTGTTCCCTATAGATTGTCCAGGAAAGCTTGAATTCCAAAGATCGTAGACTCTTCATAAGTCATGACTCTTGTATCATTTGTTTGGAAACAGATTTGTCTTAGAATGACCATGATAAGCAAATTATGCTTTAGTATTATTCCCAGAACAATTTTTTTCTGCAGGGTTTACCAAATCCTGTGAAACAATGGCTGCATCTCTTCCCGTTTTATTTATTTAAACCATTTTTTTAATGTTTATTTATTTTTGAGAGAGAGAGAGAGCACACGCACAAGTTGGGGAGGGGCAGAGAGAGAGACACACATAGAATCTGAAGCAGGCTCCATGATCTGAGCTGTCAGCACAGAGAGCCTGATGTGGGGTTCCAGCTCACAAACTGTGAGATCATGACCTGAGCTGAAGTCAGACACTTAACTGACTGAGCCACCCAGGCACACCTGTTCCCATTTTAAATGTATGAATTTTAACATTGTATCTTTTAATATAACATGGATATGATATGTTTGATTTTCTCACAAAATATACTTTTTTCTTAGTATGATAATGACCATTTTGCCATTATGTACATGAATCTAATTTTCAATATTGTTATAGTTGATCATTCTGTTGAAGAAGCTATAACCTCCCCAATATAAATGCTTACATTGATACACGGCTTTGTTTAAAACTCTTTTGTTAAGACAAATTTAATTGTGAACTTTCCCATATTAAGATGCTATAATCATTTATCATATTTTTGTGATATTTAAGTTTTTCCTGGTTGAAAGTTAAGCATCTTCTAAAAAAATTTATTTCAGACCATGTAGGTACAATTCATGATGTTTGTGCTAAGAATTATTAGGTTGAATTCTAATAAAATTTAGGCACTGGGAAAATCCAATATTCACCATGAATTTGCTCCCTACTTTTTTAGATGGGGTTGAGAACATCACAAATGGTCTAAGCTAAGGTAATTGTGTTTGATAGTAGTTTTTTCCTCAGGGACAATGATATGAGAAAGCTGAGAATTGCATTCCTTTGGTTGGAAAGGGAGAAATGAAAGAATATATATACTTTATACTGTTACAGCTACATGGTTAATATACTAACAAGATACAACTTGATTCCAGTCCTAATAGGCCTGGAATGATTTTATGATTATATATATAAAATATATGTGAAGGCATTTAATTTCTTTTTCTGTTTAATGTTTAATAAAATATTTCAGACTAATAAAATGATATCCATCCATTTGTTTCCCAAATTTAACAAATTTTAACTGTTTTTATATTTTCATATGATCTCTCTCAAAATAAATGTTTATAGGTACACCTAAATCTAATTTTTTCATCTATTTTAGTTCCCCTGAGGAGATAATCACTATTTAGAAGTTGGGGTGTCATTCCCATATATATTTTTACATTTTCTTTAATTTTATTTATTTTGAGAGAGAGAGAGACACAGAGAGAGAGAGAGGTAAGGAGGGACAGAGAGAAAGGGAAGGAGAGAGAATCCCAAGCAGGCTCTGCATTGTCAGTGTGGAGCCCAATGTGGGGCTTGAACTCAACAACTGTGAGATCATGACCTGAGCTGAAATCAAGAGTTGCCCAGTTAACCAACTGAGTCACTCAGGCACCTTATATCTTTAATTTTTTAAAATGTTTATTTATTTATTTTGAGAGAGAGCGAGCACACGCATAAACAGGGAAGGAGCAGAAAGTGAGGGAAAGAGAGAATCCCAATTAGGCTCCGTGCTGCCAGCACAGAGCCTGACAAAGGGCTAAATCCCAGGAATAGTGAAATCATGACCTGAGCTGACATCAAGAGTCAGACACTTCACTCACTGAGCCACCCAGACACCCCCCCCCATATATATGTTAATACTTTCTCTATTTGTGTTGGCATACTGAAATAATACATACTATTGCTGTGTGCTTTACATATAGTATTCTATATGTGTCTCTTTTTAAATTTTCTTGATTTTTTTTACTTCACTTATGTTTTTGAAATTTATCTACACTGATATATTTTAGCTACCATATAGTATTCCAACATGTGAATAAACTCTAATGTATTCCTTACAGATGGGTTATTTCCTTTTTTATTTTTCAGTACTGCAGCAAACAGTTTTGTTCAGACTGATTTAGAGACATTAAGAGCATCAGGGATAGAGAATTTTACTTCAAGAGACAGTGCTATCTGCAGAAAAATTAAACACTATTCTCTGCACACCTGCTTCTGTTTGAATCTCCTACTATAATTTCATCCCATGTATACCTTGGTTCATTATGTCCATATTAAGCTTTGTCTGCTTAAGATGAAGACTATACATTTTTCAATTAAGTGCTGTATTGCTACTCTAAGCACTTAGAATTATAACCATGAAAAATGACTTTTCTAAAAGCTAATGCTTTAGAGCACTGTAGAAAGGCATTTACTAAGTTAAATTCACTGCTTAGGTAACTTGTGTTTTTATATATCTGTACTTTTCCTAGCTTATTTTATGACTTATAGTGTTGGAAAGAGTGAAGAAGACATTTTTTTTCTCTCCTGTTTTAGTTGTGATTTTCTGATATTATGTTGCACCAGTAAAATTTGTTTCTATTTCTTATGATCTGTGATAAAGCAAAGGCATTACATGGTTTACTTAAAATAGAAAGCTATTTGCTTGTGAAGTTCATTTAAAGGGCTTAGAAAAATAAATTAGCTTGAGGTGGTTTTATACCATTTAATTATGGTTGATCCTAACAAGAACAAAAATTAAACTAAACAAATTCTCATTGGATAAATTTAAAATATCTTCAATCCAACTATATTCTCATATATTAGAACATTTTTAAAAATGCATTCCATCTGACCATCATACTGCTGACTGCTGCTGGTATGAGAAGGGCTGCTACAAACCCCAGGAGGATAGATACTGCCCACCCCTTGAGCTCAGAGAGAACACCTCTCTACCCTCATAAGAGCATGGTCCTGGGGTGGCAGCACGCTGTTATTGTTTTACCACTAACCTCTGAACGGCCACTGTGAAAGTTGTGAGTGAGTACAGTTGTCAGCAATGGGGAAGGCTAGCTATAAATGAGAATTTCTCCCCATAAATCTGGCCTTTGAGTGGATGACACGGAACGTTTTGGAAGCCTGTGAATCTGCTACAGACACTCTATCTTTTCCTCTGCATTTCAGAATGTACTTTTAAGAAGAATGGGAACAGGAGACATTTGGCAGTGTATCCTTAGTTATGTAAAAAGTGGAAAAGTCATTGATGACCTCAGTCCAATCTGAAAGGATAGTTCTTTTAAGACAAATTTTTAATTAAAGGCAATCACTTCTGCCATATGGGAAGATATTCTTTAAGCTGTGGTGCATGTAACCCCTACGGGGCTAAGACGTTATATGGCATAAAATAAATACCACGAGGAAGGAAGGTGCCTGATACTGAGGCACCAACTGGCAAGTTTCCTCTATCCATGGATAACAGTACTGGATTAACTGTGATTTTTAGATTTTAGGAGAGAAGACTCACTGATTAAATCTGTGTTTTCCTAGAAAATACCTAAAGCATAGGGATTCTTCAAAAATGTTCTGGATGTCACCCACTCCCTCCAAAAGGCAAACTAGCTACAAATCCATTGATTTATTAGAATCCCAGTATAATAGGAATTAATTCTTTTATTGCAATATTATTGTATCCAAGCAAAGAATACTTAGTAGGGTGAGACCAATGACTGCCCTCTGGGCAGTGTTTTTTTTATAAAAGCCTTCTTAAGCATATTTTATAAAAAGATTTTTAAGAAACAATATATTGGAATAAAACATGAATACATGTTTAGTTACTAAAATATCTACAGTTTAAATTTTCATGCATATACCATATATAAAATCCCTGCATCAAGACCAATATCACAGCCTTTAGAATAAGTATTACTCTTGCTGATAAGACCAAGTTCAATAGAAGTCATCTGTCATCTTCAAGTATCTTAATTACTCAGCCTCGCTGAGTCTTCAAGGCTTAAGGCTGGATATGTTCTGCCCTCCTGACTTGACAGATGAGCTTTGTTTCTCAGTTTTGCCTCACTTCTGATCATCATAGCAAGAAGTCATGACTGTCAAAGTCCAATTAGTTGTCAGAGTTAAAAAAACTCACCTTGATGGTACCAGGTAAAATCACCCTAGTGAGGACTAAATGAGTAAACATCCATAAATTGCTTAAAACTGCCTGACACTAAGTAAATGTTAGCTATTATTAGAATTATTTGATATTCTGAATGATTCACAAAACAATGAGTCAAATCAATGAAATACATTTTAATAGGAATGTGGGAAAAAATATTCCCCAAACCAATCCTACTACCTCAGAGTGGGTGGGATAACTTTGTAATCCTGGACAACCAATGACTTGGAAATGTTTTTCTTCCTAAAGCTTTAAAACTATGTATGAACTGTTCTGGATACCAAAAAAACAAAAAAACAAAAAAACCCAAATGTATTTGTTTGTTCATCCCCACAATGGCTGGCAATCTGTGAGTAGCTAGTGAAGATGTCTTTTGGTTTTGGAAGTTGTAGGAAAATGGGAGTTTCTAGCCCAGCAGTTTTATTTCAGAGAGTAGGTTCGATTTGCACATGTAAAAATAGTCCTTCTTCTATTGAATCCCAGAGGGGCTTGATTTCAGCAGTACCAGCAGCTCCATAGAAGTGCATAGAGGAGAGATTGTTCTAAGAAATGAGCTGTCTGAAAATGTCACAACATTCTACTGCAGCATGGTCATTTGCTGACTATTTTTCATGTTATATCTAGCCTTCTTAATACCAAGGGTCTTTTTAAAATGCCAAAGATACTCCTCCAAAAATACACATGAATCAGTCATTTGCATTTGCTCATAAAGTTCTTTTGCCTTTTCGAAGAGCACTGGGTTGGAGACAAGGACATTTCTATCTTTTCACTGAGAACCACTTACTCAGAACACCATATAGTTTCCCTAATTTATTAATGTGAGTGCATCATGGAGCACTGCTCCCTCCATACTTTGAGCAACTGAAAATCTATTAAGCCTTAAATATCAGTCATTCTACTCCTTGATATTTTATACAATATGTGGAAGAATATTGTTCTTATCTACTAATACATTCCTGTGGTCAGCCATATACAGTGTTAAATGGGCGTCCATTTTCACTTCAGCTGGTCATTGACTTTCCATGCTTCCCTTAGTTGACTTTTACTAGAGAAAGACTTTATCCCCCATCTCAGTTTTAATCGTCAGTACCACAGCTTTTTTTTTTTTTATCACCCACCTTGCCCTCTTACCTCTAATTGTTACATTCTTCCTTCTTTCTCAAACTGACTTCTTTCTTGCTTTTTCTCTCCCTTATCTCCTAGTTTATGATTCTTCATTTCTCCATCACAAAAGGCTGCTGCTTTGTGGACCTGGAGAAGAGGAGTTTACCTTCTATTTGTGACTATTCACTGGGCATAACACATTGGGTACAGATCTTCATGGCTGTGGCTTTACTTCCTGAGCATTCAAGACCCTTTGGGGATGTTGCTTCAGGACAAAGCAGTCCTGAAAGCTTGTGTGTTGCACAGGACTGGTGTCGGGATCTCTGCTACTGGGAGCAGAGGTGGTGCAGAGGCTGGAACTTACAGAATTTGGTAAGGTAACAGGCAGATCAGGAGCTGGGATTCCCAGGGTTCAGTCTGAGCTGCACGTATTGACAACTACTTAAATCGAGAGTGAAATGAGGGGAAGTGTGGGATTGAGACTACTTGGGATCCGTGGGCATCCTAGAGCCCCCAGCTGTCAGTAGACTACAGAGTCAGGCAAGTGTCCCACAATTTAAGGGCTTGCTTGTGGAACTATCCCCTCATTCAAGACCTAAGATGAATCTTGCTTTGGGGTAGGCCTCAGTGGCATAGGGATTGCAAGCACAGATAGACTGCCTGTGGGACTGACACTCCTCCCTGTGACATCTTCTGAAATATAAGATCCTGGGCCATGTGTCACCCACACCACAATGGTACAGTGTCAGCGGAGCAAAGGTCAGCATCTTCCTGAGTTCTGGTCCTGAGAAGTGGTCACAGCTCCCTAAAGAGGGCTGGAAGTGACCAATGAATTTTCACTTTCTTCTCACCCATGTTATTCCATACACGTTAACTAGTAAAGCATACTTTGCTGATAGAGCAGGGGAATGATAAAAGTGACACTTACAAAATTTGATTACAAAGACCACACAAAAATTTACTGAATTATGGCCATTCACAAAAGTAAATGCTAAATCTTAAATGTTTAAAATTAAATGGCCACTTGATTTCAGGGATACATCTATGGTAGGAAATGAGACAGATCTGGCCTTTGAAAATAATAATTCAAATTTATGTGTGATTGTACTGTGTCTTTGTATAGTAACTTATAATGTACAGACAGCAAGACTTCTAGAATTCTGTCTCTATACTGAAAGAAGAAGGAAGTGAGACCATTTTTATTTTATTCTTCATCATTTCTGCAGGGTTTTTTTTCTAGATGGTTCATTTTTCTCAGAGCCCATAATTTTCATTAGGAAAAATGCTTACCTTGGGGAGGTATAAACTCCACACTGAATCTTATGAGACTCTTTTCCTGGGCATAGAATGTTTAAAATGAGCTCAGAAGAGGGATGAGTATTTTGCATTTTACTGCCTTATGCTCTGCATTTCAAGAATAATCCAACTATCTAAAGTACCCCTTGCTACTCACAGTGTCCTTGAATACCACTGAATGTATCATCACTTTTCTAATACCTGTAGCTGAGAAGAAATCTAACAATCATGAGGCTGTAAAACGTAAGTACTCCCCATAGTAATAGTAAGATAAATGCAGATTCATATTAGTAATACTGCCCTAGAGGTAGAACTCTGCTGGAGCTTATCGTGTGGTTAATGAAAGATGCAGTCAGACAAATTACACTCCGTATTTTTATTCCCATCAGTGTAATTCTTCTTTTTGTTATGCGTTTCCATGAGAGGTCATGTGGCACCACTGCTGCCCCATGGCCCACCCTGCCCATCCTCTTCCTCATGAACAGAAGCACAGGCAGCCCAGCCCAAAGAACCCAAGGCTAATGGAGCAGTGCTGCTGCCTTGGAGACAGAGAAGTTGACTGTCAGATCACTGTCAGGCTTCTATTTTTCTTTTTTTTCTGGATGTTTATTTTTATTTATTTTTTGAGAGGGTTGGGGAGAAGGGCAGAGAGAGAGAGAGGGAGAGAGAGAATCCCAAGCAGACCCCACACTCAGCACGGAGCCCAACGTGGGGCTCAATCTCACAACCGTGAGATCATGACCTTCTCCGAAATCAAGTCAGATGCTTAACCGACTGAGCCACCCAGGTGCCCCAGGCTTCTTCTGTTTTCCTAAGTCAACCACAAGCATAATGTAGTTCTTGAATCTAGAAATATTGTGGAGCCCTAGTGAGTGGGAAGGCACAGAGATGAGGTCTCGCTGGTCTTTACCTTTGGCTCAATTGTGGGAAGAAAGAAGTCTAAATTTCCCAAAAGAGCATTAGTAGCGAAAGTGGAGAAAAATAGAACATGAGCTTCAATAGATTAATGACAAGCCAAATTCATATCACTAGAAGAATGGAGAGCAGGTCATGGTGTATTCATACAATAGAACATTACTTGGCCCTTAAAAGGAATAAACCATTGATACACACATCAACATGGATGAATTTCACAGATTTCATATGAAGCAAAAGAAGACAAACATAATAATGGTCAAACATAGGCTTTAAGATCTAGAAATCCAAAGATAGATTCCAAGCCTTAGTGTACAACCAGCTTGTGAAACACTGATATTTGGAGGGGCTTATTTTCATCATCTATAAAAGGAGAAAATTAGATGATACTATTTTCACTTTTTTTGTGATTCTAAAATCCAGAAAATTTAGTCATTTGTAGTCTGCCTGAAAAAAACATTGATCAAGTTTTCCATTCTTTATAATGTGTGAGTTATAATCTCTAACAAGCTTCCAGTTTTAACACAGTGGTTTTTAAACCATCATGTAGAATTGCTACATAACCTAAAAATGAAGAGTACAGGCTTTTAGTGAATAAGATCACTTGAATAAGATCAAGTCACATCAGAATCACCAATATATTTTATTACTCATTTATTATTAATCATTTCCTCTTCCACTCTAATAATAGCAAAGTTTTTCTTATGGTGTATTTAGTTATTAATTCAGCTAATATGTATTGAATGCCTACCTTGGAACTGTATGCAGGCTCATAAATCTGCTTTATTATTGGTTAGGAAATTGACTTTTATATCTGGTTTCTTGTTAATGAGGCAAGACACATGTGAAAGGTGTGTACTTTTTATGAGTGAACTTAAAGTACCCTCTGATTAATATAATTTCTCTACAAGCTGAATTTTCTTTCCTCCAGTGAGGTCTCTGTTCATAGAAACTGAGACTTGTGGAAAATACAGACCTTAAAGAAGAGAACATGGTAGCAAATATCCCTAAGGATTTTAACGATTTATAGGCAATACACAAAGTCCTCTTTAAAGCCATAATTCAGGTACAGGTTATGGCTACTTGGAAGAATTCTATTTATTTTCTAAAGGAAATTTGCTTCATTCCAACAGGATTCCACTGTTGCCCAGGGGGTCTGAAAAATCGTGGATTTTAGTCCTGCTACTATTGTGTTCTGTAAAACTTAGAGACATGGTCACACTTTGGTTTTCTCACTGCTAGGCAGAGTAGAGTGCACCAATCCCAACATTTCTATATTTGTCAAATTCTAGAAGCTAATCGTCACACAAGGCAACAAATAGAAATCACCATTCTAAATCTCAGGCTAGTTGAACAGAGAAATTTCTCTGCAAGTCAGAAGTCTTTGTTCTGATCTTTGAGTCCCACTTAGAGCTATCTGAGGGTAATGGGACAGTCCTCTTTATTCCTAGTGAAGACAATTGTGACACATAATGAGAAGATCAGAGTTCTCTATTCCTAGAAAGGATTAATTTTTAGGGGAGGCTTCTGAGTCCTTTTCAGAATATTGAAAAGACCTTTGGTGGGAACCTCTTTCTCTATTAGAAGTACACCCTGAGACATCTGGAGGCCTCTTCTAAAGATTTGACTAGAATTAGTGATTCCTTATTTCATTCATGTGAAGTTTCGCCTCCTTCTGTCTGCATGTCATATGCCAGGCTGGCTGTTTCATAAGGGCAGAGACCTCTTCTTACACTCTGTTTTTCTTATCTTCGCCCACAGCTTATACGTCACTGGTGGCTACTAAACATTTGATTAACTGACATTTCCTGCTAACATTTGTGTTTCCTCTAAGTACGAAAAAACTTTACTTGGCATCTTTCTTAAGGATTTCTCACAATAAGGAAAAAACTTATTAAGTATTTTCTTTGGAAATATTTAAGTAAGGATGGAGAGCTTCATGTCTGAAATAATAAGGGTCAAGCCCTCCTTGGATTGGAGAGGATCACAGTGAAATAGATGGATATTTGTTCTGAATCCTCCCACCTTCCCATAATCTCACCCTTCTTCTGATGATTTTGAAGTTCCTCTTTGTAGAAGTGCAGTATATTTCCCATCGCACTGAGTTTGTGAGTTCCTTTGGCCGACACACTGTGGATAGGAATGCCAGTGTGCCAGTTCTGAGGGGGTTCTTAAGAAGCAGTGCAGTGTTTCTGCTCACCCCTCTGGCACCCCTGCCATTGCATGAGAATGGCCCTCAGACAGTGTGCTAGTCCCAGAGCAATGAGAAAGTGTGACGCAGAGGTGCCCCAGTGGCCTGCAGACCAGCAACTGTGATTGTGTTTGCTTATTGTTGTCTGCTGCTGTGTTTTGAGAGTCGTTTATAGCTGAGCATTATGGTGAGAAATGCTGACTGATTCAGGCAAAAAACACAGAAGGCAATGTTATCTCCTAAGGTTCATCGTAACAGAAATTCTTCTCAGATATGATAAACAGGTCAAGCTGATGAAGAACTTTCTAGCGTGTAATAAAGGCATTTGCACTATGCCGTGGTGTTAAGTATTAATTTTCATTTAAGAGTAAGTGGTTGTTTGACCCCTTTTGAGATCTCCTAATTGTTTAGTTCACTCAAAACCAGCAGACAAGGATCTGTGTGTATTTAAGACATACACATTCCGTTCTATTTTCCTATGAAGATACAAAACTGTATAGTCCGTTTTTGTAGACTGTAGATATATGTCTCAGAATTCTCTGTGGGCAATCTAACCATTCTTACTGCAGGATAGCCACAGTACTCAAAGGAGACACATGCAAATAAAATGAATAAAACCTAAAAAGACTTCCCTCTCTTTGGGGCGCTATAGAAAAATATGTGTGTGTGAGAAAGAAAGAGGGGACAGACCGATTTTTAACAGAAGGATACACACAAAGTTCAGCACAATTTAAGAAATATTTCTGGGCAACGAGGCTGCAGAGGCAAAGAAGAATGTAGAAGAAATTGAATAGAAATCATTGACAATCAACAATACACGGACAGGAAAGAAAGAAAAGATGATAGAAGTTGCGAGTAGCTGACTCCCAGTACAGAGACAGCCCAGAAGCTTTCATTCTCTCAAGGCCAAAGGCAGGAAACAAATCAACTTATTTATGCGGAGGAAAAACATCTAAAGGGTCAAATGTGCTTTGATATCCACTTGAAAGAATAAGTGAAGGAAAGGATAAGGTGAAGCATGGGAGAGGCAGAGACATAGAGTACTACAAGGGAGGCACACTGATGGGGAGGGAGAGATGGAACTAAGATAGAGGATGTACACCATGTTCCCTATCTCAGCAAGAAGGACAGTCATTCAGCAGTTTTTATACAGGCAGGGAAGATTACAGAGTCCTGCAGATAAGGGCAAGGGAGAAAAGGTCTTGGTGGGCAGAGGTGAGGACTGGTCAGAGAGCAGGCAAGATGTAAATAGATGTTCAAAGCTTTATAAGAATGGAGGACAAATAAAAAAGGAAGAAAAGCAAAAACAAATGAAGCACAAAACTTTGTTGTTAATAGAAACAATAAAAATATTAACAATTGTGAAGAGTTTGAACTTTTATTTTCCCAGACAGAAGTTTAGTTTTTGAATCTTTAAGGAACATGTATGATACCCTCTTCAAAGGACAACTGTGTTTCTTTTCTTTTCTTTTCTTTTTTAAATTTTTAATTATTTATTTTGAGAGAGAGAGCTTGTGTGATTGGGAGAGTGGCAGAGAGAGAGAGAGAGAGAGAGACAGAGAGAGACAGAGAGAGAGAATCCCAAGCAGGTTCCACGCTCAACATAGAGCCTGACACAGGGCTCAATCTCTCAACTGTGAGATCATGACCTTAGCAGAAATCAAGAGTGGGATGCTTAACTGGCTGAGCCACCCAGGCACCCTGTTTCTTTTTTTAAAAAATTATTTTGTCTTTTTGACATGTAATAATTGTTACATTTAAAAGAATTTTTGTATCTATACATGCACACTCACACACACACACACACACACACTCACACACACACACGTGAATTACAAAGAGCAATAACAAAATGAATAACCACAGACACACCATCTAGAACAAAGTACTGAAATGTCATAATTATTATGCATATACCAATGTGCTGTGCCCCTTTCCTTTCCCTATGGCTCCCTCTTCCCAGATAATCTTTATCTTGAATTTTCATGTTACTGTTCTGCACAATGTGTAACCAATGAGAGCTTGCAAAGTTCTAGACTTCCCTACCAAGTTGAGTTGAATATATTGAAAAACTTGTTTTCATTTTTTAAATATCATGAAAAAATAAAAATTCTGAGCCAACTCAATATTTTCACATTTCTCAACCAGCTACTCTCATGTGGTCTGTCGAATTCTCCTCACCTCCCGGCCTCCCGAGTGTCAGCAAGGCCTGTTGTCATGGCTGTTCTATTCACGTCAGCAGAAAAGGAGTCCACATTCCAGTGGCCTGACTGGCAGTGCTCAACTTTTCAGGTGAGATTTCCCCCCTCTCCGTCACCCACAGAAAGTGGCCTTGAGAGTCAAGAATATTTCATAATGAAAACAAAATGAAGGCTATTTGTTAAATAGGGCTTCTATTGGAAAAAAGAATGTTTTGCTACTTCTTGTAATATATTTGCCATCCTGTATATGAACACAAGCAGATCCACAGCCCCTTTGTGCCTGGCTATCTGCATTGACTTTGTAAGATGTGCAGATACCTGCATTTAAATCCACCATTATTTCTGCTTTCTGGGACTTAACCCTTATTAAATATTATACATTAAATGCCTAGGTTTAATAGTCATTTAACACTTCAAAACAACAATGACATAGAGCTGGGAAAGAACTTCCTTAATGATTGTGGGGAAAAAAAAGTGGAAAAGGGAGAAAGAGACAGAGACAGGGATGGAGGGGGGTGATCTATGTTATATTTCTCTGTAGATAATTCTTCCATTTCTTTTTTTTTTAAGTTTATTTATTTAATTAGAGAGAGAGAGAGAGAGAGAACAAGGAGGGACAGAGAGAGACAGAGAGAGAGAATCCCAAGTAGGCTCCATACTGTCAGTGCAAAGCCTGACACCAGGCCAGATTCAGGGCTCGAACTCACGAACCATGAGGTTGTAACCTGAGCCCAAGTCTAGAGTCACACGTTTAACCAACTGAGCCACCCAGATGCCCCTATTCTTTCATTTTTTAATTCAATTACTTCATATAATGCTACCTATTTTGTGAAAGGTCAAGTCTCCTAACTTGTATGACTCATTCTTCTTGAGCAAAATAAAATAGTTTCTCCTTTTTATTTACAAAATGTCTTCTCCTAGGATAGATCCAAAAAACATTTTTTCCAGGAATTCACATTTGATAAAATTATCACATTTGTTGTATTTAAAAAGAATTCAAAGTGTACATAATACAGTTAATAAAATGTACTGTTCTTAAATACGAGTGATAGGAAATCTCTAAAAGATACAGTGTGTGTCCCCCATAATGCCTATTAATTCTTGTCCACTGTGCAATGTTCACCTCATCTTCATCTCAATACAGAGAATGTGAGTAATGTAGAGGAGGGAAACTTTTCCTTCTTCCCTTCTAGGTTCTATGGTCTAATAAGACAAATTAACAGGAGAAAAATTTAATTTCATACATGCAATAGCCCCAAAGACACGAGCCAACACAGGAAATATATGTTCCTTCCCACTTCCTTGAAATTTCCTATAGCTACAACAAATCCCTTATTTTGTTAGATTGCAGAATTTTTGTTATTATTTTTAAATGTGTTAAATTACTTGTTCTTTAAATTATGCTCAAGATCATCCAACAGTGAGCTTAAATATCTTAAACTTTACCAAAGGCAATTATCGAATATATTAAATTGAACAATCAATACAACACCAGAAAAATCAGCTCCTGATCTTATTATATAGGAGCTAATGTAATTCAGGATAAAGATCTTTATTATTTGCTTTTGTGCTTTCAAAGCATTATGGAAATTCATAAATATAATAATTACCTTTTAAATAGCTGTTTCATTTTGAAAGCACAAAATCTATGATTGAGTTTTTTCAGATAATCAGTAAAAACTGACATAGAATACTGCTGCTTTTCTGTTTCATTTGTCAGAATGTTTTATCACTTCAGCTTTTCATTCTATATGCAGCATATAATTGAATGAAATGTAGTTTAAAATGAAATCTATTCCCTTTTATGAGAACATTCACTTATTAAAGGTTAAATAAAAGTTGAAGAGCATTTAACTTATCTTGAATACAAATGACTTAGCTTTGACTATTTAAACATTTAAATATTTAATGATCAATTTTCACCAGTAACAAAGATTTTCCATATTCCTAAATATATATGCAGATATTTTTTAAAAAGTTAAGTGATATGGGATTTACATTGACTTTTTAGTATTTTTAGAATAATTTTAAAAAGTAATTTAGATAATCTCTTATTAGTTCAGAAATACTTATGTTCAAATACATATATAAAATGTTAGAAAATCTATTACTCTATTTGGTATTTATACTATTATATTTTAGTTAAGTTTATGAAAGATGGTGTCTTTTTCTTATTTTAAAAACTTAACTGAAGGAAGATTAATGGGTGAGTTTTAGAATTCCTTAGAAAGAAATAGTGGTAACGTTCTTTCGTTGAAAGTTAACATTTTATACTATGAAGAATAAAAATCTATTTATCTGTGTACCTTATGAATTTTCCCTCTGATAACTTTGCATGAGATGGATTTGGGAAGGATGTGATTAATCATATGTATAATAATACGGAAAAAAATGAATGACATTCACATAGCTGGGTGGTAGAGTGAATTAAAATTGCAGAAGTGGTTTTATTGCTGTGCATCTCTTATAATATGGTGGCCTGAAATAATTTTCACATTTAGTCAAACTACTGCATAAGAGAGTAATAATTAAAACATGTGAATATGTCATCTTTAATTATGCCTATAAACATTGTTGAGATTATCTCAGTTTTGTATTTGTATGTTGCCTAATTTGTATGTTGCCTATAAACATTGTTGAGATTATCTCAGGTGGGATAGAGTAACACATATTGCAAATACTATCCATGATGTCAGACATTTGGGTCTATAATAGTACTTGTGACATAGACAGTATTTACTAACTAGCCTCATTTGTAGAGGAAACATATCAGAATATCAATAAACAATGTGAGAGTTAAGAAATTTTCATCGATCAATAGCAAAGAATCACCTCTTAGATATATTGATATAGAAGATTTTTTTTCACTGATTAATGTAAAATTACTTTGAATTAACATGACATTTTCCTTTTTAAGAACTCAAAAGCCTTGCTGTTTTGTTTCAGTAATCTTGTGAAGAGTACCTAGGGAAATTTTAAATGTGTAGAATTCAACATTTTGTCCATAAGTGACTTAGAATCAGAGCCAGTGTTCAAAGGAAGCTTAAACATTTTCATAGCTGTTATTCTGTCTCAACTTCTCCAGTGGGTAGGCATTCATTGTCTGTTTAACTATGAATTATGATAGGGAAATTACTTCTCTATAAGGCTGTTCATTCAGTTGTGATGTGGGAGTGATTATAATTACCCTATAAAAACCTCTCTTTGTTGAGACATTATCTACCTCTTCATGATTTTTAACCCATTGATGTTAACTTTGACTTCCAGGGTCATACAAATAAGATTCACCTTCCATTGCCCCTCTAGAAGCTCTGTGCTCTGGTGGAAGGAGAACTAGACTATAACATGGCACACCTAGGATCAGCTCCAGTTTCACCATGTTCAGCCATGGGACATGAGGCAAGCAGCAACTCTCTGCCTCCATTTCTTCATCTGTAGGCTAAGAGTAATAATGCATGCCTACTCTCCCTTCCTAAGCTATACAGCTACTGTGAAAATCAAATAAAATAGTATATGAAAGCTTTTCCTGAAATATAAAATGCTAAGCAAATAGGTTATTATTATTTGCATTAATAGCTCTTTAACTATCATGTTTCGCTCTAAATCTTCCCTTCTTTAGAGCAAGTATTCCGAATATCCTTACCTATACTTATATGGTATGCATTTGTTTCTTCATCATTCTAGACTCTTTCATTAGTCAGTATTTCTTTCTTTCTTGTCCTTTTCTTAAATTTTTTAATGTTTATTTATTTTTGAGAAAGAGAGAGACAGAGTGCAAGTGGGGGAGGGCAGAGAGAGAGGGAGACACAGAATCCAAAGCAGGCTCCAGCCTCTGAGCTGTCAGCACCAAACCCGATGCAGGGCTCAAATGCATGAACCATGAGATCATGACCTGAGCCAAAGTCAGTCACTTAACCAATGGAGTCACCCGGGGCCCCTCTTTTTTTTTTTTTTTTTACAAGAAATTTTATTCTAGGTTGGAAGACATGCTGAAGGTCACACGGTTATTATGTGATGGGGCTGGTTTTCTAACTCAAGCCTCACATCAAAACCTGGTGTTCTTAATCCAGCATGATAACCTGTGCATGCCATAGATGTGGGCTTGTCCATTATTCTTTCATTCAGTGTTTGTTCATTGAATACATTGTGCTAGATATTGCAGATACAAAGGTTAATAGGGGCAGAGATTCTGTCCTCAAAGAACTCACAGTGTAGTAGAGAAGAGATAAGGAAATAGACGATTATCAAAAATGCAGTGTGGTAAGTGTCATAATAAGAAAACAATCAACTATTATCTCTATGTCTAGGTGCTCTGTCTACACTGATGCAGCGAAGATTATTTTATTTTGTTTAAAAAATTTTCTTGTCAACCAGCACCTGGCTAACCAAGTCATAGCAGTGTTCACACACAAGGCAGAGTATCCCTTACAGGCACATGGTGGAGGGGACTGGTGAATCATGAAGAAGATTTAACAAGGTGAGCTGTAATGTGGTTTCAAATTTTCAGATTCTATGAGCTTGAGCTAGAGTCAAATAAATCCCGAAGTAATATTTACCTAAACTAATATTCCACAACCCTACACATCTGCAGTAGATTGTTTAGAAGCTAAGTGCAAAATTTGATATTTTTCCCTTATAATATTCTTTCCTGTCAGATATAGTTTGATGTGCTTTTGGAAACTGCTTTTATTATCCAGCATGACTGCTCTCAAGTCCAACCTTGTGTCTTCTGTAAATGTTATCTGCATGCCCTCTCTGTCCTCATTCATCGAACAGAATTTATTAAGCATTCACTCTGGGCCAGGTGCCATGCTGATGCAGGTAGGAGACAGACTGTCAAATCAGTTAACGAAAAAGCACAGCATCATGGCCAATGCCATGATCGAAAGATGCCCAGGGATCTAGGGGAGCACAACCACCACAATCTAGGTGGTGCCCAATCAAGGCTGAGCGTGAAGATGGGGCAAAGAGGGAAGACTGCTTAGCTTGGTCTTGAGATACTTAGAAGTGGGGGAGGGGTGAAGCAGAGGGAGCAGCTTGTGCACAGTGAGGAGTGTGGGGAGGATGGAATCTAAGGAAGTGTGGATTCACTCAGCAGGGCTATAGTATGGGATTGTAAGGGAGATATAGTGAAAATGATGCTGGATTGGTCTTTCTAGAGCCACTGAATGGAAAGCACTCAGCAACTGCTATTGAGAACTCACACCAGACTCCCATCGATGAGCCTTTTTGTGAGTTAGACCTGGTCTTTCAGCCAACAGACTAAACTGCTTTCTCATCCTCAGTGTTATTGTATGGGTCAAGGAGAGGGGAAGAAAAGGAGAAAAAAAAGGATGAACAAGAGGAGAAGGACAAGGAAAAAAAAGGGACTTCTAGCTATACTAGAAGCTTTATACTAGCTTCTAGCTAGTGTAAACATGCAAAACCACAAGGGAAGAACTTCAGGCAGTAGAAAGAGCATACCTTAAATGTCAAAATAGGAGAATTATCTGGAAGGATGCCAAACTCTTAATCTTGAAGCAACAGCTAAATTCTGCTTCTAAAAAGCCTTACACATTTGTGTATGTTTATTTAAAATTAGGTAAGAAACTAGAAAGAGATCCATTATGGCAACTAATCTACCCCAAGGTAGAAACAAATTCTAAAGATATTCTCTTTTATAGGTGATTTTGCTCAGCTGATGAGATTACAGGATAGCCAGTCCTATGCTAAACCAGTTTTTTTTTTTTTTTTTGGATAAGGAATTATGGGAAAATCTTTAGAAAATGTGTGGAGAAAGCTAGGGACATTTTTTTTTAACATTGACCATTTATCTTAAATTCATTAAATGCTATGTATCTATAACAATAAATTATCACCAAGGCATCTTGGTTTATTTAAGTTTTCCAAGCATTGTGACAGTTGACTAGAACCAAAATTGATTGGATAGTAGTTTAACCACTTTAGTAGATTCATAATGAACCTGGCTTCTACCAGTACATAACTGGCCGCAAATTTTTTTCAATTGAAATATAGAAATTCAAAGGCTACAGAAATTCATTATCTCTTACATATTTGATTCTTTCCAAGGGAATTCCTGAAGGAATTCCCTGCAATTTCACCCTCCACTTAATAATGATATACTTGGCACATTATATCATAAAGACATATATATGTATACGTATTGTGTGTGTGTGTGTGTGTGTGTGTGTGTGTGTGTGTGTGTGTGTGTGTGAAGAGACCAAGAGAGAAAGAGAGAAAGGGAGAGGGAGATATATATATTTTTTTTCATCTTGAATATGGACACAGATGTTTTATCTCCCTTTCTAGATTTCAGATTATGGGAAATTGGGCAAACACCCTGGACAGTGTTAAGCCTTTTTTTCTCTGACTGAACGTCAAGCCAGAAGAGGCTGTGCAAAGTACATATGCAGTGAAGTTGAAGTTCTCTTTCTGTAATTAGCTCACACAATGACAGAGCCAGATGTGATCAAACATATCCTTTTCCATGAAGCCTCCCCCTGAAATCCCATGGGATATGTCTTACGAACTTTGGCCTTCTCACTAGCAGTTCACAGACCCGTTGTTGCCCCCCGTCTTCTCTCTGCTGTTCCCTGGTCAGGTGCCATCATTCCTGAACCACAAGTTTAGATTCATTTTAGCTGGCCTTTTGTTATATAAAGCAGATGTACAGTGGCTCTGCTTTGTCCCAATAATTCTATTTCCAATGGCCTCTTTAAAAAATTACAAAAAAATTCCTTTCTTCTATATTCTGTTTTCATGACTTGCTATCATCCACATTGCCACCTTCTTAAGCACATTCACCTGATAAGTTTTCCTTTATTGTTTTGACTTTTTGGGTGCATAGGAGTACTTCGCACTGATCCATATACTTTTAACAGAGATATATAAGAAAATATTAAGATATATAGAGGTAGCAAACATTACCAGCTTGATACATTTTGCACAGTTTTGGAAGATTTAACTTACCATTATCCTAACCTCACCTTCTTCCCCATCAGAGGATCTGATCATTTCATCTTCTATTTTTAAATAATCAGTACAATGGAATCTCCCTTGGTTTCTCCTTCTTCTGGGTTACCTTTTTACTTCCTTGCCTTTTATCTAAATTGCCTGGCATGCACTTACTCCTCTATCTCCATCCATGTTATATCTGAATGCCACATCCTTTCTGTGTCCCCACTGCACTCTAAATGCACAACAGTTAGCATGTATTATGCTTTCCTACACAAAGAGTGAGCATTGTTCTCACTTGCTTTCCTATCCTAATGACCTATGTATATTACAGTGGCTAGTATATAATATAACTATAATGCATACTTACTGAATAAATGGATAAATTTTTTCATTCTCAACTGGGCCAGGCTTGCGTATAGATTCAAATTTATCCTGAGTCAATTCAGGAGAGTGCCTACTATATTCCTACCCCATGCACTATATATTAGACCTCAGTGAATGCCATCTGGCCTAACTTTATAGTGCAGAATCCTCCACAGTGCAAATGACAAGCACATTACCCTTCATTCACATGAGTTTAGTCTCCACAAACTGTATAATATGGATTTTTACATAGATTCAGCCATTTTTTTCATGAGAGACAGATTTTCAATGTTTCAACTGTGATTAACAGTAAAATAGATAGCTAAATATTTTACTTAGAATTGATAAAAACAAGTATGTACTGTGCATGGCATATGGAAGCATATATAGCATATAGGACAGGATCTGGAATTGGGCTGGAATCTTTATTGCTTCCTTTATTAGTCATGCAACTGTTGTGGACTGAATTATGTCCCCCTAAAATTCATAGTTGAAGCCCTAACCCCTAATGTGACTGTGTATAGAGACAAGGTCTTTAAAAAAGGTAAAGTCAAATGAGGTCATAAGGGTGGGCCCTAATCCAATAGGACCTGTGTACTTATAAGAAGAAGAGCTACCAGAATGCTCTCTCTCTCTCTCTCTCTCTCTCTCTCTCTCTGCACACAGAGGAAAGGCCATGTGAGGACACAAAAAGAAGGCAGCTGTCTACAAGTCAGGAAAAGAGGCCTCATCAGAAACCAATCCAGCTGGCCCCTTAATCTTGGCCTTCTAGCCTCCAGAACTTAGACAAAATAAATTTGTTGTTTAATTCCCCAGTCTGTGACATATTGTTATCATCCTGAGCAGACTAATGCAACAAAAATTAAAATCAGATTACATTTTTTGATCCTTGGTTTTTTTTTTTTTAATTGCAAAGTGGGTATGATAATACTATACCATATGTCATAAAACTGCAGTGAAGAGATAATCAGATGATACATCTGGCACTTAACACAGTGCCTGACACATTGTAAGTGCTCGGAAACCATTAGCTATTATTGTTACTTCACGCAAAATCATCCACTGTAACCTATATTCTTGAGACTGAGACTGAGAATCATTGAATCACATTTGGGATAATTAGGTCAGGCAGTATTTAGCCAATAAGAATTCTGCAAAGTCCTGGTCAATCCAAGTAGGTACATACACGGTTTAGTCATCCTTGCTAACTATGGAAATTCCAAATACGCTGTAGTAACAACCAGTGAGGCACTTTATAGGCATGTTAACCAATTAAAAAGATAACTTACTACGACTAGGAAGTAATTATTATTAATTAATAATAAGTTAATAAGGTTACAACCATACAAAAAAAAAGAATGAGGAAAAC
Organism: Panthera pardus; assembly: GCF_024362965.1. Lineage (NCBI taxonomy): Eukaryota > Metazoa > Chordata > Mammalia > Carnivora > Felidae > Panthera > Panthera pardus. The sequence continues at coordinate 79,739,154 of NW_026526810.1, read as the reverse complement.
GGTGAAAAAAGCAAAGAATCAGATTTTGCAAAGAATGTGAATCAGAAGGCTCAGTTTGCAAAATGCTAAAAACAGATGACTTTAGAAAAATTCACCTTGCCTCATGCATGATTTTTACCAGATTCTCTTCATATAGAGCTATCTCTGCTTCTTTATGACCCCTGCCTTCATTTCTATACCAAACTTATTAAATGGAGATGGACTTTCTCTGATGGATAGCCACATATATTAAATAGCCCCATTCACTTTGATTCCTCTCTCTCTCTGCTACTTACCTTGGTATATGATGTCCTCAAAGCTCATATGGAACATCTTTATGTATTTTTTGTGAAATCACTGTCTATTGAAAGCTTTTATTCTTGATATAATTATAAGAAACTTCCCTTCACCTCCTCCAGCTCTTAGCTAATGCCTGCCTTTCTGTGTTTCCTTGCAGTGCCCTGTGTTCAGGCCCTTATAACTCAGACTGTGCAGTAGGATTTCTGCAACATGGGCTGGTGTTGGCATTAATTGCATCCTCCACTTCCTAGTATCCCCCATTTCTCCTATTTAGCACATCATGGCTGACAATGTCTTGTTTCGAGAGATTGGTCACTTCTACCTTTCTTCCAAGATGACTTAAAACAACCCAGTGATCTGCTCTCAAAAGTTTTGCTGACAGAAGTTCTAAGGTCATTCAACTCACCCACTCATTCCTTCCTCAGATCAACAAATTAACTGTGTTCACATTATGAACTGTGATGACTAAAGTTAAATCGCATGACTATTCCTTTTGAGAATTGTACCAATGACATTCCTCTCTAAGCATTTCTTTTCCTTAAATTAGCTCAGTAAAAAACACTTTTATTTTCCCACAGTTACTCATTACAGTCAGTGTTGCTTTCACACCAACATCCACCTTCATTTCATCTTCTTGAGCAAGACTGTGACACGTCTGTTCTTTGACTTTCCTTTTCCTCCTTCTGCTTCTTCTTCTCTTCCTTCTCCTCCTCGTCCTCCTCCTCCTCCTCCTCCTCCTTCTAACAATTTGTCTTCTTCTTTTAACAATTCTTCTTCTTTTAACAATTCTGATCATGTCTGTATTGGTGCCACCCATTTACTGAGTCATCGTTGTTCTTTTCATTTTTTTAACTTCTTAACTTTTTCCCCTAAATGTCTCTCCATTAATTATACCTGCAAGCAGGGGCATCTGTTTCACTCCTTATAACTTTATACCTTTTTAAGTTGCCCACAGGTCTCTAGAATCTTGAAAGTGGAATAAGGCTCACTTACCATTCATTATCTCTCATATTTTAAACTTTACTCATTTCTAAGAGTATATTCCACACTCATAGTCTTTGTTCAATATTATGTTATTGTGGACAGTTCTAAATATTTGGTTTATGGTTCAATTGTTTTTAATTACTTCCTAATGCATTCCACATTTTTATAAAGACACTTAAATTCTTTATTTGACATTACCCATCTTAATAAATTCAGCCATGGTGCCAAATTATTTTTTAAACATTTTTTAAATGTTTATTTATTTTTGAGAGGGAGACAGTATGAGCAAGGGAGGGTCAGAGAGAGTGAGGGAGACACAGAATCTGAAGCAGTCTCCAGGCTCCACGCTGTCAGCATAGAACCTGACACAGGGCTCAAACCCATAAATCGTGAGATCATGACCTGAGCCAAAGTCAGACATTCAACAGACTGAGCCAGCCAGGTGCCCCATGAGGGTGCCAAATTATTGAATACATCTTTCTTTTTATATTTCTTTCAGGATACATCAACTTTCACATATTTGATCTTCCCCAACTTACTTTAATATCTTCAACCCTATATTTCATGAACAAGATCACATATCTTTTACCCATATTCATCACAAGAGTAAAGAAAAATAAATCTTTCTGTGTCTTATCCTTTGAGAAAACGTTTTGTTGTTTTTGTTTTCGTTTTGTAGGGAGAAATTCTCATTCTCCTCATTCCTATGTTTTAATGACAGGATTTTCGATTCACTCATTAAGAGAAGGATATATAGAAGAAAACTTTCTATACTGAACCTCTTGTTAAATTGGAGAAAAATTGCAGCTAATTCACTCAATCTCACTGTGGGAGAGGAGTGATCCATCTGCCTGGTGACACTGGGCACTGGGGAGAGCTTGAGATCTACTGAGCCCTAGGAGCCAGGGCTGTGGCTGTACTGAAAACCATTTTTACCCCTTTGGACTTGTTGACTCTCAGATCATGAGCTCCTTTTGCTGCTTCCTTATTTTTCTCCATAAGATGAACATGAGAGGAGTGTTCCCCTGTGTGGAGGGAAGCATGTTGTTCTCTAGCCTCTCTGATGGGCCTGGTATTGAGTGTGGGAGGTAGGTGACCCTAGGCCTGGGCTCAGTGAGGGCTGTGGGAGAGACCCCACTATGTTCTTCAGCCACACTAGTAAGGTTGTGTCAATGAAAGCTTATGAATTAAGTTATCTCTCTGGTTTGCGAGCATGCATTATCAGCCAGCATTCTGGACTAGAAGAGGGATATGTGGTAGTATTAGGCACCAAACTATGTTTGGCTGTGTGTGTGTGTGTGTGTGTATGTGTGTGTATGTGTGTGATTTGCGTATATTCTTAAGTTTTAAATGACTTTAGGTTTACAGAACACTTGCAGAGATAGTACAAGGAGTTCCCATTTGTCCTTACCCAGCCTCTCTTAATTTAATATCTTGCCATAACTGTGATGCATTTATCAAAGCTAAGATACTAACATTGGTACAATACTATTACCTAAACAACAGACTTAATATCACTAATGCCCTTATTCTGCCCCAGTATCCCATCCAATATTCCACACTGCATTAGATATTATGTCTTCTTAGTTGCCTCTGATCTGTGATGGTTTCTCTCTTTCCTTGGCTTTCATGACCTTGCTGCTTTGGAAGAATTCTGTTCAGGAGTTTTGTAGAATGTCCCTCATTTTGAATTTGTCTGATGTTTACTCCTATTGCTGGGGATATTAATCTTGATCACTTAATTGCCAAGATGGTTTCTGCCAGGTTTCCCTTTGTAATTAGCAAATGTTGGGAAGAAGACATTTCAGGGCTATGCAAACATCCTGTTTCTCCATAAACTTTCTCTCACTAACTTTAACATTTATTGGTTGATCATGCCTATAGCAGTTATTATTGTGATGTTCTAGTGGTGTTTTCTATTTTCCTCATTTATTCTGGATTTATTCATTGGAATTCTTATATAAGGAACTGCTATCTCTTCTGCCCCATTAATTTGTTGATTCATTTATTTATGTCAGTATATAATTATGTATACTTATTTTATTGGTTATAATCCAATTCTATCACCTTTTGGCCATTGAAAACTATTTCAGTTGATTCCTGTGTCCTTTTGGCATGTTATCATCTTTTGAAAATAAGCCATTTTAATGTAGAGCGACATTAGATTTACAGAGAAGTTTCAGAGATGCACAGATAGTAGAGTGAGAGCTTATACAGAATACCTTTTACCCTATTTTCCTCATTGTCAGCATTTTACATTGCCATGGTACACTTGTCAAAACTAAAAAACCTATTGGTAGGTTACCATTAATTAACTCTAGTTTTTATTTGTATTTCATCAGTTTTCATTAATATCCTCTTTTTGTTTCAGAATCCAGTCTAGTGTACCACATTGCATTAGTTCTCATGTCTCCGAGTCTCATGTCTCATGTCTCCTGCTCCGTGACAGTTTCTTGACCTTTTTTTGCTTTTCATGACCTTGGCAGTCTTGAGGAGAACTGATCAGGTATCTTGCAGCATGACTCCCATTCTGGGTCTGTCTGATGTTTTTCCTCAGGATTAGAATGAGTAATGGGTTTCTGGAAACAATACCATGGAGGTGATGTGCCCTTCTCATCACATCACATCAGAGGGTACATGATATCTGCATAAAGGTTCCCTAATGACGTCAACCTTTGCCAGCTGCCTAAGGTGGTGTTTGCCAGGTTTCTCCTCCTCTATTCTATGGAAGCAAATCATTAAGCATAGCCCACCCTCAGGGAAGGAGGACTTGGACTTAAAATGGTCCTCTGAGAGGGGGGAGTATCTACATGTATTATTTAGAATTCTTCTATAAGGAATACTTGTTTTCCCCCCATCAGCCTTAGTTTGCACTAAGAATACATCCAATTTCTTTTCTGTAAGAGTCCCATAGGCCATAGTTCTAGCTTTTTGTGTTCTTATTCGTGTGATTTCTTCCTGTTGATTGTCCTTCCTCCAGGTGCGTGTTTCTTTAGTGCTTCATGGTTTCTTTGGAACTGAGTTTCCTTTCCTTATGACTCAGCTCCTTCTCTAGTCTCAACCCCTAATAGGATGCCTGGGCTCTATTACATATGGCGGGCTGTCTCCATCTGCATGGGGCTGCCGCTGGCTTCTCTTTACTGCTACAATATCTGTAGATACTTTCCTTGTGTCTTTGTTCCTAATCTCAGTGTTTCAGTCCCAGACAGAAGAGTCTCTTCTGACCAAGCTCACCTAGCATTGTCCTGCCATGGTTTTTTGTTTTCGTTTTTGCCCCAGATGTTGTTTTTCTCTAACTCCTTTGTTTTCCTTCCCTTTCTACCCACTCTACTGTCTAGAGATCAATGTATTTATCTTCTCCTCTCTTCTCTTTTCTGGGGGCCTCAAGGTATCTCCTTGAATTCAGTGTGGGTAGATGGTACCTGCTCAATTGTTGGAAGCCCTCCTTTCGTTATGCTGACCTGGCCTCCACCCAGTGCTGCTTGTTTTCCTTAGATTACTATGTGTCAGGTTGAGGCTTCTTTTTCTACACACAGCTTAGATACAGTTAACTTTGTATGACTGTTTTGTTCTTGTATCCAGATTGTAAAACACATAACAATAATTATAATAATTCTGTCAGTAAAAGTAGCTATTATTTATTGAACACCCAACCTATGCCAAACACTGTGCTGTCTGCCTTATATTCATAGACTTACTAAATTCTCACAAGATGTTGTTACCATATCCATTTTATAGATGGGAAAGTGAGACTCAGAAAGATAATTAATTTGCCACATTCACAGAGTTAATTTTACAATTCCAAAGCCATTTTTCCTTACCATGTAATTTTGAGTCCTTCCCTCATTATTCAGATTAATCTTGAGCTATCTCTATAGCACATACTTGGCTCTCTGGATAGCATTTGAATTTTTGATGATGTTTAAATTAAAAGTACCCCTGTTTGTGGGTAAATGTATTCTCCTCTTGCTGTAAAATTTGAAGCTTCCATCAAAACACTGACCTTGACAATAATGAATGACTGATTGTCCTACATAATCCTCTTTAACTCTTTGTGGTAGGTACAGTATTATCCCCATTATGCATATAAGAAATTGATTTTAAACAATTTTAGTAATCTGCTCAATATAATTACACAAACAAGTTAGTGGCCAAACTAAAATTTGAACTCTGGTAATCCAACTAGAAGTCCATCCTCTAAACTAACTCTCCATATACTACAATGTTTCCAGGGGCTAACCCTAGCTATTATTAGCTATTAGGTTGTATTGCTCCCCCTTAGTTACCTGTGCATACATTATCCATTTCCTTACTTTTCATCCATAGTCTTAACTGAAAATTATCATGTGGGAAATAAAATTTTGAGTGGGTCTCCAAGGTTAAATGAAGCATTTCATTTAGAAACCTTCATTTAGCGTATTCTCAGACTATGGTATCATATTTATCTCCAGACCATTGAGAACAGTTAGTCATAATGGAACATTAAGGTTTTAAGCAGGTATTAGTCACAAAAGAAAAGAGATCATAGCATCCTGCTTTGATTCACAGATTCCGGGTAATAGAGAATAGTCACGTTAAGCACTGTAGATTCATTTCTAAATGATATGGTTTTACAGATTTTCAAGTATTAGTAATTTATAGTATGCTTTCTCTTGTTAACCATTTTGAAATTTCATTACTGCAAGTTTTAAGGCATACTCAAATACTTGCATTTGTTTGGAATATCACTGTGTTCAAAATCAGGTATAATTGAACCAGGGCTTAGAACTTGAAAATCTTTGAGATTACAGGGATATTCATTCTTAAAGAATTGATTATAATGGGATTTAACCTGTTACATCTGACAATTCAGCAATTTCAGTTGAATGGAAAGCCACCCATATAAAAAATAAACCCACTTACATTCTGAAAGAAGCACAGTGAATTAGAGAATTTGAAAAAGTAAAAATCTACAGAAGGTGAGGTGAACATATTTTCCAACAGTTTGCTCTTGAATTACACATTGAAGGTATCTAATAGGAAAAAAGGATAATGACAAAATGACTGAAATATAAAGTGTGGGCTATACATTACTCTCTAAAAACCTTCTGAGTGATCACTCTTGCATCAAAGAAATGAAGGCCTCAGACTTTCCCTCCCTCAGCTGTTAGCTCTTCTACTACAGTGAAATATGCAGATATCTTTATCTCAGGCCCTGCATACTCTTCTCTTCAAGTCCCTTCATTCTAGGATATCACCACTCAAATATCGTTCCACAGTGTAAAAATGGTTTTTTCTGGAAATAGACAAGGCAGCATTTTTACCTCCCAGACTGTTCTTCCCAAAGACTCCATTACTATTAATGACCTCATTACTCTCAACAGCATCCATGTGTCTCCTAGTTACTGAGAGATGCAAAAGATTTTCGGTTGTTATTTTTTAAATTATGGTGACACCCACATGGTGTGAAATCCAAGGACTATAAGCCATGATACATTAGAGAGGAACTCTTCCCACCTCAGCCCTTTGTGCCAGTTCCCCTCCAGAGGCAACCACTGTTGCCAGTTTTTTTTATATATGCTTTCAGAGGTATTCACCTCTTTTCCATAAGTGGTAGCATTTCAAACAAAGTGCTGTGCAGCCCTTCTGAAAAAAAAGCTTTCATGAGGCATAGTTTACACATTTACAATTCATCTATTTTTAACAGAACATTTGATGATTGTTAGAAAGTGTAGAGTCATGTGACCATTGCCACAGTCCAATTTTTATTATTTTTTTTATTTTTTTAATGTTTATTTTTGGGAGAGAGAGAGAGATTGGACATGTGAGACAGAGACAGAGCTGAGGAGGAGCAGAGAGAGAGGGAGACACAGAATCTGACGCAGGCTCCAGGCCCTGAGCTGTCAGCACTGAGCCCGATACAGGGCTCGAACTCACGAGCCGTGAGATCATGACCTGAGCGGAAGTCGGATGCTCAACAGACTGAGCATCAGTGCCTCATGACATAGGCACCTCCCAAAGGCCTCACCTCCTAATACCATCACATTGGGCATTAGGATTTCAACATATTAATTTGGTGGAGAGACATACAAATTCAGGCCATAGCATCTCAAAACCCTTACAGAGTTTTATAGTAAATTTTCTTGAAGGAAGCAGAAGAGGGTGCTTATATTACATGCTTCTACCAACCAATTGAACAACCACTAACATGCATTTGTTTTCTCCTAAGACTCTCTTTGGAGCTTCATTCTCTGGGTATTTCATTGCTCAGCACCCAAGCTTTTTAGGTCTCTATCTTTCCTTCTTTATTTCACTTTCCCTTCTCCCTCTCAACAATGTTTTCTCTCTTTGACTTATGCATAGGATTTAATAATTCTTATTTGCTACAGTTCCCCACACTTAGAGATTTACCCTATAATGACTCCTCAATATATTTCCTCCTAACACAAACAATAGCTCCCTATAAAGTGTTTGGTGAATAATCTCTTTTATCCTTGTTGCATTAGTAAGAATGCTCTTAGGAAGCACATGAGAGGAAATGGACTAGATAAAGAAGCTGAGACAAGGTCAAATGTAATTGCTACCTTTTGCAGAAGTGTCCATGCCCATTCTAACATGCCAAGAAGCATGTACATTTTCAATTAGTCCTACCAGACCCCTATGTATTCAGATACAAGAACACATGGTAATTGAGTGTCTTAATACTTCTGTGGTGAAATCTTGATTAGAAAGAGCAAGAACCCCAGCTCCACTAAAAAAAACAAATAAACAAAGAAACAGTAATAATAATACACATGTCATCATGTAAGGATTAAAAGATGAAGTATAAAAAGCACCTAGAACAATGTTTGGCACTAAGTAGATGCTCAATAAGTAGGTGGCTGTTGGTATTTTTACATTTGTAGAAAGAAGAAATAACTGTTTAGTGACAATTTTTTAAAAATCTTTTTCTATCACTATTGGATGAGATATATCTCAAGGCATTCATCAAATAAATTAAACTCTCAGTCTTCCTAGGTAGAATGACTATAGGAACTTTATTCCCTCAACTCAACATAATAATTAAGTTTTGTTTTTAAAGGCCTTGACAGTTTCAACATGAGGACAGTGGAGCCATTATCACCATCAATCACCATAAAAAAATGACAGATGATTAACTCATAGGTTGTGGTTTTATAAAAATAGCACCTACAATGGAATTGAAATAATTTTCATATAATGCTGTATCTATCCTTTGACATTCATAACTGTTCCTTGAGGTAAGTAGAGTTCATGTGGTTATCTCCAGCATGGGTAAGGAAACCAAGGCTCAGACACATGGGTGAAGGCCTTTGGAATCTGAAAGCTGGGCCTTTTTTCTTATTGTAAAACTTTGATTGAATGAAATAATACATGTGAAAAGCTTCTTGAGTTATAAAAGTATTGTGAAAATACAAGTAGTTATGATTATATCTTGGGGTGAAATATCTAATAAATTCTAGAACCTGAAACCTACCATTTCTAGCTCAAACCAGACCATTTAATCCCACTGCCAAAAGCTTCAGAAGGTTGAGTTCTTCCCAAACTATGTTTATCTTGATACTTACTCTAAACTAGGGATCTGCCTTTCTTCTGGGTATATGTAGTGAGGTGGTGGTTAGAAGAGTCCTGGCCTTCAAGACCTTCTCTGGAGGCCTTAGGGAAATGGGTTATCTAAGACCAGGTCTCCAACAGGAATCAGCTAAAAGCTTTGTAAGCAGAAAATACATCTAACCATTAAGCTTTAGGCTATGAATACAGAATTGGACACTGGTATGCTATGGATCACAGGGTCTCTTCTCCCTAATGCCTTTTGTTCAGAGTGGAGCCTCAGAACCTTACAATTCATATGTCTAGTGCCTTGCTACGCTCCTTTCAACTGTGTGATAGATACATCTCCCTACATATTCATTATTCTTCCAATATTCGGGTTGACACAATAGCTTCATCTCCAGGGTTACAGTCACTAGTAGTCATTGAATATTAAAGCATTTCTGAAAGTAACTTGCAAGTTTATTTCACATCATTGTTTTAGTGAAGTTTTTTAAGTCTGTTCCTATAGAATTCCTGAAAAATACACAATGCCTCTTTTCCCTTAGGAAAAGTGTACTCATTTCATTTGTGGAAAGAGTCTAGATTATTTCTGGGTGGGTCTAATCAGCTTTGTATTTCAGAGGATAGAATACTTTATAATCTTGGGGGAATATATTTACATAGAGATTTTTAATAAAAACCTCTAATACCTTTCCATCAATAGACATTTTGAATAATTCTCAATATCTTTCCTATTGACAAAATTGAAGTATCCAATTCAACTTAAAGATAAATCTTATGAAACCAACTTAAAGACATAAAAGCTCAATATCTATATATGTCTGCCAACTTAAATTTAGTCTTAGCCTAAACAATTCAAGAGTTTCAAAAGCAGTTTTTCTTTTCTATCATGTAGTAGAGGGTGGTGAATGGTAAAGTTTTCCTGAACTACTGACAGACTGACTGAATTTTCCTCACTACACACTGTATTGAGAGATTCAGGAGTGAACCAGGTGTTGTTGCTACCTGCTGCCTCTCTTCCCATGTCTGAGACATAGACTGGAAGAGAAAAGGTCATTAGACTCAAATAGAGAGCCAGGTGGCATCACACTTCTGCCTCTCTGTATCCCTCATGCTGTTGACTTAAGTTTAGAAACTACCTTTAAAGTTGAGTGGGAAAAGATTTTCCAACTTCTGCATTATAAGAAGATTATAAGTAATAACAGTTATGGACTGAATTGTGGTACATCCCTAGAAAATTGATATGTTGCAGTCCTAACCACCCATATGTCAGAATGTGGCTGTATTTGGAGAGGGTCGTTAAAGAGAAAATCAAATCATTAGGATGAGCCTTAACTCAGTATGACAGATGTCCTTTTTTTTAAAACACTTAAAAAATTTTTAATGTTTATTTATTTTTGAAAGAGAAAGAGAGAGAGAGAGAGACAGAGCATGAGTGGGGAGGGGCAGAGAGAGAGGGAGACACAGAATCCTAAGCATGCTCTAGGCTCTGAGCTGTTAGCACAGAGCTCGACATGGGGCTTGAGCCCACAAACCATGAGATTATGACCTGAGCTGAAGTTGGACACTTAACCAACTGGAGCCACCTAGGTACCCCAACAGGTGTCCTTTCAAGAAGAGATTAGGACACAGACACACACAGATGGAAGACCATGAAGACGGGGAATGTGGCCATCTACAAGCCAAGCAGAGAGGCCTCAGAAGAAATCAGCCTACTGACACTGATCTTGGACTTCTAGCCTCCAAATTGTGAGAAAATAAATTGCTGTTGTTTAGGTCACCCAGTCTGTGGTACTTTGTTACGGCAGTCCTAGCAAATGAACACAGTAAAACTAAACACATACACATACATACATAAACATAAAAACACATACACACACACACACACACACACACACACACACTTAGGTTACTTTAGAATCCATATGCAGAGTTCCCAGAAATAGCAGGCCATTGATTCTATTATTACCCCTGGCCCCTCACCAAAAGTTGAAAGGTGCTATTCTCTATAATCCACTGGCCAAAGAGCTGAGGAAGGAAGAAAGGTTAAAATGCCAGCTCTTACACTGTGATCTCTAGGAGATGGCAAACCCTTTGATCCTTTGTTTTTTCCCCTATCTGCCTCCTGGGATGACAATACACAGACTTGGAAGCTATGATTGTTTGATTCTATGATTGTTTGATTGTTAAGAGGATTATAAGTCTGTGTGTGTGTGTGTGTGTGTGTGTGTGACAAGAGAGATACAGCAGTTCAGGATCCATAGTAAGCCTTATGTAAATATTTGTCTTATTGTTATTTTCATCATCATAGACTTCTTGAAAAAATTTAATAAGACAAAAATATGTAAACTATAGCCTTTGCAACATTACAGGTGTCCAATAAATGAAAGCTGGTACACTGGTATTGTAGTTAAGAATTGCTTTGGAATCAGCAAATCTAGATTCGAACTCTGGCCTTTTGTTTCTTCTTTCCTCCCTCTCTCCTTCCCTACCCGCAAAGTCTGTTTCTGTCATAGTCTTTCCATCTTACTTAATGGTGACTCTCATCTTCCTGTACCTCAGGCTAAATGTCTTATTATCATCCTTGATCATTCTTTTCCTTACAAGCCTTGCAAACAATGTGCCATCAAACTCTGTTGATTCTACCTTCAAAATATATCCAGAAATGAAACACTCCCCCTACTCTCCCCTGCTGCTAACACCATGGTCCCAACCACTCTCATCTCTCACCTGGTTTATTTCAATAGCATCCTAAATAGTTCTATTTCTTTACTTCCCTTCAGTTTGTTCTGAACACAGTGGCAAGAATTCTTTAAAAATATGTTACTCTTCTGCTCAAAACCCTTCAAAGGCTTCTGAAGGTAAGAACCAAACTTACAATGACCTACTAGACTTTATATAATTTGCACACTCCCTTACCCCCACATTACCTATCTGACCTCATGTCCTACTTCTTCCCCTGACCTCACTCCACTTAGGTAACATTGACCTCATTAGCTGCTTTTGAACAGCAGGAATGTTCTTCCCTCAAATAATTCCATACTTCTCTTTTTCACCACCCTCAGGTTTCAGCTGCCCTGCAAACCCTATTTAAATTGTCAGTCGTCACCCACTGTCTTTATCCTCATCTTCCTAGGTCATTTTTTCATAGATTTATAATCTAAAACGTTTAATTTTTTACCTTTTAATTATCTGTTATTCTCCACTATAATAGAAGTTCCTTGAGAGAAGGGATTATTATCTCTTGTGTTAACTGCTGTATTGTTACTATTTTGTGAATCCCCAGCTAGTACATAATATGTGCTTAATAAACATGTTAAATGAATGAATAAAAACATTATGTTAAGATACCATTAAGATGAATAATAGTGTTTAGTGTTTAGACATACTAGAAAAGATTAAGAGGCAGACAACAGAAGAATTTTAGGAAATTTAAGAATCTTAAGAAACTCAGTGCTGGATTTTATTATTTTCATACATTCTGACACATGTCAATAGTTCAGAAAAGCCCTTAAAAGCCAATAGTTATGACTTATACTGGAATGTAAATATATAAAGTTTAATGGTTTAACAAGATATTTAGTTATCTTTCTTTGAGGAACTTTCTTCTATTGTTATCATTTATTATATATATATAAATATACCAGAAAATCTTCATATATTTCACCTTACATATATAAGAAGCAAAAATAATAATAGAATCCATTTACTTAACACAGTATATTCAAGAAATATATTATCTTACTAAATCATTTAAAAAATGTTTAATGTATTTCCCACTTCAGAAATGAATGAAAAATCAGAGATCTATATGCAGATTTGGAATCCATATCTAAGACTAACTCCCAGTCCTGGTTTTTATCATTACTCTAATGTATCAGCTAGTTAGTAGTATAGTTATTCCCTTGGAAAATACATAACATGTTCATCATTATTTGAAATAAAATTCCTAGGAAATCATTTTTACAGCAAGGGTGTATTTAATAGAAAGCTTCACATTTATTTTTAGAAACTGTTAACTGTTTCTTGCCTAATTTGAGAATAAATCAATAGACAAGGGCCACCTGTTGGTCTGGTTTAACATTACTTCCCATAAATGTTTCTACTTCCCCTTAAATGTTCAAAATTGATTATAAGATAATTTACTAAGACATAGGATTCCATAGGCTTTGTATAATTAAGAATTTGGCCAGCCTTTGTCCTTGGTTCCTGAGAGTTGACCTGTAAACCCTTGGAATTTCCCAGCTAATACACACTTCTTTGTTAATTATGGTGGGTCTATAGATGGTTTATGTTAACCAGATGACAAAGAATGGGGACTGACCATGCCAGAAAGATCAAACATATGATTGGAAGGTTGGGGTTTTGAACCACATAATATTAGGCCAGTCTCCAGGGAGGAGATGGGAAAAGATTGAGTTCAACTTTGGGGCCAATGATTCAATCAATCATACCTATATAATAGAACTCCAATAAAAACTGTGGACACTGAAGCTCAAGTGAGCTTCTTCAGTTGATAATACTCTGCATTTTGTCACACATTCATTTGCCAGGGGTGTAATGTGAACTGACTCCATGTGGAGACGAAAGTGTAAACTTCATCTCCCATAGCTAATGCTATGTAGTGTTCTCTTTGGCTGCTCCTGGTTTATATCCTCTTGCTATAATGAAACTGTAGTAGTAAGTACATGAGTTCCATGAGTCATGTTAGTGAATTATTGACCTGAGGGGATAGTGGAAACTCCCAAATCTGTAGCCAGCTCATCAGAGTGCATATAGTCTGGGGACCCCTGAGCCTGTAGCTGATACCTGAAGTGAGAGTAGTCTTGTGGAGGACTGTGTCTTAGCCTGTGAAGTTTGGTTGCACTCTGGGTAGTTGGCATCAGAAATCATTACAGCTTGCTTTCCCTACCTCTATCCCAAAAGTTAAATCTGTTTTGGTAGAAGTAACTCCGTTAAATATTGAAGCTTTTTAATGCAAGAAGGCATTTCTACTTTGTTAAAAGGAGATAGTATTTTAACAGTGACAGATTCATTCATGTGATTCATTTTGTGAGATAACTGGATTGTCAGGGTCTCCTTGAGAAGATACAAAAAGCCACATCTTAAATATCTAAGAACTTGGCTTTGAATCTTCAAGTGAATATAAAATAAAAGATCTGATAAGAGTAAATTGTAACTCATGATCATTTCCATAGGAGAGTGAAAAAAATAGGTTGCCATGGTTCTATCGAGAGAGTATAAAACATAAGATCTCTGTGTGTTTCTAAAATACAATTGAATTTCGTTTCTAAATAAATTTAAAATTTAAGGATATTAACATGAAGAAACCACTCATGACCATTCCTAAACAATGGTAAAAATAAATCTGAACACAGGGTTTTCTTAATCCAGAAGATTCTTTTGCATACATTTGATTAAATAATACATTTGATTAAATATATCTTTGAGAGCCTTAAACCAAAGAATTATGTGCCTTCTTAATATTTTCTTTAAGATGTTTACAACTACAACTGGAAAAATAATCCCATTATTCTTCATTCAATTAAATTACTTTAAAGAAAGAATAATATTTCAAACTTGTTTTTCCTACTGTTGGTATGGTAATGTCAGTGATTTTTAAATGTTACTATTTTATCTACATGGCTCTATTGGACAAATCAAAGGGTATATGGACTTTTTTATTTTTAAAGTTGTTCTGGATTATAGGTTCTAGGTGATGAAGCCATGACATAGATAACCCATATGAATCCTTGAAATGTCTTAGTTCTGGTTGGAGTTACGTTGGAAGAGGCTTAGTTTGACAGCCAAAGGTAATTTTAAAAGCATTTCATTTCTTACAGGCAATTGAAAAAGATCCCATTCAAAAACTAGACTAGCACTTATCACCCCCCTTTCATCCGTTCCTCAATTTTCTTGCACCCAGGAAAAGCCTCAGAGCTTTTTACACATGTAAACCCGAAATGGTCTACAATACCCAACCTCTAGCAGTCTTTTTCTCCCTCTCCTCCAGCCCCATAGTCCTCTTCTTGATCTCTTAAAATGAAGATCAACCTTATCTCCTACCCTGTTACTGAAAACCCTTCCACTTTAAGAAATGAATAGAAGGCGGGGTGGAGGGGACGCCTGGGTGGCTCAGTCGGTTGAGCGTCTGACTTCAGCTCAGGTCATGATCTCACGGACCATGGGTTCAAGCCCCGCGTCAGGCTCTGTGCTGACAGCTCAGAGCCTGGAGCCTGCTTCTGATTCTGTGTCTCCCTGTCTCTCTGCCCCTCCCTCATTCATGCTCTGTCTCTCTCTGTCTCAAAAATAAATAAACATTTAAAAAAAAGATATGAATAGAAGGGTTGGGGAATTAGATTTGAGTTTGCAGGGTGCTCTTTTTCAGATTGTTGTAGCAGGAGTAAGCCTGAATTAACCCATTGATGTTCTTTCCTTCATATCTCATCTTTGGTGGAGGACAGAGTAAGAGTACCTGTCTGTTCTAATGTACCCGTTTTTATTGCAAAGCCCATGTGAAGATATCTAATATTCTAAATCACATTGTGCACAATAGGAACACTCAAGTGAGCCAACAGATTGCTGATCTAATGATAAATGTACTTTTAAAAAGAACTGCATGTTTAAGAAGGTTTTTATGACATACTCAACTGGTACATCATCCCCATCACTGACAGGGCACATCTCAAAAAAAAAAAAGCCACCTTACTAGGCATGCTAGTGACATTATTTCTGCATAAATGTTCAAATAAGCACTTAGATGGCCAGCTGACTAGCTTGCCTGCTGCTTGATTTTGTTTAATTATTTTATGGGATGAAGCTATTAAATGAGAATATTTTGACAGGAAAATGTCCCTCAGTCTGAAAGTAAATGTCTCAGGTTTGCCTT
Organism: Panthera pardus; assembly: GCF_024362965.1. Lineage (NCBI taxonomy): Eukaryota > Metazoa > Chordata > Mammalia > Carnivora > Felidae > Panthera > Panthera pardus. Next base: position 79,723,451 of record NW_026526810.1, on the reverse strand, counting down.
TTTTATAAATACCATGGCATTTTATTAGAGCAGGGGAGATGGATGGCCCATTTCAAAATAGTTTCTTATTGTCATTACTCGTTTAATTAGACTGTATGAAACTGGTATTCACAATTGTAATGCTAGCCAGTGACTCGATTATTGTTGTTGTTGTTTTATCCCACCCAAGTAAACCAACTCCTCACCTGCTGTCAGTGCATTCTGTATTTTCCTCCGAGGTGGTAGAAAATTTTATTCTTTTGTATTTCTGCCTGTTGTCCATTGCATTATTTTTTAAATAAAACTTAACTAGATTTCATCTCTATGAAGATTAGTGTTAGAAGGTTTCTGTTTTTCTTCACTAACATTAGCCTTTTTGGTAATTACTTGGTTCATTACAAAAAAGACAGGCTCTGATACTGCACACTTTTTCTTTTTTAATTTGTTTTTGTATTCAGGGCACTTGAAGGGAACTTTACTCTTCTGGTGTTCTCTGTTACCTGGTGAATTAACATGCAGTTTGTCTACTAAGGATTGTTGGTATCTTCTGTAAATGCAGTCATTAGAATGTATTCTTTGCTACTTAATTGAGTGGAAATTGCACTCCTGTTTTGTTGTTTTTTTTTAACAGTCTATAGATTACATTTTAATGTAACTTGTAACGTTGTTATTCTGTTTTGTCCTCTTTTAGGGGGTGGAATTACTATATATAATCTGTTCTGCCTTGAGGTAAAAGCTGTTCTAGAACTTTGAGACAGCTGGTAAATGAACTCATGGAATTTCATGGGAATCACAAATACTATTGTCATACAGTACTGCTGAGTAACACAGACATCCTCAAGGTCTAGGTTATGGGTCTGGGTTGCCCAGAATATAGAAAATATGCATTTATCCAATATTCACAAACCCAGTGTAGAACTTTTGGTATATTTATTAGAGATAATTGTATTTGAATTAATAACCTTGAAGCAATTAGAATACTTTGGGAAATAGCAAAGAAAGACTCAATTATTTTTTATGAAATTTTTTAGGATTTTGTTTTATTATATTCCAATTATCTAACTCATACATTGTATTTACAAATATACATATAATATAACATGTTTTATATACTAATTCTTTTTTTTTTTTTTTTTTTTTAATTTTTTTTTTTTTTTCAACGTTTATTTATTTTTGGGACAGAGAGAGACAGAGCATGAACGGGGGAGGGACAGAGAGAGAGGGAGACACAGAATCGGAAACAGGCTCCAGGCTCTGAGCCATCAGCCCAGAGCCGGACGCGGGGCTCGAACTCACGGACCGCGAGATCGTGACCTGGCTGAAGTCAGACGCTTAACCGACTGCGCCACCCAGGCGCCCCTATATACTAATTCTTAATGATAGGACTGTATATCTCAGTCACTTGGGATGAATTAGTTTGCTATAATGAATATGTCTGTAATCTAAAGGAGTCTGAAATCAATCTGTTCTACTGAATTTTACACTTTAGAAGATGGCATCTAGAGTGAGTTCCTGTTTACTATATACTCATGCTATGACAACTGTAACAATCATTGCTATTACTATGTATTTTAAGTTCTGATGAATATGCACTGAACTCACTAAAATAGTAGAGGATTCATTGACCTTGTGTTAATTGATTCTTAGAATAGAAATTTCCCATAGCTACAGTATATGTCCGCATAGATTGTTTTCTCTTCTCTTGTCCACATGTGATCAATCTCTGGCCCTTTTTGATGGCTAAGTAATACTATCTGCATTGATTCAATAGCTTATACTATGCAATCAGAAGCAGTTAAAATAAGCTAGTTGTATAGGAGAGACCAGCACCTTCAGACTGTGTGGTGTTTTCAGCATGTTTGTAGGTTTCTTCTTTGGACTAGCTACAATCCTGGAGTGACAAGATGGGATTCCAAGTTTATATATATTTATGGGTGTGCATGTGTAGGTATGTGTACCTTTGTGTGTTTTGGGAGGAGGGTCTTAATGTGATAAGTAGCTATTTTAAAAAATATTTTTTCTGTTTAAGTAATCTTAAAACACAAGCACATTTTCAGAAATCTAACGAATACATGATAAATAGTGTGCCACTGCAGGAAAATGTGGCTTCCTTATGAGAAAGTGACATGTTAACCAGACCCAGGCAGCAAAATAATTATTCATTTAACAGCTTTATCCTGAGGAGCAAATAAGCATTTTGTGCTGAGTGATTAGATGAGTACAAAAAAAAAAAAAAGATTACCTATCCTGTTACACTTTTCTTAAAATTTTCGAGGTTTAGCTGTATTTGATGAAACTGAACTTGATTAATTAAAAAAAAAAAAAACACCCACCTTTACCAGAAAAGAGTAATATTATCCACTTCTCTTTAAAGTGAAAACTATGAAGACTAAAAGTAATAGGTTTACTACATATGGTCCTAATGAACAGGCACTGAATACGTACTGAATGACTGAGCACGCTTGCAGTCACCAAGTTTGTTCAGACATTAATAGCATTGACAGGTGCCAAGTTCACATGTCCTAGACTTCATAATGTTTTTCTCCAAGGGAGGTGGTCTTTACTGTGGCTAATTTAATTGGTATATCATATTGTTCCTTATCATTTTAGAATCTGTACTAATTTGGTCAGGGAGTGAAATAACGCCCTTTTAGCTTGAGCCTTGAGAGGAAGAATTTTCTGAGTCAATTTAAAGTGTATCTTTTGTCCTCTGAGGGGGGCTCAGAAACTCTGCTTTCCTGCATCTCCTCACGCCAGCCCTTTGCCCCCTAAGAAGAGTCCAAGACCCTGACTGTGCTTCATTACAGTTGGTGAAGTTTTCCAAGAGGTTGAGGATGGCTCCTGTTCACACAGTCCAAGCTTAGATGCAAACTCCATTTGAGGTAAGACATGTCACAGGATAAATGCACAAGTCTGCTTTGGTTAGAGGCTGGTACAGGCCTACTTGTTATAATACAATGACTGTTCCCATAGTCCAGTCTAAAATATCTTGGGTTTTTGGGTCCAAATTCTAAATATAAACTACATGTTATTTGAATTTGGACACTTCACAGGAAGACAGGATTATTGGACCAAGTCAGGATTTCAGTGCTCTTGGGCCCCTTGGTCAAATAACATTCTAATTCCACCTTAAACCCACCATAATTTCCTATGAAAACAAATCCAGAGGGATATTTACCTACTTGACAAATACTGTTTTAACTACAAAATTTACCTATTTCTAAACCATATCTAATAATAATAGCTGATTCATGTAGTACTTACTATATGTCAAATGCTATAAGTATCTTACATGGAATACATTATTTGATCTTCAGAACAGTTCTATAAAGTAAACATTAGTATTCCTATCTTATCATTAAATGAGAAATCTAGATCTGTCTTTGAATACTCACTTTTCCTTACCCTTCATGCAATTCATCGCCACATCCTGGTAATTTTATCTTCAATAGATGTCTTGGCTTTGGTGTCTTTGGCTCCACCTTTGCTAGACCATCTCATACATTGTTGGACCAGACTTCTCACTGGGTCTCCTCATTTCAGTGCTTGCTCCTCTTCAATCCATTCTCTCCTAGCAGCAAAATGTTCTTAAAAAACAAATGAAATCACTTTAATATGTTGCTTAAAATCTTCCTGTGGGCTCCCATAACAATGAAATAAAATCCACACTCTGTACCACAGTCTACAGTTTCTGCATCCTTGTCCCCTGTTTACATCTCCACTTCCACTTTCTTCCCATCTCCCCATCTTCTAATCACAATGGTCATCTTCCAGCCTTTGAATGTGCCATGTACATTCCTGACTCATGAACTCAGCATAAAATCTCTTGTCTGAGTGGAATGCTCTTTTCCCCTTTTGTCATGTGGCTAATTCCCTCCATCCCTGCAGTTCTTCATTTTAAATATTACTTCCCACAGAAATCTGCCCTGATCAAACTACCTAGGCTACATTTCTCCATTCTCATTTCCAATCTTAATCCCATCAAGGGGTGCCTGGGTGGTTCAGTCGGTTAAGACTCTGACTTTGGCTCAGGTCATGATCTCACAGTTCATAGGTTTGAACCCCACATCAGGCTCTGTGCTGACAGCCCAGAGCCTGGAGCCTGCTTCGGATTCTCTGTCTCCCTGTCTTTCTCGGCCCCTCACCTGCTCACACTCTGTCTCTTTCTCTCTCAAAAATAAATGAAAATTTAAAACAATATATTTTAAAAAAAATCCCATCTTTGTTCCTTTTGTAAATTACCACATCAAGTCGCTTTATTCATATACCTACTTGTCATTTTTGACGAGTGGATTGTGTCTTCTCCTAAGACACATATTCCAAAAAGGGCAAGTACTATCATGGTCTCCTTGACTATTGTTCCCTCAGCAAAACCTAGTAGAGAATAAAGCATATTCATTAAACAGGATATGAACAAATGAAGGTGAGTTGTGAGACCAGTTACTCATATAGTTACTCATAACACTATATACATATGTATATATGTATATACATACATATGTGTGTATATATGTGTGTGTGTGTGTATATATATATATATTACTCATATATAATATGTATATATTATGTACATATATAATATGTATATATATATTACTCATAAGAGTTATGTTCTGTAACGTTGCAAGGAACACTGAATTAGCAGATAATGAACCATTACATCTAGGGGAATTACAAGGTTAGGTTCCTGAGAGCCCTTTGGTCACAACATTTTCATTAATCATACATAACCTGGTTTCATGTGTGTTTTTGTTTAAGGACACCTTACTTAATATATATCGTTGATTTATTAACATTGAACTCATGGCCAACAGCACTATAACTCATGCCTGAGCAAAGCTTAGCTAACACACGTATTTTCTTCATAAGGCACATAACAGTCTTGAGCCTAAGAACACTAGACAGCACTTGAACACCATGTGTGGAGGCAATTTTAAACAGCAAAATCATTAACAGAAAATGTAAAAAGGCAAAGAATGTGGCACTAAATGAACTGCAAAAAGAATACTTGTTTATGGTATGAGAGCTGAAACAAGGAGGCAGAGCATTGCCTTGTTCACCTCAGTGAGAATGTGCCCATTGGGTGACTCACATTTTTCTTTGTTCTGTGCATTCTATGCATTTAAGCAAGTAGCCAGTTCATGGATATGGAATCCACACATAATGAGGAAGATCTATGTAGTGGGGAGCTACTATCATCACCATTCTTAAAAACAAAGCTTGGAAAGTTAAATGGATTTCTATTTATGTAAGGCTCATCACATTTTTAAAAATTTTTTTCCATTTGATCATGGACCCATAAGAACTTCATCCTGTAGGAATGGGGAAGCATTGCTCTGGGTGAGGCTAACTAGCAACTCATTCTCCCACCAAATTTATCCAAATGTAACAAAAACTTATTTTGGTAATGTTCATGGTAAACACTGATAAATATATAGCGATTTTAAGAGATTGCTATATTCTGAAAGAATAAAACAATACTGACCCAGAGTCCTAAAATCCAGCATCTTTTCCCATCATATCTGGTCCTTGCCCTTAACATTAAAAATGACCACATCACTTGATTAAGTGAATATACCAAACAGAGACCTTTTCTGTCATGTCATAAACATAGTGTAGGCTTTTTTTTATTACAAAAGCAACATATATTTATCATAGAGAATTTTTAACTTATAGGTAAGCAAAAATATATATATGTATATACAAATATATATATACAAATATATATATATATACACACACACACACACACACACACACACACAAACACACACACACACACACACACACAAATAGCCCCTTTCTACTGTTCAGGGATAATCACTGTTAATTTTTCAGTGCATGTCTCTGTAATTATTTTCCTAAGGCTACACATGCTGGGTTTTTTCCCCCTTAACCATATGTCACTAAAGTCTTTCTATGCTAGACTGGACTTGTGTAACATTTCCCTTTGTTCTAATTAATTCTTTAAGGATATTGCATTGCCTTCTCTTTTCCATGTGTGGTCAGGAGCAGGGACACTTCCTTTTCTTCAACTGTTCACTGTAGGAGAACTCATTGTAGTTCTCTGGGCTGATATGCCTGCCCTCTTGCTGGGGTGAAGTCTTGGGGTTCTGACAAGGAAGAATCAGTCTGGACCACCATTTTCAAGTGGACTCCTAAAAAAAATCAGTGTCATGTTTAAGAGAAAAATACTATATTGTTTTTCCTTAGGGCTAGAGCTCTGATAGCCAGTTTATTTCTTCAGCTTGTGTTTGTTTTTAGTTTACTTCATGATGATGGGTCTGGAGACACAGCTTACATGCACAACTCTGAATAGCTGAAAAAAAGATTATCACTAGACAGTTGAGACCGGTAATCTATTCTCAGAAATGAAGGCCAAACACCAACAAGCTACCAATAGAAGATATAAAGAAAAGTGAGTCAAATATTAATGCAGTTCCTGATTTGGATGATTGAATACTTTCTGATCTCAGAATATGAAATTCATTTAGAGAATGCATGTAATACTCATATGAGTTAGGGTATTTTTCATGTGTCTAACTAGATCTGCTCTAATAAATTTTGTGAAAGTGTGAGGGAGAGAAGGCTGCAATTTTACATTCTATTAGGCAGCCCCTTCAGACTCTACAGTGACAATTTTATAGAAGTCGATTACTGAGCTAGAATTAAGCTCTTGAGTGATTTGATGATATTAGCTTCAGGTAAGTCTCATTTTGATATGTCTAATAAGGATATACACACTGAGATACATTCTTGAAGCCTGCTGGAGATATTGATTACACATCAGGAATACATTTAAACTAATTCATGAGATTCTTGTCAAATCCATGGTTGGGCAATTTACATGATAAAAAAATAAATGATGATTGATTAGCAAGAATCACATTTAAATATAGAGTCTCTCCTAAAAGCTTTTCTGTTGTATCATATGGACATGATGCTTTGATGAAATAGTACATCAACTTGCCCCTAATCATAATGTTTCACTCATACTTAACATAGAGAGGTCTGTTTTACTCCTGTACTATTCACCAATTTGAGCCCAGCTGACCTGATTTATTTATGCTTCATCTACTTTTATTTCTTACAATGGCTATTCATCATCTTACAAAATATGGAAGTGTGGGTAAAGTCCCTGTTGATATGATACTATGATGCTTCACGTATTTCGATTTTATAAGATATTTTCATAATAATTCTTTAATTTTATAAATTTAATAATCCCATGGAGTAGTAGATTCAGATACTGTTTTGGTCATTTTGCATAATTAAAATTGAAGTTCAAAAGGATTCAATGACCTGTCTAAGCTATCATAACTGGTAAGTTAGAAATCCAGATCATATTACTTCTTCATTACTGTATTCCCTCTGTATCATATTTCTCCTTTTTGTGCTTAAGGACTAAAAAATAAAAAGTTAAATTTTGAAAAACTGGAAAATTATACCAAGTTGCCAAATCTCTTATATTCTCAAGGGTAAAATAATTATTAATGCAAAATTTAAAAGATGTCATTGAAATTATTACTTTGAGCCAAATCTTACAGTAAACAGAAACACTATAAATTTACCTGTATTATTATAGTTTTTTTAAAAAAGACAAGAATACCCATTACTAAAATGGCTTTCACACTAAAATAATTGTAAATATGCTGTAAAATGATAAATTCTATCCAATTAAAATATAGAATTATCAAGGTGACCCACAAATAACAGAGTCTGGGATTGGTTAAGACAGGAATTACAAAGGCCTGAATAATATAGACAAGGTCTATATGAAGTGGAAAGTGCTGTAACAGGAGCTAGAGAAATAGACAAAAGAGAAGTTAAATTAGCAGCTTTTGGTCCTGCCTCTGATACTTTAATTATCTGAAGGGATGCTGCTAGATTCTCAACAAAAATTTCACAACCAATTTTATTTCAAATTACTATAATCATTCCAAGTATACCCATACATACATGTCATGTGTAGTAAGTGTTACAAACTCAAAACAGTGATATATTTTTATCACTCTAGGTGGGTTAGGAAGCATAACTTACTAGCTTGATATGGGACATGGACATTAGCCCTGTTCTACCTCAGCAGCGTCCCATGGACAGAGCTCTTGGATAGTAAAGAAACACGTTGCCTCCTAAAGAGGAATGCTAGGAGAACTCCTTGTTATTTCTCTGAAGATGCCATTGTATCTGCCAGGTCATAGTCCTTCTTAGAGAACCAACCCCTAAGCCCTGCCTGCTGTGTCTGTAGTCGGTGATGTTAAGCCTGCCCAGGGCCATTACTAATTAAATGTGAGCCAATCCGATTCAATTAAGAATTTGAATGACATGGAATCTAAATCAATGGGGTGTGCTAACTTGAAAAAGAGATTATGTAGAACTGGAAAGCCATTTTCATTTTTTTGTCGTATAGGCGCTGTGGCAGAGAAAGCTGGACACCAGTGAGAAGCTGGACACCAGTGAGAAGCAGGAGAGGAAAGCAAAGATTTCATACCACTTTGACCAAACAAACAAACAGATGGATTTTTGCACTTTGTTGGGACTACCTGACCTGGTGTTCCTTTTGAGTTAGTAAGTTATCTTTGTATTACTTGGATAAGGAATACAAGCTTAAGCTTAAGCTTAAAGCTTATTTAAACAAGCCTCTATTTATTCCAATCAAATGGTCCCTGATATAGTAACCATGACTTGTTGCAAGAGCAGTAGCAGCTCTGTGCCAAGGGGAATCACTGAATGGCCATGCTGCTTCAGACAGGGTTTGAGTTGAATTCGATTCGGAGTCACCTCTCCCTACAGGAGAAAACCATACAGTTCACTAAACCTGACATCCTTTTAGCAGGGTTTGACCAGCAACACTGGTATGTGTCTTATTCTCTCTTGCTTTTAAAATTGCAGAATTTTCAACCTGATGATCAAATCCAGCATCTTTTTGTGGTAAATGAGAAAACTGAGAAGCAGAGAGGTCAGTTCCCTTATTCAGGGCTCGGGAAATTCCTGGTCTAGATTTCTTCATCTGGTCTCTGTAGGGCCAGTCTATTGATAGAGAGGTCTTTTAAGTTTTCTTCTCTTGTAAAAAATTGAAAGGTTCTGCTGCCTGTAAAACCTCCACCTAAGTTTATGTATCCAGTTAGAATCGTGATCAGTTGCATATAACAAAAAGCCAGAGATAACAATGGCTTAAACATATGAAGACGTGTTATATTTTATCCCACACAAAATCAGTTCAGAGGTATGCAGTCCAAGGTGATTGTGGCTCCATGGTTTCAGGGATCCAACTTTCATCTTTTTTTCTGTTCTTTCCTTCTTAGTATCCAGCTCCATCTTCAAGGTCATCGCAGTGGTCCAATATGGTGTTTGGAGTTTCATCCATCAAATCTGAATTCCAGGAAGCAGAGTGTAGGAAAGGGGAAGAGGCAAAGTGGCACATCCTAGCTGTCTGTATTCCCCACCTAATAGCTTTTGCTTACAGCTTACTGGTCATAGCTCAGTTAAATGGCCACTTTAGCACCAAAGGAAGCTGAGGAATACATTATTTTAGCTGGGCACATTGCCACTCTGAATAAAATTGGAGCTCTCTTATAAAGAATAAGAGTAAATAAATCTTGGGACCGCAACTAGAAATCTATGCCATACTCTCCTAGAATTTCTGTCACCAGTTCTTCCTCAAAGGGTATCTTTTGTAGATGTCTCAGAATATTTCCATGGTTAGATGACATCTTAAAACTGCAAGGGTCAAAGAAACCCTTCCTGCATTCTCTTCCTTTGCAGTGAGAGCTCCCCAGTGTTGCCTGAGCTTCTGCCTAGTTCTGGTCTCTATCTACTGATTCCTTTCATCTTACCCTGTCAGGGATTTTGCTGCAGTGCGTGGTAATACCAACAACCAACAGTACATGGTGATACCCCAGATATGTTCTACCTACTGCTAAAAAATTTTGCATGTAATTACAGAATCCTAAGTAGGAGAAAGACACTAAAGCCATGGCAAAGCAGTCACTACACCTCATCAAAAGATAATCTGTAAAATGGCAGTTAATAGTGGTTTCAACCTCATAGGATTTTAAAGATGATCAAATAAGTTAATACATGTGCAAAACACTTAGGACAATTTCGGGAACAAAATAAGTGACCTATGAATAATTGTTATTCATCATCATCATCATCATCGTTGTTGTTGTTACCACATGGCTTTTTTTATAGTGAGAAATATTTAATGAGAGGCTAGGAAGACATTTATGCCCCCAGAACTGAAATTCCTCCCAGGCGAATCACTAATGGGTCTAGATGATAAGAGAGGCATTATGTTCAGGAAGCGACTGTTCAAATGGCTACTGTAATACATAGTTGATCAAGTTGCTTAGTTGGTAAAGTGGTCCCTTTTAGCACAAATGTTGGGAGATATGCTTCCTGTAAAGGAAGTTTCACATCCCTCCATATGGGGGTCCTCTGAGTCACAGATAGAATGAGGTGGCTATGAAGGTGCTTGGAGGAGAACTAAGAGGGAGACATGCTAAACTTGCCTTCTTCACAAGTTTGCATAAACCCATTGCTGGTAAATTGGGTTCCAAATGTCTCTGGATGAAGCTTTTGCCAACTGACAACTGGGCTTCTTAACTACATTCCAATAATGCACATATACTTTTGTGGGCTGGATGGAAATTTAATGTTGTTCTAAATTAAGTAGAGAACAAGAACGTGTTAATTATATGCAATGATGAACCAAGTGTAAAAACTGAAGTCTTTAAGTTTATTCTTTGAAGCACATTCCTAGTTTATTTAAAAGAAATGAAAGTAAGGAATTGATGAAACCACTTTGTGCCTGAAAAACCTGGATCACTGAAAGAACTGTGTTGTGAACACTGTTAATTTAGTAATTATTGAGATACCGATCTGCCCTCAATAGTGATTGTAATTAAAGTCTTTGATTTGGGAGTCTTTTTATTCTTGATATGGCTCTCAGAGTGTGTGAGAAAATTCTGAGGATTGACATTTGGAAAGAAGCAGAGTGACTGTCTGTAGCTGTAGTAAATCATTTCCAATGAACAGTGAGAATTAGAAACAAGGGCAGGAACAAAAGGTCTAAGGGAAGAGGATCCTAAGTGAAAAAGAAACATGTAATTCTATCAAAATGGTTTGTACTGGCTGTTCACCTGGCCTGTTCACCTGGCAATCATTTTTTCCAACAGGTTAGGAGAGGAAAAATTCCAAAGCTTCCATGGACTGAAATTCATTTCAGACACCTCTTTGGGTCTTTTCTATCTGTACTTCATGTGGAGGTGTGCAAAAATAAATCCTTGAGTATGATTTTCCATTCTTCATTGTTGGTTAAATCATAGTGTCTCACATGAGGAATATTAACACTAAGCACTTTTATAGTTGAGGAGAAGGGAGGCAAGGATTATCAAGGAAGATCTCCAAACAGCATGGAATTGGAATTCAGGAAATTAATTTCCCTCCTCCATAACTAACTGCCTTCTTACTAATTCTGTGGCCAAGTTTTTCTCCTGATTTCTTGAAGGCAATTCAGATTTCTTAATGAAAAGTGGGAATGATTCTTACCACCTGTCTCATCTATTTGGCACAAAGGTTCAATACATAGTAGCTGTTTATTTGTTTTATGTGTCAAATTAACAAGAAAATCTGCTGAATTTGCAAATCTGCAGCCCACTCTGGAAGGTAGGAATATGGATATAAATAAAGATAATATAGATGCAGAAATATAGTATGCTTTGCTTTATAATCTGTTGATTATCAAAGTCTGGTATTAACTAGTGATTATTTTTTTGTTAGTAAATATTTTTTGTTAGTAATTTTATTTAATCAGTAAAGATAGTTTAGGGAGGGGTCTGGGTAGTTAAAAAGTAGTTATCTGCTTTGCAAGTGGGGAGAGAAAGACCTGAGAGATGCAGATGGCATCAACAAACTGCATTTGGATTCTGAAACACAGTTGAGGATAAAGAAATGAAGACTCTTTCCAAAGGGAGGGGAGCACTCCATGAAGGAGAAACATGGAGGTTCGTTGGCCTGCAATCTGACTGGGGAGGAGGAAGGCAAACGATAGCCAGATGAATCTATGAAACTAACTTTTATAGAAAGAGCAAGTATCACAAGAGGAAGGAGGAAATTATGGGAGGTCCCTGGTGACTCACCAGGTTAAGAATTGGAAAACTGTTCTGAAATAACACCTAAAATATCCACTGCCTGAATATTAATCACAGAACCTGGGTGATATTAAAATCAGAAAGTATTTGTGATCAAAAGCAAGACAATGTGATTTTATGATCCTGGGTAGGATAGTTTCTGTCTGACCTTGGTTGTTAATTGAGACCCTCTGCCTGGAGAATTAAGCCTCCCAGGGCCCTGGGTTTTGCAAGGTACCTTTTCTTGGAAGCTGGGTCCTTCCCAGTTTCCTCTTGACACATATAGGGGACCCATTTAAATTCTTTTTTTTAAAAATTGGTTTAAAAAACTGTTTTATTATTTTTACGTGCTGTTACAAATGCCTATTGTAGGAGGTCCAATGGATCTGAGGGCTCATGGCTCATCAGTGTAAAATATATGACCATGGGAAATAGCAACACACAGCAAACTTTGCTGGGCAGCACTTGGACAGGGTAGTGAAGGGGGAGTCCTTCACTGCATGAGACCATAGGCAAGAGGACCCCCATCTAGAATAGGAGGATCACAAAAGGACTTCTGGGGGGGGAAGGGCTATCAGAGAGGGACTTTACACATACATCTAGATGATATTTTTCAGCAGCACTGCAATGAGTCTCTGGGTCAGAAAGCTCCCAAGGGCCATAGCAGCTTATAACCACATTGCTATCTGTTAACAATGAGTAATAACTGTGCAGTGAGGTTTCCCAAGGTATGCAAAGCAGATAGGCTTAAATGGTTAAAGAACTTTTTTTTTTTTAATGATTGCTTGGGCTATTTTTCAAACAACTGAATGTGTCAAAATTTGAGTCTGGTACTGGTGGATTTTAGAGCTAACAAGTTTCAGCCTGTAGTAAAGAAATAAACAAACTGGCCTATACACAGAGGTCATCCATCTCTCATTTATATAACACCTGTGATAAATCTTCATACAAAAATTCAAACAATAAATAAATAAAAAGCGGAAAGTAAAAACTACTCCGTAGTTTTCAACCAATAAATCAGTACCGTTAACAATTTGATTTTTACTCACATTTTCATGCACACACACACATGCACACACATACTACAATATAAACAATTTTACATAAGTGGAATCACATTATGGTAGCAAACTATACTAGTCTCTTACTTTTCTTCATTTGACAATTGTAGACATAGGTATAGATCTATATTATAATTTTTATTTTTGCATGGAATTTTACTGTATGTATGTTCATACTACAATTTACTTTCACAAATCCTTATTGGCATATGTTTAGGTTTTATCCATTTTTTCACTAATATAAACAATTTTTCAATTACCAATTTTGTGCATCATTTTCTAATTTTCATAAATTCCTAGAAATGAGATTATTAAATCAAAGTGTATGAACATTTAACATTTTTATACCAATTACCATATTGCTTCCCACATTTTTATCAATTTACACTTCCATGTATATTCATGAACTTTAAATTAGGAGGGACTGCCAGGAAGCTGAAAAAATGAATTGAGACATGTAAAAGTTGCTATGGGTAAAACTATGTTCTTAAAATGGTGTTTGGAACAAGAAGGTGATCACAGAAGGGATATATCCTGTTTCTTTACTCTTGGCAAACGATCCACCTTTAACTTCCATAGAAAGCAGAAGTCAATGGGATTGAAGTCTTCCAGCCTTCAGTTTCTACCCTCAACATCATTTCCATTCCAGTGTCACCTTCTGTATTAGAGGAAGAGGTATCTCTACTTTCTGATGCTCTTGACCTCTCTGTCTCATAGACTGGTCACTCTGTCTCCCTCCATTAAATACTTTAAACCTAGAAACCTGTTTAAAACATCTTTAAAACATTCTAAAACCTGTACCTTTGACTGTGCCTTCTCTTCCAGTCTTCACCTAGGGCAAAAGAAAAATGTGCCAAGTCCCAAGTATATGAAAGTGCATATAAAAAATATGTAATATGTAGTCCTAAACCCAACAGAACATTTCTGGGACTCTTGAAAACTTTCACATATTTCTGTGACATAAAGCTGGCTAACGACCAATTCCAGGAGACAAATTGTAATCCTCTTCTTAACAAATTCAAATTTAACGCATAGAATCCTTTCTCATGTGGAATCAATTCCCCCTTTGGCCTCATGCCTAGTCCTTCCTCTTTCGGCTTACATAGACCCGCTGAACTCTACCTGAATGGCTTGGCTCTGCTCTGCTTGACAAGGAAACAAATTAAATTCTGATTTTTCTCTGGTGGTCTTTGTATATTCTTTGATTCTGCCTTCCTCCATGTCATTGTAATACTCAAGAGAGGTTTACACATCCTGCCTCTACTTTCTCCATTTCCACTTATTTTTCAACCCGCTGAAATATGATTTCTGCTTCCACCAAATTAACTGAATATGCTTTGGCAAAAGTCAACAAAAAAATGGACTTCTAATTTACAAAGTCAGTGGTTTATTTTTACTTTGCATTCTGGGTGATCTCCCTGTAGTCTGACCATTTCTGCCTTGAAATTTTTTTCAATCTTGGTTTCCTCAACACTGTTTTCTCATTATTTCCTTGCTACCACTCTGACTTACTCTTCTTAGTCTACCCTTATGGTTCCTTTTCCTTAACTGATCCCTTAAACATTACTTTTCCTTAAGTCATTAGTCAGTTTTTGCTGTGTAACAAACCACTCCAAAGCTCAGTGGTATAGAACAATGGTTCGTTCTACTATCATGTCTGCAGGTTGGTTGAATGTCAGGTTGTTTAGACAGAGTTCAACTGATCTTACCTAGGTAGGTCTGCTCCATAAGTTTCTCATTCTCTTTTGACTAATAGCCTACCTGAGGCATATATTTTTCATGGGAGTGACAAGAGTACAAGAGAGCAAGCCCAACAATGCATGCATATTTCATACTTTTATACTTACATTAAATCTGCTGACATTTCACCTCCCAAAGCAAATCATATAGTCTAACCCAAAATCAAAGGCTAAGGGAGTATCTTGTACTTAGCATGAAGGCATGACAAGAGGGGACTGCATCATACTACTGTAGGTGAGTGAAGAATTTTTAATAGTAATTTAACCTATTTAACCTTCTTATTGCCTAGAAGGTTCTGCATGATCTGACTTTAGCTTCTTCTGTAGTCTTGTTTCTTGAAACTTCTCTTCATTGCAAAGTTGCAGACACAAAGCTGCATTTCAGTTTCTCTAGTACCATGCTGTTGTTGTTTTGCCTACACAACCTTCAGGTCTTAGTGTAAATGTTACTCTCCCAGGAAAGTCTTCCCAATCACTCCAGATTAAGTCAGATTCCCTTGTTATATCTCCTTAGAGGTTCACATTTTTCATTGTTATATTTACTCTTTTTGATGGAACAACTTGTTTATTTACTTTATATCTTTCTCCTTCTCTGAATTTACATTCCATTATGGTAAGAACTCTTTGTTTTGTTAACTATTATATTCCTAGTGCTTCTTAGTTATGCATCATATTATAGATGTTCAATAAATGATGGAGTTAACAAACCTATAGGTTCTTCCTGGGCAATTTTAACTATTTATATTACTTAAACTCTCACCAAGTCTAAATCAAGAGTCTCAAAATCATTCCTTGGCTGCAAACAGTATTTCCAACTAGATATTTCATGGCAACTTCATACTGTGCATGTGTAGAAGTCAAATCTTTCTTTTCCTCCTGCTAATGAAAACCTCACAATTCACCTGACTACCTAGGATGTTTAATTTTATGTGTCAACTTGACTGGGCTTTGGGGTACCCAGATATTTGGTTAAACATTATTCTGGATACATCTGTGACAGTGTTTCTGATTGAGATTAACATTTGAATTGGTAGATTGAGTAAAGCAGATTGCCCTCTTCTAAGTGAGTGGGTTTCATCTAGTCTGTTGAAGACCTGAACAGAACAAAAAGGCCAAGCAAGAGAGAATTTGCTCTCTCTGCCTGTCTTTAAGCTGGGTCATTTATCTTCTCCTACCTTTGGGTTTAGACTAGGACTGAGATTTATACTCTGTTTTTCTGGTTCACAGGCCTTCAGAATTGAACTGGAACCATCAGCTAATACCATCTGCTCTCCTAGGTCTCCAGCTTGCTGACTGCAGATCTTGGGATCTCTAAAGCCTCCATAATCATGTAAGCTAATTCCTTATAACCAGCCTCTTTATGTATATAACATTCTATTTGTTTTTACTGGAGAGCTCTGAGTAATACACCACCCCCAATCCTGGAAATTGCCCTCAGCTCCATATTTCCCTAAAACTTTACACATAATTTGTTTCTAAAACCTGCTGCTTTATACTTCTGAAATGTCTTTTTAGTTAGCACTGTGATTTTTTTCTTCTCTATTATGAATTATATTGGCACTAAAAAGTGTAGGAAAACATTGTTAGGGAGGAAAGGAAGTCCAAGATGGAGCAGAACAATCTAAGAAAACACCTGGCTGTTCTAAATGTGCTCCAAGTTTCCAGACCAAGATGAGTCACATCCTAGAGAGTGGAGAACATATACAGATGACACCTCCACAAGGGTTTGACACAAAATGAGATAAAGTAGAAAACTGGAAAACTAGAGGTGGAGAGCAGGGGGTTCACAAGTGATTGAACGTCTCATTTGATACTGTGGTATTACAGGGACCTAAGCTACCATGTCCCTCTGTCTGCCTTGGGACCAGATTTCCCAAATATCTCTTTGCAGAAGCAGTGGGAGTGTGAGCACCACAAATTGTGAGCTCTTATAAATAAGTAGACAATGTAAGTAACACTACCCAGGGGTAGTGATAAAGAAGGAAAGTAAAATAAATATATATATTAATATATATAATATATATTAATATATATTAAATAAATAAGTATATTTTATATATATAATATATATGCATAGTTAACAGAATATACTAATATGGAATACTAGAACATTTACATTTGGACATTTACCTGTTGATCCTTTTGGGGGTAGAGTGGAAGGGATTAGAGGATGACAATACTCCTTCCTCTAATTTGACAATATGTAATCCACTATCACCATCATAACACACTCATAATGTTTGCTTATAATGCATTTGGATAAAACTTATAAACATGTATCTTTATGAACTTTCATTTTCATTTATACAATAATTGGCCTGATTTAAAAATACATTGAAACTAGGGGTGCCTGGATGCCTCAGTCAGTTAAGCATCCGACTTTGGCTCAGGTCATGATCTCATGGTTCCTGAGTTCAAACCCCACACCAGGCTCTGTGCAGACAGCTTGGAGCCTGGAGCCTGCTTCAGATTCTCTCTCTCTAGAGAGATTAGAAGCCATAGCCTTGGAAATACAGAATTTAAGGATGTCAGTGTGCTTAGGTCTACATAATCCCTGTGTGTGTGTGTGTGTGTGTGTGTGTGTGTGTGTGTGTGTGTGTGTGTTGGGGGGCATGTGTAAATATATACCTAGTGCTCTTTTACCTTTCTGGGATGTCAGTGTTCAGTCTACATTGAAATGTTTGAACCGAAAATCCACATAAACCTTTGTCATGTCACATGACTATAAACAGAAGCAGTAAGTGATGATAGGCATAGTTAGAAAGGGACAAAGAGTGAGGTGGCTGGGTGGCTCGGTTGAGCACCTGACTCTTAATTTCAGCTCAGGTCATAAGCCCGGGGTCATAGTTTCAAGTCCTGTGTCAGGAGCCTGCTTAAGATTCTCTTTCTCTAAAATAAAATTTAAAAAAAAATTTTTAAGGGGACAAAGGGAGTAAGCACTACTAAGTATGGCAAGGACAAGGGAAAGTTTCAAAAAGAGGTTGAAAATGTATTTCTTTAATATACTGATGGGGATGAAACAGCATCTTTGCAGAATAACTATTATATCAGTTAATTAGTATGAAAGTCCAAAAAGAAATTATTTTCACAGGCAATTCTGTCCAAGATCGAAAAATCAAGCTATAACATCTGTTTCCATTTTTATTAGCAATAACAATAAATACAAATCATTACAAAAATAGCATGTTGGATGATGGAACAATAAAAAGAAAAATCCTTCTTATTTAAAAATTGTATGATTCCATGAAATTAAATGATTATAAATGTATTTTAAAGACCTAGTGTTGTCTAGCACCATTTGGTCCATCTATCTTCCATTATCTCTTTATTTCTTCCTTCATTGTACATTCATTCAACAAATATTTATCAGGTACTCACTGCATATCAAGCACTGTTCCAAGCACAGGGGATAAAGTAATAAACAAAAAAACGTGCAAAATTCCTTGACCCCCTTGGAATTTACTTTCTAGTAGAGAAAAAAAACAAGGCCAGGGATGGCCTCCCTGAGAAGGTCTTTATGTAGAGACTGGAAGGATGTGAGAGTGAGCCTTGTGGGTAGCTGGAGGGAGAATGTTTCAAGGAGAGAAGTAACCACAAAGGCCCTGTGGTGAGAAAATGCATGGTGTACTGGAGAAATAGCAAGGAGTACAGTGACTGGAGAGGAGTGAGCATGGGAGAGAGTAATAGGAGTTGAGATCAGAGAAGTACTGGGGTGTCAGAACATGGAGTGCCTTAGGGGTCTTGTAAGGCCTTTGGCTTTTATTAGGGTGACATGGGAAACAAATGCATGTTTTGTTTCTTTTTAAATAAATAAAGTTTTTATTTTCAAAAAGTTCTAAATATATGGAAAAATTGTCAGGATAATGGCAGAGCTCCTCTATACCCTTTACCCAGCTTCCCCTAATGTTACTATCTTATATGATCATAGTGGATTTTTCCAAAATTAAGAAATTGACATGGTTATAATACTACTAATTAAACTATAGACTCTATTTGAATTTATCAATTTTTTCCTCTCGTGTGCTTTTCCTGTTTTCTAGATTCTGCTCCAATTGAGGATATCACGTTGTATTTAGAAGTGGAGGGTTTTGAGTAAAGGGCTGACATGACCTTACCTTCATTTTGCAATATTACTCTGGCTGCTCTATCTGTACTCAGAATGCATTTGCTATAACCAGTATTCCTATTTCATTTATATCAAAACAATGAATACCCATAATAAAAGTACTTACCTTGTGGTAGGTGCTGTACTAGTGCCTTATCCAGTGGTAGATGCTTTTCATTCAATCTGACATTAAGTAGATGCAACCCTTTAATTCCCAGCAGGTATTAAGGTAAATAAGCCATGCATTTGAGAACATATACTTAAAGCCCTTACATGTTAAATAGAAGAAACCAGGCTCATAAACAGGATCATTGTTCAAGAGCGCAATTAGATCAGTTACCCAAACAGGGTCCATTGTACATTGAACATCTTTGGATGTTGCCTTTATATTCATTATAACATTGGTACAATTGGGTCAACTTATTTGGGTTCCAATTAAGTAGCACTATATAGCACTGCATACTGACAAACCGTTTTCACAAGAATTCCCATACCAATAATACACAAAATACACTATATCGGGCATTAGCTAGAATAGATTTTGTTTCTCAGACTTACATGCGCAGAGACAGAAGGTCAGGGTGCCCTGGTTAACATAATGTCAGAATCATGCAATTTAAAATACCATGTGATCCAACCACATGTTTTAAGTAATTACCTATAAATCCAGATACTGATAAATTAAATCTCACCATTCCACAGACACCTTGCTGTCATTTCCATTAGTGTTAATGAGCCATTCCATTTTTCCTGGTAAATTTACTTAGAGACCACATAGTTGTCCAAATAATAGCTCCCATTTTTCCTTAACATTTCACGTTGAGATTTATTAGTCTCTTAATGAATTCCATCATCCGTCAGGGAGACATTTAATGGTGATGTGACAAAAGCACTACCTACTAAAATGACACACATAGTGTCCTATAAAATGTGTTTTAATTCATATTATTTGTTCTTCACATTTTTGGCATTTGTACATTTCTGCTACCAATTTTACAAAATAGTTTTAACAGTATTTAAGGTAAATTCTTATGAAAATAAATTATTTTCCTTTTCATTAGAGTATCTAGTTAGATCCTAATATAATGATAGATTTTTATCTTTTTATTTTCATTTTAAAAAATTTTCAGTTTTAATTTATTTTTTAAATGTTTATTTATTCATTTACAGAGAGACAGAGACAGAGACGCAGAGTGTGAGTGGAGGAGGGGCAGAGAGCGAGACATACATACAGAACCTGAACCAGGCTCCAGGCCCTGAGTTGTCAGCACGGAGACCAATGTGGGGCCCAAACCCACAAACTGCGAGATCATGACCCGAGCTGAAGTCAGACACTTAACTGACTGAGCTACCCAGGCACCCCATAATTTTTAGTTTTTATTTAAATTCCAGTTAATTAACATACAGTGTAATATTAGTTTCACGTGTACAACAGAGTGATTTAATACTTCCATACATCACCTGGTGCTCATCACAAGTGCCCTCCTTAATCCCCATCACCCATTTAACCCATCTCCCCACCCACCTCCCTTCTGGCAACCATCGGTTTGTTCTCTACAGTTAAGAGTCTGTTTCTGGGTCTGCCTCTCTCTCTTTTTTTCCCCCTCCCGTATGTTCATCTGTTTTGTTTCTTAAATTCCACATAGCGTGAAATCATATGGTATTGGTCTTTCTCTGATAGATTTATTTCGCTTAGCATAATATTCGCTAGCTCCATCCACATCGTTGCAAATGGCAAGATTTCATTAATTTCTATGGCTGAGTAATATTCCATGGATATATATGCCACCTCTTCTTTGTCCATTCATCAATTGGTTGACATTTGGGCTCTTTCCATACTTTGACTATTGTTTATAATACTGCTGTAAACACCAGAGTTCATGTGTCCCTTTGAATCAGTATTTCCTTATCTTTTAGGTAAATACCTAGTACTGCAATTGCTGGGTCATAGGGTAATTCTATTTGTAACTTTTTGAGGAAACTCCATACTGTTTTCCAGAATGACTGTACCGGTTTGCATTCCCACCAACAGTGTAAGAGGATTCCTCTTTCTCTGCATCCTCATCAAAGCCTGTTGTTTCTTTGTATTGTTAATTTTAGCCATTCTGACAGGTGTTAGGTAATATCTCATCGTAGTTTTGATTTGTATCTCCCTGATAAGTGATGTTAAGCATCTTTTCATGTGTCTGTTGGCCATCTGTATGTCTTTTTGTTTTAAAATTTTTAATGTTTATTTATTTTTTGAGAGACAGAGAAAAACAGAGCATGAGCAGGGGAGGAGCAGAGAGAGAGAGGGAGTTACAGAATCCAAAGCAGGCTCTGAACTGTCTGCACAGAGCCCTATGCAGGGCTCAAACCCATGAACCATGAGAGATCATGACCCGAGCTGAAGTCGGATGCTTAACCAACTGAGCCACCTAGGTGCCCCACATTTTTTGGGGAATAATATCTATTTATATCTTCTGACCATTTTTTTAAGCTAGGTTATTTGTTTTTTGAATGTTGAGGTTTTTTTAAATTTACTTATTTATTTTGAGAGAGAGAGAGAGAGAGAGAGAGGGGGGGGGGGAAGGGGCAGAGAGAAAGGGAGAGAGAGAGAGAATCTTAGGCTCCACACTGTCAGTGAAGAGCCCAATTGAGGACTTGAACTCACAACCAGCAAGTTCATGAACTGAGCTGAAACCAACAGTCAACGCTTAACCGACTGAGCCACCCAGATGCCCCTGGGTATAGAGTTTTTTTTAATTCTTTGTATATTTTGTATACTAACCCTTTATCAGATATGCCATATGTCATCTTCTCCATTCTGCAGGTTACCTTTTAGTTTTTTTATTGTTTCCGTCTAGTATGAAAATCTCAGAAGTTTCTTCTTGACAGTGAACCTATTAAGTACATTTGCTCCAACTTAAATATTATTTTATTGGTGGATTTACCATTCTGGGATTCATCAAAGTCAAGTCTCCCAAAGAAACAAGGAACAGAATATGGATTTGTATAAGAACTATCAAAAATTGCTTATCATTTCTTAACTTTAGTAAAATTAGAAAATTCTTTAAAATTTAATTCCTTAAAAAAAAAGCAATTTTTTCGAAGTTAGTACCACTGGATAAACAGACTGAGAAGTGATGGAAAGAGGGTAATTTAAACAAGCAATAAATCATGTTTATGCAAATTTGACATAGAATTGCAATAAAACTTGATGTTACTTATGGTCAACTGTGGAGGCCAAGGTTCTTATGACAATTGCTGCATTAAAATTTGGTGAGTGTCTCTTTTTGGGTGAATGTTACAAGCTAATATTTTGCAATGCTTACCCAGAAGGCCTTTTCAACTTTGGGTTTGCACAAATCTATTGACCTGAGTGAAATCTCCCTCTCTTGTCATATGTTCACTCTAGTAAAAGGATGATGTGAGTTATGTTATCTGCTCTGACAGACAATCTTCGTGCCCTGGGGCTGTCTTTATTTCTTCTTCTGAATAGATACACAGTTTAAATAATTTTCTAATAGAATTTAACTGAAGCTTAGTCCTCTTGTAAGGTTTTAACATTTGAAATTATAGCTATAACTTCAATCACAGTAACTTCTACAGCAGAAATACATGCTTAAATTTGTGTGATTTACATTAAAGTACCATCATCCCTTGATAGATATTGGGCACATCTATGAAATATGAAAATAGCAAACAGTCTATTCTTTCCTCTCTGTTATTATAAATACTTCCTTAAGGAAACTATCCATTGAATATGTCACTTCAAGATAGCATTGTCCAATAGGATCATCTCTCCTAGATGTCAAAAAAGAGGAAATGAACAAATGTATTTACCTGCCAACATCTATAATACCTATAAAATTGCAGCCATTTATTATAGTTGTGTGTGGCCCTTCATCTATGAAATTGGTATTAGTTGCTATGAGTAGAATAGTAACTACTGGTTACTGTATAGATAACTTATGCTTATCTTCACAGTAGTCCATTGTATAGTAGTAGTGATAATAATAGCTAATATTTTTGTAACACTTACTATATGCTTAATAACATTCTGATTACTTGTATTTATATGGCTGAAAAATTTTGACACTTTCTTATGTCATCCTTTGTGATCAATGAGCCATCTTAAAAATAGTCAGCCAAATCATAGCATCCAGTGGTGAAGCCCAGAAAGCATTATACATAATTCAATGGTTATTTTGCCTTGTAATATTCCTACCCATGACATAGAACCCATTAGCATTATCCTTTGATTTTAACCACTAACTTAAATCATTAAGAGTCTCAGACTTAAATATATAGATTCATACACATATCATAAAATACATATGCACATTAGGATCTCAATATATCAGTGTGTTTTATACTCTATAAAAGCAGCTTTTGGGATAGAGTTTTAATATCTGAAACAAACCAAAAGTTATCTATTATTTATGCCTATCTAGCTGTAGAACCAATGATTTGAAAATCAATGGCAAATGATCAACTTCATATATACAAATCAGAAACCTACTTAAGTCAGTACAATTCTGACTTTTCCACTTCACTTGCCTTGCACCCCAGCACTTTATTAAATTTTATGGGCTTATTTCCCCTAGAAGTCTAGATTCAGTATTTGCAATCATCTTTCACGATAGTGTCCTTTCAGTAAGTCTCACATATTCCACCCACCAACCAGAAAGTTGAACTAAAGAGCAGTTGTTTCTTGATTACAACCAGGGGATAATACTAACTAAAACGAGAAAATGTTTACACATGAGCAGATTTGAAGCCAAATGAACAATGATTCCCTGGATGTTACACCAAGTTCATATTTACCCACATTTTCAGAACAAATAAATATATTGCTTCTTGTTTAAAACAAGTAATATAAAACTGGAACTAAACGAGAAAATCTGAACGTTGGGCAAGTATAACTGCACAATTTATTTTTAAATATAAATTCTCATTGTGAGAAGCTCCAATATCAGTCCTCCTTCACCACATCCACTATCTCTAAACCTAGACCAAATCATCTCTTTAGATGACTATGGAGAGACTCACCGTCAAGACCAATATTATGCAAAAAGCTAATCTGTGAAAAAATGTATATTGTTTATCATCTTTGGCAAAAATACAGATTCCTCAAGAGTTCTTGCTTCAGGACTGGTTTCGAGCTCCCCATCTCATCTATCCTTACTTTTGAGCAAATAGTTATAATTACTTCTCTTAATTTTACCTTCTTTACCTACTTTTTCTTTCCCTGAGGTAGGAATGCAAATAAAGAATGAAATGGCCAAATATAAATAATAGTAAGAGGAGGATAAAACAATGCTTCCCTAATTTGAAAAGTTTTATATT
This sequence comes from Panthera pardus, assembly GCF_024362965.1. Lineage (NCBI taxonomy): Eukaryota > Metazoa > Chordata > Mammalia > Carnivora > Felidae > Panthera > Panthera pardus. The sequence goes on along the minus strand of NW_026526810.1, from coordinate 79,699,102 downwards.
ATACTGAATTATATTGAATTATCCTTATTATACTGGAATTCTATTGGCCTTCATGACAAAAAGGAACCATCTATCCAACACTAAAAAGTAAAGAATGTTCCTAACTGACAGAAACGTGTTGGATATGCTTAAATCTCATTCTTATGTATTGGTGGTCAGAAGAACACATTGAAATAAATTAGGTAGCAGGATATTTAAAATTAACTTTGGTGTTGGAATCAATATGATCTTAGATCTAACACTTACCTCAAGCTTTTATCTTACTACATAAAAAGCAATAAATATAGGGGATGCCTTATTCACTGACCCTTAACAGATTTCCTTAATGGACATCCTGGACTTTAAAACTTGAATTTTAGTTTTACCCATATTAGACTTTTTACTCATTCCTACTTGTAAAATTTTAAATAAAGTTTTTGGTTTGAAGGGACAGTATGCCATCTTTGAAACTGTGATTACTGGCTTGCTTATGTACAGTTATATTATTGCAATGTTTTAGAAGCAAATGAAGGAATCATAATTGTTCAACAGATGAAATAGTTTTACTTGAATATTCCACTGTTCTGTGTGGTAGCGATGAAAGGTTAGCGTTTAGTCTGACAAGAACACCACATTTCATTTACTATATATCATACTTTCCCTATCAGTAAAATTCATTCAATTATGCAAATATTTACTGAGCCCTTATGATATGCTAGAAGCAGTTCTAGTCTCTAAAATTACAATGCATTTTAAATATCTTATTTGTAAAGACCTGTTTTCATTAGAAAGCCCTATTTTTTTTTACATTTATTTATTTTTGAGAGACAGAGTGAGACAGAGCATGAGTGGGGGAGGGGCAGAGAGCGAGGAAGACACAGAATCCTAAGCAGGCTCCAAGCTCTGAGCTGTTAGCACAGAGCCCAATATGGGGCTCGAACCCACGAACTGTGAGATCATAACCTGAGCTGAAGTCAGATACTTAACCCACTGAGCCACCCAGACGCCCCCTAGAAAGCCCTATTTAACAGTAACTCATCTTCAGCTATTAGTTTTAAAACATTTTCCTTTAATCACCTGTAGATGTTCACCACTTATAGAAAATTACATTATCTACTGGATATAGAAATAGTTTCCCACTTTCAAAAGTCAGAAAGAACTCTATTGTTTGCTTCTCCTATTTCATGCAACAAGGACAATATGATTCAGGATGATGTTTGTTCCTGAAACTTTTCCATTTTTATGTTTGTTTTAACAGCAGTCTAGTGACTCCTTGGGAAATGAATAAAGGTGATAGAAAGAAAGTCCATTTACAAATGAAATGGTAGTTACTTACCCTAGATTCAGGTTCAAGTCAGAAAGTCAGAGGCTTTTGTTAAAACTCTAAAAAATAATGATTTCTTTTCCAGCATGTTTTTCAGATTATCGATCTCAAGGTCATGTAATAATTTTTACAATTTCTTTTTAGCTTTGTGCCAGCAACAAAAGCTATTCGTCACTGGCCTTGGGAAGGGATCAAGAGGTTGGAAAGGAGGCATGTGGATGTTGTAAGTAATTTGCAAGAACACTAATGATTTCATAGTGTATGTGTGTATGCATTCACCGATCAACTAACAAGAAACTGAAGAATTTACCTTAAATCATATTGAATAGCTATAAGAATAAATTTACAGAGCTGTTTGATTTTTTATGTCTTTTTTGAATTATTTTTCAAGTAATTATTAATATTTGAGCCATTCTGCCTTTGGTTTTTAGTCTCCCAAGGTAAAATGATACAAGATATTGGTATCAATATTAAATATTACCTTTAGGGACAACTCTTTTAACTGATAGTCTTTGTATCTGTAGTCCCCTAGAAATTTCTTTTGTTATGTTCAGATTCCTGGCTGGAGATCTACTAAGAATAGAGTAAGGAGCATATCCAGAACTGTGGATAATCAACAGAAACTTTAAGTCAAAAACGAATACTAGTGTGTGGGATTGCACTTTCAAGGAAGCAGCTTTTTGTATTAAGGCATTTCACTAATTCATTTATCTTCCTTAAGTTTGCTGATATTCATTCTGTCAAAATTCAGTTACCCAGAGTTTGGAATATGGTCCAGAAATATGTGGTATTTGTACTAAAGAAAGGGCATTGGATACTTATGGAGAGGTTGGGGAAAAGGCTGTAAAGATAAGCTTGGTTGCCATGGTCTTTGGGTTCTCACTTTCTGAAATCACCAATGTTACCTCCTTTTAACCTACCTTATCTAATACCCCCTGCATTTTAGAAGAGATCGCTTGAATGGCATTGTCCAGTGGCCTGCAAACCCCAAGTTAGACCTATGCATGGATTGGCTTGGCTTCTTGACCTCTCCCATTCCAAGCTTTGGTTCTACAGACTTTTACAGTCTCTTTTGTCCTAGATTGTAGATAGGGCAATAACTAGACTCCAGTGAAAGATATAAAGGTGGCTTGGTGATCTGTGAGTTAACATGGTTATCTAGACTGTACTCAATGGTACCTCTCAACTGTCTTTCCTGACCTTTTGTGGCCAACCTCAAGAGGCTGAAGCTCCATAGTTCAATAAGATATTTAGAAACAGGAGTCCTAGGGGCCTCTGTAGTCTGACTGCTGATGTTACCCCTGTCATCTGGAGTCAGGAGCTCTGGCAGATCCTCAGACTCCAGCCCAGATTCTCTACAAATGAGAGGCCTGAAGAAATATTAATTTACTACGTTCAAAGCTTTCTAAAACTATACTTTTAGTATCACTACAACCTCTAGCTATTAGTGCCATTTGTCCTCTACTGTCAGATCTGTTATCTGATGTGCAGCTTGGAGGCCTGGCTGTTGTGTACACACAAAGGAAAACTCAGAAGTTATGTAGAACTATTGATTTTTTTTCTCATCCTAGAAAAAATTGTTTTTCCTGGAAATTCGGCTATATGGTACCGCAGGGATGGAAGGTAAGAAAGAGCCTAGCCAAACAAAAATATGACTTTTCATTTTTGTCCTGAGCACTTTCACTTACTTCATGTGTAAAAATCATTTAATTCAACAAATATTTATCAAACCTCTATTAGGTGGCAGACACTGTTCTAAGTACTAGATATTATCAGTGAACAAGACTAACTACTTATTGTCATCAAGCTTATAGTGACTTCACAGAGTTGTTGTAGTAATTTAGACATGCAATATATTTGGCATAGTTCCTGGCATATAAAAACTATGTTAGATGCAGATTATGTTTAATAGAAAATAGGACAAATGGCAATGTTCCAGGCAGAGCTTAATTTAATCATCATTTGTCATTGCTGTGATGAATATTGTAAAAATGAAAGATTTAGATTGATACTTTCTAAGTCAAAACATGACAAAATATATCCTTAGAGTCAGTTGTAAAATGACATTAATCTATCAGTTGATATTCTGATTTTCACAGCAATATTCTAGTGCGAGTATTAACTTAATCCTAGCATAATTTACAAAATTTAAATATTAGTTCTGTTACAGCTGCCTTTTTCCATTTTTGAATAATGCTGAGATCTCATCCCAAGGGTAAGTTCTCTTTCCTAAGAAAAGACACACATTTGATGAAAAGGATTCTGTGAAATATTTAAGATGCTTAAAAAGAGAAATTTGCAATACGATTGTCCATTATTAAAATATGCCACAATCTCTCAAGTAATGGTTCCATTTTTTGCTATGAATGAGACTCAGTTGAAAATCAGGTATTCAATTGCCTTTGATCTTTAGAAATTGAAGATATCTGACAACTTGCAGAATTATAGAGGAATTATAGAGTTCCCTTTTTAAAAGTTTGACCCTTTTAATAATAATCACCTTATTTTATGTTAAAATCTTCAATAGTGTAATAAAAATATTATTATTTATTATGTAAGGAAGGCCTATTGAAACTACAAAGACCAGAAAGTGAATCATAGTTAGGAGAATCATGAGATTAGCAGCACTACCAAACAAGAAGATAAAAAGAAGCCGAATGAAACTTAATTTTTTCCCAATGATTAGAATATTACAACCATAGTGCAGTTATAAGACATGCAATACATACATAATAAGAGACAATCCACATTAAATTTTAATATCTGTTATAATCTTAAGGAAAGGAATTCTTTATCATATATATCACATATATATTCATAAATATTTATGAAATAAGCACTGGTACTGTTTGGCAATGGTGGGAAATTTCCTCAAAGTGTTCTTCCTATGAATGGATAATCCTGACCATTAAAATGCAACCTAATACAGAAAATTCATCATAAGAATTGAGACCTTCTAATCATATGTGCTGTTCCTTTTAAGTTCCAAATGATACTTTTCTCAAAGACATCTTTATCTTTCTCTACATGAGTTTAGATTTGTTTTAAAATATCTCAACTAATTACAAATAATCCAGGATGACTCAAGACTTGTGTTAAGGGCAGTATCTTGAATTTTGGTGCCCAGGTTTCTTGACATAGCCACGGTAGACCCTTTTGTGTGTCAGAAACATTGCAAAACCTGCAAAACTTTCCCATTCAATCTATGAACCCTGTGATCATTCAAAATGCATAAATGTGACACATATTTACAATAAAACAGTTATGTTCTTTCTATTTATATCCAAACCCATTTTATGAAGACTATTTTGTAGTAAGTTGCAATGTCTCATTAACCTCATTCTGCAGATGGAGAAGAGGAAGGAATTGTTTGCCTTTTTACTGTCTTCAGGTTGATGTAATGGTTTGTGCTTTGTCTAACAGAATGACTTTAACAATTTAAATTTTTTTTAACATTTATTCATATTTTGAGAGACAGAGGATGACTGGGGGAGGGGCAGAGAGAGAGGGATGCAGAATCCGAAGAAGGCTCTAGGCTCTGCACTGATGGCACAGAGCCCGATGCAGGGCTCAGGCTCCCAGACCATGAGATCATGACCTGAGCTGAAGTTGGACACTTAACCAACTGAGCCACCCAGGCACCCCTGACTTTAGCAATTTAAAATGGAGTATAATCTCTCAGACTACTGTGAGCAAATGAGTACAAGCTGTGGTTAATAAAACTTCCTTCAAGGTAATTTGGGTGATCTAGAAAACTCCTTTAAGGGAGCTAAAAAAAAAAAGTCATTTGGAAAAAGACAGTATTATATCTAATACCCTGAGATGTTTTCTGTATGACGCCCTAATGGACGATATGCTAATCAGGAGGGTAGGAGGGGTAATTTAACAGGCCTTTCTAAAGGCCTGCCTAGCTGCATATCATATCATGCTACTTCATGTAGCATAGTACTTATTAACTTTGATTTTTTTCTTATTTAATTAATAGTAATTAATGTGTTTATTTATTGTCTGTCCTCCTTTACCAGAATGTAAAAGGTAGCTGAGGAGGTGACATTTAAACAGACAAGTATGGGATAAGGAAGAGTCTAGGAAGTATCAGGGAGCAATACTACAGCCAGAGTAATAATAGCTCATTCCAAAGCCCTGTATTGAGAATGAGTTTGCTATGTTTGAATAAAAGAGAGGACAGAATATCTAGGCATAACAGAGTAGAATAGTGTAAAAGATTTCAGGGAAGCAAAGGCCAGGTCACATAGATCTTGGTAAATCAGTATTAGGGGTGTTCTGATTGATTTTTCTTTCCCCAACAAAGAGGGTAGAACCCCTGGAGACAGCCCCAGTCTCTCCTTGAGAGTCCTTTCTCCACTAGGTGTTACAAAGCAAGAATAAAACTGAAGCTGTGTGCTGGACAGCATAAGCTTTATTCAGTGTTCAAAGAATGGAGAAACAGATCTGAGTTTACAAATCAACTTTGCTGACTCTAATGGTGCCCCATTGTAACAAGATATCTAGACTTACTAACTTGTAATTTAAACCTTTCCATTGACCCATGTCAATCCCTTTTTCCCACTTCTTCCCTTTTCATAGAATAATTACTCATTATTTTCTCCAGGTAAGCCTTGCTTATTTCCATCTTCTATAACTTCACATATATTAGTTTCCCAATCTAAAATACTTTCTCCTCTTGATTCTACCCATTATTTATGGCCCCAGTTGGCCTTCCACAAAAATACAAGGGTAATCCTCCATTTATCTGAAGTGTGTGGCATCTATGTTGCTTTAACTTCTACAGAGCAGTCTCCTTGTATTTTGCTTTCTTAGGAAGTATTTCTACACACCTATCTCCTCTGTTTTGTTCCTTTATGTATCCATCACCTCTAGCATATACCTGGCACAAGTCTGGTGTTCATTACATATTTGTTTAGTGTGTGATGAAAAGATTAATTAATATGCATTGTTGGTTATCATTTATGTATTTTTTCCATCTTTTCTTCTGAATTGTATGCTCTCTACAGCAAAAACCAGGTCTTATATTTCCCATTCTATCATTCATAACATCTAGTGAGGTGACCTAGAGAAAGTAATAGATTAAAAAATTAGCAATTCCTGTTTTCCTAAAATGCATCTCTTTGCCTGTCCTGACTTCTCACTGATTCATGCAGCTTTGACAGGTATGGGCGGAGAGGGGCGGTGGAGGGGTGAAAATAGAAACATTGTCTCTGCTCAAATTTGAGCTGTGGGGGATGTGATCAATGTATCTGGCAAAACCTTCTGGCAAACTCAAACCTAAAGATGCTTTTAAGAAACACTTTCTAAAAAAAAAAAAAAAAAGAAAGAAACACTTTCTGTAATTGTGGAAATTTGCCAACCCTACTCTGGTAAGTAGATCCTATGCCTAGGAGCAATATTGGACTATTCTTAAACACTTCTAATAAATGAGTATGTAATAGACATACAGATAATTTCTATGTAATAAAGAACTTGAGATTAATAATAATCATTCAGTCCTCCCATAAATTTTAATGAGGAAACTGAATTGACCATAAGGCAATTTGATTATTAAAAAAAAAAAATCAGTAGTAGGCAGCCATGGTTTAATCTAAAGGCCATCAGAATATGAAATGAAGGACCTGGATTCAAGTTCTAATACATTCCTTAAGTAGATTATGACTTTGGAGAAGTTGCTTAAATTCTCTGAAATGTAATTTCCTTATCTTCAAAGTAGATATGACCAGAAAGACTGTGAGGAAAGAATGAGATAGTGCATGAGAAGGTCTTTGAAGATATATTTGCCATATGTTAATAAGGTGGCCAAAACATAGTTTAAGAGAAGGAAAATGCGGGGTGCCTGGGTGGGTCAGTTGGTTAAGCGTCTGACTTCAGCTCAGGTCATGATCTCACAGCCTGTGAGTTTGAGCCCCGCATCGGACTCTGTGCTGACAGCTTGGAGCCTGGAGCCTGCTTCGGATTCTTCCCGCTCTCTCTCTGTCCCTCCCCCGCTCGTGCTCCATCTCTCTCTCTCACTCTCTCAAGAATAAATCAACATTAAAAAAAAAATTTTTTTTTAAAAGAGAGAAGGAAAATGCATATGTAGCTCCAGTAAATCACAGGCATGTTACCTTACTTTTTTCTGTTGCTTATCAGGCATTGTACCCCTCTAAGAAATAATCCATTTCTGGCTGATTCCTTTCACATTGGCGATTTTTGTTATGGTTGTTGTGTCAGACCCCAGAGAGTTATTCTGAATTGTCACTTGTGTTCATATGGGCACCCCTCCATTAGTGTTGGATTCCAGTATTCATAGTACTAGTTTGCCTTTAGTATGGCAGCTGGTAAGCAAATAGCACCCTCAATTATGTCAATAGCTCTTAAAAAAGCAGATTAAAAAATTCATTAGCATCTCTGTATTGTCTTAACAACAAGTGACCAGTGAAAGTCCAGGAAGCCACTTACATCACATTAGACACCTTTGAGCATCTTTTATAAACGTAGTTATAGTCTTAATATCTCAGCTGTTGCAAATCATACAAAAGTAATTGGAATGTATTCCTTAGAGAAAAAAAATTCAGTAAGTAAATATTTCTTTTAAGTATGTTAGAAAATAAGCTAGCTAGCAGAAAGCTATGACAGAGGATAAAATATGTTATTCAAAGTATTAATTATATATATTAACTAGTACATACTATAATTCTATTAAGTTTAGAAAGGAGATCAAGGTTAATTTTATTATCAAGTGCCCTTGGCTCTATTCATTTAATAGTAGAGGATACATAATCTACCAAAGTAAAAAAAAAAAGTTTAAAGCAATTTAAAATTGCTTTAACAAGAACATAAATTAAGTTTTTTGGGGTATTCTTTCCAGAGTAAGTGCAGTGTCATCACTTTAATAACAACTAAAACTAAATTTAGACTTTTGAGAAAAATTTTTTTTTCTGAAGAAACACAGACCTTGAAAATACCTTGGGAGACATTACTGACCTCTCTGGAAATTAATGAATCCTTATAATATTCCTAAAGGGTTATGGGAGATTTTCTAATTCTATATTGCAGGTGGGAAACCAAAGAGCTTGGCCAAGTTTCTATTTTTAGGGATGGGCTGACTGGGACTCTTATAATGCTCTTCCCTTTCAGTTTTTCCATCATTTGGCCTTGTCTTTTTTTCTCTTCTACAGAGTGAGCAGATAACAAATATTTGTTCTTTGTTTTGGACTCTCATTTCAATCACTAAAGCTCCTAAGCATACTCTGGACTGTTTAGAGCTAAATGAAAATCTTAATTTCTAGCATGCAATATTATACTTTCTAATTATTTGAGGCCCAACCAGTTGGATTATACATGCCTGCGTGCATTCACATGACACTCTGACATCAGTCTGAGCCATGTGACTCTTAGGCCAGTGGAATACAAGTGGAAGTGGCATACACCATGTATGTCCAAGCAGAAGCTTTGAGAACCATAGTGTGCTTCAGCCACCTTCCCTTCCTCTGTGATGACAAGGGAATAGCCAGATAGGAACTGCTCCTTTTAGCTTGGGTCTTAGAAGGAGAAGATAGATAGACTGGAGCTACAGCTGATCCACAGATGACTCATAACATGAATAAGAAATAAGTCTTTATCATTGTAAATCATTGAGATTTTACAGTTGTTTGTTAATGCAAATAACCGACCAGATTTTGGTAACACACAGTCCTCACCACATTGTGATAGATTTTAAAAAGGACTGTTTTAGGTCTAACACATAGAAAGAGGTATTCAGTTAGAAATTTTCATAAAAGCTTGATATATGTATTTGGTTCGTTGTCACTGGATTTTCATCGTCTTAATTATAGTTTTGTCCAGGCACTCGAATAAAAGAATTATGTGTCCTTTAGAAAGGACACAAAGGTTATGCTTCAGCGTGGCACTCTGCTATACAAAAGCAGATAAATTTCAGTAGATACTTTGCATTTATAGGTATAAAGCTGACCACATACAAGTGATTGTTAAATTTGTAACTTGGGGTGATTTGTACTTTTGCTGAGGCATCTCTTTGAATGGTCTTGGTGAGGGTGCCTGGCTGGCTCAGTTGGTTAAGTGTCTGACTCTTGATTTTGGCTCAGTCATGATCTCATGGTTCCTGAGACTGAGCCCCGCATCGGGCTGGCAGCATGAAGTCTACTTGGGATTCTGTCTCCTCTCTCTCTAAGCCCCCCCTAACCCCTACACATGCACACACTCTCTCAAAATAAATAAATAAACATTAAAAGATGAAGTTTATGAATGGTGTTCTTGGTGAACTTGTGAGTCTGGCACTATGCATGTCACTGAACTTGGGGGAAGGCCTAGTTCAGTGTCCTTCAAAGCATAGTCCTTGGACCAGCAGTATCAGAATAACTTATGACTTTGTTAGACATGCAAATTCTCAGATTTTACCACAAACCTACTGAATCAGAAACTCTTGGGTTAAAGCCTAACAATCTGTTTTAACCAGGCCTCCTGGTGATTCGGGTGCTGGTTAAAATCTGAGAACCACTGGCCTTACCATTTTCTATAAATGCCTTTGCTACTCTCTCTATCACATGGTGGGACAGGATCTAGAAATCAAACCTTTAAAAGCACCCTTGTTATTCTGGATACTGGTGGCTCATTTTCACTGGCTTACATTTTAAGAGATAAAATAATAGCGTTATTCAGAATATAGCTTCACAGTATTTAAGTGGACATTTGGAAAGAACTTAGAATACAGCAATTATCAAGGGTCTCATGTGTATGCAATTTAAAGTATTAATTGATGTCCAAATAATCACTATCATAATGAATATTGGCTTCTATAAAAGAGCAAAACCATAAATGTGGTCCCAGAGTGTCTCTTCTGACATCCACAACAAGGAGTTAGGCTTGCAAAGAACACAAAGCATGAAGTTCCAGTCCCTGCTTTTCTCTACCTCACATTTTACCTGCCTGCTCACCCTTTGGGGCTGGAGGCTCTGAGGAGGAAGACAGGAGACTAGGAGCCCAAAGTTTGGAAAATAGCTTCTTAGGGGCAGATGCCTTAAATTGAAACATGAAAGCAGAAATCAGGGTCAGGTTTGGAAAGGTAGCTCTGACTGGGTTCTGGCCAGGATGAAGAAGGATTTGAATTGGAATCTCCCCGCTCAAACAACAGTCAACAAGAAAGAAAAAGGAAAGAAAAGGCAGAAAGGAAGAAAGAAGGAAGCAAGGAGACAGGGAAGAGAATGAGTTGTCAATCACAGTCTGTTGGAAGGAAAGAAGGAAGGGAATGAGTTGTCAATCACAGCCTGTTAGATGGCTAACTTCCCATCTTTTATGCCAACATTATGCGAGTATTAAATCAGCACTGAAGACCATGACCTGCTGCTGGTCTTAATGCAGCAGAATATTTCCTGTGCTGTGAATGCAAGCACCGTGGGAGCAGGAAACTTGTCAGTCTAGTTGCCACTCTACTCCAAAGCCCTGACTAATCAGTGAAGCCAAAGACAGCTTTCCTGTGAAGCTAAGCCTCAGGCCTCTTGCCTTGCACAGGTCACTTTCAATATACATGATTTTATTTTTGTGATTTTGTATTATTTTTCTTAAAGAGGATGCCACAAATTGTATAAGCTTCAGATCTTCTCAAACACGGGCCTGCCTCTGGTTTGGAGGTAATGAGTAGAGGTGAAATATGCTTGGACAAAGGTGGGAGCATGGAAGGAGAAAAGAATAGATCAACATGTTAGAAGACAATCAGCTGTACCTGCTGACTGACTGGATTGTGGAAGGAGAAAAAGGAATTAAAAAATAATTCTATTTCTTTCTTTGATGGTATTATTAAGTTCACAGATTAAATCATCTGTAACAGGCAAGATATCTGGGTATCAACTAATATAAAATAGGCATCACAATGATACATTTCTTGCCAAAGTGGAGAAATAGGTACATTCTACTATAATTCAAGAGTAAAAACTTGTTAAGTCACTGTATCAATTACACTGATTGAAGATTTAACTAAATCTAGAGGTTTCTAAGTTATGTCAAACGCTTAGGTCTTTATACCTCTTCTTTTCAATATATTTGTCAATGGTTTGTACCAAATTATAAGTATATGCTCAATGCATTAACATATGTGATGTGATTTTGAAAAGACCAGAAGATTAAACTGAAAACTGAAAAGGAGGCAGAAATGGATTCTAAATCATTTTAATTAGGGTATATGACCTGACAGCAATATTGTTAAAACTGAGTTCACTTTGTGTCAAGTGTGTGATGTCCACCTATAAAGGCTAATGTCATCTAGGCCACATTAATAGAAGTGGTTTCTAGACTCTAGAATAAAGGAGTGGTAAGGACACCTTAGTGGTGTTAGGTATCTGACTTCAGCTCAGGTCATGATCTCATGGTTTGTGGGTTTGAGCCCCTTTTCGGGCTCTGTGCTGACAGCTCAGAGCCTGGCACCTGCTTTGGATTGTGTGTCTTTCTTTTCTTTCTGCCCCTCCCCTTATTGTGCGCTCTCTCTCTCTCAAAAATAAACACTAAAAAAAAAATTTGAATAAAGGGTTGGTAGCCTCATTTGGCTCTGCAAAGTTCACTACTATCTTTAAAGAGTGGGTTGTTGATATGTTCTGTCTGATACTTCAGGTTCTATTTAAGCCCCACAAATATAATTAGGATGAATATCAGCAGGTTTAATTTTTATTACGATAATTTTTTAGTAAGAGATATAAAATATAGAAGCATGGGCGTGAATTATCCATTGTATATGTTCAATTATAGGCTAAAGACAACCAGTTGACAGGCATTTTTAGGGGAGATAAGCATTAGATAGTTGGTTATTTCATGTAATTTAAAGTACCTATTTTTAAGGTAGCTCAGAGTTTTCAAGATTCTGTCACTCTATGACTCCTTGATAATTTTTATTTAAGTTCCGGGTTGTTGGTCCAACTCCTTCTAAGTTGTTCTTTTGACTCCTAATTGAATTGGCAGGAATTCACAGCATTTTCCTTTCTGTATTTTCAGTTTCATTTCATGAATCTTAAAGATAAATTCTTATTGAAAACTGATCTACTACTTATTCTTCTGTTGAAGTAGAATTCAGTTTATTTACCCGTAGTAAAGCTCAGTAAAGTGAAGTTTCTGGCATAATTAAAAAGTTTAAATAAGATATCGTTACAAAAAAAGACAATGTATAGACACTCATGGTGAAAGTCCCATTCAGCTTATAAACTATAACCTTATCATTCTAGAGTTTTCAGCTCAAGTTTTCAGTCTTTCCTTGAGAAAGACTCTGTAGTCATAGCTACCAAAGTTCTCAGCCAAGAAACCGTCCATCTAGCATTAATAAATCCTAAGATCAACCATCTTTTGCCCAGAATTATTCTAGAAAATATTCTTTTAAGAATTATTTTTCCAGGGGCTCCTGGGTGGCTCAGTTGGTTAGGCAACTGACTTCGGCTCAGGTCATTATCTCACAGTTGGTGAGTTCAAGCCCCAATTCGGGCTCTGTGCTGACGGCTCGGAGCCTGGAGCTTGCTTCACATTGTGTGTCTCCCCTCTCTCTACCCCTCTCCTCCTCACACTCTGTCTCTCTGTCTCTCAATAATAAATAAACGTTAAAAAAATAAAAAAAATAATTATTCTTCCATTTGAGATGCATAAGCCAAATTTTCACAGCAAAAGCATTTAGGGTCTTGTATTACTTGGACTAGTAGCATTTACTTAATTCTCTTAAAAGTCAGTAAATAAAAAGGACATTTAATAATAAAAGAGACAGTAATAATTAACTTTAATAAGCGGTTAGTATTAACAAACCAGTCTTTCATAAATAAAGAATGGATGACCTAATTTAGTTTTAATTTTATTGTTTCTATGAAAGAGATTAATTCTTCAATATAATCACCATAATTAAAAGGGAAAAATGTCTATCGATTAGTTGAAGTTATTTAAATATCATGTACAGCCATGGGAAATGGTGAAAAAAAAAAGTCAAGATGAGCAATCAATAATCATGTTCAGAAAATAACCAAATCAAATAGTAAGTCTAACTGAATACAACCATTATAAAGACCAAAGAGAGATAAAAGATAAAAGCATTTATAATATATTCATGATAGCATTTATAATGTATTTGTTTTTTTATCCCTGTAAATCAGGGTTTTCCCTATTACTTCACCAAAGTCTTCATAAGAAACTTGGAAATGGAAGAGTACATTTGACCTCTAGATTATAACTGGCAGTTTACTCTTTGAAACTAAAACTGTCATCACACTATCAAGGAATACTTGCAATCTAAATGCTACCTTCAAAAGAATCAGTAGAGAAAGACATATTCATTAAAAAGCAATAAGGTTGTAGTAAAATGACCACCTTTAAATCACTCATTATATGTATTGTAGGCTGTAACTGAATAGTGGTCTACCATTATTCTGTTATAATTAACATGTGAAAACTCTGAAGCAATCATCAATATTTACTTTTATAGAATCAATAGTAGGTAAATATGTGGAACGTTAGGGCCTAGTGAAGTATTTAAAACAAGAACAAATTGTGTACTTATCATAAATTCAAAATTTTATTTTAAGGGTATTATTAGACATTATCATCATCATCATCATCATCATCATCATCTACTATTATATTTAATTACTACCTTGGAGCTGAATGTTTACCTCACAACTCACCTATGGTGTTGCAAATCCAATAGTGTCTCAGTAATAGAAAGAAATTCTTAATAAGTAGTTGGTAGACTCCTATTCAGACATGGATTTTATGTTCACTGTAATACCATTAGCAGGGCTCAAGCATAACAAATAATTAAGAGCTGTAGACTTTAGTGACTCATTAGAGAAGAAACCACAAATTAATTGAAGCATAAACCAGTGTCTCTGCACAAATGCCATCTTCTTTGAGAAGTCTTTCCTGATCACTTTTTAAAACTAGCCTCTTCTGTGGTGTTGGTTGTTATTTCTCCTCTCTCACTTGTAATTTTATTTATTTGGGTCCTTTCTCTTTTCTTTTTGATAAGTCGGACTATCAGGCTACAGTTTTCTAAGTTTTAATTTTTTCAAAGAACCAGCTCCTGATTTCATTGATCTGTTCAATTGTTACTTTAGTTACTATATCATTTATTTCTGCTCTAATCTTTATTATTTCCTTCCTTCTGTTGGCTTTAGGCTTCAGTTGTTCTGTTTCTAGCTTTTGGGTGTAAAGTTAGGTTGTTTATTTGAGATTTTTAGTGATGAAAGAAATTGAAGACGACACAAAGAAATGGAAAGACATTCCATGCTCATAGATTGAAAGAACAAATATCATGAGAATGTCTATATGATCCAAAGCAATCTACACATTTAATGTAATCCCTATCAAAATACCAACAACATTTATCAACAAACAATCCTAAAAATGTATGTGGAACCACAAAAGACCCTGAATGGCCAAAGTAATCTTGAAAAAGAAAAGCAACATCACAAGCATCACAATTTCAGAATTCAAGGTATATTACAAAGCTGTAGGGATCAAAATAGTATGGTATTGTCACAAAAATAGATACATTGATCACTAGAATAGAGAACCCAGAAAAAAACCCACAACTATATGGTCATTTAATCTTTGACAAATCAGGAAAGAATATCCAATGGGATAAAGTCTCTTCAACAAATGGTGCTGGGAGAATTGGACAGTAACATGCAACAGAATGAAAGTGGACCACTTTCTTACACCATACACAAAAATAAATTCAAGATGTATTAAAGACCTAAATATGAGACAGGAAACCGTCAAATCCTAGAGAAGAACCCAGGCAGTAACTTCTTTGACACTGGCTGTAGCAACTTCTTTCTAGATATGTCTCCTGAGGCAAGAGAAGCAAAAGCAAAAATAAACTATTGGCACTTCATCAAAATAAAAAGTTTCTGCACAGTGAAGGAAACAATCAACAAAACTAAAGGGCAACTTACATAATGGGAGAATATATTTTCAAAAGACATATCTGATAAAGGGTTAGGATAAAAAATATATAAAGAACTTCTAAAACGCAACACCTATAAAATAAGTAATCCAGTTTAAAAACAGGCAGAAGACATGAATACACATTTTTCCAAATAAGACAGGCAAATGGCCAACAGACACATGAAAAGATAACTAACATCACTCATCATCAGGATACAAATCAAAATTACAATGAGATATCACCTCACACCTTTCAGAATGGCTAAAATCAACAACACAAGAAACAACAGGTGTCAGCAAAGATGTAGAGAAAGGGGAACCCTCTTGCACTGTTGGTGGGAGTGCAAACTGGTGCAGCCACAGTAGAAAAAACTATAGAGGTTCCTCAAAAAGTTAAAAATAGAACTACCCTACAATCCAGCAATTTCACTACTAGATATTTACCCAAAGAAAACCAAAATACTAATTCAAAGAGATACATGCAACCCAATGTTTATAGCAGCATTATCTACAAGAGCCAAATTATGGAAACAGCCCAAGTGTCCATATGTGGATGAATGGATAAAGAAGAGGTGGTATATGAATAAAATGGAATATTACTCAGCCATAAAAAGAATGAAATCTTGCCACTTTCGATGAAGTGGATGGAGCTAGAAAGTATTATGCCAAATGAAATGTTAGAGAAAGACAAATACTGTATGATTTCACTCATATGTGAAATCTAAGAAACAAAACAATCAAGCAAAAGGGAAAAAGGGGGAAAGAAAGGCAAACCAAGAAACAGACTCTTAACTATAGAGAAGAAACTCATGGTTACCATAGGGGAGGTGGGTGGAGGGTTGAGTTAAATAAGTGATGGGGATTAAGGAGTGCAGCTGTTGTGATAAGCACTGAATGTTGTATGGAAGTGTTAAATTACTATATTGTACACCTGAAACTAATACTACACTGTATGTACACTGTATATTAACTACCTGGAATCCAACTAAAAACTCAAATAAAAGAAAATAACCCCTTCATAGTCTAGTTGCTTACTATGTTTTTTTTCATAGCATTCATCACTATCTGATACTGTGTAGCATGTTGATTGGGTTATAGTCTCTCTTTCCTTCTAGATCGTAAACTCCCCAAGGATTGAGATGTTGTTTCAGTTGTTCGTGGTCCTGGAAACTGAAACAATGCCTAAAAAGTTGGCGACTTCCAATAAATATTTGTTAAGTGAATGAAACCCAGGGGAGGTAGAATATCTGTCAATGAACGAGAAGTGAAATCCTTCGGTGAAATCCTTCTGTCTTGTAGACCTTTGGGATGCTGAACATCATTTACTCAAACATTGCTAAAAGCATGTGAAAAATAATACAAATTTCCTTGAACTCAATTTTGTCGTGTGATAGTAGGAGACATGAAGACTAAAAAAAAAACAACTATAAAACTTCCTTATGAAAAACAATGATACGTTCCCCCTCACTATCCAAAAGTAAAGCCTTCCTGTGAAACCTTTCATAAATCAAAATGGCATAAAGCAAAAGAGCAATTACCATTCATTTATATGTAAAATGTTTGGAGCACTCCCAGACCCCCAAATTACCTCTCTTAGGCTTTTGGATATTTTAGGATACATCTTGCTGACAGATATACAAGATAAATCAAGATAAAGCACAGATGCTCACAGACACAGTTCAAAGCTATGGTGGCTTGATGCTCAGTGGCCAAATGTAGTTTCCCAGGGAAGGAGCTGGTGATGCATGCTTGCTGCTCAGAGTGCTGCCCTCTACAAGGGCTCCCTGCAACACAAATGCTGAACACTATTTCATCTTTCTCCTTTTTGTGTGTGGTTAAAAGTGAAAATCTTCTTCGCATTTCTTTCAGATGGCAAAAACGGGTATTAACATAGGTTTTTCTGTAAAGGCGAAGTGGTGTAACTCGAACTTTGAAAAGATGGGGGATATGGGTATAGTCCATATTCGGTACATAAAAGTGAGTTCAGATTTTTTTGGAGTCTCCCTCTTCTATTGAACTGATTATAAGAGCACAATCACCAATGTTGAAAGAACTGGATACACACAATTAGAGGTATATAAGTAGAATATTCTAAGCAATTACAAATGCAGTTATAGTCGGCTGATCTCAAGAGTGAATTGAAAAACAAATTCAGAAATATTCTGGGGATAATTAGTACCAGAGAAGTCGAGCTGAATATACAACGAAAACATTTATAATACATGAGATACTTTTAATATGTTCATGGAATTTTCAGCATTTATGATTGTGTTGGGGTTATTTATTTTGGCAATGGAAAGGATTTGAGTACTGTAGCCATAAAATCAGTAAGCCACAGGAAACTGTTTACTCCATTACTTAGGGTTTTCAGTGAGTTTACACAGTACTCACGGGAGTAGCAAGCTTCAGAGATTTATCTCATGGGGTCCAGAACTGCTGGGAGAATCCACTGAGGAGAACTGTTGATTCTCACATCCTGTGTGGGAGGGAACAAAAAACAAAAAAAAAAGACATTTATTGAAAGTAGACATTTCATCAAACGCTGAAAGATTATCTGATGACAACTGAGGCAAAACTGGAGATAGCCTTGCATTGAAAGCAGTTGTGTTTTTGGTAGCAGCCAGTTTGAATTCAGACATGGAACTATCTGTACTTTCTTTCTGTGAAGGTAATGGTACTGTTTTTGTTTTTCTTTCCTATTAGTCAGGCATTCCTAAAGCACTAGTTGTTGGGGGGAACTTGGTAATAACCCTACCCTCTTAATTTTATTTGTGAAGACAAATCACAAGTAATATGTCCTTTAAAAAAAAAAAAAACTTTGATGGACTTTTTTTAATGTACAGATGATGGCAGTTCCCGGAGAAAAGGAATGTTTTCTCCTGAGCAGTCAAAGACCTTTAATGGCAACATTACAGGACTCTGACACTGTGACTCATTTTGAAATTTGATGAAAATGGCAAGTAAGTTTGGGGAATGTAGATACCCTGTTTGTTTCTGTTTACTTAGGCCTTTTAGTTCTGCTGCTTTTAAAGCACTGGTATCTTCGTCGTTTCTTAGTTCCATTTAATTTATTCAGCAGTGTGCCCTTTTATGTGCAAGAAATTCTCATTTCCCCTCTGTATCCTATTTGCTTTGCTGTCAACAAACAGCTTTGTCTATAAAAGCAGTAACCCGAATCAACATTTGACATGCAATAGGCAGTTGCTGAGTTCAGATGTCCAACATTTACTTCTAACATGTTTTTCTTAATAACATTCCTTACTTTATAAATAATAAGCTCATATTTAATATCTAATGGGAAAAGAAAACCATAGTATGATATAGCAATATTAGGATAAGGCACTATTATAAAAAGACATCATTCTTAGAGTTTTAATTAGAAAGTACTAATTCTGCCCATTTTCAAAACCAAATCCTGAGAAATATTCACACGTTCAAAGAACATAGTAACAAAGCTCTCGCTTTGATTTTTCTCCTTGCCTAATTTCTCAACATATTCTAACTAGATTTTAGCATATTTTGCTTTCATTTTGGGAGAGTTATTTTAGCCCAGTCTTTTATTTGACCTCATACTTCATTCTTTTCCTCCCTTTTCATTTTCCTGATTGAAAATTGATATGCTCGAAGCAGGAAATGAATAAGAATAGCCTTCCAGGTTATTTCCTGAAGATAAAATTCAGCTTCAAATCCAAGGAAAATAAAACTGAGTTTCAATCTCCAGTTAAGGATTTGGAACAATAGAGCAATTTGAGATTTTTTTTCTTTTTTTTTTTTTTAATCAAGCCATTCTATAATGCCTGATTGTTCTTCAAGATGTGGTATCTGGCTACTTGCTAATGCTGCACATTCTTCAGATCACTAAATGATTTGCAATTTATCAACTGGAAGTTGATAAAAGTTTTGGGCATTGTAATTTTTCTACAACACTAACACTTTGGATTACCTGAACAGCGTGATTTGTTTTGCCATGGATTTCAAAACGCACCTTCCTTGCATGTTCATCAGGCTGCACACATCTTTATGATATCATGCTTCTAAGCCTGGGTCAGCAAGACATTGCTGGCTTTCTTCCCTTCCTCCCTAGCCTCAACTCCTCCCAATTCTTTACTCTCCCTCTCAGTTCCTCAGCAACATCCCCCACATGCTTACAAAGCAGGGATTTGATATGTAGTCCTTTGATTTTGGTTAAAAACCATAACTTCTTGCTGTTGACTGCAATATTTAGCCTGCTCACACAGTGACATTGGGCTTCCTAACATCTTGCAGACTCCACAGGATGAGAGAGAGAGACGGCAGAGACAAGGAATATTAAGAACTCTTTTCCACAGCTGCTCTATGAAAAGGGTAGATTTTTAAGGACAAAATATTTCCTTTCCAAGTCAGGTAGAAAGCATTTTAGTAAGTGAAGTGGTAGATAGAGGCTATGGGGCAACAGATAAAATATAAAAATAAAGGCTCAGAAGAATGGGGAATGGCAGAACGCTAGTTACTACTACTGTGTAACAAATGATCCCAAACTTAGTGGCTTAAAAATAGTTTTATATTGTAATAGGGATGCTTGCCTCTTCTACAATAGCTAGGGCCTCAGCTGGGAAGATTCAGTGCCTGGGGTGACTCAGTAGGTGGGGCTGGAATCTTCTGAATGTTTCCTCAAAGGATTTCCTTTAGTAGAAGATACTCCCAAAGTTAGCAGCTCTATGCTTCATATTTGGGGTTCCTACCTCCAACATATCTACATATCAGTTTAAGATTTTTCCTACTGCCATTAAAAAACTAGGCCGTAAAAACCTGACTTAACAATACATTGTGGTGGCCATTTGCAGCAGAAGTCACAGAGTAAAGTCCAAACAATGGACTTAGAGTTTTCTAGTATTTTCCAGGACAGAGTGGTTCCTGATTTCTGCTCCAAACAAGTTCTCTTGCCCATGTTGTTTTTTTTTAAATATATGTTTGTTTGAGAGAGAGAGAGAATGAGCAGGGAGGAGCAGAGAAAGAGGAGAGAATCTCAAGCAGGCTCCACACTGTCAGCGTGGAGCCCAATGTGGGGCTCAATCTCAGGAACTGTGAGATCATGACCTGAGCCGAAATCAAGAGTCAGACACAACCGACTGAGCTACCCAGGTGCCTCTCTTGCTCCTGGTTTTTAACAAGGAACTCTTCACCTAACGTTTGTCATAAAAATTAGCCTCATAAAATGCTTGCACATCTTGCCTTTTCTAAAAACATCTCTCTCTTGAGGTGCCTGGGTGGCTCAGTCGGTTGAGTGTACGACTTCGGCTCAGGTCATGATCTCTCAGTTCATGAGTTCGAGCCCCACGTCGGGCTCTGCGCTGACAGCTCAGAGCCTGGGGCCTGTTTCAGATTCTGTGTCTCCCTCTCTCTCTGACCCTCCCCCATTCATGCTCTGTCTCTCTCTGTCTCAAAAATAAAAATAAACGTTAAAAAAAAACCCGTCTCTCTCCTTTTTAGTTTTTTGTTTCCTATCTGTAGAAGACTGTCATAGAGCAGGTATGCACCTTAGAAATTGTGAAGAGAGGGGCGCCTGGGTGGCGCAGTCGGTTAAGCGTCTGACTTCATCCAGGTCACGATCTCGCGGTCCGTGAGTTCGAACCCCGCGTCAGGCTCTGGGCTGATGGCTCGGAGCCTGGAGCCTGTTTCCGATTCTGTGTCTCCCTCTATCTCTGCCCCTCCCCCGTTCATGCTCTGTCTCTCTCTGTCCCAAAAATAAATAAAAAACGTTGAAAAAAAAAAAAAAAGAAATTGTGAAGAGAGGCACAGCCTCATTCGGGAGTTTTATGGTCTTAGATTCCTGTAACAAAGAGTGTAATCTCTCATGCAGGATACACTTAGAAAAGCTGTCATCCAAGGCAAGGAAAAATTCCTTGAAATAAAAATTAGAGGACATGAACACTTTGGAACTCTTGTATAATTGCCCTTCTAAAAAGCTGTTTCTATTACCATTTCTATTTGTAGGTCTCATTTTCCCAGGGACAGGTATTTAAAGCAGAGCATGATTATTTTAAGATGGGCCATGCTGCCATTTTTTCAAGGAGAAAAAAGCATAAAAAAATCCTGCGCAGAAAAGTCTCCGAAGACTAAAAGCTCATCTCATTCATCCCATTGTTACACATTGTTTTGATATAAAAAATCTAAAGGAACAATCCAGGTACTGCTTAACTTAATACAAGTATAAATTTGGGCCTTGTATCATAAATCAATATATACTCTGATGATTTTGAAAACAACTTATACTCACATTGACATGATAGCCCAAGACAGTATCCCAAGATGATTATTCAAGAAACTTGTAAGAGTTTCAGTTATACAATTTACACCAGCACATGCTTAGTTAGCACACTCCTATGTATGCAGTGAAAAAGTTATTTCCTAAGGATATCCTTAATTCTTTCCCAAATCACTTTGTTCCAAGATTGGTATTTTCCTAAGTATCGTATCAGAACCTTTGCCGTCATCATGAACCAATGTGTTTATTCAGTCTTTGTGTGAACAGTTTTGATCTGAGAGTACCAAGATAAGCTTCCTGGAGTCTTAACCTTCTCTCCTTAAGGAAAAAAAATATTTTCCAGTAAACACTGAGAGTGTTTTGGAGCATGATGTAAACTGCTTTCCTCTTAGAAATTCTGTGCTTTGACTCAGAACACTCAAACTGAAATTTAAACAATTAGGAAAGTTTTATGAATTTCAAATAGTCCAGTTAGAGGTCTTAGGCAAATCTACAATCATTAAATATTCTTCATTTAGTGCAATTTCTGTCCTGATGTCCCATCAAATAAGAGGCAATGTGCTGGAAAAGTGATTTGTTTTCCTTTCTAATACATTTTCTCTAACTGGGTTAATGACAGAATTACACCTATTAAAGTGGTGGGTTGACCATATGCATTAGCTTCTAGTCCTTGCTCAAATCATATAAACACTGCGGTAAAGGGATTTTTTTTAAGTAGCAAAACAAGGACAAAGATAAGAGAATACAATGGTGGCAAATTTTTGGATACTGGAAAGTACCTAGATTAGAAAGTTAAATCCTAAATTGGCAGTGGGCATCTGAGGAGCAACTTAAATTTATACCGAAGAATCCTCAGAAGATTCAAATTAATGATGCCACTGGAGTGCCTGGGGGCTCAGTGCATCAGACTCTTGATTTCAGCTCAGGTCATGATCTCACAGTTTGTGGGATTGAGCCCCATGTTAGGCTCTGTGCTGACAGCACAGAACCTGCTTGGGATTCTCTCTCTCTCCCTCTCTCTCTGCCCCTTCCTAACTCGTGTGCTCTCTCGCTCTCTCTCTCTCAAAATAAATTTAAAAACCTTAAAAAATTAATGATGCCACTAACCTCTGAGGGAAGATTGGGACTAAAAACTAAATTATACCTGAAAGTCTTTTAATTTTTTTAATGCTTATTTATTTTTGAGAGAGAGAGACAGAGACAGAGTGCAAGCAGGGGAGGGGCAGAGAGAGAGGGAGATAGAGAACCCGAAGCAGGCTCTGGGCTCTGACCTATCAGCACAGATCCCTAGGCGGGGCTTGAACTCTTGGACTGTGCGATCATGACCTGAGCGGAAGTTGGATGCTCAACTGACTGAATCACCCAGGTGCCCCTAACTGAAAGTCTTTTTAAAAAGCACTTAGATTCTCAGGGCCTCTCCCCTTCTCAGTACAGCTGAATGACAGCTCCTTCCTCATCTCAGGAGTGTTAGTCTCTGCAAAATATAAAATATATCTCTAGACTCAAGAACTGGACATTAAAATAGGGGATGTGCAGCCAGGCTTTTGTTCTACAGGCAGGAAATTAGAAGCAGCTTCTTGGAGGACTCCCAGAGTCTAGTCTAACAGCCAAGAGGAAAGAGCATGTAACTCTGGCTGTCACTGGAGATTCTGTAGAAAGGCCCTTAGACAATAGACTCCCATTTGCACACAGAGCTTTCAAGACACTGTTCAGTGCATTGCTCTTAAATCCAAAAGAGCAGACAACATTCTTGTAGTATTCAGAGAAGAGAGCAGAGATTTTAGAAGACAGCTTGGAGACAAGGAAGATTTTTCAAGTATCAAGAAAGAAAAAACAAGTTTCATAAAAGAATTTAAGAAGAAGAACGGCTTGGATATAAAACAATATGGGATATCGTAAGGACAACACTGGAATATAGAAAACAATCAAGTAATGCCTCACGATAGTAAGGAAAAATTACTGCCTTCTAAAATTCCTGACCCAACAAATATCCACTAAACACAAGAGTCAAATAAAGTCATTGTCAGACATGCAAAGTCTCCTTGGAGGATATACTCTACGGAAATGAGGGGAGTAAACAAACAAAAATGAGAGATGAGAGAGACAGAGAGGATAGAGAGAGAGGGAGAGAGAGAGAGAGAGACACAAAGGGTCCAGGAAGCAAGGAAACAGCACAAGAGACAAAGGTGACTGCAGTTCCCAAGACTCCAGAGCTCAGCAGCCCCAGAGATGAATCTACACTGGAGCACTTTTAGACCTCTTCAAGAAGGAAAGAATAGGACAACGGTGTGTTTAATGAACAAAGAGGAGATTTGATAATATGGGAAACTGGGTACAGGGTACGCTCAAACTTTCTGTACTATCCTTGCAACTTTTCTGTAAATCTAAAATTATTCTAAATTAAAAATATTTAAAAAACAGAACGATGTTGGCAGATTAGAATCGGGGAGGGAAGTATGAATGTGGTGGTGACTGAAAAAGAATTAAGCCCGAATGTTTCTTCAGTCTAAAAATGGAACATCAAGAAGTTAAAATATAAACATGTTCTCTAAAGGTGTGGAGGTCAATTTCAAAATACAAATACATGGGGAGTAGGAAGTGAATAGGGAGCAGTGGTCCGGGGAGGACTGTTTTAGTGCCAGGCCTTGTTATGCTGTTTGATGCTAAGTCATGTACATGTATAACTTGATAAAAATAGAAAATTAAAAGGACAAGATGTGGTCCCCATATATTATCCAGATTTTGCAGGGAAATTTTAATGTCCAATAATCTCTCCCATTGCCCCTTCATGTTACCTTGTCAAACCATATCTATGCTTCAAGAAATAATTTGATTTGGGAAATTCAGCCACTCAAAGAGGGGAAACCAGGAACAGGTCTGTCATCTGCATATTTATCATTTGGATATAAATGACACTCCTGAAATTGTGTCCAAAAAATACCATAATTCATCCTTAGACTAAAGAAGAGTGTTCATTGTTTACACCAAGGACTTCTATTTTCCACAAGTGCATGTTAAACTACCTCCTATTTTGTAAAAGCAAGGCAAAGTACATATTAAAGAAGTCTTCATGTATCTTCTTTATTTAACCAGATATTTCAGGAAGCAGGATGTAACTTGTGTTTATACTTTCCCAAATAAATATAAATATTTTGAAAATACTTGAAAATGGATAAAAGAAATGTTTACTGTAAGAGTATCCATTCTGTGGCTGTTCCTTTGACTATCATTTAATTATTTCCATGTTGGTGAAAGTAAGGATCTGTTTATGTCATTTCTCCTTCATAAATAGCAGAGCATATAGTTAAAAAGCCCTTTCTCATCTTTAAATTATTTTAACTATGGTGCTTCTAGAAAAAATCAAGTTATCATCTCTATATATTGCAATTAGAGTTTTTTCTTTGGTATAACTTGTTGTGTCTTTGTCCCTTTCGTCCCAGAAAACAAGATGTCCCTGTTGAAGTGCCACTCCTCTATGCCAATAGTTTCCTTGACCTATACAATGGGGCTGTGACAATATGCACATTTCTTCCCTTGATTCAAATGTGTTTCAATAATTGTGCCCTCAGAATGTTTTTGCATTGCCTCCAGCATGTCTGTGCCCTTCAGCTCACACCACCCTGCATCTGCCTAGATATCCTGTTGTCTTCCACCCGCCTCACATGACTAAACCAGCAAGACTGAATTGTAATGGGTAGACAGAACCTGGTGGGAGAGAATGGAAATGAATTTCAAGTCAAGATTAAATTTCATTCTAGGCTTCCAAAGGAATCAATATGTCTATGACCTTGAGATTTTTTCAGGCACCTGCAAATGAACTATTTTGATTAAACTACAAACGACTTTTAAGTTTGTGCATAAGCTTGTGGGTAATTTTTGAAAATGAATTTTTGTTCAAATGATAATTAGCAAGAGGATTTTGTGAATTAATTTATTTTTCCAATTGTTTGTCATCAATAAAAATTTCACGATACCTGAAAAAAACTGCCATCTGACTCATTTCTAGGCCTCCTAGGATTAAAATAATATCCAAATGATTATGGATTGCCCTTACTATTCCCTTTATTATTAAGGAGATTTATCATGAATCTGGATCACATTTAAGCAAATCCTGGTACTGTCCCAAAAGTATAGCTTCTGGTGAAAAAAATAAAGGTATTAAGTCTAGTCATCTTGTTCTAGGGCTATAGATGAATGGAATCATGTAGAAGGTGGCATCTAAGTGAAGCCTACCCAAAATTCCAGCTTTAGATACAGACTTTCAAACTCCTACCACTGCCTTTTCCCACAGTCAGCCCAGGTCTTTCCCTCCATACTGTTAGCTTACACTCTATTAACCTCAATGCTATGACCTGTAGAGGAGCACTCATTTTTTCCAAAAAAAATTATCCTATATTCTTAATGTTTCTCACTTATATCCTTTTAAAATGGCAGTCAAAAATAATAGGTACAATTGATTAGGTCCTTACTTGTATGTATTATCTGAATTTGTTATAGCCCTAGGAGTACTATTATTATTCTATTTTACAAGTTGAGGAAATTGGGTCTTGAGAAGTTATGTAAATTGTCCAAAGTCAGATCCTATCACATCACATCTAATATGTTTGCTATATTATTTGAGAATATTCAATTCTGCTATAAAAACTACAAAACAAGATGGATGAAATGCATAAGAAGTGTTAACCATAGATAGTAATTTTGTGGCTTACAACACGCAGGCAAAACTCACGGCCTATCTTAAGTATAGATAATAACTAAATAGGTCTTGTGAGACAGAGGCAGAATGCATGAGTAAGTTAGTAACCTGTAACACGTATTGATGATGGTGTTAAAGGAATATATAACAGAACAAATAAGAATGTTACTTATAACCAAAAGGGATGGGAAAGCCAAGTCATGATCGTGCCCTACCCCCAACCACAGCAGAAGTACTGAGATTCTCCTGAAGGCTTTTACCATTTTGTTTGAACTTCCCATATGCTACCATTTCCTTCCATGCACACATCTTATCTCCACAGACTGAAAGCCTCCAGAGAGCAGGCATACTAACACAGGCATCTTTCATTCCTGGGAGCATTTGGTACCCATACAGTTGAATGGATGTCATACAGTTGAATGGATGATGGCATAATGTGGGCATCTTAGCTAGAAGTTAACTCCTTCTTTTTCACTGTCATTTTTATAAAGCTGTTCATCTGAGAAATAACTGATATTTTTAAAATTCGGCATTTTATCAAAACTTAATGTTCTCCACTTCTCTCAGTAGTTAAAACATGTATCACTCAGCTTAGAAGAGTCATTTTTTTTTTGACTGAAAACAAACAGCTAAAAATAATCTGTACACGCATGTGCTGGTATGTGACACTTTATTTTTAATATGATAGCAATATGTAATATAGAGATAGTACAGTATAGCCAGTAAAAGCATTGACTTTGAAGTCCAGTGTCAGGTTTAAAGACCTGGATTTGAAACTTACTATCTTGGCAACGTTGAGTAAGTTTATTTTTTACTTAACTTCTCCAGTGTTCTCATCTATAAGTGGTAGGGAAGTAGAAATGGTACCTAGTGCATAGGGCTATTGTATAATATAAACGAATGAAAGCAGGCAAAAAGTGCTTAGAACAGTGCCTGGCGAGTGGCGAACTGTCAGGACTTTTTAGCTCTTATTATAAAAAGCTACAAATCCTGAAAAGCCATTTTAAAACAGATTTCTTTCTCTCTACTCTGTCTGAATAGCCTTCCAGCCAGAATTGTTTGCCTTTCAGAACCATCCTCCCTAGATAAAGCAAATACAAACACATGGATTATCAAGGCCAAGAAAAGCTGAAATTAATGTTGATGGTCATTAACTCTAATAATACTCCCTTTATATTTGTTTTGTCCTGTTGAGTTTATGAGCCATTTTCACATTCATTGCATCACTGGATTTTCACAACACCTCTGTAACCAAAGTGGCCAGTGTTATTTCTCATTTTTGAAAGACAAGGCAACTAAAGCACAAGGTTTGCCTTAAAAAAAAAAAAAAAAAAGTGGTTCGCCTTTGCCACCTCGAGGTTGACCATGAACTCGGGGCACTGCAGCTCCTGACAAGAGACCTTCTTTCTGCCTAACAGTAGAAAGGGTTCTACTGACATATTTTAAGAGCTGAAATTGTTTCAAGCCAATAGTCTCTGACTAGCCTTCCCCTATACCCTTTTTCTTTTTAAAATTCCCAGTAAGGTGGCGCCTGGATGGTTCAGTCAGTTACGCATCTGATTTGGGCTCTCTCTTGAGAGATCATTGTGTGGGTTCAAGCGCCGCATCACACTCTGCCCTGACAGCACAGAACCTGCTTGGGATTCTCTCTCTCCCTATCTGCTCCTCCCCCCGCTTCTGCTCTCTCTCTCTTTCAAAATAAATAAACTTAAAAAAAAAATAAAATTTCTACTAGGGAGAAGTACCTTAATATTTGTTCCACTCAAGGGTTTTGCTACTAGGATCTTCCCTCCATTCAAGATGATCTTTAAGTTCTGAGGAAATGCAAAGTAAAAACTTCTTACAAAAACTGTTGTATTTCCCTCATTCATACCATGCTGCTTTTGTCAAGCTGAGTGGCAGCGTAGCATGGGTTAGACCAGCACGGTCTCAGAGATAGATTGGGTTTAATTCCTATTTGCCACTTACCAGTTACATGACCTTAAGAAAATTATTTAACTTCCCTGTGCCTCAGTTGCCCCATCTATAAAGAGGGAGAACAATACTACCACCTCCTTGTGTTTTCTTGCAAAGATTGTAAAGAATAATATGTGCCAAGTATTCAAGAGAGCACCTGATGAAATAGGGGTGGGCTCCTGTTATTATTATGTGTGGGAAAATAGTCTTAATTCCTTCTCACTTTCTCAACTAGTATAGCTCAGCCACTTAATGCGGAAATTGTCACTGTGTGAGCCATATCCCTTAATGGTCAAGTGCTTGAACTAAACATATCCCATAATGATCAAGTGCTTGAACTAAAACACAGCATTGCACCTCTCACCTAAGATCTTTGATTCTCCCAGAACTTCTTTCCCTCACATACCTTGAATGAAGATATCTGTTATCTCATATTGCCCCAAAATATATCTCAATGAGTCAGTTTCCTGACTTTTACCCTTGTCACCATGATCACCCTCCAGTTTCAGCTAAGGAATAGGTTGCTATGGCAACACTCACCACCCACAGTCAATAGTCAAATTTCATTTCTCAGATACAACTATTAGAAAATAAATGACCCATGTAACATTCTTTGTGTTTGTTTCTCTGTTCATTTGCAAAATCTCCTACCTGTTTGAAGCACTCATAAATGTAATAAAAAAAAGCCTTTTAAAAAATTTGAACAATAATTTGTTAATTCAGACAAAAGCAGTACTTGAGTTTTCAGTGTTTTAAAAATAGCTTTCTGTCAACATAAGTTAAAAAAAAAAGCACCATCATAAGCTACTTTAGTCTCAGATTTTGTTTAGTCAAACTGCTTATTTTATAATAGGAACATCAAATGAATTGTAACATGTTATTTGCTGAAAAGAATTTTCCCTCTTTTATTTTTACACTCTGCAAAAAATGATTTACTCAACTCTTCCAGAAAAAAGAAGAGGGTTGGAGAATTGCCACCCTTCTTCAATAGCCTTCTCGCCAAATCCATCTTTATGCCCCCCCATCTAGCACATACTATGCATACCGGCAGTGCCCAACACCACATATTTCTGGGATACTTTTCCAAGTGCATGGTCAGGGAAAACCTAGTCCAGGCCCCAACATTGGGACAGGTGTCAACGGCAACCACGTTGATTCCTTTTCATACCTAACTCCTCGAACTTCTCCTGGTGATTCTGTAATAAACTATGGTTATGGTTGAGTTTCCCCAATGGTGGAGGCATGGAAATGGTGGTAAGAAGGAAGCCCTACTCCATCGACTCCATCTCTCTACTCTGTTGGGAAACGGAGATGAACAAGCAGAAGCTTCCCACCCTTGCTCCCTTCCTTCTATCTTCCCATCTTTCCCTATCTGACGCCCCGCACCACCTCCCCCATCTCTCATAATACACTTCAATGATGATTATTAATCATATTCAAAACAGAATTTAAAAGGAATATAAATGGATATAATAACACTGTAAGTTTAACAAAAGAGTAAAGCCAAGAAAGATTTAGGACAATGATCATGTAAGAACTTCTTGGAATGAACACTTGGGAATTTTGATCAAGTGCCATTAAAAATCAGTGTATATAGGGGTGCCTGGGTGGCTCAGTTGGTTGAGACTCTGACTTTGGCTCAGGTCATGATCTCACAACTCATGAGTTCAAACCCTGTGTCAGGCTCTGTGCTGACAGCTCAGAGCCTGGAACCTGCTTCAGATTCTGTGACACTATCTCTCTGCCCCTCCCCTGCTCATGCTCTGTCTGTATGTCTCTCTCTCTCTCTCTCAAATAAATAAAAATTAAACAAAAATCAGTGTATATAGGGGCACCTGGGTGGCTCAGTCAATTAAGTGTCTGAGTCTTGATTTTGGCTCAGGTCATGATCTCACAGTTTGTGAATTCAAGCTCTACATGGGGCAGTGCAGAGCCTGTTTGGGATTCTCTCTCTCCCTCTCTCTCTGCCTCTCTTCTGCTTTCTCTCTCTCTCTCTCTCAAAATAAATAAATAAAATAAACAAAAAATAGACAAAAAATCAATGTATATAAATATAATAATTGATTTTCATTTTCCAAACCAGTAGGCCTCCTTAGTTAACTTTCTTAGGCTCTCAGTTGATTCATTTAAAACAATAAAGACTCATTTACATGTGTAGACAAAGGAGACAAGCACAACTTGTAAGAGCATGCAAATTAGAAGGCATTTTACTTATTTTTTTATTTTTTTAAAGAGTGCAAGTGGAGAAGGGATAGAAGGAGAGAGAGAGAGAGAGGGAGAGGGAGAGAGAGAGAATCTTAAGCAGGCTCCACACTCAGCATGGAGCCCATCGCAGGGTTTGATCCCACATCCCTGGGATCATGACGTGAGTCGAAATCAAGAGTTGGACACTCAACCAACTGAGTCACCCATGGCGCCTCAGAAGGTGTTTTAAAAACATGTCTTTATAATGTGGTATGTAGCAATAATTGTGAGATTTAACCTCACTTTGTGTTAAGACAGGCACTCTGAAATTTCAAAGATGAAATTTTTTTAATTCAGAAAAAATATGACAGATTCTTACAAAAATTCTAAATATCAGACAAGTCCTTTCTGCTATACTGACATTTTCTATTCAAGGTGA
The DNA here is from genome assembly GCF_024362965.1 of Panthera pardus. Lineage (NCBI taxonomy): Eukaryota > Metazoa > Chordata > Mammalia > Carnivora > Felidae > Panthera > Panthera pardus. The sequence goes on along the minus strand of NW_026526810.1, from coordinate 79,668,360 downwards.
GTAAATATTACAGCCAAAAATCAATGAAGTAATTCGTTTTGGAGAAACAATGTGGGCAGGTGGTAGAAAGTTGACAGATGTAGATCAGGAAAACCAAAATCACAATAGGCAGCAAGGGGCCTGAAGTACATGGAATGAGACAACTCCCTATTGTGGAAAGTCTAGCTTTCCAGGAAAGGAGATTAGTGGAGAGTTTCACTATAGTTGGAAAGGGATGAAAAGATTTATCTTATTAAAAGTTTTTCCAAGTCAATTTTTAAAATACTAGATGAACATAACTGTCGACCAGTAATAACTATTTCTTTCTCATGTAGCTAATGCATTAGACCCTCTGGTAATTTTAATTTTAAACAAGTTAAATAGCAGTTAAAAGAAATTAGATTTCAACATAATGCAAAAAAAAAAAAAAAAACAAAAACATTGCTTACATCCCTTGTATTTTTGATGAGAAGAAGCTGAAGCAATTTCCTGAGAAGAGGTGGTCCATCTACAAATCAAAGGGAATTTCCTGCTGGTGAAATGGAGACCAAGCCAAATCTCAACAAGGAGCTTCTTGATTGTTATCCTAATGAGGCTCAGGTGGAGATAGTTGTTGCCAATTTCGGTTGTTTCTAGTATTTTGCTATCTTCATTTAAGACTTCAGAATATTTGAAATTAATAAGAGGTATTAGTGCAACATACCCTGATGACTATTCAAGACAGCATGGAAATTCACCACAAGCTTTACAGGCTTGGAATTAAGCTCTCAGAGTAGGTTAATGGAAAGACGAAAGAAAGCAATTCTCTCTCATCATGTCAATAGAGGATGTGTTTTCCAGACATTTCTTCTTGTGTCCAGTACTAATAAGAAGGACTTCCACTTGAATTCCTTTGAAAGCATACACAATTTAAACCTGTAAGCATGCTTAACTTGTCCACTTTATACTTAAGGAACTAAAAGATTTGCACCTTGGCCCTTTTTTCTCTCCAACTGCTTTGAAAGGAGAGCACATCAGTGCGCTAAACTGTGTGAGCAGCGTCTGATGTAATGAATGGATGACTTAAAGTGGGTTGCACACTCACAAAATGCCCTTGCAAAAATGACCTCCAGGATGTAGAGACCAGGGCCCCAAAGCAAAGAAAGCTAGCTTTCACAGGCAACCAGGCATTCTGATTGGTCAAATAAAGCATAGGTTTATTTTAACTATGGAAAAGTAAGTTGTGGTTTCAACTGGCCTCTAGCAATAAAACAGGACACCCATGGACTTCATTTATTGTTATCAAACAATCGCTTTTTGCTATTCTGGTTGCTCTGGAAGATACTAATATAGTCCCATTACAAAGTACAATAGTTTAAGAAGTGTAGTTAGGGAACCAGGACTATGACACAGGAAACAATAGCAAATAATACAAGGTGGTACGTTCATAGAGCAAAGGTTTCTAGTTCTGTTGCCGGGTGAACTGGGGAGACCCTGGGCCCTGAAGCCTCCACCTAGTCCATCCCTAAGATGTTGCAGAAGGCTCTTGGAATCATCACCACAAAGAACTCAAGGACAGACACGACGCAGTGGACGAGTGACATAAGTGGGAAAGTTTATTAAAGCAAAAGTATACCGTAGAGATGTGAGAACAGGCGAGCTCAATAGAGAGCGAGCTGCATGTCCTGGGGTGTGGTCTCTATCTTTTATTGATAGTTGTTAACAAATGAGTGGAATATCATTACTTGGGTCAGGGTTTTCTTGGAAGCAGGGTTTCATGCCTTTTCCTACTTATTTGGTCAGGGGTTTCTGGCCTAGTTTGTCAGCCATCTTGGGCCTGTCTGGTTTGATCTGGCTTCTTCTGACTTTGTTTTGGATTGCTGCCAGGACAGGCCTCTGACTTTCCTCACACCTAGCCATGACTTTCTCTTTGTTGGCTTCTAGGCATCCTGTTAGAACCTAAGTAACTGCCTACTCTAACAGTGCTGTGAGAGGGAATGAGAAGCCATGTGTAATTTTGTTAAATTGGAAGCAAGAGTGGGGAGAGAAAGGAAAAGGACGGTGTCCTAAGTGGATATGTGCTTTATAATCCCGTGGAGGTGGTGTGGAGGGCAGAGTGTGCAGGGTGGGAGGGGCAGTGGAGAGTTGCAGGAGGCTGATTTGGAGGCAATTATAAGAGGCTTAAGTGACTTAAGGCAGACGTGGTAGGAGCAGACAGGCCACAACAGTTACATTCAAGAGACATGTCTCTTGACAAGGTGGAGCCACAGCAAAGAGTGGCCAGTTGCTCATGGAAGAGAGAAAGAGAAGAATTCAAGACTATCTCTGGTTTCTCCTTTGGAGAAGGATCTTAACTTGAAATATGTAATTTGGGCATGAAGTGACGAAACTTCAGTCTAAAGGCAGGATGCCTTTGATGTTGGAAAACCCGTGTAAATAACTGTGACTGTAGTTCACGCTTCTGATAGAACTCAGGGCTCAATTGACCAGAGGTGATAACCATTTAAAACTGAAAAGCAGGTTGCTGTCTGCAGTGTTCTCACCATCCAAAACCCCTGAAAAGGGAGCCCTAACATTCCCTTTCTAGTGGTTCACAAACTAGATCTCAAGCTACCATTCTTACTCCTTCAGTAGGATTTGATCCTGTTTCTAGTTTTTTTTTAATTTTTAAATGTTTATTTATTTTTGAGACAGACCATGAATGGGGGAGGGTCAGAGAGAGGGAGACACACAGTCTGAAGCAGGCCCCAGGCTCCGAGCTGTCAGCACAGAACCCGACGCGGGGCTCAAACTCACTGACTGTGAGATCATGACCTGAGCCGAAGTCAGATGCTTAACCAATTGGGCAAGCAGGTGCCCCAATCCTGTTTCTACTTTTACAACAGCTACCCAGCCTTGAAATTCTGCTTAAATGATGCATCCTCCCCTTCCCAGGACCAGCGAGTCTAAGTGTATGCTCTCTGAATCCTCTTCTAACTCCCTCATACTTTCCTTCATAGTGCTTGCCACACTTGGTTGCTATCCACCTGTTAACTTACTTATTGTCTTTCACAAGATCATAGATTCCTTTAAAGCATAGAGGTATTTCTATTTATCACTGTATTCCCAGTATGGGGCTCAGTGTCAAGGATGTGGAAGATGCTTAATGATATAGGTTGAATAAATGGATGAATTTTCAGTTCCATTGTCCTTGATGCTTTGGGTACCTCACACACATTGTCTCCATGAGCAGGAATTTGATAGTCAATCTCATGTGACTGAAGAGAAAATGAAGAGAAAATGAACGGGAATATATAAATGGATTTGATGTTGAATTAGATATCGGAAATGGAGAAGATAATGCCAGTGACTTACGCCTGGGTGACTAGAAGCTTTCTCTCTCTAATCTCATGCTTTGGGGAATGCTACACTACAGGCCACAAAAAATATTCTATTTTGGCAGTTAAGTCAGAGTTTTACTCATACTCAGATTACAAAGTGCTCAATTATATGATAATGTTATTCTTACTTTTTTGATGAACCTCCATACTGTTTTACACAGTAGCTGTACAATTTTATATTACCACCAATGGTGTGTAGCAACATGAATATGCTTAACACTACTAAACCAAATACTGAAAAGTGGTTACGATGGTAAATCTTATGTGTTTTTTACCACCAATAAAAAAAAAAATTGAAGTGTTCATTGGACACCTACTGGGTACTGCCAGGCACACTGGTGGCATCTCAGCTGACTGATTCCTTCAATGATAACACCTCTAAAGCCAAGTGTTTCAGCCAGGAGCCAGAGGGGAGAAGTTGGAGAGTTCGATAATAAATCCACGCTAACTTTATCACCACCCTGAATTTTTATCCAGATGGACTAAAGTATTCCCAGTGTTTCTAAAAGCCTAAATATCAGGTTTTTCTTTTTTTATTGAAGAATGATTGACATACAATATTGTATCTGTTTCAGGTATACACCACAGCGACTCAATATTTATATATATATGTTACAAAATGGTCACCACAGTAAGTCCAGTTACCATATGTCACTATACAAAGTTGTTACAATATTGTTGACCATATTCTCAAATACCAGTATTAACATTGGCTGTGAAGTAAAATGAAAAAATAATTAAGCAATTTCATAAATTTCATTTGGCCTTTCTTCATTTACCATTTTGTTTTCATTAAGCCTTCCCAGGCTGGACATGAGATGATTTCATCCTCTTTCATCACTTGATTTTCCCCTAAATCCTCCAATACCCTAATTATTAATACTGATGGGGATGCCAGTGACTTAAAATATCCAAAGGGTATTGGCCTCTGACATGCCCCTCATATTTCTGGGCTCTTTTGAGAACCCAGAGTATTCTCTTTAACAGTTTTAAAAATTGTAGGGAACAAATTTCCTGAACATGAACAAACTCTCAACAATAAACATAGTACACTTATCCCCTGTTGACGTGTGTGTGTGTGTGTGTGTGTGTGTGTGTGTGTGTGTGGCTTCCCAGGTGGAGACGATCTGGAGAATGAAGACTGGGAAAGAGTCCATTCAAGGTTGAGAAGTAGCAAAGGTAAAGGTTGTTTATTCTAAGAGGCCAGCAAATTGATTTCTTATCCCTCATCTTCAAAGAGGGATAAGATGGAGCTTATTTAGTGTCATGAAGAGAGAGTCAGAGAAGGACCAGGGGAATTGCCCTCTCACTCCTGGGTTGAGATTGCTGGGTGTAGCAGAATCTCAGTGTGTGCATCTGTCACTTAACAAAGGAGACCTGGCAGAGCCTTTTCTGAATTCTGTCAATACAGAGAGGGAAAGAGGATTTCCTGCTCTGCTGGTGAAGCCTTCTTTGTGCTGAAATCAGCTTTCTCCACAGTCCTGCTATTCCTCAAGGAGGGTCTAGGAGTGAGTGAGGAGGGATTCTTACAGCCTACCCCCACCCCTGCGTGTTTGTGCTGGTTTTCCACGCCACTGAGCAGAAGACCCAAAGCACACAAGAGGCACACCACACTCGACGCCGTATCTCCCCACCTTGTCCTGAATATACATTTAGATACCATGCCAAGAAAGCTGCAGTAGTTCAAGATACCCCAGGTTGTACCAGGCCGTGTGTTTCTAAGCTCCTTTCTTGCTCTCTACCTCCATCTCTTATGACTCAGGGTGACCTTGTCAATAGAAAACCAGGAAAACTGTATGTCTCCGGAGGATTTCCCAGTGAGATTTCCAGTTAGCACACGCCGGCTCACACAGTGTGTGTGGAAGGGCTGTGATTAAACAATGGCATATTCATAAATACATTTAAAACTGTGAATTCCTATGCTAACTATGAGGTAATGAGAGACAGTTGGTACAAAATATTCCAACCTGTCGGTAACTGCAAAATCAAATCCACAGTAAGACCATTCACAAAAGGGGTAATTTAGCAAAAATACAGTAATAATGATCTTCAGTTTTCACAGATAGATGTATGTGTACTCTAACTATAGTATAGCAAGTAGCACTTTTCCCTCTCTCCCCACTATAATAAATCATGTCATATTATGTGAATTTGGTATAAAACAAAGAGGTAGTGTACCAAAAAGATATATGGCATTGATTTTATTGAGTAGGCTTACCTAAATCACTGCTATTTTAAAATAAAAATTCCTGATGCTAAATCTGAAGGTTAAACCAAAATCTTCTGAATGTATCGGATTTGAAATACTGTATAATAGTAAGGATAAATCACAGTACTGGAATAGACAAGCCAATTTAGAATCTGTTGGGCAGGGGTGTGTGAATTTATCAGAATCATAGGCCTTAAAATAGTCCAGATATTAAGTCTGACTAATAATAATTTCAAGGTTCCCACTACCTCTACAAGGTAAATGCTAAGGTCACTGCAGATCATCCCCAGGACTTAGAAAGTGATAACAGATAAGCCTAATAGGATTTGAATTTAAGCGGCTGTGATTTTTTTCCCTCCCTCTTCCAGCTTTGTGAAGTGGAAATTGTACAGGCTCCAAGAGAAAATGCGCACTTTCAGACTTAAGGCGTGCCCTGATGATCAGCCACATCCACCATACAAATCCTCCAAGACCAAATCATAGCATGAAACTAGGGTTGCATCAGGCAACACAGCATACGCTAAATAAAAATGCTGTTGACATTGTTACAATAAGAATTTCTTAAAGTTTATTTATTTATTTTGAGAGAGAGAGAGCACATGTACAAGTGGGGGAGGAGCAGAGAGAGAGAGAGAGAGAGGGAGAGAGAGAATCCCAAGCAGGCTCAACGCTGTCAGTGCAGAGCTCAACACAGGGCTTGACTTCATGAACTGTGAGATCATGACCTGAGCCAACAACAGTCAGAAGCTTAACAGACTGAGCCACCCAGACACGCCAAGAATTCCTTAACAGTAGTTTCTAAAGCAGTATTTCAGATCAATTTATTAGGAGACACACTAGCCAATGAGCCTAGAACAGCTGGCCCCGTGGAAAAATTATCCTATTCTTAAAAAAAAGGCTAGAAAATCCTATGTGTTCAATTACTAACATACTGCATTTTTGCTAAATCACTGGACTTTATCATATTTATCATATTTGTTTGTACTATATATGTGTGTGCGCTGTGTATGTGTGTTCAGTCAAATGTCATGCCTTAAGTGCTTATTATATACCAGCTACATTACTGTGGACCTGGGATAAGAGCTTGAAAGAGAGACAAAATCACCACCCCAGGAAAACATAGCCTAGCAGAGCTGTGCTTCTCAAACTTTTAATGTGCATACAAATCACCTAGGGATCTCATTAGTATGCAAATTCCGAATCAGTGTGTCTAGGGGAAGGCTGAGATTCTGCATTTCTAATATACTCCCTTTTAATGCTGATGTTGCTGGCATTTACGTAGCAAATGTTGGAGGACACAAACATTAAATCACACAAATAACTATATGCTTACATTTGTGGTAAGTGCTATAAAGAAACAAACACAAGGATCTATGAGATCAAATAAAGTGGGGGACCCAATCTATACCTCAGGAGGGGATATTTAAGCCAAAAGCTGAAGAATGGGATGGGGCGGGGGAGGAATATGTCATGCTAAATTATTGAGGCCAAATGTAGTCAATGCCACACGTACCTTTGGTGTCTTTCTGCCTGAAGGTGTTCTCCAGACACCAGAGTGTCTTGACCTGTGCTCAGGGATTGCCCAAAGTACCTAAAGCCAAATACCCTAGAGCTATTTGCTTCAGGGACAGAAATTTATAAATAAACATCCCAGCTTCACCATGCCTTAGTGAGACACACTTAGGTTTCACAGTCTTTCAGAGAGTTCCCAGCAGGATTGTGCCCTAGTGACCCACAGTGATAACTCTTATATTAACTTTGACTTTCCTGTTTTCCCTGTATCAGATCCCTACTCCAGCCCAATGACTCTGGTCTCACCTCCAAATAAATTACTTTCTTCTAAATCCTTGTTTCAGAGTTTGCTTTTGAGGGAACTCAGATTAAGAAACCAACCCAGTCAGAGAGGACAACAATCACACACACACACACACACACACACACACACACACACACACCCCAGATAGAAATTGAAGGGGAAGAAAGACAGAGAAACCTGAAGTGAAGGCTACTTCTGCTCTTGGACATTTGCCTCCAATCCTGGTGATCTTGAATTTCTGTTTTGAAGACCTCACGGGGAAAGAGGAACAAGTTGTAAACTGACTTTATTTCCTGAATTGGATGGTGGCTTCATGGTTGTTTGGAAAACTGTATATAAGTGGTTTAGGCACTTTACTATATGTATATTACACTTCACAACATTTAAAAATGTAATTTAAAAAAGTCTGACAAGAGAGGGATGATTTAGGTAAAGGGAAATGATGTAAGAATTATGTAGATGTTTTGGAAGAACAGGCAAGTATGGCTGGAGCATGATGAACAACAGGGAGAATGGTGGAAGATTCATTCATACATTCATTACTCATTTGTGACAAGTACAACCTCTTTTTTTTTTTTTTAAGAGAGATAGCACATGCGCAGAGGGAGAGAATCTCAAGAAGGCTCCACGTTCAGTGCGGAGCCCCATGCACGGCTCAATCTCATGAACCATGAGATCATGATCTGAGCAGAAGTCAAGAGTTGGACACTCATCTGACTGAGCTATCCAGGTGTCCCATGTATGACCTCTTTTAATGGAACTTTCGTTAAGTGGAAGACAGGCAAAAAAAAAACAAACCCCACAAATAAATGAGCAAGATAATTTCAGAGATTAGTAATTACTATGAAGAAAACAAAATAGGTTGATACCATAGAAAAACACTGTGGATAGAGGGTTGCTTGGTGGAGTAATGGAGACTGGGTCACCTAGAAAGACCATACTGAGGTGCTGGCAATTGAACTGAGACCAGAGAGACAAGAAGATAAAACTAGACAGGGGCATAAAAGCCCCTGGGTGGTTCAGTCAGTTAAGCATCTGACACTTAGTTTGCGCTCAGGTTATGATCTCACAGTTTGTGAGTTTGAGCCCTGCATGTTGGGCTTTGCACTGACAGTGCAGAGCCTGCTTGGGATTCTCTCTGTGCCTCTCTGTCCCCCCCACCCCCACCCCGCTCGTGCTTTCTCTCTCTCTCAAAATAAACAAGTAAACTTAAAAAAATAGGGAAGTGCCTATAGGTCTCAGTAAAAAAATTGAGCTTTATTTTAGGAACAGTGGAAAGTCATTAAAGGTATTTACACAGAAGAGACAAATAATCGTACTAAGGTTCTTAAAGATCATTCTGATGATTCTATGATGAATGGTTTCTGTGGGTTCAGAACGATGCAGGTAGCCCAGTGAGAAGACATACGATAGGGGCTAACTAGGATGCTAAAGTAGAGACATACAGCTGGATATATTCAGGTTATACTGTAGACTTAGAATTGAATATTCCTTACATATATTTCTCATACAGACTCTACCCCCCCAAAGGAAATCATTAATCCCTGGGCCCTATCTTTTTAGCTATAGTGATTGAGCCGATGACTGACAAATGGCTAAAGCTGGATCAATCAGAATCCTTTCGTGGGATATTCCTAGTGGAGCTAGAGGGTAAGACTCTCCTTCTTTAGTAGAATGTTGTAATGCCATGAGAACTGCCAGTGGTCTGTTCAAGATTGTTTGGAGAAAGGCAGAAGGAAGTAGGAGAGGATGCAACCATGAAGAGAGAGAAGAAAGGGAGAGAGGCTGAGACAAATCCTTGTGTGATAGAATCTCCCAGCTGCTGTGGTTTTAACAGCATTTTATTTGACTATTGGAATTATTCCAGAATTTTTCCCAGTTCCACAAATCATATTAATTCCCTTTTGCATTTAGCTAGTTCAAATTGGCTTTCTTTCAATTACAACTGAAAAAAACCTGAGCAGTGTAAAAGGTGAAGGAGCTGGAGGTGAGCACCTTGGGGGATAGGTATGCCATTTACCAAATAGATGAAGGCTAGATGAGAAGCTGGCTCAGGAAGGAAGAGCCAAAGTATTGTTGATATAATGAGAATTTGAAATACTGGTGGGATATCAAAGTGGAAACATTAAATAGATAGTGGAAATTAGAATTTAGAGCTCAGCCAAGAGGAATGGAGTGTGGATATAAGTTAGGCATCACTAGCAAAGAGTTAATACCCAAACCTGTGGGATGATATGAGATGAATTGAATGAGGTAGAGAATGTCCAGTGGAAAGAGAACAGAATCCAGGACTAGGTCCTGAAGAACTCCGAGATCCATGGACCTCATGCCATAGATGAGATAGATACCAAACTTTCACAAAGGAGGTCTGCAAGCTGCCCATTGTGTTCCCACCACCATACAGCTGTAGTTTGTTTGCTGGATGATGATAACTAACCCTACAAGTTTCACCTTCATTGTTATCTGTAAAAAAAAAAAAAAAAAAGCTGGGTGAGGAATGTATGAGTGTGTGTAACGGTGTCACTTTAAAGTAATGAGACTGAAAATAAACATTAAAAAAAATAATGAGACTGATATTCAAGGGTGGCTCATAAACTGGCTCTGTAGGCAATCTTGAGAAGAATATCTGAGTAGTAAGATAAACATTTATACTTTAGAACTTGCTAGGCATTTGGATTATAGCAAGCCTTTTGTGTGCATGAGTCATTTCTCCATTATTTCTTGATTATAAACTTGGCAATGGGGAAGTGTACTAATTCTGTAATGGTCATTGGAGAATAATTTTTTTTATATTACCTCCAGTGTACATGGAATGAGGTCAGCACTGCCTGTTTAGAAAGCAGTTTGAATGAAGTTTTTTTAAAGTTTCTTATTTCTGTATTTAGTCACATTGTTCACTAATCCAGAAGAGTCCCTATCATTGTGACATACATTTCTGAGATGACTGACTATATGTAGATGAATGCAGATGTCATAAATACAACACTATCTAAAAGAACTCTTTATCTAGTCAGGTATATATGAATTTCTTACGTTATAAGCCTGTATGATCTGTCGGATTAAGAGTCAGACCATATATCCTGGTTAAGTCGTAATGACGATTAGATGTGTTTTCAGCAAATACAACTACCAGATTTTATCATTTGTTCAACATTTCATGGACACTTGGGACAGAAAATTTTAAATTTTCTCAGTTAAAAATATAAAAATGCTGATCACTGATCATTTTGTTACAGTTCTAACAATTACAATACAGTTCTAAAAGGCTACATATAAATCTTCACAATTCTTAGTCTGTAGCTCAGATTAGCTTCTTAATGCCATGTTCTCCTAATGGAATGTTGTCTCCTTCTCAATGTTCTCTGCAGTATTTTTATATATCTTAAGTGAACTGAAAAATATGCTAAGACCCAGATGTTGTTTTATTTCAACAATTATAGAACTTACACAGTGAGGATCAGTAACTTTATAAATTTATGAGATTATTTAAAATGTGATTAGTGAAATGTTATCTGCATTTTTGTTTCCGATATTTTAAATTAAATCAAATTGAAAACATTGGACTAAATTTACTTTCCTTATGTGTTCTCTCTAGTTTTTTGGATGGCATTGTTTAAATGAATGCACCAATAAATATCATACATGATTCTTACTAATAAAACATAGATTGTCTGAAAAGTCTAGAAGCATAGGAAAAACATTTTATTTATTATGCTTTTTTCTGGTTAATAATTGGCTTAAATTTAGAAATGTGTTACCTGAAAAAAGAATGTGGGGATGAAAGGAAAATATATTTTGAAAATGTAACTAACATCGTGATTTTACATTTTGAAACTCAGATGCTCAGAAACAGATTAATTATAATTTTTAATTCATTTCATTCATCATTCATCCAGACATAACCACTTTTATTTTGTTAATTACTTTTAATAATGGAATGATCACCCACAAAGTCACTATCCAAAACAAAAGCTGAGCCTCTAACAACAGCTCACATCAAATCCTGTTACCCATTATCCCAAACAGTCCACCCCCCTCTTCTCTCCTATCCTAAGGATCCACCACCCAGAATCTTATAATCCTTGTTCCTTTTATCTCATTGTATTATAACTGTATTATAACTATTTTTTTCCTAAAACATACACAAACATATATTTAGTAGTTTTTTTTTTTTTAATTTACAAAAAGAATGTCAGACTTTGTATTATCTTTTGGAACTTCTGTCATTTAGTGTTGTATTGATAAGATTAATTCTTATGGTTACTTGCAGTTACATTGTATTCATTTTCATTGCCTCCATATTCATCGAGTGACTGTATCTTGGTTTATTTTATCTACCATCTATTGCTGGACATTTGGATTAGTTCTGGTGTTTGTTAGTATGAACAGTGCTGCTATAAACATCCTTTTATGTGTCTTCTCTTATACATGTGCAAGGGTTTCTGTTGAGTATATACCTGGATATAGAAGTACTGGGGTATAGAGAAGATAAATGTTTGATTTTAAGAAAAAAGTGGCAAGCTTTTCCAGAGTTGTTGCCCTCATCTGTAGCATGTGAGAGAAGCTATGGAGCCATACTTGGCATTATCAGAATTTTAAATATTTAGAATCCAGTGGAGGTAAAATGGTATCCTATTGTGATCTTAATAAACATTATTTTAAAATAAAAACATTCCAACATTCCTTCATTTCTAGTTTTTTCAAGAATACTGTGCATTTCAAAATATGGTAGTGGTGTATAGATCAATACAAAGTAATTAATTACAAAATGACCTATGTCTTACTTGGGGCTAATTTTATTTTATTTTTTTGCAACTCTTCTTTCACATTACTACAGACATAGCCAGGACTATGATATACAGTCATTTTGGCCATTATATTCTCTTCTGGTATCCCACCTCCCGAGGCAGAATGCCAAGGAGTGAGATCATGTATTTGCTATAAGCTTTTCAGTCATTCATTCTTTCTCACTCTAGAAGCTTCACCTCATCCCAAGTGATTTAAAAAATATCTGAGAGATTTCTATTGCCTACTCAGGTTTATAAAAGGTTTTATTTTATTAAAATATATAGCGCTACACGGACACATTTATGAACACACAGTCATTTGATTGCAAAGGTATATAGAATTGGCCCACATGATTAAGTATTTTTAAAATCCATTCAATTAGATTTCTAGATGTTCATGTTCCTTTCTCATTAGACATTAAGTCACTTAATTTAAATGCAAAGTCATGTTTAAGGTGACATGGACATCTGAAATGAAGGACTAATGAATGTCCTTTAAATTGGAAAGCAGCGAGGGTAGGAGAGAAATCCTGCTGCAAAACTCCACAGTCAGCAAAAGCAAGTAAGTGTGATGATGATTCATGGTGTTTACTATAGCTTGTTAACACACATAGAATTTCCAAGAGGAAAATAAGAGTGAGAGTAGTGGTAAGAAAGAAGTAAGGACATACAGATGTGATCCTGAGGACTTCCTTTCCACCCCTCCTCACTAATCTGAACCATCTAATCTACCACAAGAAAGTGAGTTTAAAAGCGTGGTATGCATTATTCATGGAATGGTAACTTTCGTTCTGATTATAGATATTTAAAAGCATCATGCATGTTAAGTGGGCTTAGTGGAAACTCTGTGCTTCTGTTGCAATGTATCTGGTCACTGAGTCAAGATGGATAATAGATCTCCTAAAATGATGTAGAATTGCCTATGTTGCTAACAAGAAAATCTTTTCATACACAGTGAAGTGTTTAAACTTTTCTTCCTTTACTTATCTTTAATTCCTTCCCACTTCCAATTGAGTTGTTTATATTTTTAAAAAACTGGACCTCTGAAGAAAGTGACTCACTCATTTTTAAGTCACAGGGCATTTTTTTGCAGAATATAATATGCATTGTAATGTAATAAATAATTTGATTTCTTAGGAATATTGAACTCTTGGGGTTTCTGGGTGGTGTAGTCAGTTGAGCATCCCACTTAGGCTCAGATCATGATCCCATGGTGGGCAAACCTGCATCTGGCTCCTGGCTGACAGTGCAGAGCCTGCTTTGGATCCTCTACCTCCCTCTCTCTCTGCCCCTCCCCCCCCTCAAAAATAAACATTGAAAAAAAAAAAGAATATTGGGCGCCTGGGTGGCTCAGTCAGTTAAGCGTCCGACTTCGGCTCAGGTCATGATCTCATTTTTGTGAGTTCAAGCCCTGCGTCGGTCTCTGTGCTGACAGCTCAGAGCCTGGAGCCTGCTTTGGATTCTGTGTCTCCTCCTCTGTCTGCCCCTCCCATGCTCATGCTCTGTTTCGCTCTCTCAATAATAAATAAATGTTAAAAAAAAATTAAAAAAAAAAGAAGAATATTGAATTCTTGTGTCCCTTAAAGGGGACTTTTACAACTTACTAATACAAATATTGGCACTCAAGGGGCACCTGGGTGGCTCTGTCGGTTAAGCCTCTGACTTCAGCTCAGGTCATGATTTCCAGGTTTGTGAGTTCAAGCCCCAGTGGGGTCTGTGCTGACAGTTCAGAGCCTGGAGCCTGCTTCAGATTCTGTGTTTCCCCCCTTTCTCTGCCCCTCCCATGCTCATGCTTTGTCTCTCTCTCTCTCAATGATAAATAAACGTTAAAAGAATTCAAATATTGGCAACTCAATCGCAGGTGAAAATATTAAAATAGTTCAAGGATAAAATTACACATGGGGTAGTTGTTCCCAAACATTAATAAGACCACGATCTCATTTTTATATAACATATGCCAGAAGAAGTTATGAACCAATACAGTGGTAAGGAAAGGTAACTACACAACAGTTAAGATCTATGGCCATTGTTTTCCATTTAGGCTTAGAAGTACATTTCCTTTCCTGAGCGACCAATAAGGCCATTTCAAAGAGAAACAAATAGAAGCAAAAAATAGACTGTAAGACAAGCTCTGATTGAAGAAGCAGTATTACCCATTGAAAACACCCAAAAGGAACTCTCTAAATTCTTTGTCTAGCAATTAGCGTGCAGAAATCTCCTTGGACAGGAGAGAGAAGCAGTGCCCAGAAAGAGATTGGCACTTAAATAGTGCTGCCTCTGGTGGTGAAGGGATATGCTTATATTTCTCACAAGATTCTTTCCCCCTCCAGTCTAGAGCCTCGTAAAAACTGGAGCCGTCTACACATTGTTGTGAAGCCAACTCCACAGTCCTGGACGAAGCACAATGGGTGGGTGTGGGCTGTGAGCGAGTTCCTCGTCTCCAGTCCTTCCTGTTAATGTTCACCAGTGTTTTGGGATCTGAGTTCCTGAAACTTTCTAACGGGGGGGTAGGGAAACGTTACGTTTCTTCCCTGTAGCGACTTTGTTTCTTTTTCTCCTGCTCTAAGCAGGGTGTTTGACCTGGTCGACTGTGTTCCCTATACCTCTCGCACCAGCTGTGTCCCCGACCCCAGAATAAATCAGGGCTGCGAGAGGCCTGGCATAGCTCCGGACACATTTCCTGTAGGGGCCTAAGGAAGGCTGTTTGCAGCCAGGGCGGCGGTGGGGATTCTTGGCCGTTGATGGGGCGGGGAAGTGGGGGAGAGCCAGCTGTAGGGGGCGGTGACCACGCTCTTGGGACAGCTCCGCGCCCTCGGGCGGGACAGATCCAAGTTGGGAACAGCTGTGGGCGCAGGGCCTTCAAGATGAGGCCGGCACTAGCTCTGTGCCTCCTCTGGCAGGCGTTCTGGCCTCGACCTGGCCGGAGCGAGCACCCCACCGCAGACCGCGCGGGCTGCTCGGCCTCGGGGGCCTGCTACAGCCTGCACCACGCTACCATCAAGAGGCTGGCGGCCGAGGAGGCCTGCAGTCTGCGCGGCGGGGCGCTCAGCACGGTGAGCGGGGGCGCAGAGCTCCGGGCGGTGCTTGCGCTCCTGCGGGCAGGCCCGGGGCCCGGAGGGGGCTCCAAAGACCTTCTGTTCTGGGTGGCGCTGGAACGCGGGCGATCGCACTGCACTCTGGAGAAAGAGCCGTTGCGGGGTTTCTCCTGGCTCTCCCCCGACGTCAGCGTGTCCGAAAGCGAGACGCTGCAGTGGGTGGAGGAGCCTCAACGCTCCTGCACTTCTCGGAGTTGCGCAGGACTCCAGGCCACCCGGGGGGTTGAGCCCGCAGGCTGGAAGGAGATGCGATGCCATGCGCGCGCCAATGGCTACTTGTGCAAATACCAGTTTGAGGGCTTGTGCCCGGCGCCGCGCCCCGGGGCCGCCTCTAACTTGAGCTACCGTGCGCCCTTCCAGCTGTACAGCGCGGCTCTGGACTTCAGTCCCCCAGGGACCAAGGTGAGTGCGCTCTGCCCTGGGCAGCTCTCCATCACAGCCACCTGCATCGTGGACGAGGTCGGCGCGCGCTGGGACGGGATACCCTCCGGGGCTGTGCTCTGTCCCTGCCCCGGGAGGTACCTCCGTGCTGGCAAATGCGCAGAGCACTCTAACTGTGTAGATGACTTGGGAGGCTTTGCCTGCGAATGCGCGGCGGGCTTCGTGCTGGGGAAAGACGGACAGTCTTGTGTAATCAGTGGGGAAGGACAGCCGGTCTCTGAGGGGACCGAGGTGCCCACCAGGTCAGCCACTGCAGCCAGCCCCGATCAGAAGAGAACGTGGACACCCAGGGTACCTGAAAAGCCAAGGGAGGTACCACATGTCCTTGGACAAGGCAGTTCAGCAACATCTATTGCCGAGATTCCTCAGTGGGGAGCACAGAGCACGATGTCCACTCTTCAGATGTCCTCTCAAGCTAATTCAAAGGCCGCCATCACCTCTTCAGGAAGCGTGACTCCCAAGTTCAATTCCACGTCTTCCCCTGCCATTCCCCAGGCTTTCAACTCCTCCTCCACCGTGGTCTTCATACTTGTGAGCATAGCGGTCATAGTGTTGGTTATCTTGACTGTGACAGTGCTGGGTCTTTTCAAACTCTGCTTCCACAAAAGCTCTTCTTCCCAGTCAAGAAAGGAGCCTTTGGCCCAGCCAGGCATGGAGAGTGGTACCGAGGCCGCTGCTCTGCGCTCCAGTTCTGTACATTGCACAGACAATGGGGTGAAGGTAGGGGACTGTGGTCTGCGGGACAGAGCGGAGGGCTCCTCACTGACAAGGTCCTCTCTTGGGTCAGGTGACACATAGGGAAAAGGCACTCCCTCTGAGCAGAGTTTTTCATTGTCAATGAAAGGGGAAAGAAAATGAACTTATTTAGGGACTGACTATTCCTATAGAAAATTCTCTTCCCCCAAATTCTCTCTACTCTACTGAGGAGATAAATCTGAACTGGACGCTGGATCCCTGAAGAAGACAGAGGTGATTGAAATGGAAGTGCCTTATGGTGGTAGTGGGGGCTGGGATCCTACTGTGGAGAGGTTTTCCCTTGTGTTTATTCTGGGGGATTTGGAGAAGGGCTTGAATTTGTTAAGACATTGGAAGCAAATAGAAAACAACACAATTAAAAAAAATTTTTTAAACCAAAATGGAAAGGAAACTTACTGTCTGCATTGTTCAGCCTGGACATATAATGGTTTGAAATTCCCAGGCAAAAAATAAAGGATTGTTGATAACCCACACTCAAATATCATTGGTTTCCTGGAGGAGTAATTATTTAGGAAAAACAGCATAGGGGCATGCTGGGAATAGCAATAAGAGCATCCTGCTTTCAGATTGAAGGGGAAATCTTCAAGTCCTTGTAATGAGGAGTAGATCTTTAACAACTAGCAACTTTTTTTCTTGGTTCTTTTATACTTTGCTTTCAAAGTCACTGCTACTTATGTGCTCTGCTATAAATCCAAACTGTAGTGTTGCCAGAGTAGCTGGCTCTAGAAGGAAATTATAGTTGACCACCAATTCAAGTGTTTACTGTGTGTCCTTGCTCAAGGAAACAAATGATTTGTGTTTTCCGTTTCCAACGTTTGTGCTGTCCAGTGTAATGACCTTCCCAACCAAATAGCCCTCTCCTAAACATTAGGATGCTGATCCTCACTTCCAATTATGGTGATGTTAATTTTCAATTAAAACGTTAATGCTAAGTATTGATTTGAAATCTTTTGGGTGCATTAAAGCAAAAATGAGCTGGATTTCTGCCAAAGTTGCTAGGTTCTTACGTACTGTTTAATCCAATGAAAAATGTTGAATTCCAAACTATTTCCTTATCCTCCTTAAAAAAGTGTGTGTAAAAAAAAAAAAAGTGTGTGCAATGATTGTACATGCCCATCTTCAAATGTTTATAATTTAACAACAGGCATGGTAACAGCTCTCCATAAGATTGATAGTATAAGAAATAAGTGAAAAATACAAATATCTATCATCTTGTTGTGACTTGGGGCATTAGAAAGTAATCTAAGTAAAGCATTCCTCTAAAAAATAATTGAGAAGTTATAATAATCACTATCTAGTGGAATTGAAACCCCTAAAAATATCCCACTTCTATTAGTATGCTAAGACTTAATATTTTTTTAAATATTTATTTTTGAGAGACAGAGAGAGGCAGAACACAAGTGGGGGAGGGGCAAAGAGAGAATGAGATACAGAATCCGAAGCAAGCTCCAAGCTGTCAGTACAGAGCCTGACAGGAGGCTCAAACTCATGAACCTCGAGATCATGACCTCAGCCGAAGTTGGATGCTTAACCCACTGAGCCACCCAGGGGCCCCTAGTATGCTAAAACTTTAACACTAAGTGTGTGGGTGTTGTTATACAGAGAGAGAGAAAGACAAACAAGCTTAGTAATTAGGAAGAATGAAAACAAGAAGTTTGCACTATATTTTCATAGAACCATTTTGATGCTCTCAAGTGTACTTTGTATTGTGTGTATATATATATATATATATATATATATATATATATATATATATGGTATTTTAACATTAAAGGAATAAAGTAATAGGCAATTTGCTTCATATACTAAATATATATCTAAATAGTTATAAAATAAAATCACAAGTGAATTAGATTTAAGATGTGAAGGAATTTTAAATAAAATCATTTCACAAGAGAACTAAAATCAGGTAAGTAATGGCTTACTCAGTGTCTCTAACTTGTCAGAGTGTCTCAGTTCTCCTCAATAGTGGTGTTTTATCTTTCCTCTTTACTACATGACCTCTGTGTAGAGAAGGTAACTGTGTGAATAGAATATATGATCCTTTCTTTTGTAACTTGAAAAATAGGTCCCTCTATCACTGAACTGAACTGTAAATTATCTATGTCTATAATTATCAATATATCTAAAATTATCTATATCTTTGTGTGTACACAAGCTTTGTCTTAAAGTAGATTGCTTTTGTATCATTGCTATAATACAATGGAGTATGTATCATTAACTTATTATGCAACATGACACTGGTGGCATTACAAATCTTGGAGTCCAAATGCCATATGTGAAAAATAAATAGGTTTGAGCTTCGTTACTCAACTATAACCTGCTATTATTTCCCCCTTGTAAGTAGATCAGGCAAGAATTACAGAAAACTATGTTGTTTTCATATTTGATTTCCTGACAGATAGCAATTGCAGACCAAGCTTCATATGACTCTCTTAAGCTTTGGCTATGAAATCTTCCCTAAAATTTCGAATCCATGGCAGAATCAGGCCAGTCAAACTTGATCTCTTGTGAACTGACTAAGGTTAGAGTCTTTACTATTTCTTTACTACCACTTCATTACTTCTCCAACCTCTTTGAGGTTCAGTCCTTTCTTAGACCTTCTGTCCCTACATTCATTTCATATAGTAGCTGCCTGCTCAATCATTTCCTTAAAAGGAAGACTTGGCATCTATTTTCAGTCTTTCTCTTCAGCCCTGTAAGTCCTGCCACTATTTCACACAGTCTCACTCATGGATGACTCTTCCAATGCCTGTACATTTCAGTTCCTTGACTTCCCTACTTCCAGTGACCTCCACTTCATTGTAGTCATCCGATCCAACAGCCACACCTTAGTCTTTCACATGATTCTGAAACTGCTCTACAATCTGAAATCATGAATTCACACATCCATATGCTTGCACATATGTTGAGACTTGTATTTTATTGAGTTTTGCCACTGATTGAAAGTAAACCATTAACATTTGACCTTTGAGATTCCTTCTTTCTTACAATAACAGGCTTGCTGTGAATATTAGCCTTACATGGTATAATTCTTTTTCTTTTTTTTTTTTTTTTTTTTTTTTTTCCAACGTTTTTTATTTATTTTTGGGACAGAGAGAGACAGAGCATGAACGGGGGAGGGGCAGAGAGAGAGGGAGACACAGAATCGGAAACAGGCTCCAGGCTCCGAGCCATCAGCCCAGAGCCTGACGCGGGGCTCAAACTCACGGACCGCGAGATCGTGACCTGGCTGAAGTCGGACGCTTAACCGACTGCGCCACCCAGGCGCCCCTCTTTTTCTTTTTGTAAACAATTTCACATATACAGAATTTGCAAATGCAGTAAAAGTAACTTTCCTTCCTGAATCATGTAAGAGCAAATTGCCAGCTTAATGCCCCACCACACTGAATATCTTAATGATTACTTCTAGGTTACATAATTTGTTGGCATGCAATTCTTCACAGTATTCCCATGAAATTATTTTTCATTTCCATGAGGTTGGTAGTGATATCTTCTCTTTGATTTCTAAGTTTTAGTAATTTGAGTATTTCCTAAGGGTGGGATTAGTCTAACTAAAAGTCTGCCAATTTTGTTGATCTTTTCAAAGAACTTGTTTTTGGATTCATTGATTTTCCCCTATTGTGTTTCTGTTTTCTATTTCACTTATTTCTCATCTAATTTTTATTATTCCATCCCTATCCTTGTTTTGAATTTAGTGTATTTGCAATTTTCTACTTTTTTAGGATGGTAAGTTAGACTATTGATATGAGATCTTTCTTTTTCTGAGATCTCCCTTTTAAAAAAAATTTATTTAATTTTATTTTAGAGAGAGCAAATGGAGGAGGGAGAGCAAGAGAGAAAGAGAGAGAGAGAGAGAGAGAGAGAGAGAGAATCTCAAGCAGGCTCTACACTCAGGGCAGAGCCCAATGCAGGGCTCAATCCTAAACCTGGGATCATGACCTGAGCCAAAATCAAGAGATCTTCCTTTTTTAATATAAGCATTTACAGCTCTAGGTTTCCCTTTAAGCACTGCTTTAATGGTATTCAGTAAGTTTAGGCAAGTTTTGTTTTCCTTTTCATTCATCTCAAAGTATTTTCTAATTTCCTTGTGATTTTTTTTCTTTAATACATTGGTTATTTAGGAGGGTGTTTTCTTAATTTCCACATATTTGTAAACATCCCTAAATTCCTTCTGTTTTTCATTTTTAATTTGATCTATTGTGGTTAGATTAGAAAAGAAAATTTGCGTGGTTTTAAACCCTTTTATTTTTTATTATTTTTTAATGTTTATTGATTTGTTTTTAATTTTTTAACGTTTATTTTTGAGAGAGAATGAGAGAGAGAGAGAGAGAGAGAGAGAGAGTGAGTGTGTGTGAGCAGGGCAGGGGAGGGGCAGAGAGAGAGAGTGAGAGGGAGGGAGACACAGAAATCAAAAGTGGGGTCCAGGCTCCACCATGTCAGCACAGAGCCCAACACGGGGCTCGAACTCACGAACTGTGAGATCATGACCTGAAATGAAGTTGTATGCTCAACCAACTGAGCCACACAGGTGCTCCTAATGTTTATTTATTTTTGAGAGAGAAAGGAATCTGAAGTCGGCTCTGTGCTGACAGCAGAGAGCCAAATGCAGGGCTAAAACTCACAAACCATGAGATCATGACCTGAGCCAAAGTCAGATGCCTAAAGGACTGAGCCACCTAGGTGCCCCTGGTTTCAACCCTTTTAAATTTATTGAGTCTTGTTTACGGTCTATCCCAGAGCATAGCATATGGTCTATCCTGGAAAATGTGTTCCACAGGTACTTGAGAAGATAGTGTATTCTCCTGTTGTTGGGTAATGTACTAGAGAAGTCTGTTGTAAACACTTTGTTTATAGTGTTTTTCAATTCCTTTATTTCAGTTTGATCTTTTTCTTAGTTTTTTGCTGAAGTCTCAAACTTTTATTGTCAAGTTACCTATTTCTAACCAGTTCTGCTGGTTATTTTTAAATGTAATTTGAGCTCTGTTATTAGGTGCATATATGTTTATGGTTATATCTCCTAATGTATGGGCTCTTTTTTCATAAAATGTCCCTCTTTATCTCTGGTAACATTTTTTGTTTGTTTGTTTGTTTGTTTGTTTGTTTTAAAGTCCATTTTGCATGATATTAGTATAGCAATTTCAGTTGTCTTATGGTTCCTTTTTTTATTACATTTTTTTCATCTTTTAGTTTTCAACCATTTATGCCTTTGAATCTAATGTGTCTTTTGTAGACAACATATGTTTGGATTATTTTCTTTAATCTATTCTCCCATCTCTGCCTTCTGAATGAATGTTAAGTACATTTGTTTTTAATGTAATTACTGATAAGGTAGGATTTACATCTCCTATTTTCTATTGACTTTCTACATGTTTTATGTCTCTTTGTTCCTATATTCTATTGCTGTTTTTTTTGTATTAAATATTTTATAGAGTGTCATTTAATTCTCTTGTTTCCTATACTTTTATAAAGATTTTTGCTAAGTGACGGCCATGAAGATTATAATTAACATCTTAATTTAAAGACTATATAATTAGGATTAATACCAGATAATTTCAATAGTAGGCAACAATTTTGCTCCAACATAGCTACCACAGACAGCAGGTCCTGTGCTGTCTGTGTACAGCCCAATGTGAGGCTCTATCCCATGAACCATGAGATCATGACCTGAGTTGACATCAAGAGTGGGACACTTAACCTACTGAGTCACCCAGGTGGCCCTCCCACTTCTTATAAAGACACCAATCACGGGAGTTAAGTCCCACTCTAATTCAGTATGACTTTGTTTTAATTTAATTACATTGCACCAATCCTATTTCCAAATAAGGTCACATTCACAGATACTGGGAGTTAAGACTTACATGTATATAGTTGATAGTCTGATAGTCTTCTCAGATTATGCTAATTAATTTGCTACCACAGTCTTGCCTTGCCTGAATGGCAAATTACTCCACCTGTGGTTCCTAAACCTACCTCATCATTGAAATCACCTGTGGTGATAAATATATAATATAATATTTTGCATATACATAAAACATTTTATATATAAACTTATGTAATGTAACTTGCAACCACAGATGTAGGCAGCCAGAAAGCAGAAAGCACTGAAGATTGTATGTCCCACTAAAAACCAGATTGGACAGATCTAGTGATCATGCACCATGGGACTGGGCATCTATCCCCCAGTGCCAGGGCAGTGTGTAAACTTCCTAGAGCTTAGATCATTCCTATGGATAAGTGATCAAGTGAGAGGAAGAGGATCCTGGACTGACATTTAACCAGGTGGCGCTAAGAAAAATCAGAAAAAAACTGATTTATAAGTATCATGATAAGGGCATTTCATATCTTCCCTTTTTAGTCTGCCAGTAGGGCATTTGATGAGTGCTCAGTCTACTGTAGGTTACTGTAATGTCTCTATATTAATTTTCTTAAAACAGTTGCATGAGGCAGTTAACATTACTTCCATTTCATAGACAAAGCTGAGAATATATGCAATTTTTTCTAAGTATGTACATACAAATTTCTTTATTTCTCAGTAACAGAACTTAATTCTTGAGCCCCATTTCTGCTGATGACAGAAAATTTAATATAGACCACTCACACCACCCCCATTCAGGATTTTAGGAAGTCTTAATGTCATTACAAACTAGTGAACATAACCCAAGAGTCCTGAAAACCAGAAAACAAGTCTATAACTACTGGTCCATAACTCTAGGGTAAAAAAACGCACTTAAATGTGTCCAAGCATATCAAACAATGCTCTTAAACTAAACATAATTTTGTTCTTTTTGCCAAGTGTGCTAACTTGTTATGAGAAGTGAGGGTGCTATAGGAGCTGGTAGTAAGACTCATTATTTGAAAAAATGACCGCTCTCCAATTCCCACATTTCTCCCTCTGAAATTTCAAATGGCAGAACTGGGAGTGTGAGTATCAGCCATTGGGTACCGAATGGATGAACACTTAGAGTATCCAGAAAGCATCCTTCTCAAAGCCTTGGATAGGAACACATCCTTTAAATGACCCACCTCAATGGATACCTTCTGGAATTATAGTGTCTTAGAAGGCAGTGATTGTAGTTTATTGCCTGCACAAGCCCCAGATGGCCTGGCTATCCAGCACTGTGACTGTGGGCCCATCAACAGTGTTAATAGTGTGAAGTGTGAACTTTTTGGCAAACGCTATTATTCCCAGTGCACCATGCTTGCTTTCAAGTATTTTCTTTCCCACAACTTCCTTCATCAGCATATACAGAAAGCTCTTAAAAATGGTAAGCCACGAAACAAATGCTTTAAATTCTTTTTTAAAGAAAAGGGTTTTTTTTAAGAAAGTTAAATGTGAAGTAAATAGAACAAACAAAATATTTCCAGATTATTCTGATATTGTAATATCCACATAACACTTTTTTGTAGACCTACAACATCCTCATAGCAACTTTTTATAGAAAAAATGTGTATGTACTATCTTATTTTATTTATCCTCACAAAACCCTGTGAAACTAGGGGAGGGATAGATGGGTAGAAACATGCAGTGTCTATGACATTCTTCCCAGCAGGGACCCGCAGAGTTATTGAGACTCTGTTATCATAGCACATCAGTCAGGTTTCTCATCGGAACAAGAGGATCTTCTCCTTGAAAACATAGGAAGCTAAGGGGTCACATAGTTTAAAATTTCTGTGTTCTTAAGGTAGAGCCACATTTGACTGAACTTGACAGATTTAGGTGAAAGCCAAGTTAGACTTAAAACTTCTCATTCACGCTTCTTACGCATTTGGCAGGTGTTGCAGGAGATACAGAATCGTGCTAAGAAATCCTCACTTTCAGATGTTAGCACCTTCAACTGTACCCCCTCCCACAACCTTTACGTTTCTTCTTTTTCCCCTATTTCAGGTCTCAGGGCAGGCAGCAGTAGGATAGCTAACCCTTCCATTTATGGTCTTAACATTCCCATCCATAATTTGAGACTGTCTCATTTTTACCTTCAATTTTCCTCTCTGCACTGGTCTTCCCTTTGGACTATACATCAGGTCTGCCTCATCCTAAATCACCACAAACAGAAATCTCATCACGGTGCTTTTCCCCTTTACTCTTCATCTTTCTCCTTCTGGTGATTTACCCTAGCTTGTTATCACGTTTACCTCCATGATGTACTACTCCATCATTCAACTCTGCTGCTCAGAAGGATCCCAGGCTCCGCCACTCAAGTCCACATTCCTGACTCTTGCTCAGGGCCTTTCAAGATCTTCCAAGACCTCATCAGGTTAGTCCACACTCCTATCATATTGGACCCCGTGTCTTTTTTAAGCTGAACTACTCGGTTTTGCTTAATAGCAGCTCTGTGATTTTTTTTAATTGCTTATTTATTTATTTTGAGAGAGAGAAATAGAATGTGAGTGGGGGAAGGGCAGAGAGTGAGGGGGACACAGGATCCGAAGCAGACTCTGCGCTGACAGCAGAGAGCCTAATGTGGGGCTCAACCTCATGAACTGTGAGATCGTGACCTGAGTTGAAGTCAGATGCTTAAAGACTGAGCTATCCAAGAGCCCCTGCAGCTCCATAATTTTAAACACGCATTCCTACTACCTGAAATGCTAGCCATAATCAGCCGGCATGCTGAAATGTGCCTATGTTACACATCCCATTTTATTTTTTTTTCTTTTTTTTTCAATATATGAAGTTTTTTGTCAAATTGGTTTTCATACAACACCCAGTGCTCATCCCAAAAGGTGCCCTCCTCAATACCCAGCACCCACCCTCCCCTCCCTCCCACCCCCCATCAACCCTCAGTTTGTTCTGTTTTTAAGAGTCTCTTATGCTTTGGCTCTCTCCCACTCTAACCTCCTTTTTTTTTTTTTTCCCTTCCCCTCCCCCATGGGTTTCTGTTAAGTTTCTCAGAATCCACATAAGAGTGAAAACATACGGTATCTGTCTTTCTCTGTATGGCTTATTTCACTTAGCATCACACTCTCCAGTTCCATCCATGTTGATACAAAAGGCCATATTTCATTCTTTCTCACTGCCACGTAGTACTCCATTGTGTATATAAACCACAATTTCTTTATCCATTCATCAGTTGATGGACATTTAGGCTCTTTCCATAATTTGGCTATTGTGGAAAGTGCTGCTATAAACATTGGGGTACAAGTGCCCCTATGCATCAGTACTCCTGTATCCCTTGGGTAAATTCCTAGCCGTGCTATTGCTGGGTCATAGGGTAGGTCTATTTTTAATTTTTTGAGGAACCTCCACACTGTTTTCCAGAGTGGCTGCACCAATTTGCATTCCCACCAACAGTACAAGAGGGTTCCCGTTTCTCCACATCCTGTCCAGCATCTATAGTCTCCTGATTTGTTCATTTTGGCCACTCTGACTGGCGTGAGGTGATATCTGAGTGTGGTTTTGATTTGTATTTCCCTGATGAGGAGCGACATTGAGCATCTTTTCATGTGCCTGTTGGCCATCCGGATACACATCCCATTTTAAATGCTACCTCCTCCAAGATATCTTCCCCAGCTACCTCAAATTCAAACCAGTTCTCTGAAATCCCTCATCACTCTTAGAAGCTCTCTTAAAGCTACTGGTGCATATTTTTTTTCATGTCCCCTACTACACTGCATGCTGTTGAAGTGAGGGATTTACACCTTACACATTTTGTAAAAAATAAATTACCTTTATGTTGCAAGCTATCAGTAGATGTTTCCTAAATAAATTATAATTAGTCAGAAATGATAATAAATTTATTTAAATGCATACTAATTTTTATACTGAATAATCAAGTTTTTACTATTTTAAATTCTTAAAAAAGAATTTAGTAACTCTATTATGCATTATTCCTAAAAGCTTTCCTTGATACCTTATACAAGTTTTCACTTCAGGATATGTACATATTAACTCAGGCAAGCATGAAATGAAATTCTTTGATCTGTATCCCTTAAAGTCTGTCTTTCCTTGTGCCCACACATACCCTCCCACATGGTTAAAAATGGAGATACTCTTCCTTCCCAGACCATCTCTTTTCTTATGAATACATCCCTAAATAAGTAATCCAGATGGAATCTCTCTCTCCAAAAAATCCCTCCAACATCTGCCCCCTCCATCCACCCTGCTCAACGTCCTCCTTTCTGAAGACCAGCATTGGATGTTCTGACAGCTCAAAGCAGTGTTTGGATTTTCTGAGGTGCCATTGTTTGGGGGAGTAAAGGTGGCAACAAATCCAAGGCAGGCGGTGAACTCTAAGCTGAAGGATACATGGCAATAGACTCTCCCTGGGAATAAAATTGCCTGTAGGAGGATCTATCCAACAGGACAGTGCCTGCTTTCATAGCTGTAACTTGAGGAGAACAAGGATCTCTGGGCACACTGGTTCCTCTACTCAAGAGTCTGTGGAACTAGGACCTCCAGTGGCTCCAGCTAGCAACACCAACCCAGACTCTATTACCCAACAAATCTGTGATCCAAGTGGTAGAAAAAAAGGAGAAAATATAAATGAAAAATAATTTACACATCTATGGTCCTATTGTTCATACCCACAACCTCCACTATTATTGTCCTCTTATTGATAACCCACTTGTATCATCTTTTCACCATCCTTATATCCCTTGTCTCTTGAGCCCATAGACAGACCTATAGACTAAAATTGGAAGCAAGTGGGGAGAATGCTAAATAGATATTTCCAGGCCTCCAAAGCTGAAGGTAGGCTTCTCCTCTCATTGAATTCACCTTTTATACTGGGTGTCAATATGTGGGTGGCGAGTGTGGTTGGAATGGCTCTGTGTGTCCCCAGTCAGGCCCTCCTCCCCAGGCCACCAGGATAGTGTTTTCCCAAATGAGCTAATTCCAAGGTATTAGCTGGCCCCAAATACTTCTTGCTTCTGCACAGCTGTTTAACTCTCTCACTTTGAAGAGGCAAAATTTATAGAATTTAAGAATATATAGTTCTCTCTTCACTTAACACAATTTTAGTAAATTAATCAACTAGTCTGTATTCACTTTCTATTTCACCTTTAATAATATATAGGTCCTACGAGGGCAGACACCAAGTCTGCCTGGTTCTTTTGCGTGTCCACAGTGTCTGGCACATAAATGGCATGAAGTCCTTATTAAATACATGGAGGTAGGTCATCTGAAGCATAGCTAATGGGCAGGGTTGGTGGAGACATATTTGCTGATACTTTCTGAATACATTTGCATTTGACTGTACACACACACACACACACACACACACACACCTTCCACCTCTCTAGCTCTATAGAAGTTGCCTATGTGCCTCTGTTCTGGACCTCTGCACGTCCCAGCTCTGCCATTTTTTTCTGTCATGCATGCCTTCTACCACCCTTTAACGCTTCAGCTATCCTCTACCCAACTTTTTCTGTAAATGATCTGGCATCTTCCTCTCTTTTGTTATACACTGGCAGGCACAGAAGCTCCAGGGGCTCCACTGACAGGAGAAGCGTCTACAAGGAGGCAAGGCCCACTTGACAATTGTATTGAGGACTGGTCTTGTTTACCTTACCATATGCCAGAAAGGATAGAATCTGAGCAGATGTCTCTTCAGGTCTTGCATATCCACAGAATGTGGCTCCCAAGGCTATATCTTCATTACTGACAACACCTGCTTTCCAGGCCTTAGCTGCCTGCTCAACATCCCCACAAAGATTTCCTCCTGCCACAGCCAATACAGCATTCCTCAAATTAAACCCATCACAGGTTCCTTTTGTAACGTTTATCTCTTTAATGCTAGGATCCTCATTCTGGAATTCCAGGCTGGCACCCTCCAATATTCTTTTCCAATTCATTTTTTCCCCTTAACCTTTATATTCCTCCCTTTGACATGTCCATTAGATTTGCCCTTTTATATTCATGTCCATCATTGCCATTCCAAACTAGGTTTTCAACACTACAGCCTTCATTTAGTTATCTTTTATTTTAATGTTTATATCCAGACAAGATCGGGTACATTCAGGGTGATATGGCCATAAACAATCCAACCAGAAAACCAGTTCAATCTTTCTACAGCACCCTTAAAAAAACAGCTTATGATTCTTATTTCCTAGCACATGAAGACCCCAAAATCCATGACTGACTTCTCAAAATCTGGCCCAACCTCACGTCCTAAGTCTCTTCAAGACACCCCTGTTACTTTGTGCCAGGCCCAGTGATGGGCACTGGAGATAAGGCAGAATTTGAGACAAACACGATCCCTGTCTTGATGCATCCTAAGATCTTCCTTGGGATTTTCTCCCTTCTCTTATCTGTCAATAGTGCTCTGCTACTTAATATTAATCACAGGTCACCATATTGCCAATTCATATATTCAGCCACAGATTATTTAGTAACCATGCAGTTTGGGTGGGGCATTTGTGCTAGGCAGGTGGAAACTTCAAGCTCTGGAAGTGGAGATGATATTTCTGTTACATAACCTGTGTCTAGCACAATGCCTGGAGATAGCTAAGTGGTACATAACCCTTTTTTTAAATTAATGAATTATGTAATAAAAGTTTGTAAACATTGAGCAATCAGAATTTAGAGTAGAGAGAAATCAGAGTGAGGAGTTTGCAAAAAGGCTGTGCTTTGGAGGAGGTGTGGGATGTGCACAGACTGAGAAGTGGGAGGAGGGCATTCCAAGCAAGTACAAGGCTGGAGTGTGAGACAAGGAAGGAAGCTACCCACCCCACTCCCTCCCCTGCCCAGCTATCTGCTTCTCTTTGTTTCCATAGTAATGGAGTATAAACAGCTCAGCTAGCCCTCAAATCAGGATTATCCGACTGTGTTCTCACTGATAAAATGTGGGCAGCAATAATGTATACTGTGTCCCCCTCGTCTGCTGTAATAGTTACTGCACAATAGGTTATGTTGTGGAATAAAGAGCACAAGTTTATTTCTTGCTCACTAAAATCCCCTGAAAGTCCAGAGAACTTCTTTGCATTCACTGGGGATTCCTGCAGGTTTCCATCTCATAGCATCTTCACATCAACATGTGTTTTATGGTCACTATGGCAAGGGAAGCAAGGGCTGGGGAGTCAAGTGCCAGCAATGAACCTTGCAGCACACAAGTGACTCAGGCCACATTGGCTCCTTATTGCTTTGGTCGAAACTAGTCACATGGCTGTGCCTAACTACATGAGTGAAGAAGTAGAACCTTCTGCGAGCCTATAAATAATAATAATAATAAAAAGCTGGATATTGGTAAATATTGTTATGTCTATTACACTTAAATAAACTGAAACTGCATATTATAGACTTAATCTCTATTTTCTGAAGGCTGAAACATATGTGGCCTCAACCAGTCTTTTAACATAAAAATGAGGACACCACTCTGGGGCATGGCAGAAGCCTAAGTTAAAAGGAACTGGAGTCTCTGAATGATTTTGTAGAGTAGGGCCACTACACCAGCCTAGAATTCCCACATCTGGACTATTGCAGAAGACAGAAATAAACTATCAGGGACAAGTCCCTGTGTCTTGAAGTCTCTCTCAGTTACTTAGCCTCTATTCCAACTAAAGGAGGAAAAAAATCAAGACAATGGTCTTAACTGGAGTTAAGGCTTGTATCAGGAAATAGCATGGTGGCATGAAAATCAACAAAAAGAATATCAAGACACATCTGTTTATTTCCAACCCAATAATAAGTTTTGAGCTGATAAGAACTAAAACACAGAAACTATTTTTTTTCAGATCTCTTAAGATTTAGCATATTTATACATCCAGAGGATGCTCTTTTGTAGATAATTGTTGGCTGATCAATAAGAAGAAGAAGCAAAAATATAAGAGATCAAAAGTCTATATCTAGCTATATCAAAGACACAAGGATCTCTGAACTGTAGCACGCAGCCTCCAAACTGAGTAGGACATATGCCACCTAGACACAGAGAAAAGGTTGGAAAGTTAGTCTTCTAATGGAAAGGGAGGTAATTCTTACTGGAGAACATCCATTGACCCATTGCTCCTCCAAACGCGCAACGTGAAGTGGTTTCACCATTCCGAACACCACTAGAAAAAAAGACCATAACTACATAAGAGACCCTTTTGTTTGTTCTTTAAGTTTTATTTTACTTATATTTACTTATATAATAGAGAATGATTAAGGATTTTCAATAAGGAGGTATGTTTCTTTTGCTTTTTTATTATAAGTGATTTTCTTTCCCCCTCTATTTCTAGGATGACCAGGGAGGAATTTGTTTCAACAAGTAAGGTCATAATCATACCCCATAATTTTTTAGACTTTGCTTGAACACAGAAAAGGTTCACCTGTTTGTCCATTAGAAATATTATATTACAAGTATTACGTTATGGCAAAAATAAAGCAGAATACAATTTTCTTCTTAGGCACGATTAACTGAAACATGCATCCGCCAAAAGAGGGTTAATATCCTGATCTCGTATCCAGATAAATGTCTGAGTGAAATGATAGCTTTAAAGAGGCCACGGGAAACAATACTAAATAAAACAAAAAATTAAACAAGTGACAAAATCATTGAAGGAAAAGTAAAAATAAATATGTTGATAATAAAATATGTATTTATAACATAACTCATAATGATGTATTTATGTTTACCTCATTAATCTGATTATTACCCAATTTTCTTTTTTACATTTAATTTTTTTAATGTTTACTTATTTTTTAGAGAGAGAGAGACAGAGCATGAACAGGGGAGGAGCAGAGAGATAGGGAGACACAGAATCAGAAGCAGGCTCCAGGCTTCAAGCTGTCAGCACAGAGACCTATGCAGGGCTTGAACTCACAAACCAGGAGATCATGACCTGAGCCAAAGTCGGACGCTTAACCGATTGAGCCACCCAGGCACCCCTACCCAATTTTCTTATTAAGTTGGGTTCATAAATATTTATTTCATTAGCCTCAAAACATGTTCATGGTGAAATCATTCTAAGTGTGTCTGTAACCAAAATCAGCATGGGGAATGCATAGATTGGAGGACAAGACCCTCTAGTGTGGGTCAGGGGACTACTGAGGGTAGCAGAGACCATTCAGGAGCAGCTGAACTGGAACTGGCTGAGGTATGTGCACTACACATTAGAAATCAGAGTTGGAGCTTCAGAAGATTTGAATTCTAGTCCTTAACTTCAACAGTGACCAACTCCAGAGCTTTGGTGTTAAGACACAAAGGGGCTAAGCTCACCCAGATATGAGCCAGTGAAAACAGGCAGAGGAATTAGAGAATTATTTCCTTTTAAACTAATAAAAAGAGAGATTTGAGAACAGAGTTTAAATGTGCAGACACCTTGGCCGTGCATACACTGAACCAAGAATTAGACAACCCTATCCCACTATCCTCAGTCAGAAGCATAACCAGATAGCTGCAGGCTCCCTGTGGGGCAAAGCCTGCGTCTGAAAACCCAGGACAAGGAGCACTGCAGAATGTGTGTGTCCTGTGACAGATCCCTTAGAGAGAGAGCCTGAGGGCCTGAAACTGCACACCTCGTTTCTCTCCCTAATTCATAATCATCCAACTCACTCTTACCTTCAAGGGGGAAGAAGCCAGGAGTGTTTCAGGAAAATTCCCTCATCAGGGACCCTAGAGGAGTGGAGAAGCCATCCCTCCTGAGGGAAGTTACTTCAACTTTATACAACTTAAAATTTCCTATCTGTAAACTAGTATCTCCAATATACCTTTTAGCTATAATATTTATGATTTTAAAAAGCCTCTTTGGGGGCAAGTCTATACCCAGGACTGGTGAAGAGAGGGTTGTGTTTCCTGGGGGTCACTTAATGGTCACTCAGAATGGGAAGGTGTTCCTGAGCTAAGTGATATACAAACTCTGTGCCATCAGTGTGTTTATGCTATCATATTTCAAGGAATATATATATTAAGCACCTCTTATATGCTGGTGAACAGAGTGATAAATAAAGCAGATCAGTTCTCCAGCTGCCTTCCTAAAGCTTACCCTCCAGTAAGGAGAGGCAGTAAATAAATAAGCACGATGTGCAATTACCAAAGGCTTTAAAGCAAGAAAAAGTGGAAGATATAGTTGTAGGGAGAGAGAAGGAACAACCTTCCAGGCAGAGGGGATAGCACGT
The DNA here is from genome assembly GCF_024362965.1 of Panthera pardus. Lineage (NCBI taxonomy): Eukaryota > Metazoa > Chordata > Mammalia > Carnivora > Felidae > Panthera > Panthera pardus. The sequence continues at coordinate 79,635,885 of NW_026526810.1, read as the reverse complement.
GCAAAGGTCCTGAGGCTGAAATGAATATAGCACTTTTGAGACTTTAGAAAAAGGCTCTGGCTAGAGTTTAGTGAGTAAGGATATGAATGATACAAGTTGAATATAGAAGCACCAGGCAGACAGGGCATTATGGACTATGCTGGGAAGTTTGGATTTTATTTTAAGTGAATGAAAAATTCAGTTAAGAGTTTTAAGTTAAGAAAAGATATGATCTAATTTATGATGCTAAAAAAAAATTACTTGGCAGTGTGCAGAAGAGATTTGAGGCATAGAGGATCAATATTCCCATGACATAATATAAGCCACGTAGGCAAAGCCTTAGAGGAAAAGGGAAAAAGCATCCTTTGGGCCTCTGGAATGTAGTTTTTGTGAACGTAGTTCCCAGAGTTCCTGTGTCGCAGTCATCATTGGTAAGAGCTCTGGATGCTTACATGAGTCATTAGAACCAAGTTGGTAAATATCTGATAGTTGGGTGGGATGACATTAACCTGTCATTTTATATATTAATGTTAACACTATTTACTGCTAAGTTTAGAGGAATAGAAGTGAATTTTTATCCAACAATCCCCCAAATACAATTTATTCCAAATAGATATTTGTACTTGTTTCATCAAAATGGCTTTCCTTATGCTCCACTCGCTTCCAGCTCTCAGAAAGATACATTTAAAATCTGGATTCTGCAGTCTAAATTTTGTCCGGTAGCTCTGCTCAAGTTCATTTCCCCCAGTATACAGAATGAACTGACCCACTAATAAGTGAACTAATTTGTGTTCACTGCGGTGCTAAGCAACGTGGGGTATCACTGGTGAGTTTTCATCTTGGGCAAGGTCAAGGGCTTGTTTACATAATGATTATGACCATATCTATGCCCCCCCCCCGACCATAAAATGTTTCTGGATATCTGGGATCCCTAAAATATTTCTTTCTAGACCTTTTTATCCAAGTTTTCTTGGAGGACATGTGACAGCAGTGTTGATGGGGCAAGTAAGACCAAACTGGCAGTCAAAAGTGTGTTATGTACTTGGAACAGCCCCTTTGTCTTGGTAAACGAAGGGATGGAAGAATGGTTAGGGGTAGATAGATGGTTTTCATCTTGACAGTATTTTCAAACTTCTGGTTACTTTTTTAAGCAGTAGCTGGAAACAATACCTCCTTTTACTTCACCAGCTGTCCTCAAATTACTATCAAGTCACCCATGGCAAAAGTGCCTATAAAATAGAAAAAGAAACAAACAAAAATGAGAGCCTGTAGTGACTGCTCCAGTAGCTGTCCCCGAAGGAAGCACCGCTAAGGTAGAGCACTCCTAACAGACCCAGGAACTTGGTGATGGAGCAAGGGAGCTGCAGGTGGGAGAGTTACCGGTAGTCATTCACAGTCCTGAGACTGGCCACCAGGAGCCTCCTACCCACCCTCGCAACCCAACCAACTGCCACTCACTGAGGGCCTCCTATAGCCCGGGCCTCAACAGGACAAACAACAAAACTACTTTTCTGCAAAAGATAGAAACACGGCTCAAATTGACTTCAGCCAAAAGGGAATTTATGGGCTCATATAACTCAAAAATGTAAGGTAAAACAATCTAGCATGAGGCAACACTAGAGAAAAAAGCTCCAGTGCTTTCTTGGAAGACTGAAGTCTTGGTTTTGTTTTTTTCAATGTTTACTTCATTCTAATGAGTAGCTCTTCTTGGAGGTGAGGGGTCTCTTGGCAGTTCCAGGCTTACAGTGTAGCAACCAAAGTGGAAACTGAGCTGCTTCTTCTCCTGGTTTGAAAAAAATCCCAAATTGGCAATAATTCCGTGATCAGGTGAAGATCTGAACCGATCACAAGCCTGTGACTTGTGTTGTTTTGACCAAAGGAAGCTGAGTCATGTCTCTACCCACATAGAGAGGAAAAGTAGGGGCAAAGTGGGGGTGGATTCAGCTCCATCCAAATGACATGGATGAGAACTTGTAACATCCAAAGAATGGGGCACAGTAATTGCCTAAAGACATTTTTACTAGAAGAAAGGTAATAGTAAAGCAGTAGATATCCACCAAGTATTTAAATACCACTAGCCTTTGCATGAGGTACAAAATAGGCTTGCCCTCACAGTTTCACTGCAGGAGGAGGATGGTTCCACAACACAATGCCGTAAGTGTGGTAATTAGAGTAGCCATATGCCATGGTTAGCCAGGACAGTCATAGTCTATTCCTGATGTCCCAGTGTAATTATTAACAATGCACCCCTATAACCCTCAAAAGTGCCCTGGTTTGGACAATACATTATATGGCCACCCAAACAATAACTGATATATGTTCAAATGCACATAGAAAGAAAGGAGAGGGAATAACCAGCTGTGAGAGAGGTGAATAGGGTAAACTGGAAAGGCTTAATAAAGAAGGTGATGCTTCACCTGAATATGGAAAGATGTGTGGAAATGTTCCAAGTGGCTGAAGAAGCTGAGAGCATCCCGAGCATCAGGAAAGGTATGAAGATATGAACAATCACTTGGTGGATAGGAATTGCTCCCATATTTCTGTGACTCAGAAGGATCAAAGGTGTGCAGAGGAAAGGGGTGAGGGAAAGGACAGGAAAGGTGGGCCAGGTAACCAGCTTCTGATCCAAAGAAGAAACACCACATTAAAATGATTTAGCCAAGTTTATAGAATCTGGAAGTAAGCTAAAGACTGCCGTGATTAAGAGAAATTTTTAAAATAGGCAAAACTTTTTCTTTTATTTCTGGTTCCATGAAACACTGAAGTATGTCATACCTGAGAAGTGAAACTGAGAAACTTGTTTCACTTCACTTAGATTCACAACACTGGCTGCTGAAGATGTAACCCAGACTGGAAAGATGAAAAATGTCCTCTGTCAGACACAGACATATGTTACTAGTTTGGATCATATGTCATTCGTGACTCAAGTAATCATGAATGCGAAATGAGAAAACAAACAGTTGTGTTGTATAATATGTTTTCTGCTTATCCTTCTTGTGAGATACATTATATATTTAAAAAAAGACAGAAATAGATCTATCATAGGGTGTCAACAGAACCAATACATTTGTCAAAAGAACTGGAAGAAGTGTATATTATAAGTTGTTCCTGTAAATTGTATCCCAGATATGCTGATTAGTTTGTATTATTAGCTTCACGTGGCCAAAAGGAAGGTTTGTTCTTTAGTGTTAAATTGTTATATTTGCAGTTGGAGAGGGAGAAGGAAAATGTAAGCTTGCAATTTTATTACCTATGAGAACTGGCTTCTTCCTAGTCCTATATTTTCTAGTCATAGTATCACAATTCCACAAATCTAGTGGATATCACAAGTCATGATATCCACCCCCTGCTCCAGTGCAAAGATGTCAAAGTTTATTTCACACAAGGAAAATCTTAAGGTGAATAATGGAGTTGAATGTATTATAATTTCAAATATTTTATGTATAATAGTTAACTATTCTCTAGAGCAATGTGGGTGAGGTTAAATATCTTTATGTAATAGAATAAAAATGAAACAAGAGGGTTAAACTCCAATAAATCATGTCCATTTCTAGCTAAAACCACCTATGAAACACATATTGTGTTGTCCACATAACACCGCATATTTAGTTGTGATTTGGACATTAACACAGATAACCCTTGAGGTCTGATAGTAAATTTGATGCCTCTGTTCTCTTTATGCCTCTGTTCTCTTTATGCCTCTGTGTAACTTCTCCATCCATGAAATTTTCAAACGTCTTAGCAGTTCATATCAGACTATACCACTTTTTTAACTGGGGAATAATTAACATACAGTGTTATATTCACTTTAGGTGCCCATTACAATGACTCAACAATTCTATACAGTACTCAGTGCTCACTTTTTCTGTAGTTGGCATCCACTAATCTCCTGGTCCTTTGTTCATAGAAGACTTCAGTATGTGAATCTCTGTCGTCTCTACTCCTGTATCTATCATCTGTGTTGGTGACTTCAATATCCTTGTGAAAAACTCATCCCTCACATGGCTTCACAGTTCCTTGACCTTCATCTCCAGCATCTTCTTCCCATCTTACAATAGCTGGCCTCTCCCACAGGTATATCCTTGACCTAATTATCACTGACAACTGTGTTCTTCCTCCAATTTTCTGTATTCAGTTCTTTAACCTCACTGCCCATCATTCTCACATTCCCACTCAAGCTGGGGTTTGATCATACCAAGTTCTCTGAATCATCAATCTTTATTCTTGTCCATTCTTCATGATCTCTCTTTATTCTGTATTCTTTTATTCCTTATAGAGCTGATATTTCATGTTATCACATTATATCTATGTACTTTAAAAAATGTAACTATGATGCTCCTTTTTTCTTTTCCTCAAAAAACTCTAGCTCTAGTTATCCCACTATCTCTTTTTTTAAACTGTTTATTTATTTTGGAGAAAGAGAGAGAGAGAGAGAGAGAATATGCATGAGAGTGGGGAGGGGCAGAGGGAGAGAGAGAATCCCAAGCAGGCTCCACACTGTCAGCACAAAGGCTGATGAGGAGCTCAATCCCACGACCAGTGAGATCATGACTTGAGCCAAAATCAAGAGTCGGAGGCTTAATCAACTGAACTACCCAGGGTCCCCGCACTATTTCTTTTTTTCATATTGGCAGCTGAACAAGTCTGGAGAAAATCACTCACTTCCTGCTGACTGATTCCAATTTAAACTCAAGACCACAAATCCCTACTGGGTAGTCAATATTGCACACATCTTAATCTGTGCTGGTTTCCCACTCTCCAAAATCAGACTATGCCATAATTTTCATATCTCCTTATGTTGCCAATCTGCATTCCAAGATGCAAACTACTTCCTGTGCACCAGTTTTCTCACACCTTCCATTGTAAGAGATGAACATGCTTCTGCCAAAGCCAACACTTGGGTGCATGCTCTCCAGCCCATGCCTTTCCTACCGTAGAACTCTCTTCCTGAAATACTCCTTCTTTTCCTCAGTTTATCCCTCTGAACTTACTTATTCCCACTAGTATAAACACGTTCTCCTGGTTTCTTCCTCCACCTCCTGCTATATTTTCTCCTTTTGAAGAAAAACTTTTCAAAATTGTTGACTATAGTTGCTATCTCCATTTCCTCTCCATTCCTTTCTTCTCTCAGTCCATTCCAATTGGCTTTTGCCCCTATTCCTCTGAAACAGTGCTACATTAAGTCAACAACCACCTACATTCTATCACATTTATCATACTGGATTTCTCATGAGCATTTGGCACAAGTGACCACTTCCCTTTATAGAAACAATTTCCTCTCTTGATTTCCTCTTTCCTCACTGGCCACTTCTATCTTGATCATCCTTTTCTGCTCAATCTTCAGTTGGTTTCTGAAATGCATCATTTCCATATTAGGTCCTCAGCTGGGAATTCCCTTTCCCTCAGTCTTTCTAAAATAATATCCTACATGTCATTCAAGTCTCACCTTAAATAGCTCCCCCTTGGAAGGGCATTTTCTAGCAACTCAATTTTAGTTACCCAGAAAAAGTTTTTTATCTTCACTATAACTTTTAATATATTTATATGTATTTGTTTATTGTCTGTCTCACCCCATTAAAATACGAATTCCATGAAAGTAGGGAACACATCTGTCTTGTTCAAGGTTGTAAGCAATTAAAAATATTTCTTGTGTGAATTAGAAAATTAACATTGATTTGCCAGTGATAACTATTATTTTTTCAGTAACAATTGTACCTTCATTCCATTTCCATGTTTATCGAAACATTTGATGCCATAGAGATGAAAATTTCTCCCCCTATCCACAAAATAAGATTGGTTCTCTTTTAAACTCAAAGAAGGCCTAGAATTCAATAAAGTTTTAGAAACCACTGCATTTACTTTAATTTCTGTTTTCAAATACTAACCTAGGAACTTTAATACTAATCCCTTATAGGTCAAGACCCACTCTTAAAAAAAGAAAAGCTCAGGGGTGCTTGGGTGGCTCAGTGGGTTAAGCATCCAACTTCGGCTCAGGTCATGATCTCACCATTCGTGGGTTTTTGAGCCCCACATCGGGCTCTGTTCTGATAGCTCGGAGCCTGGAGCCTGCTTCAGATCCTATGTCTCTCTCTGTGCTCCTCCCCCGCTCATACTCTCTCTCTTTCTCTTGAAAATAAATAATGTTGAAAAAAAAAGAAAGAAAAGCTCCTTCAAAGGCAGTGACAGTAATTTAAAAAAGTGGGGGGAGGGCTTCTAATCAAATCATAGACAAATATACCACAAGGATGGTTTTGTGTACCTCAGATTAAAATTTAAATAGTAAGATTTAAACTTAAATATATTAAAATTTATTTAAATACAATCCTAGATTATTTTCTATGGCATTGTTTCATACAAATACATCATTATTTGTTTTTTTTCAATAAGTTATGATAATACTTTATTTACAATTTTGATTATTTTTTAAATTCTGAATACTGAAGTGGAAAATAAATTCTGGAAACAGGAATCTCAAAAACTTGGGTAAAATTTTACTTTAGTAATTTTTCAACTAAAGAGTAAATCAACTAAAAAAAAATCTGTCAATCATTAGTTACATAATTCATGAAATTTAGAGCACTTTTTTATGGTAACCTAAAGACTCATGTGCCTTTGTAAAAATGAGATTCTATAATTTGTTTCATAAATATAACAATACTAGGTGCTGCCAAATATCTCCCTTCAGTATGTAAAACAAATGTACATTTCTCAACCTCTTTTGATTTTCATGCCAAAAAAATTGTTGGCTGTGAGATTATTTGTTTATACTATGAAATTTATATTTGTATATAAATTTATACTATGAAATTTGTTTATACTATGAAATTTGGGGCAAATGAAATTTTACCCCAAAAACAAATACTGGGCTTTCCTGTCCAATATGAATGATGACTCACTCTGGATTCATAAAAAGGCAAATCCCAGGGAAAAGAAAAACACATTTTTAAGGAACTTTTTCTCATAACCTTTCAGTTGTGCAAAGTATTACTATCCAATGTTACTTGTCTAGGGACGTTAATCCACACATAAGGCATTACTCCAGTGAGGCAATAATATGAATATAATCTTTTCAAGTAAGATATTTTAAGAGTCCACAACTGCAAACTTGCTATCTGAAATTTGTCATTTTTGTAAAAGAAATAAATCATTGGGGGGGGGGGGGCAAATGATTGAAACAAAGAAATAGAACTAGGCTATTTACAGGGTTGTGTTATCACAAATCTTTTGTTTTAGAGAATATTTTTAGGGGGTTTTATCTTACTAGACAAACTATTAAAATATGTTTTCCAATTCAAAACTAACCTTCAACCTTCAAGTGGTGATCAAATATGACAGTAAATGGGAGTAAACAGGTGTGACTTTTGTTAAATAAATTATCCTCAGTACTAAAATTTTTCTTATATTTTACTGAAGACTATGAAAAAGAAATTAAATGAAATTGGCCTTTTTAAGCATTGGTTTTTTTCTTTCTCTAATACTTTTGACAAAAATTTTAAGTTTTCCTATTCCTAGAGAATTCTTTGCAAAACATGTTGTCTTTCATACTATTGGCCAATGTTTATTTTTCTAGTTTTATGCCACTTATGGGAAACAGATGAAACACTACATTTATTTGAATTATTCTTGGATATTGAGCTACCATACTTTTATACCTAGGCTAAATACTGTTCTGATGTAGCAAATGTTAGACCCTACACTCTCCGTTTAGAGTCATATCTGTCATTTGACTTTTTTTTCCAAGTCATTAGTCCTCCATTTCATTCTTTTTATCATGGCCTTAAATATCCAGTGAGACCCTAGGATTCCTATGTTTGCTCATCTGAACGCTAATAACCCACTCCTTTGAAGCTGCTTCGACTACCGCTGCACAGCAAGGAGGTCATAACAAGGGTGACGGAGATAATAGCAGTCAGTGTCATCCCCACCATCCCCACTGCTCACAGTCACCATTTCTTCAGACCTCGGCATAGTCTCCATTCCTTATAATGGCTAATGAACTAACATTTCCAAGAAACAAAGTCTGCTTTTGCTCAGTGATCTCAAAGCCCTTTGTAAATGTGACTTTTAAATTGCATATGCTAATCACAGGAGCTAAGTAGAAAAAGATGCAGAGTAAGAGGTTAAGGTTAAGCATGTCATGGGGCCCCTGGGTGGCTCAGTTGGTTGGGCGACTGACTTCGGCTAGGGTCATGATCTCACAGATCATGAGTTTGACCCCCGCATCAGGCTCTGTGCTGAGAGCTCAGAGCCTGGAGCCTGCTTCTGATTCTGTGTCTCCCCCTCTCTCTACCCCTCCCCTGCTCATGCTCTGTGTCTCTCTGTCTCTCAATAATAAATAAACGTTAAAAATTTTTTTTAAAAAAAAGGTTAAGCATGTCATATACTCTTGTTTAATTTGAGCAATTGATGGAGCATGAACCAAGACCCCAAAGAGCAGGTAAGGATATAGAAAGGAAGTCTACAGACACTTATGTATGTACAAAGTCTGGTTCCCCTGAAGAGAAGGATCTGCAGGAAGAATATCAAAGAGGAAGAATATCAGAGTGAATATTTTCCATTGTTCTTGAAAATGATACCAGTAAAAGAGGGGTTGGCAACAACACCCTTGTACTTGGGAGATTTACAGAAGGCCTCTGCAGAGCTATTGGGGTTCCAGGCAATTCTGATGATGGTGTTGTGAAATTTGAAGGGCTGAAAAAGATGCCAGACTGAAGAAAAACAAAAACAAAAATGCCACCTCCACTACTGTAGACTAATCACACCCAAAATTCCTCCCTAGAAATGGAGTACTTTCCTTTGTGAAGTCTTTTGAATTTGTGGTGGAGGCTCCCCAAATACGAGTTAGTGAAACCATCTGTGGTAGCATCCTGTGGAAACCTTATTTCCAAATGATGCTTGGGCTTTATTTTCGAGAGTTCTTAAACTGGGCATTAGGAATCTATGTTTTTAAAAGACTTCCCAGATGTGTGTGATGTACAGCCGGGTTAGGGAACCATGTTCTTCTCTCTCATTGAAAAGCCAACACACTGGGGGCACCTGGGTGGCTCAGTGGGTTAAGCATCCAACTTCGGCTCAGGTCATGATCTCTCAGTCTATGAGTTCGAGCCCCACACCGAGCTCTGGCAACTCAGAGCCTGGAGCCTGCTTCAGATTCCGTGTCTCCTCTCTCTCTGTTCCTCCCCTACTCTCTCTCTCTCTCAGGAATAAATAAACATTAAAGTTTAAAAAAATTTTTTTAAAAAGCCAACACACTTATGATTAAGGGATTCATAATTTAAGTCATTAATTGCTTGTACTTTAGAAAAATTAGTTGACATGTGAGAGTGAGATGCTCATGTGGGGAAGATTCCAGAAGATGGCAGGCAGAGAGAGAGAGAGATACTTAAGAGCTAAGCAATGGCCCCAATACCAAAATCAGTGATTTAAAAACTTTGCCTGGTCCTAATAAGTCCATCAATTTAAAGTAATGATATTTTGCTGAATGCTTAGAAAACTCATCGTGTGTCAAGTATTGTTTTAAATACTTTACAAATATTAATCGATTTAACCTTCATAACAACCCTATGATGTAGGTACTAGCATTTCCCCCACTTTATAGATGAGGAAATTAAAGCCAAGGTGAAGATATGAAGTCATTTACCTGAGGTCAGGGAGCTATTAAGTCACTGAGCTCCTCAGTTCCTGCTCCTAGCTACTGCGTACTGCTACCTTTCAGATAGTGGGCTAGGCACTGAGAAATCAAAAATAAATGGCCCTTAGGAAATTTTAGATTTGTGGAAAACAACTGGGAAATCGGGTTCCTGCCATCTGTGCTTCAGGAAGAAAGAGCATGCACTGGGTCTTCTCCAAGCAAATCCTGGTTGACCTTCCATCCTGCTCATTGCCGCTCACCATCTTTGCAAGAACCCATCACTTAGCTTGCCCTTCATCTCCTCTGTGTTTTTGTCAGAAAAATGATAAGAAAATTTGAAGATATACTCAATTTAGAGTGGAGTCAGTTTGATTTCATTTCGAAATGGGATGTAACTGGGTATTGGTCGTGATGATTCTAGAGATTCTCACTTGGGAGAAGATTTGCCACAGGAAAAGGATGAACTCTCGGGGGAATCAACGCAGTCATCAATTTCATTCTTACAGATCCATCCTTGGTTTGCAAATGAGACGAGAGATGCAGCTGCAGGTGAGACAGTACTCATTTCAAAGAAGTACTCGGCAGACCCCAGCTTTAAAGTGTCCACAGCTGTTTGAAGCTGTGCTTTGCATATTTACCTCTTTGTTTGGTCCGCTACTCCTTCTGCTCAGATTCAATGAGACAACTTACAAAAAGAATTTATAAGAAAATAAGTTGTTTTATAATTTTCTAATAACAGCTTTCAATCTGTGGGAAGATTTTTTTTTTTTTTAGTTTCTCATCTTAACTAGACTCTATTCACATAAATAATTCAGTGGATTCTATTTAATTATTATCCTGATAAATGATATGACCTGTTAACTGGGAAGAATGCCAGATTTTAAAAAATTAGTTTAATGTTTTTCAATTACTTTACACTATTGTTACAGCATAACACCTTACTAGCTTAAAGTAGAGAGGAAAGGGGCGCCTGGGTGGCTCAGTCGGTTAAGCGTCCAACTTCAGCTCAGGTTATGATCTCATTCATGGCTTATGAGTTTGAGCCCCGTGTTGGGCTCTGTGCTGACAGCTCAGAGCCTGGAGCCTGCTTTGGATTCTGTGTCCCCCCCCACCCTCTCTCTTCCACTCCCCGGCTCATGCTCTATCTCTCTCTCTCAAAAATAAATAAATGTTAAAAAAAATTTAAAGTAGGGAGGAAAAAAGATCTCAACTTGTTACTAATGTCCAAAACTGTTTACAGTAGTTTATAGTACTAAATTAATGTTACTCATCTAGAATTTTGCATTTATGAACTCCAGAGTTTTGTCCTATTCTGGCCATTAAAGTTGTAGTATCTAATGATTACTTTAATATTTCTTAATTATTTAATTTTTAATAATTGGAGCATATTTACTATATCTCCATAAGTGAAAAGAAAACCGTTTCTGCTTTTCAGTGTTCTTGAACTATTGCTATCTCCGATAGTTATGTTAATGAAAAGGATTATTAAAGTGTCTAAAATATACCAAAAGGACTTACATGTCACTTTGCTAACATTATGGAAAAGAAATTATTTTTAGTCTCATTTTTCAGTTAAGAAGCATGAGGCGTAAGTGGATAACTGGCCCATAGTGACATAGCCTGTGGTTTTCAAAGCCAGGATTCTTAACCAGGCATTCTGATTCCTGACATCACCTACTTAACCACTGTTACATCTCCCTCTTTAGAGGAAGAGCATGTATGGGGAGGCCTTAGATGTACTCAGTGGAGTTCTTGACACGGGTACATTTGGCTTAGAGATGAAACGTGTTTTTCATGGGCAATCGAATTGTCTCTGTGGAAAATACTATATAGCTTCTTTAGTATTTGCCAATAATCTATTTGATTATTCTCCTTTAGGTACAGGAGGTACCTAAAGTACTAGTACCTACTAGTACTAGGTACTAGTAGGATGGTACATTTTGACGTTTTGGTTTTGGTCACTGTGATTTGTAAAACTTGAGGCAATAGTCGAACTTTTCCCATTTCTATGTAGTTTATGGAATGGACTCTGTGTGTCATTTAAAAGCACTTTAGCTGATATGATAGAAGGATGATGGTTCTTGGAGTCAATAGGTTTGATTTTTAGTACTGATTCTTCCAACTACCAGTTTTAACATGCTGGACAATTTCTCTCTCTCTCTCTTTCTCTCTCTTTCTTTCTCTTTCTCTCTCTCCCTCCCTCCTTCCCCCTTCCCCCCTGCTTGTAAGAGAAATAAAGATTTCTTGTTCATGGGGATCTTGGGGAAGACCAAATAAGATGACATATAAAGCACTTAGCAAATGTGTCACTCACAAAGCGGGTACTGAATACATGTTACTTCTCTCTCCTTCCCTGCCGGCCCTGCTGCTGTATTTTAAACTCTGGTTACTGACAGTTTTATAAAACTGCTATGAAATCTGAGGGGAACTGAAACTGTCATTCTAATTCATGGGAGTTGGTTATCTTCACAATGGTCTCAGGCCCCGAATATGTGACACAAATGTTTTTGTGAGCCCCACTAAAACAGAAGGAAATTTGTCTGGATATTATTTTACTAATCATTCGTACCCATCTTGGCTGTGGTGCACTATCTTATTTCTATTACTCAAAGCTGTATTTAAAGCAAACTTCTCCCCAATTGCTGATGATAAAATGTAGCTTCGGAGCTGGCTCAACCAAGTCTTTGTACATTACTTCATGTTTCATTCATTTATGTTTCTAATCTCAATGCCATTTTCAGTATGTTTAACTGTAAGCTGTGTATAACATTAAAATGCCTCTATCACCTTATTTTAAAATATATATAAACAGTGTCATTCATCTTATAAAAATGTAGTAAGTTGATATTAATCTGCAATGATGTCTAATTATTCTCATTTTAAAGATGCAGAATCTGATGCACAGAGTGACTGATTCTCTTGAAGTCATTTGGAATCTATCAGTAATATCTGTGAGATGTTTTTGAATTTCCCAAATAAATAATATCACTATATTCTTTATCATAGAAAAAATATGTTATATAAATAGAAATATATTTTGCTCAACTTTCACATGTGCTTACATTTAAAGAAATGAAGTGGGGCACCTGGGTGGCTCAGTCAGTTAAGCGCCAGACTTCAGCTCAGGTCATGATCTCATGGTTTGTGGGTTCGAGCCCCATGTTGGGCTCTGTGCTGACAGCTCAGAGCCTAGAGCCTGCTTCAGATTCTGTGTCCCCCTCTCTCTCTGCCCCTCCCCTGCTTGCACTGTCTCTCTCTCTCTCTCAAAAATAAATAAACGTTAAAAAATTTTAAATAAAAAAGTAAAGAAATGAAGCAAAGTTTTGTATATTTAAAATTAATCTGACACCATCCACTTAATTATATGACTAGAAGTAGAAGCATTTTAAAACATGAATCCCTTTAATTTTCTTTCTCTTGCAGATATACCAATAATGATTAATAATAATAATATAATCTGTCACTTATTGAGATAACTGTATCAGTCTGTCTATCTCTTTGGTTCCTGGATCTGTGCTAGGCAGTTGTAGATGGTTCTTATTTAATTTAATTTTTGCCATATAACATACCTTTCATTATCTACTTTGGGTAATTGTATCTCACTTTTTTTTTTGGGGGGGGGGGAATCCCATCCTGCTGTCCCTCCTACTTCTGGGTGAAGTTGACCCTCACAACTCCAAGAGTAGAGTAGAGAGCCCAGGTCCAGCCCAAAACATTCCCCAGACCCTGCTAGTGGGTTCATTGATAGATACTGTCAGTCTGAAATTTGATTTCACTTAAATTATAAGCTAATAAGTTAGTCTATTGCAGTTTTATAGATGCTAGCAGAAAACACAAGATTTCTGGGTCAGAGACAAAGAATATTATTACTTTATGGTGCAGCCAGGAAGCAACATGATTTCCATGAGTTCCTTTTGCTTCTGATTCTCATGGAGCTGACTCTATATGAGCCCATCTGGATGATGTGCAGCAGTGGGTTTATGTTACAACTAAGGAACACTGATCTTGGGGAAACCACCACTTCATAGCAAGCAGTAATCAAGTCTTCCCTGTTCTTAAAAGAGACATTACTTGAATGCTCGAGATTCTTGCTACAAGCACGACCTTGAGAAATAACCCAGGAAAAAAGTGGTCAGAGCCTTTATTCTTGGCATACGCAACAAGATACATGGAGCATGAGAGACACATGGAGTGGTGCCTCCCGACAGATGAACTATGTCAAACAGTCCAGTTAGAATCCCTTTTTTTCTCTTTCCTTTGAAATTTGAACCTGGAAAAATATCACGTTTCAGTTTCTGCTGCTGTCTTGTAATTACAAAGGAATAGCTTATCTGAGAATGGAGTCAACGTGGCAAAAGTCGGAGATGAGAAAAGAAAATGAAAAAAAAAAAAAAAGGTCCACTGAGTTATGGATCAAGTAAACCATGAAGCCATATCTTCCTCAAGAATTTTCAATTATGTGAGATAATTAGGTTTTCATTCATTCACAACTAAAAGGGTTCTGATGGATTTGGCATTTGACATGTTGGGTCACCACAACACCCCTAAAAAGAAGGTATTATTATCTGATGTTATAAATAAGCAAAACACACACCATGAAGATTCACTCACACAGTATCACACAATTAATAATTAGCGCCACATTTGCTGATGGCAAACTCCATGCTTTTAACCCTTAAACCTTTAGTTCTCAAACTTTAGTGTACTTTAGAAACACTGAGATTCACCCCAGATCTAATGAATCAAAATCTCTACAGTGGAGATAGAGCAAAGAGAATACGCACATTTAAGTTCTTGGGTAATTCTGATGCAAGGCTCATGGACCACTTGTTAAGAAATATTTCTTTTAGACAAAGGTATGACTTCAAGGATACTGCTGCCTGATGTTCTGACACTATGTCCTTATTAAAAAGCCTTGCTTCTGGAAGATAACACTTGAAGTCTTGTCAGTGATATAAACTACAAATCAAAGGAAATCTTCTTCTGAGAAGAGCTCTGTTGGGAGTAGATAAAGTAAGAGAAAAAGGCTTCTGAGCAGGGGCGACGATGGTGGGAGATTGGGCCCTTAAAAGAGAAGGGGAGACAGAGTCATGAAATTCTATTTCACCCATTATTACCTAAGAAATTCCTTTTTGTTTAAGGTGTGTGTGTACATGCGTGCGTGTGTGTGTGTATATGTGTGTGTGTTTTAGGTTCAGATCCTACATAGAGTTTATATATGTATATATGTATAGAGAGACTAAGGAGTCTCTTGAAAAAAAAACCATACAGACATCTGCTTGATTTGCTAGTTAGAGTGGCTCATTGGACATGAAGGAGAATGTTTAATTATTGACTTTGAATAGACATTTTGCCACTGCTAATAATGTTAGCTAGATTAATGAATTATTCGAGGGTTATAGAGACAGAAAGACACCGCGAGAGCTATTGTTCATCAATATTTAGATAGCCTTTCCCAGAATGGTCATGTAAACCACATGTGCCATTGTAAAATGTTTTCCTGCTTGCTTATCATGTCTTGGATTTTTTTCTCTCTCCCTATTTAAATGTAAATGGAGTATTAGTTGTCTTTTGATACAGGTATTATTATTGTGAAAGTCAGAACTGTTTTTGTAGGCGATATTCTACAGTGTTTCCACAACATACAGTCTTACAAGTGGGCTCTGATACATAGTAAGTCGTTTTTAATTTTAATTTTTAAAACTTTTAAAAATGTTTATTTTTGAGAGAGAGAGAGCACAAGCGGGGCAGGGGCAGAGAGAGGAGGATAGAGGATCCAAAGTGGGCTCCGTGCTAACAGCAGTAAGCCCAATGTGGGGCTCGATCTAAAAAACTGCAAGATCATAACCTGAGCAGAAGTCAGATGCTCAACGGACTGAGCCACCCAGGTGTCCCTTTAATTTTTAAAGCTGGAAGTGCTTGAGATCTTCATCCCTAGCCGGGCTGGGCACGAAGGCAATGAGGAGGGCACAGAGTTGAACTCTACTGCGAGGATAGTATGATAGCTGATACCATTCCCCACCTCTCATTTTTTTAAAATACTTCTTGTCCTTTCAAAATTGAATACTTGAATCAATCTGGCTTAAAGAGATTTTTATTTTTAGAGTCTTAAGCTCACTATTGTTCCAAAGAATTTTAAGACCATTAGTCTCAGTCTTAAATGTGTGTAATATTTCCAACTATTGACTAATAAGATTAAGTTTCATATGTGTTTTGAAAATAATTAGGTTCATTATCAAAGTGAACTTTACCAAAGGGTTTTTATTTTAAATTATATCTCCTTTCTAGATGATGTTCCCCTCCACCCAACAGTTTGACAAGCAGGTATTCTGATAATTTTAGTTTGCACTGGTTGCTTGTGTTCATAGGCCTCCTCAACTTTATCATCATTGTAGAGACACATTCCTTTCCTTTATAGTTGAAATCAGAAACTGGACTATATCTGATCACCCTTAATACAAATCCTTTCATGAGTACACTACCTAGAATGCTTTTCTCTAGATATTTAACAAAATAGTAAATGATCACTTACAACATTATCTCTGTGCCTGCCTTCCTCCAGGGAAACCATGTAACAATGTTGAACCTCTCTGCCTTCTTTTAAAACCAGCAAACTGAAATGTGCTGAATGAAAAGCAAGATTTCCATCTGAATATATGGAAGAGGTTCTCATTAGCTCAAAGGTGTATGGTGCAATGAGATAGCAGCATAGACTGCAATGCTTTATTTTTTTAAGCACACACCACTGTAACTATTATGTGAACATCTATCAATCATTTCAGTTTTGTGCCTAACCTCTCTGATGTGGTACATTGGAATATAGAAGGTAATGAGCAAGATTTACAAAGCTACCCCACTACCAAGGTGGTTTTTAGAAGATTGATATAAATATGATATCTCTAATATTGGTTTAAAATAAGTTGGAAATATATCACAGATTTTAAAAATGTATCTTCCATAATATTTTCCAGAAGAATGCCTTACCTTTCTTCTCAGGCCAAAATCATGCATACAGACAGCATTTGGTGCAATGATCAGGGTTAAATTACATGAGGCATGAAAGATTTTCAACATGATCCTGTTTTGGGATATTGTGTGAGAAAATGGCCTGAGGAATTCTCCTCTAGGACACAAACGTCACTAGTAAGAGAGATAATAGTTCATAGACATTAGAATGATACATCTTAACATATTTCATGAATCATGTTCAGGGGCCTGGGTGGCTCAGTCTGTCAAGCATCTGACCCTTGCTTTCAGCTCAGGTCATGATCTCACAGTTGGTGAGTTCAAGCCCTATGTCGGGCTCTATGCTGCCAGTAGGGAGCCTGCTTGGGATTCTTTCTCCGTCTCTCTTCCCCTCCCCATGTGTGCATCTCTGTCTCTCTCAAAATAAGTGAACTTAAAAAATAATAATAAAATAAATCATGTTTCATTGCAGTCTCTCATTCTGAGATGAGATTCATCACCTTAGGATAGGAGAGGGCTTGTCTTCAACTTGTAGGCAATGCAAAAAAAACCTTGGAAATCAGGTGAGGCAATGGGGGTAGTGGGTTGCACAGAGATTCACCAAATCCTTTCATCCTGCTTTAGCACATCAAGGGCTAAGACTAAAGGACTCCTCTCCTTTGTACTTTCTCTAGTGGAAAGGAGATGTGGGGTGAGTGGAACGGTTTTGAGAAGTGAGGTTGACAAAGGTAAGGAGAGATGCAAAAGGCCCAAGACAGAGCCACATAAAGAAGATCCCAGACAGGAGATCCAGAGGGTCACCAGTCCACAGCCACCCTAGATTCCCCTAGCCGCTGAGCCAAGAGGCTCACCATGGGGCTGCCTATGGCAGGGCGAGATCATTCCTTCTGTGCAGAGTCAAGGGTAGCCTCCCAGACCAGTGGGCTGGAGGAACACTGTGGAAGACCCTGAAAAGGTCACAGCCCACAGGAGCTGAGTGTGGCCCTCACTAAGCTGAGAGGTTGGATCATAAACTCCAGAAGCTGCAGATTTCAACAAACTATAGAAGGAATCATCTTGAGAGACAAACCACCTGTTTACAGAGGGCAAAGGGCAGAGAGGGCTCAGTTCAATTGGATGTTTGAATATTTATTTAATTTTTTTCTCCCAGCTAGCCAGTTGGAAGGGGCTTGGAATAATGTTCAGGTTAGTTAAAACCAAAATAACAAAATGTTTTCTCTGCATATCTAAGTTATGAGTTCAGTTTGCCACCTTGCTATAGCTTTTAAAAATAGTTTAAAAAGACAAAAGTCCAGCTATCCTTAGTCATACTGAGATCATGTATAGAACTATAAAGCCTAGAGTTACAGCATTTGTAGCTTTTTGACCAACACCCTCCCCCCCCCCCCCCCCCCCCCCACCACTCTCGCTCTGGAATCACTGCTATTGCCTGCTTGGGAAATATTGCTTTCCACTTATTTTGCTATGAAAAGAAAACTGCCCTGAAAAATAAAGTCTTTTAAAAATTTTCTCTAGTATCTTCTTAAATTCTTCTAGGGATAGAAAGGCCATCGTCGAACTGAGGTCATAAGTGAGGGAAGACAGTAATTTAATCTGGCAAAGACTGAGGTATCATCTAGTTAGTTTGGCGACAAGAACAGACCATAAAGACTACAGGCCACTACACTGCTTCCTATTCATACTGACTCAAAGTTGCTTTTCCTCTTTCTCTGAACTAACAGACTTTTCTTTTTAAAAAAAAAATAATAATTCAAAGTATAACCCCAATCTTGGTAAAATTCCCAAAGTAATCTGAAACCTTTCTTTTTAAAATCTAAGTGAAACATAAAGCGACCAAGCCCATGTAATGTGTTTTTGAGTAATCCCTTGAAACAGTAAAATTCAAATGGCAAAGTTAGACAACTTGCAACAACATAATACATTTGTTTATTTCATTAATATTACGATGGTAACATGTTAAGAGCACTGGATTTGTATCCTCTAAAGAGGATAATGATCAAGATTTAGCTTTGTAAATTTCATTGTTCTTAACCATTAAAAATCTATTTTCCAAAGTAGTAATAATATATATTATTAAGGGACAGAGCTAAACTTTATGATGTATAACCAAAAGCATATGTTTGTTCATTAGTTTAAACAAAACATTAGAGACATTTTAACTCTTGGTTACTGCTTTCAGGAAAGCATAATGTTCTTGAAGCAAATATTACACAAAACATCTTTTTCTATAGTGATTTCAACCATTGTGTATCATGTCCATGACAGCCCCAGATTTAGTATCACCCAATGGTTGTAATACACTCTGGCTTTCTTAAACAATCAGCCAACAAACATGTATTTAGTGCCTACTATGTACATGCCAGCATACTAAAGCAATACAGGAAATACAAAGAAGTGAAATTATTGGTCCTTGCCCTGCTCAGGCTTCCAATGTAGTTGGTAAGATTAAACACAGACACAAATTACTCTACTTTCAGTGTGTGAAAAAGAAGGGACAATGCTAACCAGAATGTATATTAGAATCACCTATGCTGGAACTTAGAAGAAGCAGGGACCTAACCAGGGACATTCTCAACACTGATTAAAATCTGTCTGAATCAGATTTCTCAGCTCCAGACCTGAGTGCTTGCTTGAACGCCCGCATCTGAAAGTGCTCCCGCAGCCTTGCATCTCTCACTGCTAGTGGCTGTATTTGGCAATTGTCTCGAGGACTCATGACGACGGAGCAAGATAAATATTCATAATATGTAAAAAGCAGAAATAAAGTCATACATAGGGTGATGTTGGAAGGAATTCCGGACATTCCACTCTGCATGGGAGGAGGCTAAGCCACGTTACCTATTTATTTATCATCATGATGATTATTATAAGACAAACAAGAGACTACATAAGAAAAGTATAAAAGAATCTCCAAACTTCACTGAACATAAGCAAAAAGAAAAGAGGGCCCAACAAAGAAGACGGGTTTTGAGTGGGGCTTAGGGAGAGAGCTTCCCCCCCCCCCCTCCCGTCACCTCCATCCCCACCCCCAGTGTCCTGAAGAAAAGGCCCTGGGTTAGGCAAGTAGAGAAAAGCAAAGCAGAGACACATTTTCAAATACCACAAATAAATAAAGAAACAAACATGTTAATCAAGAAAATAACTTATTAGGCACCACTTGAAAGGCAGCAACCTTCAGGGGCCAGGCAGGCCGCACTCTTTAGCCTGCGGGCGGCAGCAACGCGGTCGGGATTGGCCAAGGCTCAGAAGGCGCCACGGAGGTCCTGGCCCCGGTGCCTGGTCTTCGACATAAACCGGGGCAGGAACCGAGTCTGTTGTTGCTCTTACATCTGCACCTCCAGAAGCTTAGGTGAGGGAGAAATCCTAGTGTAGCGGCAGCAGCCTCGACTCCCAGGCGGCCCCGCAGAAAGTGCGCCCTGACTCGCCCGGCCTAAGGCAGACCAGCAGTGTCCTGGGAGTGCCCAGCACTTGGTCTTTGAAATCAAAAGCGCCGGTTGTGAGCCGGAAAACAGGGTGGTTTCCGTTACAATCCCTTCCCCGCCAAACCCTGGAATCTTCTAAAAAACTGGTCCTCAGTTCCTTTTTGCTCCAAGTGGGGTTTAGATGGGGACTACAAAATGCCCGGGGTTCGAAGCGCGGGACCGATTTTACTAAGCACCTGGCTCCGCCCTGGGTGGAGAGGGAGTGGCGAGGGGGTTCGGGCAAGGGCACAACCCCACCTGAAAGAAGAAAAAGACCTACTGCCTAGTTCATTCTCCAGTCCTACTTCCCGTCAAACGGGGATGCGCAAACGCAGAGCGGTGATTCTCTAGACTCCGCTAGGGGCGCCAGGCAGTCTCTGGCTAGCGGAGGGGCGCGGCAGGGCGGGGCTGAGGGCGAGCTGGGGACTCATCCCGTGGGAAACCCGTGGCGGTAACTGTGGCTCAGCTCAAACAAAAATAACGGCTGGCCGGGCTGAGGGTCAGGCAGAGTTGGCGACGTTTATGAGTTCATGATCTGCACCTGCAGGACGGGGCGGAAGGAAAGATCCAAGTTACAGAGTGGGGAGCATAGAGGGGCGCAGAAGTGCAAGCGCAGTGTAGGAAGGAGCGAAAGTAGCAGACAGAGGAGAAAGGGGCCCTCAAGCCTTCCCAATTTATAAGCAAAGTGCCCAGTTCCAACTTTGTCGCACGACTCTCCCAGGTCTCTCCACCCCACACGCACACAGTGTCTTAGCCCCACTTTGCCCCACCGCACCCAGACGCCGGGGATACTTTCACCTCTCGCACCCTGCCTCCCTTTCTCCTCCTCATCTTCCTCCTCCCGTGGCGCAGGGCCCTTGCGTGGCCAAGGCTCAGAGAGTCGTGATCCGAGACGTACAGGTGCCATTACGGAACACACCGCCTCCAGACTCCAGGTTCTCCGGCTGGAAGTCCTCCACGCTGTAAGCGCGACTCTTGAGGGCCGTGGCGTAGTAGTCGACAGGCTCCTCGGCGGCGTTGTCCATCCAGCTGAGGCACAGGATGCGCTGGAAAGAGCGCTTGAAGTTGTCCGAAAGGAAGCCATAGAGGATGGGATTGGCGCAGCTGTTGGCGTAGCCGAGGATGACCGACAGCTGGCTAACCGTGGCGTCGTCCTGCTCTGCAAACACGTTGACCAACTGCACTACATAGAAAGGCATCCAGCAGATGACAAACACCATCACCACCATCATCACCATCAGGGTGATCTTGCGCTCCGAGCGCTTGCGCTGCTGCCAGCCGGCCTTGAGGGCCACCATGCGCATTTTGGCGATGATGAGCACATAGCACAGGCAGATGGCCCCGACGGGCAGCAAGAAGCCCATGAGAAACGTGTACAACACGAAGCCCACTAGCCAGCGCTGAGCAGGCTCAGGCATGAGCATGTTGCAGGCCACCGTGCCATCACTGTTGGCCGCCGTGCGCGAAAAGACCACGATGGGCAGAATGACAAGCAGCGATAGCACCCACACGCCCAGATTCACCACCTTGGCCACGGTGGGCCGGCGGTAGCGTGCTGCCTTGATGGGGTGCACCACGGCCACGTACCGGTCCACGCTAAGGACAGTCAGACAGTAGATGCTGGTGAACATGTTGACTGCGTCCACGCTGAGCACGAGGCGGCAGAGCAGCGCGCCGAAGGGCCAGTGGCGAAGCAACGTGGAGGTGACCAGAAATGGCACACTGAGCATGAGCAGCTCATCGGCGATGGCCAGGTTCAGGATGTAGATGTTGGTGGCCGTCTTCATTTTGGCGTAGCGCAGGATCACGTAGATGACCATGGAGTTACCACACAGCCCCACCAGGCACACCACGGAGTAGATAAAAGAGATGAGGATGGCGCTGCCCTGGCCCTCGCTCAAGGTCCCGTTCTGGGACGCATTTCGCCCCGGCTCCTCCATGCCGCCCGCAGCGCCGGCCCCGGGGCCCCTGCTGCCGCCGCCTTCGCCGCAGCTGCCCGGGCTGGGGCTAGGAGAGGAAGGAGAGGAGGCAGTGCCATTGGGGAACATTTCAGCTAATGGGGGCTGCTGGGGCTGCTGGGGCTGGAGCGCTCTCCTTGCGCCCCCGCCGCTTGCGCTCTCACTCGGCACCCTGCCCGCCTGCCCGCAGCTCACTGCTGCCAGGCACCTGGGGTAGCACGCAGCGGCTAAGGGGAGCTTGGCTCTGACGAGCGCCGGCGGGGCGCATTGCCTAGCGGCTGCTTGCGCGCACCCGCAAGCCCGCTCCCAGGCGCCTGGGCACACGCGAGCGTGGAGAGGGGAGACCGAGAGGCTGGAGCCCCGCGCCGCACAGCCATTAAGTGGCGCGGCTCTGGGCTGGTAAATGATTAATAGGCACCACCAGCGCGTCAGCAGCTACGAAAAGGGAGGGGTGATGGAGAAAAGAGGGAGGAAGGCGTTGTAGGTGGTTTACCACCCCTCGCCCATTTTTTTTTCTTTCCCAGTCCTGTGCTCAGATCAACTCGAGCAGCTGCTCCAGGGAGTCTCTTGCAATACCCTTTACCCATCCCTCAGCGGGGACTGGCGAGTTTCTCCTCCTGGAGGGGGGGTGGGAACCAAAAGTGTAGAATCTTTCCCACCCCGGCTCCTTTCCAATGAAGCAGACCCCAAGCACAGATGTCCAGAGTTCATCTCAGTTTCCCTGAGTTGCCGCCTGGTCCTGAGAGACCCCGCAACTCCATTCCCGTCCAATCGTCCGGGGCCCTAAACCCCCACCTCCCGCCCCCGCTAGCCCTACCCCTGAAGACCCGCCGCGGAAGCTCTCAGTCCCCCTTACCCAGGGCGCGCTACTTCCAGACCGACGCGTAGATGGCCCGTGCAAAGTGCCTGTGCGGTTTGGTAGCACGATGACGTTCTTCGCGCGGTCCAACTCCTTTCTTTGGGCGGGACCCCCGCACAGGCGCCCACGCAGATACTCTTAGAGTCGCTGAAACTGACCCTGAGCGGTGTTAGGAGGAGGAAGCGCAAAAACCTTGCGTTAGGAGCTTCTGCGTTACAACACCGCAGGCTGCTCTTCGCAGGCGGGAGCGGTTTAGGGGCCTGAGTAAACCATTGCGAATCTCTTAATAAGCCTTGTGGTGCCCAGAGCCCCTTGCGTCTCCCAGACGAATATAGACTGCAGAAAGGAGGACGCGCGGCTGGGAGCTCGGAAGGAGCCTGAGGCTCCCTCCCGAACGTGCCAGGCGCGGTATTGGAAATCCATCTAGGTGTTCAGTGGGGAAAGATATGGCTGCGCCGCTTGGAAAGGCTCCGCCTGCGTCCCTGCTGTACTTTGTACCCAGGAGAGTTGGCGGGCCCCGGGGGAGGAGAGTGTAAAGGCCTGGGAGGGCAAGGATGCCAGCTCCTCTAAACCCACGCGGGGGCCGCTGTGCAGGTGACCCGACCTGTCACCAACTCCACAAACTGGCCGGAAGACCTTCGAGTCTTTCTGTGAACAGCTAGGATTTCAGCCTTTTTTGAGGCCCTGGACGTGTGACCCCGTTCTAATTCCGAAACTTTTAAGAGACAGAAATCGATGTAGGCATGCCTAAAGCGCCTTTGCCTCATTTAGGAACTGGATGGTTTCTGTGGAAGAGAATGAATGTTCAATTACCATGATTTTTAACTACCTTTCGGACTTCCCAGCATCCCTAGCCTAGGCTCCTTTTGGCCTTTCACTTGTTGCAGTCCAAGGAAGAACCACTCCTTCCAGCTCTCCTATCCCTTTTCAAAATCCCATCAAGTCTTTCTCCGAAACGCACCTGTTCCCAGGAAGACTGACCTGCAGCAGGTCTTTCAAACTTTAGCTTTGTCTCCAGTTTCTTGTTAGTTTCTCCTTCCTCCCAACCACGGAGCAGCGGGTCTCAGTTTTCCCTCCCATCAGTACAGTTTACACTCAAGAGAGGCGACCTAAAACAGACTAAACTCCTCACTGAAGCTGTTTGTACCAGACAGTTCAGAATGCAGAAATGGATGCAGAAACTGAAAGGGGGAAAAAAAAAAAAAAAGCATAATTCCTTTTGCCCCCTTCCTTTATCTGGGCAATCATTTGCATATATGTGTTTTAGTTCTCAAAACGAAATGCTCCTAAAAGGAAAGGAATAACTTCTGTAGTGTGTTGATTATAACAATCAAAGATAAATTATGGCAGACCCTCAGAGGAAGGTGTGCAATGAACACCGAATTATTAATAAGAAATGAGCTAGGAAGGAATTTCAAATTTTACAAGGCCCAAGCTATTTAACCTATTGCTTTATCTAAACAAATTACTTTTTACCTTTTACGAAAACAGGATGTGGAATTGAGGGTTAGTTGTGGTTTTTTTTCCTTAAAAAAATGCTGAACATATGGAGAAAAAAGTAGTGTTCATCAAGTTTAAAAAAATGACTTTTTTCCCCCACAAGAGCTTTTTACAAGCCAAGCCTCATAATGGTTTGGATGCCTCTTTGCCAATCACTGACTAAAGACACCTGGCTATTCTTTAGGGGGCTGACATTTCAACAGTCATCATTTAGATGCCTTGGCATTGATCATGGTTGCTCCAGGGGGAGAGGATGATGGGAGCCAGTAAAGCACAGCTCTGTTGTTCAGACTCTCATATGTTCACTTTGCCACTCACCTTAGGGAAATCTCCTCCCAATTTAGTGGTAGTCTCATATAGGAAAGAAGAAAACCTAAGACCTGACATGAACATGTTTTTTGTTTCTGAAGTGGTTTCTATGATGAATTGTTTATCCATAAAACAAACGGACAAGGAAATATCACTTACACCCACTAGAATGGCTTTAGTAATTTTTGAAAAGGGAAAAAAAAACCCACAAATGTTGGCGAGCATGTGGAGACATTGGAACTCTCATATGATGCAACAGCTTTAGAATGTTTCATGATTCCTCAAAAAGTTAAACACAGAATTGCTGTATGACCAGCTCTCCCGCCCCTAGGAATTTACCCCCCGAAATTGAAAATAGGTACTGAACAAAAACTGGTACAGAAGGTTCACAGTGACACTATTCATAATAGCCACAAAGTCAAACACGAATATCCATTAACTGATGAATGGATATACAAAGTGTGGTATATCCTCACAATAGATTATTCATCCATAGGAAGGAATGAAGTACCAATACATGAGCCCTGAAAACATTAGGCAAAGTGAGGGAAGCAAAACAGAAAAAGTCATGCATTGCATTATTCCATTTATCTGGGATGTCTGGAACAGGCAAATCCATAGAGACAAAATGGGTTAGAGGCTGGCAGGGGTTGAGGGGAGAAGGAATGGGGAATGGCCGCTTAATGGGTATGGGGTTTCTTTTTTGGGTTATGGAAATGTTCTGGAGTTAGATCGTGGTGGTGATTGTACAACATTGTGAATGTACTAAAAGCCACTGAATTGCACATTTTAAAAATGGTTAAAATTATGATTTTTATGTCATGTGAATTTTACTTCAATAAAAGGAGAGTGATTGAGATGGGTATGAGCCATGCGGTGTTATCAAGTCTTTTCAGTCACTTAATCCTTAACATTATATCTGTGAACTAATCCATGATAAATAAAAACAATCAAGCAAAAGACAGCATTTCTGGGCTAAACAACATGAGATGGGGTTGCAGCTGTTTTTAAATTATGTTAGGAACAGGAGCCCACTTAGGAATCTTTCTTCCTCTCAGACCTTAATTTAATGTCTCTTAATGAAACAGGAACACTAATGTAGGCATGGGATTGTTGTAATGTGTAAGGAACATGGCCTTTGAGAAGTCAGGACTCCATAATCTTCATGTCTTGTTTAAAAACTTTTTAGGGGTTTTGGGCACCTGGGTGGCTCAGTCGGTTAAGCGACTTACTCTTGATTTTGGCTCAGATCATGATCCCAGATCCAGGAGATCGAACCCCATATCAGACTCTGTGCTAATAGCTTGGTGCCTGCTTGGGATTCTCTCTCTCCCTCTCTCTCTGCCCCTACCCCAATCTCTCCCTCTCTTTCGCTCTCTCTCTCTCTCAAAATAAGTAAGTAGATAAACTTTAAAAAGTCCCTTTTTTAATTCACATATTTAAAGCCTGGAAAAGCTTAAGATAAGCTTGTTTCATCTGTGAGAGTTAATTCCTGCAGTCCTCCCTCCTTTGGTTACTATCTTTCCTATGCTTCTGAGATACGAACATTTCTAGATATGAGAGAAGAAAGATGATGGCCCACAAGAAGGGAAGAATGAAAAGTCCTAATTTAGGAAGTTGAAGATTCTTAGGTGAACTGATTTTCTTAGCCATCTCAATTCTTCTACAAGCCACACTCCCTTGTGCTCTCATGTCCCAGATGCACACTCGGATTGCTGTATTTATCACACTGTGCTGTGATTTCTTGGTGTACTTATCTGTCCTCCTTTCTAAATCTGTAAGCTTGCTGAGAACAGGGGCTGTATTTTACTTATCTTTATATGCCCAGCACCCAACACAATACCTGGAAAATTGCCCAACACCTCCTTGTTTTATTTTTCTAAGGTACCCCATAGATAATATCTTCTTTTTGTTCTAACCCATAAGATGTAGATACAAAGAAATGAACTCTTGGCCTCTTGCAAGAGAAGCTTTGATCTCTGTGTAATATCATCTATAATAATTTCTTATACATTTAAATCATTCTGAACAATTTCAATTTGCATGTCCTATATCAACAATTATGCTGATGACTCCTTCATTGATCATTCTTGGTCTTAAATGTCTTGGCAGAGAAAGGGCTCTGGAAAATGGGTGGTACATACTTTAGTAGCTAATGATGGTTATTTAATAGTATCATGCAGTGTGAAAGCCATTATACGTGGAAGATTGTTTCTTTTTAATTGCAGTCCCGAGTCTCAGTTGGTTTGGTGGAATAGTAATTATCAGGAGTTCAAACTCTGCTTCTGTCAAAATCATTACTAATGTGGTTTTTCTACCTGGAGCCTGTGGTGGTCCTCAAACGAGCTCCTCTAATCCGAGCTGGTGGTAAAGTGTCAGTTGGGGCCAGGGATTGAAGGGAACACTTTGTGGAGCGTCCTCTGCAGTGGCATCATCACAGTTGTGTTTACAAACACCTGTGTAGGCAGATGGGACCTACCTGGCTCTGAGGGACAAGTGCTACTCAGCAATATGGCCCACAGCAGAGGGATGTGTCACCTGAAGACCATCTGCCACCAAGCAGTTAACAGGATGACAGTCTGATAAGAAGGTCAACCAGAGTGCAAAGTGGCCGTGGGGCTAAGGAACAATCCCAGACCTCATTTTGCAGGGATGCCTCCCTGGCCTCACAGCAGCCCTGGTAGCCTGTGGTTCAGTTCATCACCAATCTCGGCAAACTCGCCATGGCCTGCTGGTTTTCCTATTGCCTCTTCTGTGAAACAGCAATGACCAAGTAACCCTTGTGCTTTCAAACAATACGCACAGGGCAACAACTCACATTTTCACCTAAGGATTCTCTACTACTACATACTACTTCCAAGAACAAGAATTCAGCACCTACAGGAAAATATTCATTATCATCAATGGATAAATAAAAATAGAACAAAAGCAGGGGCATGTTACTCATCTTACTTTGATTAGTCCTTAACAAAAATACATGTTTCTATAGTGTGGTGTCTGTTAAGGATTTCCAGACCAATTTAATTTCAAGCAATTTTATCAAAACATCTTTTGATGTCACTCATTTTACTAGAAACTACAAAACTGCTTTCAAAGTCACAAAACCATACTTTTGTTTCTTTTATTGATGTTTGATTTTAGGCAGAGCATTTTTTTTTTATTTTTTACTTTCTATAATTTACATCCAAGTTAGTTAGCATATAGTGCAACAACGATTTCAGGAGTAGATTCCTTAAGTCCCTTACCCACTTAGCCCATCCCCCCTCCCACAACCCCTCCAGCAACCCTCTGTTTGTTCTCTATATTTAAGAGCCTCTTATGTTTTGTCCCTATTTTTATATTATTTTTTAAGCAGAGCATTTAAACAGTCACAGCAGATCACCCATTTCTTGAGACAGGGCTACTCCTTAGGAGTGGGCTGTATGTGTCAATCAGTTTCACTAGCTAAGGAACAGCCCAAAACCAGCAAAAAGCTGGCTGTGGGAAGCAAGGAGAGCTTTGTAGAGGAAACCTATGAAGCTATCTTTTTTTTAAGATCTAAAAAGTAGATCTCTCTTTATTCAGAGAGAGGGGGGGGGGGGGAGCATGATCAGGGGAAGGACAGAGAGAGAGGGTGAGAGAGAATCCCAAGCAGGTTCCACCCTGTCAGCACAAAGCCTGACCTGGGGCTCAACACATGAACCATGAGATCATGATCTGAGTTGAAATCAAGAATCGGAAGCTTAGTCTACTGAGCCACCCAGGTGCCCCTAAAATATTTTGTTCTTAATCAAAAACAAAAAGGTATGTGATTAGAGAGTGATTTAAATCTATGTGGTTATCATAATGCCTGCCATCATGATACTGCCATTTTGTTCCCATTTTAAGTATGTTGAGGCAGGAGACTAGGCCCATGCTCTGTCAACCAAAATAGTGCTTTATTTAGATGACACAAAGCGACTTCCGTGACTGACCCTTTCTTCTTTTGCACACGTGTGGTGGAACTGCCAATAGTGGGTTTGTGGTGAATGCATCTGTGTCTTTGGTGGGAGGTAGAAGACAGTGTCTGTGAGCTATGGGCTCAGGAGGGAGGCTCAGAACCACTGGGATTGGCCCAGGAAGAGAATGACTAGATGGCCTGCTGACTTCCTCTTCCTGAGGGCAAGCTGTCTTCCCAACACCAGGCCCTGCCTTTGCTCTTCTTTCTCCATGCAACACGGGATGGGAATTTATTTTGTCCTTGAGGAAGCAGCAGCCTGTGTGACAGTCTGACTCTTCTTTCCTTGTCAGAGCAGGGAGGTCAGAAGATAGCACAGTCCAGGTAGGGTCACCTGGCCTAGAATAAGAAGTTACCATTCCTTGTAGACTGCCTGGGTGAACTGAAATTTTACTGCTTATCCAATTAGCCAAAACCTTGGTTTCTAATACTGTATCCTGAGGTTTAAAAAAAAATGTATAGAAGTGAAATTCAGACTACAGAAATGTGTTCACATTGTAAAAAGAGGTGCTAGCAACTCCACTGCTCTCAAGCCATCACCTACCTCCAGCCTATGTGGAAGACTAGAAAGAAAGACTGATAGAGACTGTTTCCTTAGGAAGAGTGTTGAATTTCATAGTTGTATTGACTACAGTCACTTTGTTGCCCCCACTTTTTAAAGGAACTGAAAATTAATATCATAATTCCACTATGTATGAATAATGCTATGTTTTTAATCCAAGCTGAATAATTTGTTCATTAACAAATATTTGTTGAGCATCCACTGGGTGGCAGGCACTGTTCTAGACCCTGGAAATACAATGGCAAAGGTTAACTAGTTTCCTATAGACTTCTAGTGAGACGGAAGGAGAGAGCAAGCAAGTAGACACATGGGGAATGGAATTGTATTTGGTGACAAGTTCTAAGAAGAAAAGTTGGGATGAGGGGCCAGAGGTTGCTGGAGAGGCTGGGTGTATTTGACCTAGGTTAGACCAAAGGGGAAGGGAAGGAGATGCTGCATGAGCATCACCTTGGGTGATGAGGGGGTAAAGGAGCGCACAGCATTGGTGGCAGGGGGGTTGTTCCAGCAACACAAGTGAAGCAGTTAAGGCCCTTGGAGGAAGATGTGAGGAGTTGTGTGTTATGAAACTACAGTTGGACTGTATGACACCTGGGGCCCAAATTCACCAGTGAACAGTGAAAACTGGATGGGGCAAAGGAGGCATTAAATATATTTCTTGTATTTAATACAATAGAATAGTAAGTAAGCACTAAAAATGATGTCGCAGGTGAATTATTATTGACACAGAAAGATAGTCAAGGCATTGCTAAGTGTGACAAGCCTGTTTCAAAACCAGATGGTCCCAATAACACACACACACACACACACACACACACACACACACACACACACACACACACACACAATGAGCATATGTATCTGTAGGCCTGAAAGGATGGTTACTAAGATATTACAAAAGTGGTTATCACAAAGTAGTTGTGTTATGGATGTTTTCAGCTCCCTTTAATATGGAGAGATTTTCTAATTTTTCAGCCATGAGTATGTATTGCTTTTTAAATAAGATAAAAGTAATAAAAGCTTTTTCTTAATTTAAAAAAGGAAAAGACTCCAGGCCGTAAGTGTCTGCTCTATTTAATGGGGCATTCACTGATTTATTTCCTCCTTAATTATTTTTACTTTCAGAAAAACACTAATAAATTTATTCTAGAAATTAACATATTATAATGCAAATTAAATAGCAAATGAAATGTACCCAGCAGAACGTGGTAGAAGGAACTGAAACAGGAGCTGGAGTAGTTTACCATCTTCTAGGCAACCTCTACAGCCCCATGGCCAAGTGGTCTCTTGAGTGTGCTTAGTTGGCTATGCCCACCTCTTGGAATCCTATGATAATATGAATCTGCGATATGCTATTGACATCATATGAAATATGATAATATTTGTGAAAGCATGCTATAATTGCCTAATGTCAAACTCTTTGGTTTACATCACATACTTTCCATGTATTTAAATTTGAGCATGTAATTTGACCTGTCTGTGCCTCAGTTTCCTCTTTCATAAAGTGAAGATCATAGTGCATCTACCTAATATGGTTGTTAGAAGGATAAAATATGTTCAAAGTGTTTAGAACAGTGTCTGGCATGTAGTAAAAATTATGTAAGTATTTAGTGTTTATAAAATAACTTCTAAAGTATGGATTACAGTGTAACATTATTTTTTAATCAGGCAAAAAAACGTAAGAACTTCATTTTTGCCTCTTGCTCAAGAACAATTTAATCCAGTAGGTATAGCATTCACTTATTCAGCTTAAGAAATATTTACTGAGCAGTTGTCCTGTGCATATTACTTACTCTTTCATCTCCCCCGACCCCCGCCCCCCGCCACTGTCTATCTAGGCTTGTAATTCAGCACAGTGAACTATGTTCCACTCACAGGTTTTTAGGACATGTCACACAGTCAGCTAAAGTAATTCTAAAATGTTAATCACTTCGC
Source organism: Panthera pardus (assembly GCF_024362965.1). Taxonomy (NCBI): domain Eukaryota; kingdom Metazoa; phylum Chordata; class Mammalia; order Carnivora; family Felidae; genus Panthera; species Panthera pardus. The sequence continues at coordinate 79,604,752 of NW_026526810.1, read as the reverse complement.
TCAACATCATACCAAAGTGAATCCAGTCTATCCACATCATAAGAGTTTGAACGAACCGCTGTATTCGCTGACTCAAATAACCTAATTGAATGGTCCACAGGTCTGAGTTTGCTGTAAGTTTCCTTTTCGTCTCTGTTTCCAGTGAGACCCCCAAGTTTCCAGGTTAATAACTATAGTTTAAAAATGTGTTCACATTCTAAAAAGAGGTGCTAGCTACTCCACTGCTCTCAAGCCATCACCTACTTCCAGTCTATGTGGAAGACTAGAAAGAAAGATTGATAGAGACTATTTCCTTAGGAAGAGTTTTCAGAGTGTTGTGGATTTTCCCTCTCATGAAAGATGAAAACTGGCTTCTTACCCAGTCAATGAAGCCTGGGGCCTTCTATGAAATCACTTGGAGAGCTTGTCAGGTGTCCACTGGGGTTGGTAGGACTCAGAGATTGGTGCCTGATTCTTACTTGGAAAATTTAAAAGGAAGCAAGAGACCCACTGGTACTTCCTCGAATGATAAAAGAAAAAAAGCTACAGGAGGAAAAAGCTAGTTCCCACTGAATCCCCACTCTCCCACTCTCAGAGCCTGGAGCCTGCTTCGGATTCAATGTCTCCCGCTCTCTCTGCCCCTTCCCTGCTCATACTGTGTCTCTCTTTCTCTCAAAAATAAACATTAAAAATTTTTTTTAAAAAGAGAGAGAGAGCTTTCCTGTCCATTAAAGCTGTCCCCTCTCAATTGCAGGAGCCAAAGGCAGAGAAAAGAGTGAGGGAGAAGTGGATAAATAATAAATAATAAAGAATCTAATTGCTTTCCTCTTCCTCTCTGTAGGATGCAACCATGGGTCAGCCTGAAGTTAGTACAGGGACGAGGAATTTTAAATTGTTTGAGAAATTGAAGTTTCATTTTAGAAAGAATTGCTTTTTATAATGTCTGAAAATAAGACCTGATATTTGAAAGTGAACAAAAAAGTTATGGGATTCTGTGAACGAAGAATTTCCAATTAGCTTCTAACTGCACTATGAAAATGTTTGTATTTACTACCCTCATTTTGCAAATGAAGAAACCAAAGCACAGAGAGGTTAAATAACTAGCTCAAGTCACACAGCTAAAAAAGTCAGAGATCTCATTTGACTAGCAATCTGGCTGAGGGCCTATGCTCTTAACCACCATGCCACACTTGCTGTGGTCTTCTCTGTCACTGAACTACTCAATTAAAGGTTTTTTTATTTTTTTAATGTTTCAACAGTTTTTTCCCAGTTTTATTGAGAAGTAATTGGCATACATCACTGTATAAGTTTAGGGCATACAGTATGATGGTTCATTTACATATATTGTGAAATGATTGCCATAATGGGTTCAGCTAACATCCATATTCTCATGTAGATAAAATAAAGACAGAGGAAAGAAAAAAGGAAAAACATTTCTTGCTGAGATGAGAACTCTTAGGATCTACTCTCTTAACAGCTTTCCTATATTTCATCGGAAATGAAATAGCTACAGTCCCCATGTTGTACATTACATCCCTAGTCCTTATTTATCTTATAACTGGAAGCTTGTGCATTTTGACCACTTTCTTTCAATTCTCCCTCCTCTGACCCTCCACCTCTGGTAACCCCCAGTTTGATCTCTTTATCTAGGAGTTCAGTTGTTTTTTTTTAATCCCACATATAAATGAGATCATACAGTATTTGTCTTTCTCTGACTTTTTTCACTTAACATAATGCCTCCAAGATCCATCCATGTTGTAGCAAATGACAGAATTTGCTCGTTTATTTTTATGGCTGAATAATATTCCATTGTATGTATACTGCATCTTCCTTATCCATTCATCCATTCATGGACACTTAGGTTGTCTCCATGTTTTGGCTATTGTAAATAATGCCATGAACCTGGGGGTGTAGATAACTCTTTCAGTGTTTTCACTCCCTTTGGATATACTCCAGAATTCCTGGATCAGATTGTAGTTCTATTTTTAATTTTTGAGTGTCTTTCATATTGTTTTCCATTGTGGTTATAAAAACTGACAAACCCATCATTAATTCCTTTCTCACATCCATGCCAACATTTGTTAACTCTTGTCTTTTGATGGTAGCCATTCTAAAAATATGAGGCAATATCCTCATTGTGATTTGCATTTGCATTTTCCTATGACTAGTGATGTGGAGCATCTTTTCATGTACCTGTTGGCCTTCTGTATATCTTTTTTGGAGAAATGTCTATTCAGATACTTTACCCATTTTTAAACTGGATTATTATTATTATTAATTATTTTGCTATTGAGTGATATGAGCTCTTTATTTTGGATATTAACCCCTTATCACATATATGGTTTGCAAATATTTTTCCCATTCTATATATATTGTCTTCTAACTTTGTTGATGGTTTATTTTGCTGTATAAAAACTTTTTAGTTTGATGTAGTCCCACTTGTTTATTTTTTATTTTGTTGCTTGTGCTTGAAGTGTCATATCCAAAACTTCATTGCCAAGACTCATGTCAAGGAGCTTCATTCCTATGTTTTCTTTTAGGAGTTTCATGGTTTCAGGTCTTACATTTAAGTCTTTCATTCATTTTGAGCTAATTTTTGTGAGTGGTGCATGGTAGGGATCCAGTTTCATTCTTTTACATGTGAATAGCCAATTATTCCCTTTCTTTCCCCAAACTCTTATAGTTTTTGGACTAGAGATCTTTCACCTCCTTGGTTAAACTTATTCCTAAGTATTTCATTGTTTCTGATGCTATCGCAAATGGGATTAATTTCTTTATTTCTTTTTCAGAAAAAGTGTTGTTAGTGGACAGTAACACTACTCATTTTTCTATGTTAATTTTGTATCTTGCAACTTTAGGGAATTCATTAATTATATAGAACAGATTTTTGGTTAAGTCTATAGGATTTTCTATACATAAAGTTAATCGTTTGCAAACAGAGTTTTATTTCACCCTAAAAAGGGTGATTTTGATGTCATGAAATTACATAAACAGAAAAATCTATCATTTTAGTGATTTATGTTTTTTCAATAAATCCAACAATTACTTCAGTTTTCTTCTTTACCTTTGTTACCTATAATCTAAAAGCATAATTTTGCCCTCAATTAGAAATTTAGAGTAATATGCTTTGAAAAAAATAGCCTTAATAAAGCATATTGTAAGGAGTTTAAGACTGATGAGCCATTGGTATATCTGTGCCAAAGAAAATGTATTTTTTATTAACTGCTAACCACCATTTGTCAGTTCTAAATACGTGATTGTCAGCATTGTAGGCAGCTAAGCATTCCTTCTGCATGACTATTTCTGTGTCGTTTTTTTTCTGCTTTATTCTTGTGTTCTTGCCATGCCTCACTTTTGCCCCGCCTCAGGCAAATGCATACCAAGCAGGTAGGTCAGCAGACTCACTAGACAGGGAAGGACTAAAGAGCTGCTTTGAAATTTGTACCAACTCCACAAAATTACAGCCAAAATGTATTCCCAGGAAAGGAAGAGGTGTTGCTGCTGAAACAAAATCAGTTAGAAAAAATAAATTTCCCTTCCCTAGGGCAAGTGCATACACATTTCAAGTGGTCTAGGGTCTTTGCACTTGGACCTTCATTGATTTGACTGACAGCAATAACAAAAATGAGAATATACAGATGCCAGATTCATTCAGACGGCGGCACATTATTTCCTAATGGAAATTTTATGTTTCTCTTCACTAAACAATTAAGTGGGAAATTAACATTTTTAGTCCATAAAAATGTCTTAACTCAGGAGAGGATAATCACATAACAAAAAAATGGTACAAGTCAATATTCACACTTGTGCGTGAGACTAGAGTAAATCAAAACAATTCTACATTAGAATTGAACTTTTTTTTGATGTTAACAGTTTAAGTAATTACAATGTTTCCCCCTCTCAATTTAGAGATAAACAGATCTCATTTTCATACCCACAAAATTTTAGCATCTATTTATTTTCTTGGAAAATTCTATCCAATTCTATCTGTGAAAACACATGCTCTTCCAATCCACCAGGGGGAGATTTTGACATTGAAAACTTCAGCAGAGAAAGTTTTAGATTTGATATAGTTGTATTTCAGTTGATAGCTGAAACAACTTAAATTTTGAACTAAGCCTTGATGATAAGGTTTACATCTTGATAAAGCTACCCAAGATATTCCAGCTATATTAAAACCAGGACTGAGTGGCTAGGGAGAACTGATGAAATATTGCTCCGTCTTGTCAGAGAATACACGTGGTGACTGAGCATGTCTGGGGGGAGGGGAGTCGGGTGTGGATAGGATGAGACCTTGTGTCTCTAGATGGAGACTCAGATGACAGGATAATCTCAGACCATTGCCACTATGTACACTGTTGATGATTCCTGGTTTCTACTGATGTAAAATGTCTTGATTTGGTTCCCTGTGGCAGGCTTTGAGACTTAGAATAACACTTCAATGCTCTGTAAGAATGATGAAAGAAGAAATAAAAATGTATATTAAGGATTTTTTTTGAGACAACTTGTTTTATTTGGGAAGACATGATATTACTGCAGAAATCTTTGGATAACCAACACCGCAGGCCTATCAAATCTCCTGTTTGTATCAAGCAGTAAGAACCTGATGCTATCAAAATTCCAGCAAATTTTTTAAAAGAGATAATCTCTAAAAAGGGTTCTATAATAGGATTTGAGATGCAATATCTTCCCCAAAGTTTGATTAACCACTACTCATATATGGAAGTATTCCTAATGCTCAGTTTAGAACCAGCCATTTTGTTGATTTTTCCCCCTAGAACTGAAAAAGGATAAAAAGGATAGATCACTGTGTTCGTCCTAGCACAGCCACTTGCCTTTTTGTCATCTTTAAACATGGTTTTCTGCATACAAATGACTCAGTCATTTCTGCCAATAAATGAACTTTCTCATACTTTCAAGTGAATATACATATACAGTATAATAAGTAAAGCATATCCTTTCAGATATTGTGTATTTTTTTCAGATCTGAACAAATGTTTTATCCCTTTAGTTCCCCAACTCAGTAGGCAACAGACTACTTGGTTCTTGCCTCAGTCCCGTGTGTGCCTGACTTTGTGGCTTTTATTTTGTAAGGCCTAAGCCCACAGAGATAATATGGCTTGAGAAAAAATATTTTTCCAGAGTAGAAAAATCTCCCTGGGCACAGAATGGGGTTAGGACAAGAAAGAGGTTTGTGGGCTTCAAGGATAGAGGGTATCTGGGCTTTGCTTCCTGGAAGGAACATGGCAAGACCTTGAAGTTAATGGGCACATACTGCAGCAGGGTGGCTTGAGTGTAGACCAGTGCACCCAGTTTCACCTAAGAGTTCTGTCCCTGAAACAAGGCGTGAAAGCTGGCTCATGAATAATTGAGCTATAGCCAATATAGACAAATGACCAATTCGAGAAGAGTCTCTAGATACTTCAGCACTGGGTGAGAAGTACCCTTGGAGTCTGGCACAAACCGGGAAGAAAGAAAGCACCAGGAGTGGCAGGGTGAGTTTGTCACCAATTTTGAAAAACCTGAAACATAAACATCAGCTTTTCCAAATAGCTCACTTCCCAGTCCTACCACAGATGTTCTTCAGGCATCAGAACCCCCAAACATCAACCGCTCATGACTTCAGTCTTCCCTATTCTGATTAGACCCAGGAGTCATCACTTCAGATGCTTGCCTGCAGTACTGTTGACTCCCCTGCTTCCCTCTTCACCTCCTGCAATTTGCCCAGCAAAATCTCAACCCCCAGCCAATCCCATCCATGTTCTCCAGCTCTACCCAAGCTGTTGAGTGGCAGCTAGAGAAATCTTACAACAGCATGGGATTGTTTCTACTAAAGATTGTTTTTCTTCTCAAATTGGACTCAGGTCCTTGCCCGACAAGCAACTGACCTGTCTTATGCAGTGCCCTTTCCTATTTCCCACAACTGCTGCTTCAAATCAGTGCAACTCTTTTTTAATTTTTTTTAACGTTTTTATTTATTTTTGAGACAGAGAGAGACAGAGCATGAATGGGGGAGGGGCAGAGAGAGAGGGAGACACAGAATCGGAAGCAGGCTCCAGGCTCTGAGCCATCAGCCCAGAGCCGGACGTGGGGCTCGAACTCACGGACCGTGAGATCGTGACCCGAGCTGAAGTCAGACGCTTAACCGACTGAGCCACCCAGGCGCCCCTGCAACTCTTTTTTAAATATACCACTTCATTCTATCTTTCCTTAAATCAGTGGTTGGATTTCTGATCTCACTTCATATAAAAAAATAGAGTTCATCCATGAGGTAGAAACTCCCTCACTTTGATTCGCTCTACTTCCAAAACCTATTAACATCCAAGTTCATCTTTGCCTCCTTCCTTCTCTTCTTCGTGGAAAACATTCCTTTCCAAGGGAAATTGCCCACTTTGCTGTGGATCTCTTGCCTTCTAGCTCTCACAGGGAACTTTCTTCAAAAGTCATCCCTTTTCCCTCTTCTACAGTTGACTTTGCCTTTCTTTCTACCCTTTCTTCTTAGCATTAGCAAATACCTTGTCAGCTAATATTTATTGTGTTTATATATATGCCATGGTGCCAAGGATCTTATTTAATTTTAATAATTTTTGTTTAATTAAATTAGATATTATTTAATTTTCACAAGTGTATGAGGCCAGGATACTAATCCATTTAACATATGAAGAAACTGAGGCATAAAAAGATTCTGTAACTTGCCCAGCATCTTCCAGCTAGTAAATAACAGATCTCATTCAGTTGTCTTTGTTCCATTAGATGCAATACACAATCTCTCTCTCTCTCTCTCTCTCTCTCTCTCTCTCTCACACACACACACACACACACACACATACACACACAAATGTGTGTGCTTTTGTATTTTTCAAATTGTGTGTGTGTGTGTGTGTATGTGTGTGCTTTTTAAAACAGCTGTGCTTTTCACTTAAATAAAAAACTTCATTGACCCTCTGGAACCCTTTATTGATCACTGTCTCCTTTCTTCCGCTCAAAGCCAACCCTCTAGAAAGAAAAATCAACACTTGTTATCTCATTGTCTGTAATCAAACTTCTCTTGTTAAGGTCATCACTGTTCTCTTTTTCCTAACCGAATGAAAACATTTCTGACCTTACATTACATACTTTCCAATTGCATATGTTAGTGTTGGTATTCTTTCCCCAATGATTCCTCTACCTTTGTTTCCTGGACATTCTATTACCTAATTTTCCTTTTACCTCCTGTACACCACTTGAGTTGGTGTTTCCCAAGGTTCTACTCTCAACTGTCTTCTCCACCCACTCTTCAAGAGCAGTCTCGTGCATTATCATAGCTGCAACTTTACCTCCAGGCTCATGACTCGCACATATGGATCCCTACTCCGGGTCTGTCCTAATTACCAGCTCCCTCCCAGACACCTTCACTTAGATGGTCTATGTGTACGTTTCAACATTTCAAAATTGCATCTCCACCCTCTCCTCAAATCTGCTTATTGCCTATAAATTTATTCAACTAAAATGTACTGATCAGTTAGTATATGCCAGGAACTGTCCTAGGGTCACAGCAGTGAGCAAAAAAGATTAAAAAAAAAAAAAAGAAATGTGCTTTATGTAATCTACATTCTAGTGGGAAGTGTGGTGTTTCTGTTTGTATCAGCCAAGATTTAACCAGGGCAATAGAACCTCTGTAAGTCTTATGGAGTAAGGAGTTTATTGTAGAAATAATACTTTTCACACACAGTGGTGGGAGAATCTGGGACTATAAGAGTCTGAGAGAGAGAGAGAGAGAGAGAGAGAGAGAGAGAGAGAGAGAGAGAGTTGGAGACAGTTGGAAAGATACAAAGCAGGCCTCCTGAAAACAGGTCCATGTAGATCCAGAGTAGATCTCTGGAAGATCTCTGTAAGAATTGGTGGATCACTGTAGGGACTGCTGTTGTTTCTTTTGTCCTTGCATCTAACCTCTAGGACCTTCAGAAGGTAATGGCTGCTTCTTTATTTCTGCCCATTTTACTCTAAGAATATAGAGCCACAGTCCCAGTTCAGTTAAATTCACATAGTCCCAAACCACCACACTCTCACAAATAACATGTAGCTAATTTTTCCATTGGTATTTTAAATCAACTGTGGAAATTTCTATCTTTTAATAACTGAGAAAGGAGAGAAGATGAAATACCCAGGATACACATTCCAAAGGAGGGTGTATTTTTCATATAAAGATGGAGGAATAACAGAGTAATGGTTAAGAGTGGCAATGGGATTCTTGAAAAAATGAGATGCTCTTGAGAGAGAAATTTGCAGTCCTCAGTGTGGAGCCTAGTTTTAGTTATGGCCAGAATAATGGGTTGAACCAAAATTGATGTTTGCCCAGAACTTCACAATATGACCTTATTTAGAAATAAAGTCTTTGCAGGGGCACCTGGGTGGCTCAGTTACTTAAGCATCCAACTCTTGATTTCAGCTCAGGTCATGATCTCAGGTCATGAGTTTGAGCCCCATGTTAGGTCCCACACGGCCAGTGCAGAGCCTGCTTTGGATTCTCTCTCTCCCTCTGTCTCTCTACCCCTCCCCCACCTCTCAAAATAAATAAATAAACTTACAAAAAAAAAAAAAGAAATATAGTCTTTGCAGATGTAATGTGTTAAGGATCTCAAGAGGAAATCATCCTGGATTTAGTGTGGGTCCTAAACTCAATGACTGGTGTCCTCCTAAGAAGAGGTGAGGACAGAGAGAGATCCACAGTCTAGAAGGCCATGTGAAGACAGAGGCAAAAGTTTGAATGATGCTGCCACAAGCCAGAGAATACCAGGAGCCACCAAAAGTTGGAAGAGGCAAAGAAAGAGTCTCTTCTATAGGCTTTGGAGGCAGCATTGCCCCAAAATACCTCAATTTCAGACTTCTGGCCTCCAGAACTGTGAAAGAATACATTTCTGTATTTTTAAGCCACTAAGTCATAGTAACTTGTTATGGCAGCTCTAAAAAACTAGTAAAATAAGCATATTCTGCAAATGTATTGCATCTCTGTGAAGAGACTGAGATTCTTAGAAGCATTTCTTTGATTTTTAATATTTAGTGTAAAATATCTGCTTGTGTTATTCTTAATAAATCCATTTTCTCCTTAGAGAAGATTGTGTTGTCAGTACTCACCACTCTGGTGATACAGAAGAAGAGCCAAGTGACTAGGAGACAGTGAAAAGGACTTGTCTGCAACAGGCTGTTTAATTCTTTAAATCCCTGCCATGCTAATTAAATAATGTTAGACTATGAACTTAAAACCTACCTACTCTGTCTTACTTATGCTGACATTTTCTTCCACTGTACCAAAATAACTCTACATTTTAAATTTGCTGATTGCATATGCTCTGTGTAGATTAGGCAAGAAATGCCACAGAGGAAAAACAAGCAGAAAAGGCCAGGCAAACTCAGTGTGTCACCTCTGGAAGAGCAATATTCCCCACCCTCATTTATTTCCTGGATTGTACCAGATGTGAGAGAGCCAGGCAAGGCACAGGAGTATGGAAAGAAAAGATGCTTTAAAAAACCATCTAGTCCAATCACCAAATGATTATTTGATCCTTTTTGCAACATCTCTGGAAATACATGTCTAACCCTGCACCTCCCCAGTGACAGAGGGACTCATTACCTCCCAAAGTAGCCATTGCATTTTCTCCAGATGATTGAAAATCTGGTATTTTTGATAATTTCCAAGTTTTGCAATCTGGGGCTACTGAAAACCACATTCATCTTCCTAAATGACAGCACTTCTCACACTTGAACCCAGCTATCTTGTCCATTCCATGTCTTCTTCTCAGCCTTCAGGCTCCATTTTCTTTGACTGCCTTTCCCCCTTTCAGGTTCTTTTCCTCTGGTTGTGCTCTAGTTGGTAGGAGTAAGTGTTCTCTGAAAGTGAAAGCCACACCCTTATACTTTCTTGATTCCCTATAGTGACTCCATGTAGGATTTTGGCTTCCCCAACACCAGTAGGTTCCATCAGCACTCTCTCTTTTGTGCTCCAATAGCTTTAGTCTAGTATGGATCACATCGTGCTACAATGTATAAGTTTCTGCCCCACTACCCAAATGGACCGTGATCTTACAGCAGGCAGAGGTGATGCCTTTTATCTTTGAACCCAAGTAAGAAACACATTCCTGGGCACATGGCAGGGTTAGGTTTAATAACTATTTCAAGTATAAGCAACAGAATGAATAGATCATAAAGATTTTCCTAGGAATGGTCTTTGACCACTGATATATCTTATGAAATGACTAAAATGTCAAAAAGAATTCAGAGTTATATAAAACCCAAACTTTGGCATGCTATGTGTTCAAAATACCTCAAAGAATTCAATAAAAATCATATTGTAGGAAATGGTCTTAAGTCTATGGAAAGATCAACTCAGTATGGGGAGATCTTGGATTGGACAGGGTTCTGGATTGGTGCAGATTGGAGTCTGAATTTTGTTTAGGATGGTGCTCCTCTAACAAAAGTCACACATTTATGAGTCAGGTAAAGTAATTAATTAGTTACCAGGCCAGATGGCAGTTATGAGGGGAAGGTGATCTGGAGCATGGGGGAGGTGGATGATCACACACAAATTGAAGGGTAGTGGGTAGTAGAAAGTGATTAGGAAATGTGGTTTTATTTGTTCTTTTTGAGGAACACGAGTCTTTCAACTTCTCTTGTTCCTATAATAAATAACAAAAGTTTTTATTTTATCAGTGGGAAACTCTCTGGACGAATACTAATCTAAAGTATCCCAGTTCTATGCCTTGGGTGACAAGGCATTCAAGGATTTATTGGATGTCAGAAGGACATAGTTCTCTAAAGTGAGGGCGTGTTGCCTAAACCAATGCATATTCTACCAGGGGAGAAAATGAATGAATTTGTAAAACATTTCATGGCTTGACAGGCATCTGATTTACCTCAGTACAAAAGAAGATTAAAACTGCTCTCAAAGGCAGATGTCAGCTTATTTGTTTGACTAACAGAATTATTCTAACCACTCATCTCTCTCATTACCACTGGAAAAATAAAAGAGTAGCTGGAAATGAAAACATAAAAGAATGTGAATAAAAGGCCAGAGTTAAATGGATACATCAGAACTTCTTTTGATGTTATAAATTTCCAGGCTTGAATTCTGTCAACAAGCACAGCACTTCAAAAGGTGAACCTTGCTGCTATTACACATAGCTAAAGAATATAAAACACTATTATGCAACCAAAGTATACAATATTTCAACCTGTTAGAAAAACCATTATAGAAAGAGAAAAGATTATCATTTCCCTAATTCTTCATCTAACAATAGTGTTAAATCCATTGCTACCTAGAACATGTATGTCTCCTACAATGGAGGTATGATCCTAGAGGATAATAGAACATTCAGTCTATTATTCAGTCTCTATCTAGAGTCATATGTTTGGTCTTCCCTCAGAACATGACTTAAGGATTAAAGAAATCATTTGTCAATAATTCTTTTTTGTTTTCTTATCTTAAACTGTTTTGGACATAGTTTTAACTCTCAAGAAGCAAGAAGTGAGCAGAAATAGGTAAGAACTATAACCGTTTTTCTATGAAAGAAAGTCATACACAATTTGAGACCAGGAACTCATATCAACTATTGCAGGATAAAGCACTACCATGATGGTACCTGGTTCAACCTGATTACTTCACTGAGGCTGATTTTACCTGCCAGACTATCTTGAGGCAGATTTATTAGATTTGACATATGACTCTTTTTTTTTCTTAATGTTTATTTATTTATTTTTGAGAGACAGAGAGAGAGAGAGAGAGAGAGAGAGAGAGAGAGAGAGAGAACAAGTGGGGGAGGGGCAGAGAGAGAGGAAGACACAGAATGTGAAGCAAGCTTCAGGCTCTGAGCTGTCAGTGCAGAGCCTGATGCAGGACTTGAACTCATGCAGGAAATGACTCTTAATGAAGCTCTTTGTATTATTGATTTTTATACACTAGAGATTGTGCATTCATAACATGATACAAAGTTCTTACAGCTAATATTATCCCACTTCAGGTAATATGCAGAGTACGAGTTCAATGGTCCACAGTTCTTTGTGCAGTCGTTACCATATATTTCACTTCTTCATACATTATAAACCTGACCAAATAAATATTTTTATTTTAATTTTAAGTAGTTAGTAATCTTTTAAAGGGATTAAGAGAAGACGGAGAGATAACCATTTATATTCATCCACATATTTACCATGTGCATTTCTTCTGCATTTCTTCTTCCTGATTCCTGATTCCATATGGTATCATTTCCCACTAGCCTTAGCATTTCTTATGGTGCAGGTGTGTGGAGTGAATGTTTGTTGTTTTCTCTTGTCTGAAAATGTATTTATTTTACTCTCATTGTAAAGGACAAGAATGCTGGTTTCTTTCCCTTTCTCTTTCTTTCTTTCTTTCTTTCTTTCTTTCTTTCTTTCTTTCTTTCTTTCTTTTTCTTTCTTTCTTCCTCTTCCTTCCTTCCTTCCTTTCCTTCCTTCCTTCTTTTCCTTCCTTCCTTTCTTTCCTTCCTTCCAGTTTTTAAAAAATATCCTTCTATTTTCTTCTGACCTAATTGTTCTGATGAGAACTCAATCATGATTTATATCTTTGCTTGTCTGTATGTAATGTATATTTTTTCCTATGACTACTTTATAATAATCTCTTTATCAGCAATTTGATTATGGTATATCTGGGTATGGTTAGTTTCATGTTTATCCTGCTTGAAGTTTCCTAAGTTTTTAGGATGTTATTACCAAATTTAGGAAATTTTTGGTCATTATTCATTTATATTTTCTCTTCCATTAAGTTTATCCTTTCCTTCCGGGATTTCAGTTACACATTTGTTGTACTGCTTACTATTATCCACAGGTCCCTAAGTCTATGTTAATTTTCTTGCAAGTCTTTTTTCTCTATGTTTTTCATATTGGGTAATTTCTATTGATCTGTCTTCAAGTTTACTGACCTATTCTTTTTTTTTTTTTAAATGTTTATTTATTTTTGAAAGAGACAGAGACAGAATGCAAGTAGGTTAGAGGCAGAAAGAGAGGGAGACACAGAATCCGAAGCAGGCTTCAGGCTCTGAGCTGTCAGCACAGCTGTGAAATCTCACAAGCTGTGAGAACTCACAAGCTGTGAGATCATGACCTGAGCCAAAGTTGGACACTTAACCAACTGAGCCACCCAGGCACCCCAACCTGACCTGTTCTTTATGGTCTCCAATTTGTTGTTAAGCCAACCCGGTGAATTTTTCATTTGAGACATATGCTTATAAGTTCTAGAAATTGAATTCTTTATAGGTTTCATTTCTTTGTTGATTTTTCTTGTTTATTCCTTATGCTTATTTTTCTTTTATGTCCTTGAACATTATTAAAGCCTTTTTAAAGTTCTTGTCTGACAATTCCAATATCTGGGTCATTTGGGGATATGGGGATCTGTTTCTATTGACTTCATTTTTCTTTCTTTTTTAAAATTTTTTTAATGTTTATTTATTTTTGAGAGTGAGAGAGAGACAGAGCATGAGTGGGGGAGGAGCAGAGAGAGAGGGAGACACAGAATCCAAAGCAGGCTCCAGGCTCTGAGGTGTCAGCACAGAGCCCGACGTGGGCCCAATATGAATCATGAACCATGATATCATGACCTGAGCTGAAGTTGGACACTTAACTGACTGAGCCACCCAGGTGCCCCTGACTTCATTTTTCTTGATTTCAGTTCACATTTTCCTGCTGCTTCATCAATCTAGTAATTATTTTTGTTTTGTAGTTACTGGAATTTATGATCATTATTTTGTCTTTATTCTATTGTCTTCTTTGAAAGAGCATTAAAGTGTGTTATGTCAGAGAGTCAAATTATTGACAAATCCTTTTGCTTCTTTTGGGCGTGGTTTTATTTTATATTAGGGCTGGTCTATTTAGTTTTTTTCTCTTTTTTTTCATTAATCTTAGAGCATGTCCCTTACTCTAGAGTAGTCCTTATTCTGTGGAATTCCAACTAAATGACTGACATACCCAGTGAGGCTGGAATAACATTCAACTATCTCCTGGCTTTTTAAGACCTTTTGCATCTCTGCTATGGGACAGCTGTGAGTCCCCTGCAGCTACTGTCCGTTAGGCCCTGTGGTATCTCTCCCTGTGCATGTGCAGCCAGACCCTCTGCCAATGACCTTCTGTGTAGATTTATGGAACACCACTCCATACAGAGCCTTCCTTTCCAGTACTCTATTCCTTGGTTTCCAGAAACTTTTGTAGTTTCAAACTTTAATACTGCCCCCACATTCAGTGAGACCACCAGCCTCTGCATGGGCTCCACCTCCCTGAGCTGTGCTCTGGAAAATGTCCCAGGAAGGAAGCCAGAAAAATATGATGCTCATCTTGTATTATTTGTTTTTGTCAATTATAGAAGTCCTGAGAGGACTTGTGTTTAATGCCTAAAAAATCATTGTCTCATATATTTTGTCCAGTTTTATAGTTTCTTGTGGCAGGAGGGAAAGTCTGGTATCATTTTATTTCATCATGGTATGAGGCAGAATTCTAATTTTCTTTTATGCATGAAGACATGGATGAGGCAAAACTGTCAAGTTCCAAAATATTGACTTTACACCATAGATTACTGGCAACATATTTTGTACATAATCATTTCGCTGTGAATATAAATAAAATGTTTTATGTTAAGTTGAACTGTAGTTCTTTGATACGACTACATTTTCTACTCCTAAGACCTCTAAAATCCTCTATTCTTCCTTGCTAGATATTCAGAGTATGGTGTTGGGGCTAAAAAATACATTGATCTAATGAAAATAAATGTTATATAGGATTTAGTTAAAAGTGAAACCACATTATCATTATAACAGTTCTTAGGCTAAGTTTTTGTATCATCAACATTTATAAATGAAACATAAAAACTTAATAATTTAAGGAAAGTTCAGTCTGCCCTATGTCCCCATTATCCAACATATCTAATATAACACTTTCTTTCATGGACAGCAACATTTGTACGTAGCCCCATGAAAGTTGTTGAAGCTAGGACACCGCCATGAATAGATCATTCTTAAAATGAATAGTTTTGTTCATAAAGAAGGAGACCCAGGGGAAAGTCTTTCACTTATACAAACACATTTGTTTTCGAACTGAGATGAGCAGTGAGGTCATCATGTTTTTATGTAATCAGAAGACATGAGGCCTTGATAACATTTCCACCAATCTAGTCAGGAGTATTCCAATGAATATTTGAGTTTTATTGAAATTTTACTTTTATAAGCCTTGTAAGGGATGCTTTTGGAATGGTGTTTTGTCTTTATCATAACTTTATTTATTTATTTTTTTAACATTTTTATTTATTTTTGAGGGACAGAGAGTGAGCAGGAAGGTAACACAGAGAAAGAGAGACACA
Organism: Panthera pardus; assembly: GCF_024362965.1. Classification (NCBI taxonomy): domain Eukaryota; kingdom Metazoa; phylum Chordata; class Mammalia; order Carnivora; family Felidae; genus Panthera; species Panthera pardus. The sequence continues at coordinate 79,589,421 of NW_026526810.1, read as the reverse complement.
AAATCTGAAGCAGGCTCCAGGCTCTGAGCTGTCAGCACAGAGCCCAACGTGGGGCTTGAACCCATTAACTGGCAGATCATGACCTAAGCCAAAGTCAGATGCTTAACTGAGTGAGCCACCCAGAAGCCCCATGTCTTTATCGTAAGTTTATACCTAAGAGTTGAAGTCTGAATGGAAGAGAGCGAAGACTTATCAAGTCCTAGGGAGAAGAAACTGGCCCTGAAATCTGCTCATTGTAATTGTATTTTGAGTGGTTTTTTTTTATTTAAAAATCAAAGAACACAAGCAGAATTGTGCCCAGAGGTTTGCCAGTATGTTAAAAATTATGTATCTTAGTTACTCATATTTCTTCCTGAGACCAGGAAGTAATACCAAATAATCCTTTTCACCACTATCCCTTAATTTTTGTTCACTTTCCACTTATTTATGTATTTAATTAATTAATTAATTTATTTATTTATTATTACTATGTGAGTTAGGTATGGTTCATTTTGCTTTCTTTATGTTGGCTGTAAAAAGTGATAAAAATCTGCTGTTTGGGGACAGCTCTGCCTTTATAATTAACCCCATTTTCTGAAACATTTCCACTTAGGGGCAAAACTACAAGTTGAGTGATTTTTTTTTACTTCTCTAAAATGAGTTTCCTGCTAGTTAAGATCAATTCTCTGTCACATGCTTTTCCCTCTTCATCTTTTACTTATATTTTTAAGTGTTTGGGTAATTAGCCTGTTTTCTCCTGTAGCCTGTTGCCTACCATCTTTTTCTTTAATTTTTTTGCTCAAAAATATTCATTAAGCACCTACTAAAATCCAATCACTGTTCAAGGTACCTAGTAACAAAACAGATGTCAATGTCTTATCCTCATGGCGCTAATATTTTAGGAGAAAAAAAGCAAATAAAAAATGAATAAGAGAAGTGTATGGTATATCAGAAGGTGACAAATAATGTAGAGAAAAGAGGGATAGGGAGTGTAGAAATGTCAATTCACATAAGGGAGTCAGGTAAGCCATCCTTGACAAGGTGACCTGGAAGAAATGAGGGGCAAAGCCAAGCAGAGGTATGTAAAGAAGACTGTTGTTAGAAGTAGGAACTTAATGTATAAAGATCCTGGGATGGAACTCTGTTGTGTTCTAGGAAGAGCAGAGAGGCCATTGTATTTAGAGTGAAATGAACATGGAAGAAGGTAGTGTGTGAGGTTCCCCAGGGGGTAAGAAATGAGACAGATGGTGTAGGGCATTGTAAGTCATTCTAAGGGCTTTGGCTTTCATTCTGTGAGAGATAAGGAACCACTGGAAGGTTTTTGAAAAGAGAATTAACACAACATTTTAAAAGGGTCATTTTGACTGCTGTGTTGAAAACTATCTGGAAAAGAGAATGGGGCAGAGAGATGAGTTAGGAGGTCACTCTAGTAATCCAGGCAACCTATCATGGAGATTTGAACCAGAGTGGTAGGAGGGGGGGAGGCAAAAAAGTGGCCATGTTCTGGGTATGTTTTCAAAGTAGAGCTGAAAGCATTTGCTGACAAACTGGGAGTAGAGTACCAGAGAAAGAGAAGAGTTGGAATCATGTCAATGTCTTGTGCCCAAGAAATTAGAACAAGAGCCTGTATTAAATGAGATGGAAAAAAACACAGGTTACTGGTTGGAAGGAAGATCAGAAAATCTGTTTGGAATATGTTATTTTTGTGATGTTTGTTAGATACTCACACTGAGATGTCAGTGGGAATTGGATGCAGGGGTTGAATGTTTAGAGAAGAGAGGCAGGGGCTGGAGGTATAAATTTGGATGTCATCAGCATATGAATGGTATTTAAAGCATTGAGTTTGAAGGAGATCACCAAGAAAATGAGTAATGTTAAAAGTTAGAGATAAAGTGGAACCAGGAAAAGAAGCAGAAAAGGAACAGCCAGTGTTATAGGAGGAAAATCAGGAAAGTACAGGGTCTTGCAAGCCAAGTGAACCACGTTTCAAGGCAAATCAAGGATCAAAGAATATGAGGACTAAGAACTTACTCTGGTAAGTTACCTATGACCTTGACAAGATTATGTTCAGTGGAACGGTAGAGGCAAAAACCTGATTGATGTGGAAGGGGAGGAATTAAATTGGGGATACCAAGTTTGTACTAACATTTTTTTTCTTTTTTTTTTCTTTTCTTGTTTTTTTTTTTTCCCCTAGAGAAAGAGTGAATGCGAGCATGGGGAGAGGGGGAGAGAGAGAGAGAGGGGGGGGAGAGAGAGAGAGAGATAGAGAGAGAGAGAGAATCTTAAGCAAGCTCCCTGCTTAGCTCAGTGAGGAGTCAGATGGCAGGGCTCAATCCCACGCCCCTGGGATCATGACCTGAGCCAAAATCAAGAGTCTGAGGCTCACAACTGAGCCACCCAGGTGCCCCAAAGAGGTGTTTCTTTGTTTTTCTTTTTGTCGTGTAAAATGGAGCAGAGAAATGGGGAGGTTGTGGAGAGAAAAGTTGAATCAGGAGAGGGTTATTTTTAAGATGGGGAAACTAGCTTGTTTGCATGCTGATGAGAATGATCCTAGGGAATGAAAAGACAGAATGTGGGATTGAGGAAGTAATTTTCTTGAATAAGTGGTAAGGGGATGCACAAAGTCTGGGCTTTAGCAAGGAGCATGACCAGTTCATCCACAGTAAAAGGAGGAAGAGTAAAAGTCTCAAGCATCGAATGAGGATAGGTGTGCAACAGTTTGTAGAAGTGCTCTTCTGAATGCTTCAGTTTTGTCAGGAAGTTGGTAATATGGCCTCCAGCTGAGAGCAAGGATGGAAAGAACTATTTGGAGTTTTATGAGAGAGGGGAAAGGTGAGAAAGTTCTCCAGGAAAGCAGAAAAACAAGTGCTATGAGGAAGTAGAGAATGGGTGCCAAATAGTGTGAAGAATTCCCTTGAGTTCAATCACGAGAACTTAAAACTACATTAATTTGTCTAATTGTGTGCTTTACACCAACTGCATTCAACTGTGTGAGTGATCATGGACTGGGCAGGGAGATGGGTTTCACCAAGTTTCTGGTATAATCACAGAAGTAAAAACAAGGAACAGGCAATGGAGTTGAAGGGGTTTGGAAAGATGTGATTATAACCATTGACAATGGAATCCAAGTGTGGCAAAGGGCAATGGTCTTGAAAGAGGTGAAGGAGAATGAAAGGTAGTAGAGTCAGGAGTAAAGTCAGGAGATTGTCTACATTTTTGGCATTTCAGTAGATGTTTCCAGGTTGTTGATCATATGCTCACATGAGCATAGCTATGGCAATATGATCTGGTTTTACAAAAAAAAAAAAAAAAAAATCCACACAAATGGCCAGGCATTCTGAGAATTTACTAAGCCTCAAACAACACTTGTGAAAAAAGAACTGGGTGTCAGACATTTGGAGTAAGTACAGAAGATGTGCAGATGAAAAGACAATTATTACTTAGAAGTAGTTTTAGTGTAGAAGAAATATAGGCATGTAAACAGAAGACTTCGATTATCATAGGACCTCATAGATATATTCAACTGCACAGCTCTGAACCATAATACAGATCTTTCTTGTAGCTCTTCTTACACCCAGGAGGTTCCCACTATGCTAAAGAGAAATATTAATAGAAATCCTCTATAAATATTGGTCCTTTTTCCCCCAAATGCTTCACCATTCCAGCTACATAGTTCTTCCTGGCTATGACAAGCTTTCCTTCCATTTTCCCTTGCTCAGTCCTTTCCTAACTGGAAGTGACTGTCCAGTTCTTTCTTATAATGTAGAAGAAATTGACTTAACTAATTAACCATCATAAAAGAAGATTATAATTGATGAGCTAAATTCCCAATGTAGGAGGTACACAGAATTAAAAGTAAGTACTATATTATATATAAATATAAATATAAATATAAATATAAATATAAATATAAATATACTGTTTATCTTCAAAGAAGTTATAATCTAGAAGAAAATATGACAAACACTTACTGCATCTACTAATATTTAATCATTTGCAGTATATCCATAGAATTTATATTACCAATAAAATAATAAAGCATTTTATAAGAAAAATTGTGGTCCTGCAATTTATCATAATCTATAGTTGTCATAATTGTTTTAGATCTTAATTTATTTCAAATGACTAACAGTGGAGAGGAATGTACCTAAGAAGTGAAAGTTTGTTAAGTGAATATTACAGACTGAAAATCCCCCTAAATCCTAGTATCAGTGAGGCAAAAACTCACATGCTGTTAACTATAGGGATTAAGAATGCTATTTTCTCTATATTGGAATGACATAGGCCACTGCTAAATTCTTTCCCTAAGACCCAGTCTTCAAGCCCTGCTCCTTATTCTGAGATCTTGAAAACGCTACGATTGTGCTCTAGGGAATAAATTAGTGCACTAAAAAAACCTAACGAACAGTTGTTGAGAAATAAAAACAACAACAAAAAACAATGCAGCAAATTAAACACAAATGGTATCTCATAGATAAGAGAATATTTTGGAGCAATATCTAAAACTAATAAAAGTTTTATCACAATTCAAAGAAAGCATAACAAAGGAAATAAGAAAAGCCCATAAAATATTGTATAGACAGTGGTTTATGACCAACTCAATGAGTAGTTGAATTAAATATTCTTATTATCATCCCTCTACTCATCCAGTTCAGGTAAATTGAGGCTACATGTTTGCTACTTAAACATTTCATAGCAGTTACATCCTTTCACTACCAAGTTTTCAAACATTATTTGGTAGTACTAGCAAGAAAATGAATGCAATTAGCAATACTTTTCTTTTGAATAGAAGGGAAAAGTTGCTTGTGCATATAAAATATTTTTAAAACTTTGAATAGAAGAGATTGTTTGAGTCCCTCTTTCTCTTGTCATTTCCTAAAAGGTGCAAGATATGCTGCCATGTAGATTGTGGTAGAGACCAATATCTTTGTGTCTTGGTCTCACAGCTTTGTGGAAAAGATATGGGCCCAGAGGAAAGGGGATGAAACTGTCATGACAACTCACTGAGGGAACCCTGATGAGCCAAAATCTTTCCGTGCCTCAGTTTTTACATTTTTAAAAAGTTAGTTGCTAAGCTCTGAATTTATGTTCTTTTTTAATAAACAAAGAATGCAAAAATTAATAAATAAATTTTCGTTCATATATTACAAGCCAGGATCTCAATTACATACCTTCAAATCGTCCAAGAACAGATTTATTTGATTTTTCATGGTTCATCACTAAACTTCTTTGAGCCATTAACACATCATTTTATTTCTTATAAGGAATGAATCTTATAGAATGGAATCACAGAATTTTCATGCTTGAGAAAAATTTGCAGGTGGTTTTGTGCAACCCTTTTGTATTATATGGCAAGGTACTACTACTTAGAAAGAATAAGGGATACAATGAGGCTCTACAGCATTGGAAGAGTACAGACCCAGTGCACACCCCCTTTGTTACTTGTTAGCAGGATAACCTTGAACAAATTACCCTCTGAGTGTCTGTTTCCTCAACTATTGTTCTGAAGATGTCTGGCTCATGATTGACACTAAATGTGGTACCTATTTAAATTTACTATTACCTATTTTTACTATTTTAATGGTATTATTAGTGTACAATTTTTGTTAAAATGTTCCTGTTTAATATTACTGATATGATCAAGAGACATAGTTAGCACCTTTACTGAACAGAAGGTATAAAATTATATCAGTGTGGGCTTTCTCTACGTTTTACTACTTTTAAAAAACTGTTTATTTTTTATCATTTACTTCAGTTACTAAATACCTCATTCTTTAAAAATAAAACTAACTTTAGACACTGTTGCTAAACTTGAGAAGCTTAGTACTTTAGGAGAGAGCCAGGATTTTAACATATGAAGCACTTAGTAAATAATATTATGTGTATATATAAAAACATTATTTAGAAACAATAAATGATCAAATCTGGGATTGAATGGTAGTCACTGTAAAGTGACACTAAATACAAAAAAAGTTCAGAGAATGGAGAGGAGTGTGGGCTATAGTTTTCAAGACCACATGAAAAAACAGGATTTCATTTATTCAGTAATTCACTTAACTAGTAACCTAGTTATAGGAAATATTAAAAATAATTGACTTAGAAGATTATATGTTTTCTTTGGAACATGGAAGTCAATTCAAGAAGGGCTGTCTAGTGGATAGACTGATATATAGATCTGTAATTCAGAAGAAGGAAGATCTATGTGGAAACTTACACCATATATTTTAACAGTCGAAGCTATGAAAGTCAATGAGTTCACCTAGGGAAAGTGGATAGAATAAGTCATCCAAGAAGTGGATTCCAAAGAACTCTACAATTTTAACTTAGTGGTAAGTTAACTGAGACAAGGATCTAAATATATTCAACAGCATTATCAAGAAAATTACAAAAAACTTTCCTGAAATGGGATAGGCAGAAGCAATATTTTAGATGAGTTGTAGAGTGAATGAGAGTAAGGAAGTAGAAATAGTAAATATGGGCGAATGTTTCCAAGAACTTACTGTGAATGGCAGAACAGATACTGCAGAGGATCTAACCATATTTAAATGCTGACAAGAAGGAACCGGTAGGGATAGAGAAAGTTCCCTAATTAGCACAGGAGCCAGAACATAGATAAAGGTAATAAGTTTGAAGTGTGGCTATGGATTAAAAATACGTTTGTCAGTGGAATGACAAACTTAGTCTCTTGTTAATGACTAATTTTGCACATGAAATTGGAAACAAAAGGTTATGGTAAAACTGAAAAGGAATTGGATATAGAAGATGGCAGCGTAGGAGGATGCTGGGCTCACCGCACGTCCTGCTGATCACTTAGATTCCACCTACACCTGCCTAAATAACCCAGAAAACCACCAGAAGACCAGCAGAATGGAGTCTCCGGAGCCAAGCACAGACGAGAGGCCCACAGAAGAGGGTAGGAAGGGCGGCGAGGCAGTGTGTGCTCCATGGACTGGCGGGAGGGAGCCAGGGCGGAGAGGCTGCCCTCTGGCCAAGCAGAGCCCCTGAGTCTGGCTTGCAAAAGCAGAGGGGCCGGACGGAGTGTGTTCCAACAGCAAGCAGGACTTAGCATCTGGGAGGTCATAAGTTAACAGCTCTGCTCGGAAAGCGGGAAGGCTGGAGGACAAAGGGAGGGAGAGTTGCTGAGCCCTGGACAACAGAGCGCAGCTTGGCGGGAAACAAAGGCGCTCGCCAGCGCCATCTCCCTCGCCCATCCCCCAGCCAAAATCCCAACGGGAACCAGTTCCTGTCAGGGAACTTGCTCGCTCTGCGCAAACACCCAACGCTGTGCTTCTGCGGAGCCACCCCTCCGGCAGCAGGTCTGACTCCCTCCCGCTGCCACAGGGCCCCTCCTGAAGTGGATCACCTAAGGAAAAGCGAGCTAAGCCTACCCCTCCTGCCCCCGTGCACCTTGCCTACCCACCCCAGCTAATACGCCAGATCCCCAGCACCACAAGCCTGGCAGTGTGCAAGTAGCCCAGATGGGCCACACCACCTACAGTGAATCCCACCCCTAGGAGAGGGGAAGAGAAGGCACACACCAGTCTGACTGTGGCCCCAGCGGTGGACTGGGGGCAGACATCAGGTCTGACTGCGGCCCCGCCCACCAACTCCAGTTATACACCACAGCACAGGGGAAGTGCCCTGCAGGTCCTCACCACTCCAGGGACTATCCAAAATGACCAAACGGAAGAATTCCCCTCAGAAGAATCTACAGGAAATAACAACAGCTAATGAACTGATCAAAAAGGATTTAAATAATATAACAGAAAGGGACTTTAGAATAATAGTCATAAAATTAATCGCTGGGCTTGAAAACAGTAGAGAGGACAGCAGAGAATCTCTTGCTACAAGATCAAGGGACTAAGGAACAGTCAGGAGGAGCTGAAAAACACTTTAAACGAGATGCAAAATAAAATGGAAATGACCACAGCTCGGATTGAAGAGGCAGAGGAGAGAATAGGTGAACTAGAAGATAAAGTTATGGAAAAAGAGGAAGCTGAGAAAAAGAGAGATAAAAAAATCCAGGAGTATGAGGGGAAAATTAGAGAACTAAGTGATGCAGTAAAGAGAAATAATATATGCATAATTGGTATTCCAGAGGAGGAAGAGAGGGAAAGGTGCTGAAGGTGTAGTTGAAGAAATAATAGGAAATAATAGTAGGAAAAAGGCATTGAAATCCAAGAGGCACAGAGAACTCCCTTCAGACGTAACATGAAGCGATCTTCTGCATGACATATCATAGTGAAACTGGCAAAATACAAGGATAAAGAGAAAATTCTGAAAGCAGCAAGGGATAAACGTGCCCTCACATATAAAGGGAGACCTATAAGACTCGTGGCTGATCTCTCTTTTGAAACTTGGCAGGCCAGAAAGGATTGGCACGAGATCTTCAATGTGTTGAACAGAAAAAATATGCAGCCGAGAATCCTTTATCCAGCAAGTCTGTCATTTAGAATAGAAGGAGAGATAAAGGTCTTCCCAAACAAACAAAAACTGAAGGAATTCGTCACCACTAAACCAGTCCTACAAGAGATCCTAAGGGGGATCCTGTAAGACAAAGTACCAGAGACATCACCACAAGCATAAAACATACAGACATCACAATGACTCTAAACCCGTATCTTTCTATAATAACATTGAATGTAAATGGATTAAATGCACCAACCAAAAGACATAGGGTATCAGAATGGATAAAAAAACAAGACCCATCTATTTGCTGTCTACAAGAGACTCATTTTAGACCTGAGGACACCTTTAGATTGAGAGTGAGGGGATGGAGAACTATTTATCATGCTACTGGAAGCCAAAACAAAGCTGGAGTAGCCATACTTATATCAGACAAACTAGACTTTAAATTAAAGGCTGTAACAAGAGATGAAGAAGGGTATTATATAATAATTACAGGGTCTATCCATCAGGAAGAGCTAACAATTCTAAATGTCTGTGTGCCGAATACCAGAGCCCCCAAATATATAAAACAATTACTCATAAACATAAGCAACTTTATTGATAAGAATGTGGTAATTGCAGGGGACTTTAACACTCCACTTACAGAAATGGATAGATCATCTAGACACACGGTCAATAAAGAAACAAGGGCCCTGAATGATACATTGGATCAGATGGACTTGACAGATATATTTAGAACTCTGCATCCCAAAGCAACAGAATATACTTTCTTCTCGACTACACATGGAACATTCTCCAAGATAGATCATATACTGGGTCACAAAACAGCCCCTCATAAGTATAAGAGAATTGAGATCATACCATGCATACTTTCAGACCACAATGCTATGAAGCTTGAAATCAACCATAGGAAAGAGTCTGGAAAACCTCCAAAAGCATGGAGGTTAAAGAACACCCTACTAAAAAATGAGTGGGTCAACCAGGCAATTAGAGAAGAAATTAAAAAATATATGGAAACAAATGAAAATGAAAATACAACAATCCAAACGCTCTGGGATGCAGCGAAGGCAGTCCTGAGAGGAAAATACATTGCAATCCAGGCCTCTCTCAAGTAACAAGAAAAATCCCATATACAAAATCTAACAGCACACCTAAAGGAAATAGAAGGAGAACAGCAAAGGCAGCTGAAACCCAGCAGAAGAAGAGAAATAATAAAGATCAGAGCAGAAATGAACAATATAGAATCTAAAAAAACTGTAGAGCAGATCAATGAAACCAAGAGTTGGTTTTTTGAAAAAATAAACAAAATGGATAAACCTCTAGCCAGGCTTCTCAAAAAGAAAAGAGAGATGACCCAAATAGATACAATCATGAATGAAAATGGAATTATTACAACCAATCCCTCAGAGATACAAACAATTATCAGTGAATACTATGAAAAATTATATGCCAACAAATTGGACAACCTGGAAGAAATGGACAAATTCCTAAACACCCACACTCTTCCAAAACTCAATCAGGAGGAAATAGAAAGCTTGAACAGACCCATAACCAGCGAAGAAATTGAATTGGTTATCAAAAATCTCCCAACAAATAAGAGTCCAGGACCAGATGGCTTCCCAGGGGAGTTCTACCAGACGTTTAAAGCAGAGATAATACCTATCCTTCTCAAGCTATTCCAAGAAATAGAAAGGGAAGGAAAACTTCCAGACTCATTCTATGAAGCCAGTATTACTTTGATTCCTAAACCAGACAGAGACCCAGTAAAAAAAGAGAACTACAGGCCAATATCTCTGATGAATATGGATGCAAAAATTCTCAATAATATACCAGCAAATCGAATTCAACAGCATATAAAAAGAATTATTCACCATAATCAAGTGGGATTCATTCCTGGGATGCAGGACTGGTTCAACATTCGCAAATCGATCAACGTGATACATCACATTAATAAAAGAAAAGAGAAGAACCATATGATCCTGTCAATCGATGCAGAAAAGGCCTTTGACCAAATTCAGCACCCTTTCTTAATATAAACCCTTGAGAAAGTCAGGATAGAAGGAACATACTTAAACATCATCAAAGCCATTTATGAAAAGCCCACAGCTAACATCATCTTCAATGGGGAAAAACTGAGAGCTTTTTCCCTGAGATCAGGAACATGACAGGGATGCCCACTCTCACCGCTGTTGTTTAACATAGTGTTGGAAGTTCTAGCATCAGCAATCAGACAACAAAAGGAAATCAAAGGCATCAAAATTGGCAAAGATGAAGTCAAGCTTTCACTTTTTGCAGATGACATGATACTATACATGGAAAACTCGATAGACTCCACCAGAAGTCTGCTAGAACTAATACATGAATTTAGCAAAGTTGCAGGATACAAAATCAATGTACAGAAATCAGTTGCATTCTTATACACTAACAATGAAGCAACAGAAAGACAAATAAAGAAACTGATCCCATTCACAATTGCACCAAGAAGCATAAAATACCTAGGAATAAATCTAACCAAAGATGTCAAAGATCTGTATGCTGAAAACTATAGAAAGCTTATGAAGGTAATTGAAGAAGATAGAAAGAAATGGAAAGACATTCCCTGCTCATGGATTGGAAGAATAAATATTGTCAAAATGTCAATACTACCCAAAGCTATCTATGCATTCAATGCAATCCCAATCAAAATTGCACCAGCATTCTTCTCGAAACTAGAACAAGCAATCCTAAAATTCATATGGAACCACAAAAGGCCCTGAATAGCCAAAGTAATTTTGAAGAAGAAGACCAAAGCAGGAGGCATCACAATCCAAGACTTTAGCCTCTACTACAAAGCTGTCATCATCAAGACAGGATGGTATTGGCACAAAAACAGACACATAGACCAATGGAATAGAATAGAAACCCCAGAACTAGACCCACAAACGTATGGCCAACTAATCTTTGACAAAGCAGGAAAGAACATCCAATGGAAAAAAGACAGTCTCTTTAACAAATGGTGCTGGGAGAACTGGACAGCAACATGCAGAAGGTTGAATCTAGACCACTTTCTCACACCATTCACAAAAATAAACTCAAAATGGATAAAGGACCTGAATGTGAGACAGGAAACCATCAAAACCTTAGAGGAGAAAGCAGGAAAAGACCTCTCTGACCTCAGCCATAGCAATCTCTTACTCGACACATCCCCAAAGGCAAGGGAATTAAAAGCAAAAATGAATTACTGGGACCTTATGAAGATAAAAAGCTTCTGCACAGCAAAGGAAACAACCAACAAAACTAAAAGGCAACCAACGGAATGGGAAAAGATATTTGCAAATGACATATCGGACAAAGGGCTAGTATCCAAAATCTATAAAGAGCTCACCAAACTCCACACCCGAAAAACAAATAACCCAGTGAAGAAATGGGCAGAAAACATGAATAGACACTTGTCTAAAGAAGAAATCCAGATGGCCAACAGGCACATGAAAAGATGCTCAACGTCGCTCCTCATCAGGGAAATACAAATCAAAACCACACTCAGATACCACCTCACACCAGTCACAGTGGCCAAAATGAACAAATCAGGAGACTATAGATGCTGGAGAGGATGTGGAGAAACGGGAAGCCTCTTGTACTGTTGGTGGGAATGCAAACTGGTGCAACCACTCTGGAAAACGGTGTGGAGGTTCCTCAGAAAATTAAAAATAGACCTCCCCTATGACCCAGCAACAGCACTGCTAAGAATTTACCCAAGGGATACAGGAGTACTGATGCATAGGGGCACTTGTACCCCAATGTTTATAGCAGCACTCTCAACAATAGCCAAGTTATGGAAAGAGCCTAAATGTCCATCAACTGATGAATGGATAAAGAAATTGTGGTTTATATACACAATGGAGTACTACATGGCAATGAGAAAGAACAAAATATGGCCCTTCGTAGCAACGTGGATGGAATTGGAGAGTGTGATGCTAAGTGAAATAAGCCATACAGAGAAAGACAGATATCATATGTTTTCACTCTTATGTGGATCCTGAGAAACTTAACAGAAACCCATGGGGGAGGGGAAGGAAAAAAAAAAAAAGAGGTTAGAGTGGGAGAGAGCCAAAGCATAAGAGACTCTTAAAAACTGAGAACAAACTGAGGGTTGATGGGGGGTGGGAGGGAGGGGAGAGTGGGTGATGGGTATTGAGGAGGGCACCTTTTGGGATGAGCACTGGGTGTTGTATGGAAACCAATTTGACAATAAATTTCATATATTGAAAAAAAAACTGAAAAGGAATTGTGGGGCAGAAGCATGAGGAGGAAGTCAAAGTTTTATCACAGGTGTTTCAAGTTTAATCAAGCAGGAAACATAATTATGAAGAATTTAACACCAGCCAAATGCTGGAGACCATGCATCTGTGATGTGATCAAGCCACCTTCTTATATGACTTGTTTTCCAGATGTCATCTGCCTAGATATAAAAAAAAGAAAAGAAAAAAAAAGAAAAAGTGGAAATATAAATTGAATCAGAGTTATAGTATCCCTGGATGGAAGAACAGGGAATATGGGATTTGCAAGTGGTAGCAACTAAAATATTAAAGTTATGCATAATGAAGTCTTGGCTTTATTTTACAGAAAGAGGCAAATATGGCAGGGAATTAACCAATCTAGAGGAAAAGAAGAAGCAAAAAGACAAGAAGTCTCAGTGAGGACAAAGAATATGCGCTGTGTGGGTAAAAACATGAAGGAGTTGGATGACAGAGAAGGAGAGAGAAGGATGTAGGTGTTGAAGAGGTCAGAGTTGGAAGAGGTTTGGAACAGGTAATGTCTGTAGTTGTGGTTGTGGGTGACTGGGGTATAGTAACAGCAGAAATCATTGGCAAGGTTGTAGAGTGGTTCATCCCCATAGTCAGTCAAAGCACAGGGGAGTGACAAAAAGAGGAAGCCTTAGCCACCTGCAGGAATCTTTAGTGACTGCTAATGAGTGGGTGTGTAAGCCCTTGAGCTAGATCTCAAAGGTGAAGTCTCCATTAAGCCGATCCTTAGGCAGATCAAGAAGGTAGAGGAAAATACTTCTTTTTTTTTTTTGATGTTTATTTATTTTTGAGAGAACTTGAGTGGGGGTGGGGGAGGAGCAGAGAGAAAGGGGGACAGAGGAAGGATCCCAATTGGGCTCTGTGCTGACAGCAGACTGCCTGATGTGGGGCTCAAACTCACCACCCATGAGATCATGACCTGAGCTAAAGTCCACCAACTGAGCCACCCAGGTGCCCTAGAGGGAAACACTTCTAGGAATGAGAAATATCAAGGGGCACCAGGAGGGCTCAGTCAGTTGAGCATCCAACTTCGGCTCACGTCATAATCTCACAGCTCTTGAGTTCGAGCCCCACGTCGGGCTCTGTGCTGACAGCTCAGAGCCTGGAGCCTGCTTTGGATTCTGTGTCTCCCTCTCTCTCTGCCCCTCCCCTGCTCACATTCTACCTCTCTCAAAAATAAATAAACATTAAAAAAATTTAAAAAAAAAGAATGAGAAGTATCAAGAACATAGGCACCCTCACTAGAGGAGAAGTATGAGTAGAGAATAAAACTGACATCTCTTAAATTTGCCAACACTGGCTAGTTGTGAAACATCTTGCAGCAGAGAGCTGGAAATCTTGACTGAAACAGTCTGCATTATTGTGTACTGCATGTGTTTGTCCAGTATTAGTCCTATAATGACACAGATAAGAATTAACTTCATATCTGATCTTTTCACACAGTTTTTGGTTTTAAACTTTGACTTCAAATATTAAATTGAAATATTAAAATATTTTTTAAAAGAGGCAATGTGTCGTCACTGGTGAAATATGGTAATAGTACGTTCCCATTTTAATTTAATCACAGGATATATTTTCTTCTCTATAAATTATATACACTTCCTAACTTTATATATATGTGTTTAATTTAGCATTTGGATATGAATAAGAGACCACATGCTTTTAATTCTATTCAAAGAAATTGTAAACCAATTTCTTTCAGGTCAGGCTGATAGAGAGCAGATAAAATATATTTTCTTCTCAGTCATTCCTCTTACATTAAGAGAGGCTTTCATCTGTACAGGTTTCTCTTTTCTTTTTTGCTTTAAGTAAGCATTGCAAATGGCAATTTTTTGTTATTAGTTGCCTACTAAATTACGATCAATTTAGCAATTTGGAGGCCATTAGCAAATTTCAAAGGCCATTTTTCAAAGTGACAGAAATAATGTGCAACGTTGTACTGCTATAAGCATACTGCTGTATTTTCTATGTTCTCTATTTGTTCCCAATTTGTTTCTGATTCACTAACAAACATTCCTTTTTGTTCTTGTATATAGTTCTCATCCCTCTTTTTATTTCATATAATAAAACTTTCAGGTCACTAGAAATAGGTTCTTAAATTCAGAGAAATACTTTTTATCTGAGATTTAAAAACATGAAAGAAAGGGAAATGCCACACAAAGGCCCAGGAAAAAAAAGTGAGAATAAACATTAAGCAAATTTAAACTTGCCGTGACTCTTCATTAACGAGTGTTTTATATAATGAGCTAAAAATACCTGGCACTTTGGTCACCTTCAATCAGCAAACATAAAATATGTGAGATAATGAAATCACAAATCAGCCAGAGGGAAAGTCTGCTCAAACAAAGCACTCAAGCCCAGTCATTGTGGGCATTGTATGTGGATTGTTTTTTAAACATTGTCAAGTGTCCATAATGTGCGCGGAATCAAAAAGAACAAGAAAGGCATGATTCTGCCACCTAAAGTATGACAGTCTTAGTATGACAAAGTGTTACTTAAGGGTCGCATGAAAAATTGTGTTTTTGCCAACTGACTTATTTTAAGTCCACTTGGAAACTTACTATTATATTTGATTAAATACTGTGAAAAATACCTTGTTAAATAAAATCCTATTGTTACTTCACAGCCACTTACTGATGGGAAGGATATGGATTTTGGAGCTTAATTTAGGTTCACAATCCTGACTCTGCCCAGACTTAATAACTAATCTTGGGCATTTTACTTAACATCTGTGTGCCCATCTTGGTAAAACTGGGTTAATGGACCCTCCACAGGTTGTTGTTAAAGTTAAATGAGAAAACATATGTGTTCCTCGTAGACAGGAGATACACAATGGTTGTAATAACTTCCTTCTCTCCCAATAGGTCCCACCCTCTGTTCTATGCTAGTAATTATAGGGCATATATCTTAAAGTTTGGAAAAAAAATTCAAATCTCACACACATCAGAATTCCTTAGTGTAAATTTTGAGTAAAACCTAGAAACATAATACACGTGCATCAAATCAAGTAAGTCACTCATAATTTTTTTTTTTTTTTTTTTTTGAGACAGAGAGAGATAAAGCATGAGCAGGGGAGGGGCAGAGAGAGAGGGAGACACAGAATCTGAAGCAGGCTCCAGGCTCTGAGCTGTCAGCACAGAGCCGGATGTGGGGCTCATACTCACAAAACTGTGAGATCATGACCTGAGCTGAAGTTGGACGCTTAACCAACTGAGCCACCCAGGCGCCCCAGTCACTCATAATTTTTAAGTAACGTGATTTTTCTTGTAAATTTACCTTCCAATTGATTTTGTATAATTGTATGATTCAAGACAATGAAGACTAAGTCAAACTGTCAACTATTATTTCAAAATCTCTCTTGGAAGTCTCTCTTTTTGGCTGGGACTGGCAGATTCTCATAGATACTATTGGCTAATGTATGTCCATTGATTGCTTTTGCATTGTAGACGACATGCGTTACTACCAAATCATTTTAATACCTCTTCATCTAAAGTGGACTCCTTATCAGATGCTCATATAATCACATCCACTCAATGTTACTCTATTTGAAACAATTTCAACATAAATAAATAATTATTTTTAAACATATAATTATGGAAAGAATTAAAATTAGATCTACTATGCATCTATAATGCAACAATATCAATCAAGGCATTCAACTGTTATTTCAAGCTTATATTCTTCCCATGACATCTCATTTCCTCAGAGAACATCTTAGAGACTGTCTGATTCAAATAGGCAGATTATGTCTGTTAGTCTCCTTTGGCATTATCAGGAATATAGGGGATCTAAGTTTCCAAGCAGAAGATTTGGAATCTGATAGAAGGCAAACAGAGAGATCAGAATCTCAGTGGCAGAAACATGCTCTTTTCCCCTACTGAAGAGAGACAGGATTTTCTCAAAATAGGGTCCACTGAATGCTGAATTCCAAAAGATACTTCATGAAAAAAAATTATGTAGTCAATTTGGAAACACATAATACCATATCCCCCTCTTGGAAATAATCAGCATATTGAATGCAAATAGACATATTGAAGGCTATGAGTAACTCTAGAGGAAGAAAAAACCTGTTAGCCTGAAAAGCTCACAATTCCCTGAACCCCTTACTCTCAGAAACACTTTTGCATGTAACTCATATTTTCTGCAGACAAAATAGACCAACTTACCTCTCACAAAATGAAAGGCTTGGTGCTTTCTGTTTCAAATTAACACAAACAAATTGTTTGTGTCATTTACCTCTTGATTGTATGGGTCTAATTAATTGAAACTTTCCAGATATTTTAGAATATGTTTTTGCTAGGTGTCTGTTACAAAAAAATGAGCAAGCATTTAAATAGTTCAGATTCCCCAAACCAAGAAAGTCTTCAGTTATTAGCCTACTTCAGGCAAAAGCTTGAAAAGGTCTTTTATCAAAGTGTCAGAATAAGAGCTATGGTCTGGTCTCTAATGCAGTGGTAGAAATTCTGTTTTTGCCGGAGAGACTGGTGTGGTCAGAGGCAAAAAAACTATCTCAGCACAGATCATGGTAATTATATGTCTTTTGGTTTAAATGTTGGAGCAACACTAAATTACTTGCCACAAACTTAATGAAAACATAACTAACGTCAGATAGTAGTTTCCATGAATGCAGCTGTTCTCCAATGATTTTAAACTCTGTTGCCTGGATTGTTCAACCTCCCTCATCTTCTTACCTAATCTCCCTTGTTTAGTTAACTCAGTGGAACAGAAGAGAGTGGTCGGCACAACATACATTTCCATTTTAACTTTGCTCCTGAAAGGGGATGACAAGCATAATATTCTTTCTACTGCTCAAGATGTCATGGCTTAGAGAAATGGCAGGGGCAATGCTTGGCCTGGTTGTAACTTCCATCTGATACCAACCTAAACAGAAAGAATTGATTGCTACAAAATCAGCCAATCTAACATCTTGGAGGAATTCACCATATATTCATTGGAAGGAAGCCAAATGCTTTTCATAGATCATTTTTCTGGAAAAGTCTTCATAAAGCCAGCATCCTGGGCAGCATAAAAGGCAGTCCCAGAACATGATTGTTAACATGTTCCTTTTTAAGGTGGAGGTAAATTATTTTTAAAAAATGAGAGTAATTTCTTTTTCCTCCTACACTAGTGGTACATCAAGGGTAAGCATCGGTCCATATTGGTTATAGGCACTAAAGGGGTGTATTGACTGTAATAAACTTAAAAATAATAAAGCCAACAAAAGGCTGGTCTGCTTTTATTATCACCATGCACCATCAATGCTAAGCACTGTCAGTGATAAAATATTATGCATTGAAAAAAATACTCTGTTGGCTTATATTCAAACAATTATTATAATTTATAATTATAGTTATAAGTGAGTTTACTAATATATCTGTAAAGTTCAAATTAACACATTTTTATTACTTATCATTTAATATAAGCTATATTGTACATGGAAGTTAATTCAGAAGGTTCCCAATTTTACTTTTCCTCCAATTATATTCCTCCTTTATAAATATATATATATCTGTAATTAACATTTCTTTCGTGGCCATTATATTATTATTATTATTATTATTATTATTATTATTATTATTATTTCCTTCATTTCATAATTATTACTGAGAATCATTTCACCATACAGAAGAGTGTTTGTTTAAAAGTGGTTATTCTCGGGGGCACCTAGGTGGCTCAGTCTGTTAAGCATCTGACTTCAGCTTAGCTCATGATCTCATGGTTCAAGGGTTCTCACCCTGCATAGGGCTCTGTGCTGACAGCTCAGAGCCTGAAGCCTGCTTCAGATTCTGTGTCTCCCTCTCTCTCTCTCTGCCCCTTTCCTGCCCATGCTCTGTCTCTCTCTTAGAAAATAAACATTAAATTTTTTTTTAATAAATAAAAATTAAAATAAACATGGTTATGCTTTGGTTGCCAAATATGCCACATATCTACTCTCCCATTTGGGTAGTTTCATTCATCAAAATGTCTTTTGAGAACATAGGAGTACGTACAGTGCTTCATCTATGATTCATACACCCAGTTTCTTCAGACTGTGTTTCATGGTTCATTCTTACGTTATGAAGCAATGACTCGTTTGTTTGAGTTGCATGTATTCTTCCTTGCAGGAAATTTGACTTTTAATGTGTTCTTGTTTACATCTTTGGTCTGAGACCTTTGTGATAGAGTTCAGGTGGAATTTTAAAGACTGTCAATGGAAGGACTTAGAAGAATATTTCTGGAATGCCAGATGATAGTGCCCCTCAGGTATGCCCCTGACAGAGTTGAAAATACAGGTCTCTCACAAGAACAGAGCTCACAAATAGAAAGCAAAGCTTCAAGAACTAAGACAATACCCAAGGCAGAAAAAGAAAGCTCCTTCAAGATCATCTAAAAGAGTAGTGCTCAACTTTTATTGGTGAAAAACCACTGTGCTAGACATTGGTGAAAGTTTTAGGTCCTCTCCTCAGAACATCACTTATATCTGCACAAAGTATACACAAACCTTTACAACTTCTCATATGATACCTGGAGTTTCACAGACTCCATCTTTGTAGTCTGTATCCAGAAACTCTGGTCTAGCTCAGAAATGATGAAAATTACCCACAAAAGTGGAGTGACCCACCCAGCATTCTTGGAAAGGTTTTGTTGATTCCAATGTGCCTTGTACCATACTACTTAACGTTTGCTGAATAACAGGCTCATAAATAAATATCCATTAAGATGAGATTATGCAACACATTTTAAATATAAAAATAATTCACATGTTGCTAATAAATTAGTTGTCATGAATTTCTCTTAACATTTTGCATCCTGTTAACATATTTTGCATTATATAAAGCTTAAGACTGTGTGTAAGTGCTAGATATCTTTAAGCCACAATCTCTTCATCTCTTAATTAGGATATTGATTGCTGCTTAAGAGAATTATTTCAAATAATACAGCAGGTTCTCAATAAATAATAGCTGCTATTATGAGTTATTATTATCCGCATTATTAAGACTGGGAGAAATCTTAAAGGTCACACAGTCTTTTTCCAACAGGAAAACCAGGGGCAGTAACTTTTCCAGGAACGTGCAGCTAATTCATAACAGACTACTGATAAAGAACTCACAGTAATATGTGTAGGATCCTCAGCCTCCTCTTCTCCCCAAACCTTATTTCCACTCCACTTTAAGTTCCCAGGAAGAGAAATAATCCTTGCTTATATATGCATAAGGAATGCTTTCTCCCTTTCCTTGAATGTCTTATATTCTTTGATTTTTTTTTAATTTTGTTATTTTTTATAATGAGCTTACCTGATTGTATGTGTGTGCATCTTTCTATCATGTCCCTGTTTTTTTTTTTTTTTTTTTTTAAAGATTCCCTAATCAATTACTGGTAAAAGATCCATAAGCACTAACTGAGTAAGTCCAGACCTCATATCCAAAACGAAGAGCTCAAGATAAATATGGAAGCCAAAACTTCTGTATACTACACTGGCTTAGGTAAACAAAGCTGACTTACTTTCTGCTTGGCCAGAAAAGTTAAAACAAAAAATAAAACAAATGAGGTGAAATCATCACCCTATTGCTGTGATGTGTGCACATCCTCTCCACCCCCTTGGGCCCCCAAGGATGGGGAGGATTTATCATTTTCCAGGAAATTGTGTTAGAAAAGCAACATCTCCTCTCCCTATCCCATCAACATTTTTGTTCGAGTAAAATTATGTTAATAACAACTTCCAGAATGGCCTGGAATGAGGAAAAACATCTCTAACATTTAGTCTCAGAAGCTGTGTATAGAAGCAGATTGGACTGAGGTCACCATCTTTGGATTGACCAATGGTCAAGATGGAAGAGATTGAGAGAAGTTCAGGAAGGATTGTCTAGGTGAGAGTTTCAGGGCCGTTCTGGCAGCAGTGAGAGGAATGAACCTTTTCTCTGCCAGCCCCCTCAGGGCATAGCTGCCCTTCTTGTAACCCCACCAGATAGTCAGGTGATGTGAGTGGATGTAGAATAAAGACCACCCAGCAGAGGCAGCAACCTTAGGATTGACAATTTGGAGAAAGCAAAAGTTAAGAAGACTCTTTTTTTATCTGCTGGAAAATACTTTTTTTTACCAAATGCTTTTATTTTATTCTCCTCCATAAATACTGTCGGCGCTTTTTCATTGAGGTATATACTTTCTTTGACATAACTCAAGAGCTGGGGCAGGGGGTGGACCTTCTGAACTCTCTAATGCTTTCCTCCAAATAAAATATAAATGCCAGCTGTGCTTTCAAGTTTTTATGTTCTCACAGATGGGCTAAGATTTTTCTATGCTCTGTTAACACTTGAACACAAGTTCCTAGCTCGCTGGCTCATTGTTACTGAAATCAAATGAAATGAATAAATTGAAACCTATTATGAGTGCCTGATATTTAGTAAGTGTTCAATGTATATTTAGTGTATAAATGAATAAATGTAAGATACTCTGGACCAGATACCAAAATTTAAAACTACTGCTAGGAGAGTGATTTAATATTGCATTTTTCAAGTTATCTTTTTCTTTAAAGAGGTTCAGATAGAATGGGTAACACATATGCTTGCACACATGGCAAGATGTTTAAAAATCAAAATTGCACTCTTAAAATTTGTGATTTATAAGTCCTATTAAGAGAAGAACCATAACAAGAAAATTAAAGAAAAACAAAAGTGTTACTTCTTGCCTTTGAACACCATACAAGCATTATTCCACTGTAGATATGATATTGTAACCCATCAAGTCATATCCTTGTGGATTAGTCCAGTTTTTCATAACAGTCTGGACATTTTAGAGAATGATATATCTTTTTTTTTTTTTTTTTACTTTTACCTAATCCAGCCTTACAGATTTATCCCTTATGTGTGTGTATTGATAATGTTTCAGCATTCCCGCACTGCAGGAGTGGGCACAGTGGACAGAGGCTGTATACTTCTTTCTCATATGATACTTTGCTGATCATCTTTTAAGTCCTATAGTCACACAAAGGCTGTTTAACTGGCTGGATGTTTGGTGCATAAAGCTTGGGGACCACTCCAATTTTCTATGCATAACTCTCTCCACTTTTCATTTTCAAATAGCTGAACAAAATGGTTTTGTGTAAAAAGCAATACTTTAATAATTCTTTCCTGATAATGATGATGGGGCCATTTAATTATTTTTTCCTGTTATAAAAAATTCCATCAAGATTTCAGCCTTCTATTTATCACCAGACAACCAGTTGACACTCATTGGTAATTTAAATTGCTCTTTATTAATTTTATGCATAATTAAAATTTCATTTGAAAGTACCAAATTATGAAGATGAAGAAAGTTGAAGCCAGACAAATTTGAAAGGGATAATAATTACACTACCATTTTCATCTGGAACACATTAGAAAACTAACTACCCTTTTTAAGGTTTCATTAAATCAAGCTATAAATGAAAAGTGAACAAAGCTGAAGAATAATCTACTGTAATAGTCAGTAGTGAGAAAAGAGGAAACCCCAGGAGAGGTTGCCAAATAATTTAGCTGTTTACATGCAAACACCCAGTGGAAAACAAATTGAACTTAAAGCAAATAGATTTAAAGCAAATCTTGCCCCATACTTCTTGGTGTCTTTGTAAATATGGTAATAACAATCAGAGAATTATTCTGTGCTTTTGTTATTTGTACTGCAATATGTAGATTCAATTAATGAATTTTAATATAAAATGGATTATGCAAAAAAGAGATCAATAAAAACTCAATTTTATAATAAAAATATTTACTAACTAACGTCTTTATTGACATTTAGCTTTGAGATAAAGAGTTGGTACAGTACAATTTTTATTGATCAATAATTAGAATAATTTCACTATTTTCGTTTGTGTGTATGGATAGCTCGTAAAAAGGTAAGCTTCATATACTCACACAGAAATATTAGACTTACTGAATCAGGTAATCAGTCTCTGGGAGAGAGTCAGACACTTTTGGAAGCTACATTAACATTTTAAGGTCACTAAGGGGTCATTAGAAAATTACATTAGGTTTTTATGTAGAAAGTTGAAAGGCAAAAGAATAGGTGAGTACCTGGCATTTAGGTAAGCTCATATCCTCAGCTACCTTCGTTTAAGTTGTTAGGAAGGACTTGCCCATTTGTTTTCCATTCTTATACACCAGTGAGAAATTGAAGAGTAATAACTAGCGTCTGACGCTAGTAATAACTAGCGTCGGCTCAGGTCATGATCTGACAGTTTAAGAGCGTGCTTGAGATTCTCTCTCTCCCTCTCCTTGCCCTTTCCCTGCTGTGTTTTCTCTCTCTCGAAATAAATAAATAAACATTTAAAAAGATTAAAATAAAAAGAACTAGCCCTCAAATCCATGATGGCGTTCATTAATCCTCAAACGAATTTATGCCTGCCCTTATTTTAAATTATACTGGCCTTCTTGTTCTCATATGTGTGGAATAAACTATTGATTTTCCAGACTTACATGAACTCTTTCAGGTCAACAAGGAGATGTTTCCCAAGCTAGAGTGATAATTTATTTAATGGTACTTTGTCTGCCTAAAAAGGTCAATATATATGATTTGTTATTGTTGTTTTTTCTCCCTTTAACAAAATCTGGCCTGAGACTGCTGTGGTTTGGTTCATACTAAAACAAGGAATAGTTGACCATTTGTTACTGTTAACAAGGAAATACTGAAATTAACATGGACATATTCTATTAAAATACATTTTAAAATGTGGGGAAGAAACAATGAGTCTGTGTCTGTGTAATCATAAATAAACTACAATGCTCAGGTCTTGTGTATGTAGTTCAAAATATCACTTGGCAATACCAAATAAAACCAAAACCAAATAATTTAATAATAAATTTACAGGCTATGTCTATAATTATCCAAAAAGTACAAAAAAATCACACTGGTTGATGAGTATAGAAAAACAGGCCAAAAATTTAAAAAGCAGGAAAATCCCATCAAAATGTGTAACAGAGCTCTGAACGTATACTTTAAAAATTAATTTTTAAAAAATGCGTCTTACTAAAAGTAGTGGAAGAAAATAGAGATGAAGGAAATTGAAAAGGAAATACTCTTTTTCTGTACCTCTTGCGATTTTACAACTGTATCTAGGATCATAGAATTTGGACTGCTCAAATCACTGCAAGTGTTTAGACAATGAAACTAAAATAGAATAGAGGTAAGACCAGAAAACGTGTCTAAGTCAGTGGAGGGTCAATGACTAAGTTCCCTGGCTGGTATTCTTTCCACACTCCACTCCTTCCTTTCTTTGTCTCATCAGCCTGGCTGCGCTTTGTCTCAGTGAAACCTCTTAAAAAATAAGCACTGTCTACCATAAGGAACCCCAAACTGAGGTAGAGGAGTGCATAAAAGTTTAATAGATGGCTTTACCCACAGATCCAGATATTACTTTTTTTAACATTCAAGTGAATATATTTCTATAAGATTTTCCAGTTGATTCTCTTACTGTGAAAACATTGACTTTCATTGTTAGAAATAATTTTTCCCAATTTCCTTCTATATATGAAATGCTATTAAGCTTATTCATAAATGAGCTCATAAAAATGAGAGAAATGCACTGGAAAGCTAGAAGGAGAAGGAGAGAACAAGGACAAGTGCAGTGACATAGTTCTGTGCTACCCAGACCTAAAGTTCTACCCCAGTTGGGTAAGAGACAGCAGCCTTACTGGATGCTGGCACACACACTTTGAATGACTTGGAATTCTACACAAATATATGGCTCTGGTGAGTCGTCTTTTTGTATGCATGACACTCCCTTAACTTTCCCCAGAATGAGGGATTTCTGTCCAGCTACCACATATGGACATAACTAAATTTATGATTATGGAGACTTTCATTGTAGAAAATAATTACCAAATTTTGCATGTATGTGTATAGTGTGTGTGTGTGTGTGTGTGTGTGTGTGTGTAGGGTAGTCTAGGCAATGCTATTTCTTTAGGAGGAAATAATACTATTTCCAGATCAACTGGAAAATGGGCCCTTTGTGCCCCACACCCAGAACCTGAACCTCTAATGATGGCAATGAAATATGAAAAACACTTTGGAAATATTTCTAAAAATAATCAAGCAGTTTTGAGAAAAAAAAAAAACAAAACAAAACTAGAACCTATAGACATGAAAAATACAATCATTAAAATTAAAGACTGAGTGACAGATTAATAGAATAATAGACACACATAGAAAATTAGTAAGCTAGCAAAGACACCTGAAGAAATTACCCAGAATACATCACAGAAAGACAGAGATCAAAAATAAAAGATGTTTAGAGATATAGAGAATAGAGGGAAAAAATCTAATATATGTTTAATCACATTTTCTGAAAAAGAAGAGAGTGAAAGCAGAGACAATACTTGAGAACAGGTGAGTTTCCAGAAGTGATGAAAAATACCAATCCACAGTATCATTTTTCTATTACTGTGTAAATGATTTCCGCAAATTTAGAGGCTTGAGGCAAAACAAATTTGTTATCACACCGTTGCTATGGGTCAGGGATCTAGGCACAACTTAGTTGGGCCCTTTGCTCAGAGACTCATAAGGCTCCAAACAAGCTGCTGTCCAGAACTGGGATCTGATCTAAGGCTCAGGGTTCTCCTTCAGGCCTAGTGGTATTGGCACAATTTCTTTCCTTGCAGCTGCAGGAGTAATAAATAGTTGACCTTGAACAACACAAGTTTGAACTATGCAAGTCCACTTATATGCAGATTTTTATAGTAGAGTATACTGTACAGGGTAAAGTAGTACACTGTAAGTGTATTTTCTCTTCCTTATGATTTTCTTAACATTTTCTTTTCTCTAGGCTATTTTATAGTAAGAATACAGTATACAGTACATATATACATATATATGCTACCATCTCTGTGTTAATTGACCGTTTATGTCATCATTAAGGTTTTTGATCAACAGGAGGCTATTAGTAGTTAATTTTTAGGGAGTCAAAAATTAAATGCAGAGTTATTATATGCCCCTAACCCCCACATTATGAGTACGTAATGTACTTTTAATTCCTCAGGTCCTTGCTTCATGACCCTCCATTGGCAGTTCACATGTGCTTGTTTGCTTCTTCAAGGCCAACAGGAGAATCTTCCTCACTTTGAATCCTTCTTTCTGGGAAGATTTAGACTTCTTTTTAAAGGGCTCATCTGATTAAGTCAGGCCCACCTAGGATAATTTCTTTTTTGATTAGCTCAAAGTCAGTTGAGTAGAGGCTTTCATTACATTTTCAAAATCCTGTCATCTTTTCTATACAGCATAACCTCATTATGGGAGTGAAATTCCACCAGATTCATAAATCAACCAAGTGACTCTCATACCCAAGAGGAGAGGATTATACAAAGCACATCTATCATAGGACAGGAATCTTGAGGACCATCTTAGAATTCTGCCTACTACATGCAGATTGAAGAATCCAAATAAATCTCATGAGGGATAAATAAAAATGAATCTATACACATCAACAAGACTGAAAATCTTTAATGACAAAGGAAAGATCTTAAAAGTGGCCACAGAGAAAAGAGAAATTAACTTCAAAGAGGCAGCAGCTGGACCAAGAGTTGACTTCTCAACAATAGCAATGGAATCCAGAAAAGCATTATGATATAATTGATATGCTGAAATAAATCAGTCTCACTCTGTAATTATATGACCAGTGAAAATATATTTCAAAAATAAAAGTGAAATAAAAGCATTTTCAGACAAACAAAAACCAAGAACACCTCACCAGCAGAACCACACTAAAGGGAATTCTAAAGCAGAAGAAAGTCATGCCAGATGGAAAACTGAGATGCAAAAAGAATGATGAAAAACAAATTAGTAACTTAATAAATCTAAGTAAATATCAACCTTATAAAAATAATGTCTTTGAAGTAAAAAAATTAATCTACATTTGATAGCATAAAATTCATGGAACAAATGCTATAAACATGTTTTAAGGCTTAAGGAGGGTAAAAGTATTTATAACTCTTGCAGTTTGAGAAATTAATTTTGTGTGTTTTAAGTGTAAGGGTAAGCACCAAAATAATAATAATAATAATAATAACAATAATAATAATAATAATAATAATAATGTATAGTTTCTGAACTAGCAGAGGAAACAAAAAATGTTTATAAGTACTTATTCAGTCTAAAAAGAAAAGGGAGGCAAAAAACAAAAGCCACATTAAGTTATCAGGAAAAGTAAAGCAGAAAAGCAGACATTTTAAAAGCCAAATATGCTAGTAATATTATATTAAATATAAATGAACTGAATGCTCTCGCTAAAAGATAAATAGGGTTAAACTAAGTGGCAAAACAAAACCTAATTATATTTTATTTACAAAAGACATTTAAAAGCAGATAAAAAAGTTGAAAGTAAAAGAATGAAAAAGATGAATCAAGCCCATAATAATCAAAAGAAATTGTGTTGAATATTAATATGAGACAAAATATACTATTTGGCAAAAAAATTACTAGAAATAAAGAAGGTCACCTCATAATTATACAAGGATAAAAGTATGAGAAACATACTACTTTCAATTTGCATACATTTAATTATACATAAAAAATAATAGAAAATTTAAATGTATCTCTTCCAGGGAATGAAAAAGTGAGCAGACAAAAAATCAGCATAGATATATGATTTCAACAATATAATTAACAAGTATGACCTAATATGTTTGGAAAAATGCACTTGGGAATTATGAAACAGTTACACATTCTTTCCAAGTACATGAAGAGTATTTGGAAAACCAGCAATCACTTACTAGGCAAGAAAACCAGTTTTGAAAATTTTAAAGAATTAATCTTTTTCACCTCATTTTTGGACAAGAATGCAATTAAGCTAGAAATGAATACTAATAAAATGATCCAAAAAGGTCTATGGTTTTGAAAATGGAAAAACACACTTCTAATGACTCAGGTTCAAAGAAGTAATCACACAGAAATCACTTAGAAATGAAAAAGCACATATCTTTTGGAGTGAAACTAAAGCAGTACTTGGAAAGGTCTAGCTTTAGATATACATATTTGAAAAGAAAAAAAGAGCTGGAGAATAATTAGCTAATTATTTAAATAGTTCTCAAGAAGTCAGAAAAGGAATAGCAAAGTAAATCAAAATGCAGAAGGAAATTCATAACAAATAAAACAGCAGAAATTAATAGAAAAATAGCTACAAACCTAAAAGGACAAAGGTGAAAGCTGATTTTCTGAAAATGCTAATTAAGTTGACAAACCTCTAGGGAGACTAATTTTTTTTTTAAAACAGCAGCTTAGGAAAAACAATATAAGAAATACAAAAATGTTATAACTATAGATGCTGTAAACCTTATGAGGAAAAGAGAAAGTTTCATGAATAATTTTATGTGAATAAATTTGAAAATTCAGATAAGAATAAATTTCAGAAAATGAAACTAAAATATTTGAAAACTAGAAAACCTGGTTGTTCCCTTAATGATTAGAGAGATTGAAACAGTAATTGAAATCTGCCCACAAAGAACTATAAGCCCATATAGTTTTCCTAGTGAGTTGTGATGCAATTCCAATCTCATAAACTTCCAGAGAAAAAAGAGAACACTCCCCAATTCATTTTATGAGGCAAGTATAATGTTGATATCAAATCCTGTTGAGGACAGCAAATGAAATGAAACTTGCAAGTTAATATCACTTATTAACATATTCAACCAACAAAATATAAAAATAATAATATATAACTTGGGTGTATCTAAATAATATAATTATATTTTAATATCATACAATCAATTAATTATAACCTATGTTTATAGATTAAAGGAAGAAATTAACCTGATCCACCCCATAGATGCCAGAAAATTATAATTATTTATAGATCCTACAACTGTGTACACAGATGATAAAAAATAACCTAGGATAAATTATTAAAATTAATAGGTGAGTTTATCAAGGTTATTGGATACAAAGTCAATATATAAAAATCATTTGTTTTTCTAGATTCCAGAATCAAGTAGAAAGTAAAATTTGAATATAGCATACATACAAATATGAATAGGAGTTTATGTAAATGCAAGACCTCTACATAGAAAATGATGTTGCAAAAACTCACTGAGAAAAGTTAAAGGAGACCTAAAAAAATAGCCAAGAGGCTCTTGAGTAAAAGCAAAGTAGACTTGTTCTCCCACATCAAATCTTAGTATAAAACTATAGTATTTAAGTTTATATGCTTTTGGTGTAGGGTTGAAAAATAGACAAAAAAAAAAAGTGTTGAAAAAAGTGTTGAGACTAGAAATAGACTCACACATCTATGAACATTTGATGAATGAATGAGATGACATTGCCCACCAGTGGATAAATAATGGATTTTATCACATATTATTTTGGGACAATTGGTGATTCATTTGAGGTAGGGATGGGGGGAAGAAAATGGATCTTTACCTCCTTCCCGCTGCCCTAAAGACACACATGGAGAAAAATCAGCTCTAGGTAGATTTAAAACCTAAAGTGAAAGTCAAAAACACAAAACTTTTAGAAGAAAATATAAGAGAAATTGTTAAAGACTTTGGGGTAAGAAATTTTAACAATCCACAAAATGCCCAAACTGTAGGCAAAAAATGGATTAATCAACCACATTAAAGAACTTCTGTTCATCAAAAGACATTGTTAAAAGAGTGAAAATACAAGACATAGAGTAGGAATAAGACATTTTAAATTAATATAACTGACAAAAGTCAGAGTTCAATAGATAAATAAATTAAGGTATATTCACAGAATGAAACAGCAGTTCAAAGGAATGAACTGTAGCTACATGTACAACACAAACGAATTTCCAAAACAAAAAGTCAAGTCACGGAACAATGTATTCAACAAGTTTCAATTTACATGATGTTCACAAATAAGCAAAGCCAATTTGTGATAAAACTAGAAAACTGAAAAGAACTCAGGAGGATGTTTATTATAAATGGCATGATAGGGCAGATAAGGAGGGAATGTGTTTGGGAAGGAGCACACTTACAGTACTGACAAATACTCTATTTCTTACCCTGGATGTAGAACGTATGGGTGATCTCTACATACACAAATACACATATACAATTAAATGCACTTCTGTACATGGAAAAGGTAAGTCGATTTTATTCAACTTTAGAATTTCTCATTTTCTGCAGGTTTTGGAAAATAAGAAAGCAAACCATTTAATTTAAAGAAGGTAATCTGGAATTCTGGAGGGGGTGGTGTGAGACAAGACTCATACATAAATGACTTTGAATGATCTTTCTAACCAGTCCTTGTAAGTCTTTACAAATAACTCATTCGTAGTAATGCCTGGGTTTGTCCCACGGGGGTGTATTTTCTTAGTTACTTAACTAAGTTCAATTAATGTTACTCAATGGTGAGAGAGGTTATAAAATGTAAAACTTGAAGGAGTATTGAAAAGCTAAGACCAGAACCTAGTTTTCTTGAAATTTCTACCGTTTTTTTTTTTTTTTTTAAACATATGACAAATGTTTCCTTGGAATGATTTCTAGCTTGATGAGAGGGGGAGGGGAGAGACATTCATAATGCATGTATTCATGGGCTCCTTGAGGGCAAGGGAATATCTTTTTCATCTTTGTATCCATAGAATGCAGCAGAGTCTAATACTTTAAAGAAATAAATATGACCTTTGATAAATATATGTGTGCACAAGTATAAGAAAATCTCTGTGGGTCTATATTTATATACATACATACACACACAATGAAGTATACAAATATAATGTGTAACATTCTTTTGAGTGTTTAATATATGCCACTGACTGTGTTAAATGCTTTAGTTGTATTGATTCCTCTGGACAAAAGATGCTATAAGACAGGTACTATTATTATTGTCTTTCTACAAATGAGGAAACGGAAACAAACAAAATACAAATCTAGTCAGTTCACTCCAGAGCTGGGCTCTTGAGCACTACACTATACTATAATTACTTTAATGTCATAATAAAGGCTAAAATGTAATGCAATTCAACTTAATTCAATTCACCCAACTTTACTACACACCACTATTGGTCAAGTACTGTGTTTAGTTCCAAGAGACAAAAATAAACAGAGATAAGTATTTTCCTAGGACTGGCTACCATACATTCTTTTGGAAACTTGCTATCCCCCCCAATCCCCACACCAGCTTTAGCTCAGACCCCTGTCCCCTGTTCCCTAAGTCCCCTCTTCTGCTTAAAAATCTAAGCAGAACCCCAGCTCTCAAGTGCTGGGGGTATCAGGTGGGCCTTTGTGTTTCAGCTCTTACTTTATACCCATGTCTATGTACACTATACTTTCACCTAAATAATAATAATACAGTTCACTACATCTTAAGAAACAAAGCTCATGTTGCTTAAGACTGACTGTCCTCCCCAAAATATAAAGAACAATGATTTATTTTGCTTCTATCATTTGTTCATTGGGAAATATGTAATAATAAGTACCTCCCTTTTTCCAGCTGGATTTGTTTTTTAAGTCTCTTGGGCAAAAAGAAATCTCTGGAAAGACTAAGAGCTGAGATATTCAGCAGAGCAGACTCAGACCCTGGGACCAAAACAAAGACCTGTTTACCAGACCCGGAGAACAAAATCAAATCCAAGATTAGCAAAAGGAAGTCGAGTCATAGACCCAGAGTATTCATTTCCTAGGCTCTTGTAACAAATTACCATAAGTTTAGTAGATTCAAACAATACAGATTTATTATCTTATAATTCTGGAGATCAAATATTCTAAAATTAAGGAGTTGGCAGGGGTTCCTTTACTTCTGTACACAGTAGGGGAGAGTCTGTCTCATTGACCCTTCCCGCTTATGTTGCAGGGTTTTTTGTTTCTTTTTTACCTCTATACCCAGGTTTCATTGTCTCCTCGCTTGGAAGAATGCAGAGGTAGACACAAAGTAAAACGAGCAGCAGGAAAAAGTTTATTAGACTATAAGATTAGAAAGTAAGAATAGTATGAAACTCTCTTTACAGAAAGGAGTCGTTTGAAAGTGAATGCCTGTGACAATAGGCAAGGGTTTTTGTTTTATAAGATTCTGGTCAGCTCCCCTTACCCTTCCCCCTCTTTCCATTTCAGGTTCTATCCTTCCTGGCTGGTTAACTCTAGGTGCTGGGTTGCCCAAAGTCTCAACTCCTTTGTGTGAGGAGTCAGACTATGTCATATTGTCCCTCCTGTAACATAAGATTTTATGGTTTACTTTTTTTAGTTAGGTATTTTGATTGTCAAATTCCTGAGGGGAACCCAAGGGGGAGTAGGTGGTATCTGTTACATTCTTTTTTTAAATGTTTTTTTTAACATTTATTTATTTTTGAGACAGAGAGAGACAAAGCATGAACGGGGGAGGGTCAGAGAGAGGGAGACACAGAATCTGAAACAGGCTCCAGGCTCTGAGCTGTCGGCACAGAGCCCGAGGCGGGGCTCGAACTCACGGACCCTAAGATCACGACCTGAGCCGAAGTCGGCCGCTTAACCGACTGAGCCACCCAGGCGCCCCATCTGTTACATTCTTAAGAGGAATTCCACCAGCCTAAGGGGGTTTCCTGTGAAACCCAGCATTGTTCCAAAGTAAGTGTTTTCCCCCATCCTGGGGCCTCAGGTCATAACCTTTCCCACTCTGCCTACTGAATGCTATCTTTTCCTAGTATATTCATGTACAGACCCCTGTGAATATATTATACCCACCTGGATAAACCAGGATAATCTTCCCATCTCACAATCCTTAATCTCATCTACAATGTCCCTTTTGCCATGTAAAGTGACATATTCACAAGTTCTGGAGATCAAAATTTCGACATCTTTGGGCTAACTCTATCTGCCACACACAGATAGGTAGCTATGTCCCTGAAATCTGTCCCAACTAGTCCTAGGAATGAGTGTGGGCCTGAGCCAGCCTGCATGAGGGGTCAGAGAGCCTACAGGGGGATGGGAGAGAGAAAAAAGAAGTAGGAGTTGGAGACCAAATAAAATTCAGGGAGTATAGCTGCAAATTCAGTGTTAAATTGCTTATAGTCTCCAGTTTACCAAAAAGAACTTATTTAACTTGCTAAATAAAATTATATGAAATCTTTTTCACCATCTAGTCAATATATACTGATATTCAATTTGTGGTATAGCAGAAAAAAAATGGACTTTGGGATCATATAGACTTGGTTTGAGTCTCAGTTCTTATATTTCTACCTATCATCTTGAGTATTACATATACTCTGTCAATCTCCATTTTTTCATTTGCAATATGGTGATAATTTCTACCTCGTAGGATTGTTCCAAGAATTAAATCTAATAATTATGTAAAGTGTTTACTTAGCACACTGCCTGGCATACAACAGGCATATAGTTTAGTTTCTCCCTTTCTTTCTTTGAAGCACATAAGCCTTTTTTTTTTTTTTTTTGGCTTTCAGTTGCTATTTATTAAATAAATGAAGTAAAAGTCCATCACATACCACTAAAGACATCTCTTCAGCTTTAGAAGTATATAGATAGTATTTAAAATTGAAAATCAGTAAATTTTTGAAAGAAGTATTTCAGAATATTATCCATTAAAAAATTTAAACCAAAGAATTTAGCTTTCAAGTGTATTATAACCATGAGCTGATTCATGAAACAAATTAAAATATAAAAACCTGTGAACTGATGTTCTAAATACTAAATCTAGCAATCTAGTTTTCTTATTCACATAAATATTATTGTTTCTAATTCTAAACATATATATGATACTGGTTCACTTTTATAACAGGTTTTTGGTTCTTCAAAGAATCTCTTCAGAAATACATTGACAACTTCCCATAGTCCAGTTGTTTGACTTAGTGTAAATGTCTCCCATATTCTCAGGGGTCTGAGAGATCTGTTATTTCCAAAAGCCTTTTGTGTTATGCCCTTGCTTTAACAAACTGAAGGTCTCTCATAAAGAAAACGTATGTTCATGGTAAAGCTCTCAGCAACCTTCTTAAGATTTTATATCTTAAAGAAAAACCTTCTTAAAGATTTTAATCTCTAATATTGGCTCTAGCAACTTGACAACTGATGTTTTGAAAATAAAATTATAAAACCCAACGCAGTCAATAATGGACAGCTAACTTGAGTCTACTTTTGGTTCAGAATTCATAGTCATCAATGAATATTGTTGGAGAATATTAAAGCCTCTTACAGGGATCTACTGCTATTTATTGTAATATAAGTAATACCTGTCATGTCTTGGGCACTGCTGTTCAATCTACTGGATTTTGAATGGTATACTCTCTAAGCATCTGTATCCTCCTTCTTTGACTCTTCAAGGAGAGCACCAACATAATTCTCTATAAAATGGTCAGCGTTTGATATATCTGAATGAACTTTTGCTTTACTGAAATAAATATATCTCTGTTTTGCTTACTCAGATGGTAAGAGTATTGCTATATGTTAAAAATTGCTCCTTTGATTTGAGAAAATTAGGAATACAATTTTTTTTCACTAAATCCTTTTCCTGGATCATTAAAATTATCACATTTAGTTCAGTTGAGAGGCAAATAAGAGTCTTTGATGGAAAACCCCCACCCAGCATAATAGAAGATTACACAGCATATAAAAAATTCCCAAATGTTCCTTGTTGAGACAGATGGTAAAATGATGCAATGTAAGCGGTACTGCATCCATTTGTAATATTTAAACATCTGAACAGTGATTGATGGAGCTTCTTTAGTAATCTAATAATTTTATCAAAACTCTTGTTCTTAAGTGTGGTTAAGAGTAGAGAGACACCTTATTCTACCATATGTTTGGGCCCCCTACATACTCAAAACCACCATATTCCAATACACCTTCTCCATTCTATATTGTTTTACTGCAAAATAAAATGAATGTCTCACAGCACGTGAATCCTAAGAAGAGTAATTTAGAACATCAAAATTTTCACTGGGCCCCAAAGCAGCCATTTGAGGTCTGCTCAAGTTTTGTGGTGGAGGTTGAATTCAATTGTTTGCCAAGACTATTTGAAAATGAATTTATACTGCCAGCTGCTGTCCAGCTTTTATTGCCAAATAAAATGCATTACCTTATTATAACTAAAAATTGACATAAATAACTTCTCCCTTTCTCCTGTAGCCTACCCAACAGTGAGGTACCAAAAAAGGAACAAGTGAAAACAAGAAATCAAAGGAAAAAAGAAGCTAAAGATCGTGATGCTGTGCAAAATTTGGGGTGCAGAAATAATAGCATGCAATTCAGAGAATCAGGCCAAATCCAACTTTTGCTTTTGCTGTGAAAAAATGATTCGTAATGGAGATTTTACTAATACAATATTGTCTCTTTTATTTATCTCTGTTTCATTTACATAGAAAATTAAATAAGTTAAAAAGCATAGCCCTCATAATGGCTACTCAGTGATCTGTAAAACCTTTGGGGAAGTTGGTCTGGTTCACCAAGGAAAGGTGAGTTAGCTTAAAAGAAGTCTTATGTGAGTTAGCTTTAAGATTTAAGAAGTCTGACTTCTTAATAGAAGTCTCATAAAAGAAAATTTATGTGCTTTTCTTTTTCTTTCTTTTTTTTTTTTTTTCCATAGTCCAGTCTGGTCCTCAGTCTTGCAGGATGAGAAACTAAATTTTGTTTACACTAGTACTCAGAGGTGAACTGACAACAGTCAACCTTGCAAGATGATGATGTGAACCCAGAACACTTACATTTGGAAGACCAGCTTTTCTTTCTCCAGAACCAGAATTATATGGAAAATAAAATTATAATCATAATGTTAACTTCTTAGTTAATAATGATTAATAGCTGCTTCAGGGACAAAAATGTTCATTTAAAATGTTAAATCTCTCTCTCTTAGAGGAACATTTGAAGCCAATTAATTATTTGTATTAGTTAAGGTGCAAGTTACTATATTGTGTCACAAAACCTGTCAAAAAACCAGAAACAGCAAAAATTAAGACCAACTCAGTAAAATAGTACTTAGTAAGACTTTACTGTGCACAAAAGAATAGTTTGAGAATTGGGAGTCTTCCAAAGTTGAGGTGAAGTTCAGAGGCATGACATTATAAGATGGCTTAGAAAGTGAGATTGAGGAAGTTATTTAACCTTTACAATGATTGAGTTTACAATGTGGGTTTCCAGATGGCATGGAATTAGTTAAAAGTGATTATCATACATCATTTTAGGAAGATAACTTAAATTTAATTTTATGATTATCAGAGACATTTACAAGAAGTAACCAAAGTTTAGTTTCACTTATGTTCATGAAATCACCAGGGTTTAGTTTTGCTTACATGGCTTAAAGGGCTTTGTCTCCTTGATGGATTTTCAAGTCTTGATTTCCATTTTATTTTATTTTAACAGGCCCCAGAATACCATGGCTTTCACATAACAATCCAGGACAAACAGGCTACCCTGTTCCAGAAGGCCATCTAGGGACCCAAATTCTGCTGTGGTAGCATTCCATTATCCTTGGGGCTGCTTTCATTCACCTGGTTGGAGCTATCTCAAACCATCTACATCCTCCAGTCTCAGGCAAGGGGGTGAGAATAAGGATGTGGGGGAGGGGAAAGGAATACATTTTTATTTTAAAG
Organism: Panthera pardus; assembly: GCF_024362965.1. Lineage (NCBI taxonomy): Eukaryota > Metazoa > Chordata > Mammalia > Carnivora > Felidae > Panthera > Panthera pardus. The sequence continues at coordinate 79,553,277 of NW_026526810.1, read as the reverse complement.
CAGGCAGAAATTTCACACATTATTCTGCTTACATCCCTTTGCCCTGAAGGTTGTAAAATGACCACCTCTAGTTGCAAGAGGAGCTAGAAAATATACTCTTTAAGGAGGTGGCCATGTGTCCTGCTAAAACTCAGATATAGAACAGAGGTGAGGGTTCTGTTATTAAAAGAACAATTAGCATTCTCTGCCAGAGTATGGTATCTGAACAAAGCCAACTTAGTTGAATTAAATGCTTAGAAAGACTCAGACTATGATAGGCAATTCCAACTATAATAGGTAGAGTACTCAGTCTCCTTCTTCTTTCCTCAGACCTGTGATGCCTCCTTTGGCATGAAACGTGCATTATACAGAAACATCAACAATAATTGTACCTGCCTCTTGAGGTTATCATGGGGATTAATCCTTAGGTCTCAGATTTTCCTCTAGAAAATCTTCCAGGTAACTTCTCCTTCCATAGGTTCCTTATAGGACTTCACATACTTTTTCAATCATAATATCCATCGTGCCCCTTTAAAATTGCTTGCTTGTTTATCCACCTCTACCTTTAGACTATTAAGCCCTGTGAGAATAGGGATTTGTTTTTTCATTTACTCTTATACCCTAGCTCAGTGCTTGACACATTATATAGACTCAAGAATTAGTTAACTGACTGAGTCACTGACTGAATTACTACCCTGGCCCACTGAGGTGTTTGCAGGCCAGGGGAGGCACATTCCGGGACAGCCAGAGGCAGCAGGTGGGCCCTGAGACCTACATGAGAGAGAAGAGGATGCTGACAGGTTTTCAAACACATGCACTTCACAAACCTGATCACAAGCTCCGTGAATGTAGATAAGTCAAAATAAAGAAGAGTATCTTCGAACTGATTCAAATTAGGAAAAATTAGGAAATAGTTGAGCTTGGTAAGCAATCAAAGCTGATTTGCTTAGTTGACCCCAGTTCTTTTCCTGAGAAGAGAGTTAAGGGTAGCTTTATCCCTTCCCTCATCACGGAAGGAGATTCTGGCTCTTGGTGAGCTCCACTACTATTCTAGGAAGAGCTTTGCAATCTTTTTCTTGTGTTTATGAATTATGCAAGACAAATCTTAGGATGGGCCTCCGAATGGCTGTGTGTCACTTTGGCACACTGGTTTTGCATCCTCAAGAAGGGAAAATATCACTGTGAACTGTATTCATAAATATTCAGGAGACACATTGCTGTGGAGCCTGGCTGGCATGGCTGTGGCTTGGCATATGGGCCGTCAGGTATAAAACAAGTGATAGGACACCCGTAGCGGGTATCACTGTGTTGTTCAGTATTTTAAAAAGTTCCTTGCCCCCCAGAGATCCTAGAGAGGTGAAAGCTCCCACAGGCATAGTTTCCTACCCCCTTCTCCAAAATCAAACAGAACTCCAAGTTTTGAAGAGAAGAGAGCAGTTTTATCCCATCTTCTCAGGAACTTCCCGTGGGAAGAAATTAACAGGGAGGCAGATTTGGGGGAAACATATGGAGATTTTTACCACCCTCAGAGCTGTGTAAAATGAGAGTAAACTAGCTGCCTTATAAATACTGAAATCTGTTTCACTTTCAGCCAAAGAGAAGGCATTAGAGCTTAGCTTTCAGCAGTGATTTGGGATGGAGGGGACGTGATGACCTCTCAGTTCTATTCTGATTATAAAATTCTATGATGTAACTTTTTCTTGATGACTCAGAGGAACATGATGAATATGAATGATTGTACTGTACAATGACGCGGTAAGGTATGCAGGGTCTGTGAAGGGAGTTCAGCGGCATTTTCCCATAATGCACTGCCCCAGGCCATGGTGCTTTTGTTCTTGGTTTGTATCCTTCTACCCCCAACCCTGTTACATCCTGAGGCTGGTTAGCTAATACACTGCACATGATGTCCTCATCTGAGCTGAACACTTCCTAGACAAGAAGCAAATCTACTTTTGATACACAGGACACGGCTTTTGCTTAAGAATTCCATTCAGTCAATATTTGGCAATACTCAATAAATATTTAGTGAATGATGAGTGATTTCTTTGGAGAGAATGCTACCCTTTATTTACTACTGCCTAGAAAGAATCCCTGTCCCCTGCATTCGCCCAAAACTCACGCCACAAAGATTTCTCTTTTTTAAAAAATATTTATTTATTTATTTTGAGAGAGAGAACGAGCATGTGCAAGAGGGAGAGGGGCAGAGAGAGAGAGAGAGAGGGGAAGAGAGACGGCAGGCTCCATGCTGTCAGCGCAGAGCCAGACTCAGGGCTTGAACTCTGGAACTATGAAATCATGACCTGAGCTGAAATCAAGAGTTGGACGCTTAGCTGACTGAGCCACACAGGGGCCCCTGACAAACACTTATTGAGTATGTACTATCACCAAGGAATTGTAGGGTCTGTAGGGAATTTCACAATAAGTAATCATTGGTTTGCTTCTTTCAAGTCTTCCTCTTCTCCCCCTTTCCTGAATATGCTGCTAGTATCACAGAGATTTCTTGATCTTCTCTGAGGAAAACACCTGCGCTATATTCTTGATGTGGCTTGAAATTTCTACTGTTTCTTCTCTGTTTTCCAAATGCTTACGTATCAGTTAAACTCCCATTTAAATATCATGTCCTGTGTTAAGCCTTCCTCAGACATGATTAACTACTTCTCTTACGCTCTCTTACAATTTTATACATACTTTTATTATATAACTTTAATATTTTATCATAATTACTTGATCTTATTTATTTTCCCAGTAAACTCTGAACTTTTTGAGGACAATGTATCTAAGTCCCCAGTACGATGCCTGGCTTACCACAGGTGCTAGGTAGTAGGCACTGGTAGCTGGATGACTGACTGAGGCAAATTAATGGGTCCTCTTTGAGCAGAGAAAACCACATGGCTTTAAGGCATTCATCTCAAGAGGCATTTTTTGCCTACTTTCTCTTTCCCAATTTTGTTTTAGATCTAAAAATTTGATGTCTTAAATAATGGGTCATATCGTACTACAGTGAGGGTACCGGAGGCACACACACATACCCTCGAGCACTTCTATTGAATTTTAAATCTCTTCTGTTTTGACACATTTTGATAAAACTATCTATTACCACTTTAAGAATCAAATTTCTATGAGATAAATGTGTTGTAAAAAAGCCAATTCTATTATTTTCTTTAAAATGACCATAGAATTGTACAAGGTACAGTCTACAGAGAACTTCATGCTCCAAATTTGAAAGAATATGCAACTATAGGAGAGATTCATCCACAGTGTAATGGGTTACTGGAGCCATTTATATGTGGACCACCATGTACACATGTAATCAGAGAGGCAGATACTGATTACTTCAGTATCAAGTCATGTTATCAAGTCACTTCAAATATTATGGCCAGAAGGCAGTTTCAGTCTCAGTTATTGAAAAACAGGTATGAGTTTAATTGTGTATACACCATTATAATGATAAAACAAAATATATAGAACATGAGCTTGAGGGCCAAACCTTAAAAATAATTAGTTCTACTAATGACATCTGCTTCTACATAATAAACGTGACTATGTGACTATCAGATGCAACCATTTTCCGGCCTTACTGATTCACTGCTGAGATCTTTTTGGAAACTTAAAGTATTGCTGGAAGTTCTCTCTCAGTGAGTAGGAGTCGCAGATAGAAATGGTTACTCACCATCATCCAGGCCATCCTGGCTCACGCCTGCATCACCCCTGCAGTTTTCCTGGGCCAAGAAAGTTCTGCCCTGTGGACCCTGTCTTAGTATTTGAGGATACCAGGGACTGAAAAGTGAGTCCATGTCACCTAGACTAATGGAAGAATTTTACAGGAAAACAAGTTTATGTAAGCTACCCATTCCTAACCATGGATTTGCAGCAACACAAGACATTCCCAGTTATGTCAGAGAATGGTTTTCAAAACAAAAATCATTAAAATTCAGTAGTTTTTTTTAAATTAAACTTTTAGATCATAATTTAGAAAAGGGAATAGTGGCTTTTTGGAGAAGAACAATATAATTCTAAAGATATTTATTTAAACACCTGTACAACAACAATAAATGTTATATAAGAAAAAAATTTCTTACCAATTGGCCTTTAATAAATTTTTCTCATGGTGATTAACTTTTTTTCCACTTAGGAATAAACAACTAGTTATATATTGTTTCTTTGAGTAATCTCAAGTCATTTGAATTGAAAATATAATATATTTTATAGATTAAAGCTAGTCTTTAACTTTTTAATATGTAAAATGATTCATTAGAAAATTTATACATTGATTCATTGGAGCTCAAAATAAAATTTTCCCAAGTAATGTTTTACATTGGTTTGGCCCACAGGTCTACCCACAGAAAAGTTTTTAAAGTGTGGTATACATAAAATCCCACTAGGTTATATTAAGACATAAGTACTGGGGCACCTGGTGGGGGGGCTCGGTTAAGCATCTGACTCTTGATTTCAGCTCAGGTCATGATCTCACTCTTCCTGAAATTTCTTTTCATTTTGTGCCACAGCTGTGCTGATGCCTTCAGTAGGGGCTTAATCAGCCTATTGCATGATCAAGTGCTAAGCACTCACACCTAACAATGCGTTAGATAAAAATGAATTCTCGGTTGTACATTGGGATGCCTGGTGCATATCTACTTCACAGTGTGAGACAAGGTCTGTTCCAGACTGTGGCCTTGCACATTCCTGAAGGTTCAAGTTACTGGCTGTGTTCCACTGACCTGGAACAGGAGTACTACAGGGAGGGGATCCGAAAGGAGAAGAGAAGAAGCACTGTGGTGGGGGTAGACATTGGGCTGGAAGAATGACAAAGATGAGAGGGGTAGGGTGAGATCATTTATTATACACAGAACACCCAGTACCTCCAATGTTCCTTGTTGAGTGTTTTCCGGATACGGCACTTCAGAGAGGTTTCGTCTTTTTTAATCTTTCCCAGTGTCCCTCCACTGTCCACCTCTCAAATCATGTATTTTCCTTGGCCACCAATAGGTAATAAGGTAAGGTAGAGAAGAAGGGACAGTAGATGGAGGAAAGAAGTGAATTGGGAGAAGTCAGACTGAAAGCAGAGTCTATAGCAGGAGGGAAAAGGAATGATTTATGATGATGGAAAATGAAGTTCCTGGATGAGAGAGAATAAGTGAAAGAAGCATGGGATCAAAGTTTATCTCTACGAGTACTGCTGGAGTAACACTCCCTCTACTCTGCAAGGATTAGAGACTAGAGGACCATATTCTCAACACTTAAATTCAGTGATGATCATGCAGGGTTGCATATCTGGGTGGGAGTTGAGGTCCTTTATCCTGGTCACACTAAACAAGAAGCTATGGAATATCTGTGGCAGAATTCATTCAATGGACTAATGATCAAGATACCTGACAGCTAGCCTCAGCCTTGCCCACTAACTATCTGATTTTGAATTAAGTGTCTGGTCTTCATTATCAGTGTATTGGAGGGTCGGACAAAACTGCACCATCTTGAAGAGCCCTTATCACTCTTCCACAAAGCAGGCTTCCTATTTCTGATGGAGCCAACATAGTTTTGCTGGATGATTAAGCAGTCCATAGGCAATGATTCCAAAATAGAGTGGAATGGAGTCCATTAAACAGTAAACCTATTATGAGTCTTTGAAAGGAGGCAAAATCCTAACCTGTAACTGCAGAGCCACTGCAGATGTTAAATTGCTATTTTCCTATTTAATAATTTTTACATGTAAAGTCTTAACCCTATTCTAAAAATGAGGCAATATTATTCAAAAGGATTTAATCAAATAGTCATAATACTCCTAATTTTCACTAAACTAGTTTGGCAACTGCCTTATACCCATTCCAAAAAAAAAAAAAAAAAAAAAAAAATCCCACTATGGAAATCACTGCATAACTCCAATATTATCAAAGTGACTTTTATCCATGAGAAGGTATATTCTAAAATCTTCCCTACAATCTCACCTTTTATGAATTACAAAACCCTTCTGAAATTTAAACCAAAATGAGACTCGAGAATGGCTTGCTTTTCTGGTGAAATATTATTTCTGTGTGTGATATGGAAGCTGCCATTAATGGAACATTTCTTTTGTATAGGTTCCATGCCAGCCAGAACCTAATGGACCTCGTGAGACAGGCAGGCATTATTTTTACTTCTATTTTATACATGAATATTTGAGTCACTTGTTATAAGTAAGTGACAGAGCTGGGATGTTATCCAAGTCCATGTGATTAAATACAATTATACAACAGAGGGAAGAAATGCTGGTCATTTTCTGTGGTGTAAGATTCTTTGATTCATTTCTTGGTTTGCTTACAGCAAATGAGCTTCTTAGCCCTCAGAATCTTGCAGCCTGACCCAGGGGACCTCAACATTTCCTCTACCTATGAATTTGAGATGTTGTTAAATGACTGGCATTCTTTAACTAATGTGCGCTCCTTAGTGATCTCTCTCTATTCTCTTACCTTTGAGGTACAGAGGTCAGTAAAACTTTTTCTGCCTTTTTCTGCCTTTTCAGAGAGGCTGTGAGAAATTGAGATCCCTTCATTCTTATAGAGCCATAGAAATCCCTGCCATTTGAGGCAGTTCCCACCAGAGTGGAAATCCATGTCTCTTTGGGCACTTCCGGTACACCCTTGATTCTTAGGGCAGGAAAGATCAGTCCGAAGCGCTCACTTATGTTAGAATTACAAAACGTATGACCTGGTTGTGAGACCAATCTGTGTGACTGACTCCTGATATTGGCACGTTAGCACCCCAAAGGAGACTTCAAATTGGTGAAAATAAACCTGAGGGTAAACACAGCACAGAGACCTCTGGTGCTATCAATAGTCACACTTGAATAATGCCAGAACAGTTGATATATTGTACTTATAATGTTTAATTCAACATACCTAAGTAAACAGATATATAACTAAATTTTAACTCCGCAAATCTTTAGCTTTAGTTATCTTTAAAAATCTAAAAGTATGTTTGCTTATTTAGTGGTGAGACATATGAGTCACCACAGTACAAAATTAGTCATGACTGAAAGACTAGCTTTGAATAATTGTATTCATGACAAAAATAATGATATTACCATAATATAAATCTGCTCAGTAAAGGGCATGTACTCACATAATTTTATAGAGCAAAGAAATCAATGGTGCAGTAGCTGTTTCTCAGCTACTCCCTCAGAAGAGGGATATTATTTTTCTTAAATAACTTTAACATTAAAAGATCCATACCTAATGATAGCCTTTCACTTTTAATTTTGCTCCCAGAGAAAAATCTCTCAACATACATTATTTATTTTACCTTAGACATTCAGCCATATTTTTATTTAACATTAACTATGGTTAATACAAATAGCTGCTAAGCTCAAATTAATGTTAGTGCTTGATATGCTTTTCATCGTCTATGTTAAAGGCTCATACTAATCTTCAGCAAAATTTTGACATTTAGTCACATCATTCTTATTTGCAATGGGATCATGTAATAATGTAGAAGTTACTAATATTAACAGCTTTACCAATTCTCACAGTTTAATTAGAATACCATGGGAGGTACACAGGATATGAAAACACACTAAAGCATACGTACACAATGCTGTGATTTCGAAGTTAGAGAAACCTGTATGGGAATTCCTGTAGATATCACTAATTTGCTGCATGACCTCACGGACACTGGTAGTTGCTATAAAATATGAATCCTTGTCTTTACATCTCTAGAGCAAAAAGTAAGGTTGTCTCTCAGTGAGGTCACCACACATCCTTTTGCTTAAAATGTTTTTCATGACATGAATTTTAGGAGGACACTGTTCCTTCTTTATCAAGTCATTTTTTATTGGTCTTCTAACCTCTTTTTGAGTCCATTTTCTGTACCAACAGTACAGTAATACTGATGAAATACGAAAGAGATTATGCCTCTTTCTTGTTTGAAATCCATCCATCTGTCTATTCACCCACTTATCTATTTTTTCTTTACCATATTGTCTTAAGTCATTTCAAAGGTTTTGGTTTATAATTCAGCTGTCTAGTTTGATATTATTTAATATCTTATATGATTCAAAGGGTTGCACAAGTCATAAAATAAAAAGAGAATTAAAAATTAAAAAGACATTTTCCATTCTTTGTAATTTAAAGAAGAGTTGTATTGGATGATAAGGCCTGTACCTGCATTAATCATTTCATGCCATGTTCAAGTTTTTAGATTTAGATATAATTATCTAAAATTAAATAAACCCATGACTTCATCATAATTTTTAAAAAATTACAACAAGTCATTTCAAAATGGACCTCTTACACATCATGTACAAGTAATTCTGGTTTTATCATATTATAAAAAGTCCAAATATGATGAGATGTTCTCATAGTAATGCAGACATGGGCACAGATGCTTAATGTTTGTTAGCTTGTCCATGCATTTGTTTGTTACTACAAAAGGCTGAGCTGGATTCTCTAGTATGATCTTTATTCTGTCATTCCAGTATTGAGAGGTTTGCTCATATGCCCTAGACCTAAACTAAAGGAAGCCAGGACCCTGGATTGCCAAAATCGCTAAAAGGAAGCGTATGCTTTGGATTTCAATATATAATGCAATGCAAATTTAGAAAACCATACACTAGAAAATCTTTTGCACTCTGATATCATTAAACAACAACAACAACAACAACAACAACAACAACAACAACAACAACAAAACTAAGAGGTGAGCCTGGGTGGCTCAACTCTTGATTTAGGCTCAGGTCATGATCTCAGGGTCATGGGCTAGAGCCATGCTCAGTGCAGAGCCTGCTTAAGACTCTCTCACTCTCTCCCTCTGTCCCTCTCCCTGGCTAAAATAAAATAAAATAAAATAAAATAATTAATTAATTTTAAAAAACTAAGAAAAAACCATCTTTAGAGTATAACTTACCTGAGCAGTCAGGTTCTCACACCCTCAGTGCATTTAACACATACATAAGAATTAGTTTATTCTCTTATCCTTTTCCAAAAGGAAGCTGTTTCCAAAAAGAAGCTATCTACTTTACTGTAAACTCCAACAAATATGCAGATTTTAAACAACCCAGTAAGTTTTACTTCAGAAAGTAACACAAGGCTCAGTGAGTTCTGGAGAAGGAACTGAAAGCATATTACCCGGAGTAAAGTTTAGTTTCCTCCTACCCTGCTGATATCAAGGGTGGGTCCAAGGCCCACTGCTGGGCATACTATGGAAGTTTGTCTCTCCTCTTTACTTGCTGTTCTTCCTTCCTCAATATTGCTACTCACAGCTCTTGCTTCAGAATCATGCTTGGATAGGATCACTTAGGTTCAGATGCGAACCACTCACCAAAGAGCTAAATTTCTTGATTTGTGAGAGATGTGCCCCTTAATTAGAGAACAGCAATCCTAAATCAAAAAAAAAGAGCTTTTCAAACATGGTAAGCTCTCAGAAACATCTGGAATCCTTGTGAAAAATACACATTCCTAAACCCTCTTTCCAGAAGATTCTGATTCAGCAGAACTCAGGTGGAGTCAAGAACTCAGGCAACTGAAAATTAAACAAACTCTGAAAACACTGACCTAAAGAATGACTTTTTAATTGCAGATTTCGGGCATCAATGAGTAAGTCAGAGTTTTGTTGTTTTTTTTTTTTCTGACAAGGCTGTCATTAGGTTGTGGAGACGGTTTTAAAATCGTTTCCTCCAGGGAATCAGGAAGCTAGACTAGTGTGTTTTGCAATTTCAATACAAAATAATTACAAGTGATCATCTGGCTTTTAAAAGATCTGGCTTTCAGTTTCCTACTTTAGCCAGTTTTATAATTAACAAACAATAAATGGTGGACCTCTCACCAGAAGCTAGTAGTTTCTGCCCCTTAAAATTGAATGTAGCCAGGAGCATTAAAACAACTTCTATTTAAGATCTTTTTACATATGTTAGAAGCTAGCCCCTAGTGTTTCAGAAGACATTTAAAAAGGAACGTGGGCTGGAATTCGGCATCTTCGTTTTCAAAATGGAAAATAAGGATGGAAATAAAAGGATGATTATGGAAGCAAATTGAGTGTGACATGGAACAATGGAGAGTCTTGGGAAATAATGATTGGGAAAGATTATTACTAGAGAATTTTGGCTTATTTTTCCGTTCTGAAATTTGAGACACTGGATTTAACCTTTTTGTCAGGAACTGCAGGTGACAGAGTTACTCTCCCTTCAACATTCATCAAATATTAAATGAATTTGACCTTGTGTGAGACCCAGGGAGATGTGTATAAGAGGACTATTCCATTTTGCATTCATAGTTTCAGGAACTTTAAAGAAATAGGTGGTAAAGGAAATCCAAAAATGGAGTGTCATTATTTCTTTTGCTTACATATTCCAAGAAATTTAGAATTAGAAAATATGTTCCATTCAACTCTCCCATAAGAGAAATACCCTAGGACGATTGCATGGTTTTATTATTCATCATTGTTGTTGTTTTATGAGCATAAACTTCACTGTGGGAATAAAATAACATTCAGATTGTTCTTTATTTAAAAATTTTTTTTCAATGTTTATTTATTTTTGAAAGAGAGAGAGAGAGAGAGGGAGAATGAGCAGGGGAAGGGCAGAGAGAGAGGGAGACATAGAATCCTAAGCAGGCTCCAGGCTCTGAGCTGTCAGCACAGAGCCCTACATTGGGCTTGAACCCACAAACCGTGAGATCAAGACCTGAGCCAAAGTTGGATGCTTAACCGACTGAGCCACCCAGGTGTCCCACATTGTCTGTTCTTTATATAACCAAGACATATTAGCTCCGAACTGGTTGCCGATGAACTTTGTGGGCTTGGGCAAGTGGCCCCACCTCTCTAGATCATAGCTTTCTTGTCTAAAATAAAACAGTCAGATTATACAATTTTTAATGGCCTTTGTGGCTGTAACATGATGTACAGGAGTGTCTCAACCTGACTCCTGGTACAGTCAGGATGGTCAGCAGTAAGAGTTGTTTATAGAAGTTGTAGGAGGAAGAGTTTGTGCATCAGACACAAACGCACCATATTACCTGGCTGAGTCACATTTTACAACAGCTTTAGTAGGAATGGCAAACACTTCATAGCACTTTACTTACTTAGCTCATTTAAAACTCACAACAAAACTATAAAGTAGATGCTATTAATATTGCCATTTCTGTTTTATAGACAAAGACTTTGAAGCACAGAGTGGTTAAGTAACAAGCCCTGAGTCACCCAGCTAGTAACTGTCAGAGACAAGATTTGGATCCAGACTCCCGGTTTCCAGAGAGTTTGCACGCTTACCCACTATCCTGTATCACTTCTCTGCTAGATTGCATGAAGAACATGTTTAGATCTCATTGCTAACACTGCGTTGTGAATGTGCTGTGGTTGGGACTGGTTGAGACATTGATGTGGGATCAATAACTTTATTGAGAAGATAAACCAAGGTCTCTAATCTCATCTGAAGAAACAGAAGTGCAAAGTCTATTACAGTAAACCAAAATGACAGTTACACCAGGCACAGCCGCATTGCTGCCAAACAGCTGTCAGGGGCCCCGTCAAGGCTGTGCATAGTGAGGCATTGATCCCTACAACCAACTCTGATGATGCCTCCAATTTTGTAACTCTCCACAGGTCCTGAATAAACTGCTGCATTTGTAAAATCCACCAAGACCGTGAAAAATGCTGTCACTCTAACTATGTTATAAACCAAACACAGTATGCCTATGATTATTTTTTTACTTTTTTCAAAGGTTTAAGCTAAGTTATATAACAGCATTGACAGTGGTCAGCTTAGTGTTGGGCTCACGTTAATGGCATTCTTTTCATGTTTTACTATCAAATATATTTGATGTTAATTTTTGAATTGTGTGTGAATTGTGTGTGAACAATTGAATTAAATGTGTTTAATGCTAAGGGTATTTCTTTCTCTTGTATACAGTAATTTTTTATTAGGGATGATTGTTGAATTTTTACTAAATGCTTCTGTGGCAGTTACCAACATTGATATATCTTTTTCTTTATTATTTTGATATTAATATTTAATGGGCATTTCTATTATTGAGCCATACTTAACATTTCACAATAGACCATGTAGGGCTACTTTAAAATACACACTAAAGAGTATTATTACAATTTTGTAAATACAAAAAAAAATTAATTCTACCAAACAAAATTATACTAACCTATAAGACAGCAGAAACCAGTGAGGCAATTTTAGAATCATCTGCGAAAGGAATATCAGTGTATGCCCCTTTATTCTTCTAATCACTAACTATATCTAGATCCACAAACAAAATAAAATTAAGAGTTTCGCTCTTAGGAGACCTTAACTAATGGAACATCAGTTATGGAGATTACCTCTACATAGGAAGATTCAAGATGCGAGAAGGGACAGCTCATAACTATAAAGGCTTGCCCATCATTTTCAAAGAGAGGTTAGATTAAAGGGGAAAACTGAGTCCCCTCAGTTCAGCATTATGTTTTTTTGTGAGATTAATTCCTTTCTTAAAGAACCTTCTTTGCTCCTGGAAAATAGATGAAATACTGAAGCAGTTGGCTCTGGACAAGAATTGAATTCTTATCTTTTCTTTGTCTTTTATGGCTGCCAGAGCCTGGACACAGTAGGCAGCAGAATGTGGGTCCTTGCTTTCTTTATGGAAGATTAAGTGATTTTTAATGATTCATAAGTTGGAAAGCTTCCTCTGAGAACTCTAGACCTGGATGTAAGACAGAGTGTACCTCCTTTATAAAGAGAACAGTAGAGCATTCAGCTTGAAAATACAGGTTTAAGGGGCGCCTGGGTGGCTCAGTCGGTTGAGCGTCCGACTTCAGCTCAGGTTTAAGGGGCGCCTGGGTGGCTCAGTCGGTTGAGCGTCCGACTTCAGCTCAGGTCATGATCTCGCGGTCCGTGAGTTCGAGCCCCGCGTCGGGCTCTGGGCTGATGGCTCGGACCCTGGAGCCTGCTTCCGATTCTGTGTCTCCCTTTCTCTCTGCCCCTCCCTCGTTCATGCTCTGTCTCTCTCTGTCTCAAAAATAAATAAACGTTAAAAAAAAAATTAAAAAAAAAAAAAAAAGAAAATACAGGTTTAAGACTTGGAAGACTGGTTCTGCCACTGACCAGCTATGCAACTTTAAGTCACCTAACCTCTCAAAAGCCTCAGTTTCTTCATCCATAAAATGGAAATAATAACACATGCTCCCCAGAACAAAGTAAACAATGTAAAGTACTTCTCTCGGTGCCTACTACATAATGAAGTACTCAGTAAATGTTAGCTAAATACATATACATATTCACACAGTATGAAATATTTGCAAAGCTTTGGTAAACAACCAGAAATGCCTTGATGAGTTATCTTGTTCCGAGGACACAATCAGATAAGTGCCAGGAGACACAAGGTGGATTATAAAATCCAACTAATCCAGCTAATCCAGCCATGTTGGCTGAACCTAAAAGTTTCAAATCCAGAAGAATGACTCTTGTTATGAAAATATACCAAAGGGCATACCCTGCCCAATGAACCTTTACAGTACAAAGGTCTTCCCCATAGGAGGATCTGACTTCTTTCTGGCTTAGAAACTAATTAAAAATCTTTGCTAGGAGAAAGAGCACACACAAAGGGAGTGGAAAATATGCAAATATTCTGCCCCCACCAAAATTCAAAATTCTTATATTTAAAATTAAGAATTAATTATTGATCTAATTATTAATTGATGGAATTAAGTATTATCATCAAATTAAGTACTGATAACATTCAGTATTGATCAAAAATGATTCCAAAAATTAATTTCACTGAAGTATAATAGAATAAGAAGGCAGTCTGGTCTGTGATGAATACTATACTTGCAAGCAGTGGACTTTATTCTTAGTTTCACCTTTCTGAGTCTGTGGAACACTTCAGAGATACTTCTTAATCTAGTTGTGAGACCTCAGGAAAGTCATCTATTTCATTAGCCCTACGTTGTTTGCACCCGTGAGAACCAGGTAAGTGAGGCCGAAAGCTCCCTGGAAGGCTCTGGAATTCTCTGATTCCATGTTGTGCAGGGTGGCCGCACTGAGCAGCTCCAGCTGGGAAGTTCCTCTGAATTTGTGCAAGCCTGCGGACCAGACTCTAGGACAGCCAGAGTCTCAGGACATCAGCCAGCTCTGAGCCCTCCCTATCTGGCTGTGTTCCCTGCACCTTGGTTTGCTCACCCATAAAGGGAAGAGATGACCAAATTCCCTTCCAGGGCTCCTGTGAGTCTTTACAGTTCCATACTGATGGCTCAAAGCTCTTGCCTTAAAAAAATAGAAAAATGCAGTGAGGTTCCATTTGGAACTGCCAGATTAGAATTAAAATGAATATTAAGAACTAGCATCTGTGACTCTTTTCCTAATGGATGTATAACTGGGTTTAAAGTTTCTGGCACATTTAGACTGAGCACTAAGTCACCCGACCAGACCATCTGGCTATAGGAGAGTTATGCAAAGGACTGCTCCCCACCTGGGCACGGAGAGCATTTATATTAACATCCTGCTGGGCAGCCGCATGCATAAACAGAGACTATGACTGGTCCAAGGTCAAGAGCCAAAGAGATTTGAAAAACACTTGGATTGTGAGAACAACAGAATAAAACTTGTTTCCAGTGAAAATTACACTTACAAAGCAGCGAGGTTGAGGTAAAGAAAAGCTAAATGGCTGAAGGAGGAAGGTACATAGAGCAGACTTCAGTAAGAAAGCCTTTAGTGTGGATTTAAAAGCATAACTATGCTGATAATTTAACTGTCCTTTCAAAAATCCATCCCCCTTCAGAACTCTTAGTAAGAGATGACTTTGAAAATGTTCCTGATTCCTGATATGATCCTATGAACACTGCTGGTCACCAACACCTTAATTCTATTTTTTGCCAGTTGCCCTTTTGAAAATGTCTGTTTGCCTGAAAAATGTAACCCTTGATATATATTCCTCGTATATTTGTGCTTCAGAGATAAGTCACACACTTAAGTTTGATTACTTTTCCTTAATTAAATACAGATTTCCATGGCTCCTAGGTGTCTGGACTAAATCTGATAAAGACAAGATTCTTGTTCCCTGTGCCAGGCTGAGAGCAGGGCAGTTTGGCATTGCTTTTTGGTAGGACATCAGTTGGAAGGTAGACTACACTACCACACACCCAGTCCATGCACAGTGAAGCCCCCCTTCTCCAGTTTCCTCCACTAGCTCACTGATTCCTTTAACCAGAAACAACTAAAAGTATGACTAAAATTCAGGTATCATTGGGAGAGAAGATGTGTTCAATGGAATTCAAAGGTTCAAAGGGCCAGAGAAGTAATCCTCTCTTCCATGCTTCATAGAAGAGATTTTAATCTTTCTTGGATATTTCTTTTTTTTTTTTTTTTAACGTTTATTTATTTTTGAGACCGAGAGAGACAGAGCATGAACGGGGGAGGGGCAGAGAGAGAGGGAGACACAGAATCGGAAACAGGCTCCAGGCTCCGAGCCATCAGCCCAGAGCCTACTAGGGGCTCGAACTCACGAACCGCGAGATCGTGACCCGAGCTGAAGTTGGACGCTCAACCGACTGAGCCACCCAGGCGCCCCGTTTCTTGGATATTTCTATATCATCTTGAAAAAGGCTCCTAACTTCCCAGAATACTAGAAACGTGTCAGATGGGCATTTGACTTTTTGATATTTCAGAGCCCATGAGGTAGGTGAGGGAACATGCCCTCTGCCACTATCTCAACTCATACACCTGCTGGGAACACAGATTCACATCAGCTTCTGGGCTGTGACTCAACCCACATGCAGCCTAACAGAACAGCTACTATTTATATGATCACCTGCTAATGTCAGGCATTGTTTTTAGCATTTCTCATACATTGTCTCATTTAATCTTTATAACATCTCTGCAAGGAAGGCATGAAGGAATACTTCCCATTTTAAAAAGGAAGAAAATGAAACTTTGTTTGTCTGGAATCTTCAAGAAGCAGATACCTGGTTGGGATTAAAACTGCAAGGATCTTGGGGCACCTAGGTGGCTCAGTCAGTTGAGCGTCCAGCTGGAGTTCAGGTCATGATCTCATGGTCCATGAGTTTGAGCCACGTTTCGGGCTTTGTGCTGCCGGCTCGGCGCCTGGAGCCTGCTTCAGATTCTGTGTCTCTTTCTCTCTCTGCACCTCTCCTGCTTACACTCTGTCTGTCTCTCTCTCAAAAATAAATAAATGTTAAAAATTTTTTTTTAAAAACTGCAAGGATCTTGTTAGGGAAGATGCCTGCATCAGAGGAAATAGGAGGAGAGCTGGGACATTGGAAGAGCCATCAGACCATGAGTCAAATCTGCCCTTGGGTGAAGGAGAGAGATAGAAAGCATCGCAGAGCATCAGGCAGTCCTTGAGCTATTGATGGTCACCCAGGGAGTTCCTGGACCAAGGTCACCAAGTTGTCCCTTGGCTCGCAGGGATGGGTCTGTGTTAGTAGCCCTGTGGTAGATTTTAGTGGCTAGGACTCTGAGTCCATCATTTTTCCTGAGGTGGTAGGTCTGCAAGGCTCTTTCTCATGACTACTCAACAGATTCAGCTTACTTTGCTCTGTGCTTTGGATCTCACAGCCAGGTAGTGACAAAGGAATAGTACTTGGCAGTCTAGGCTCTATGTCCACACATCCAGACATCCACACATGCTATAAGCCTAGAGGTGCCCCACACCAGACTTAGACCACTTCCATGTTCTTTGTCTCACTTCAGACTCTCCAGCCCTCAAAGGCCAGCCACGTGAGGCAGGAGAGAGCCCCTGCCAAAGGGTGCACTTTGCTACCCGGTGCACTGCTCTCCCACTGCTTCAATAATTTGTTGCTAAACAAACAAAGTCACCGGGGGGAATTGCTGCCAGTGGATAATGGCCTCCTGCTTTGCAATTAAGCGCTGACATTCAGCTTTGCCTCAACAGCCACAGTATATTGCTGCTTCCTGTCCCAATGTTCTCTCCCATGAGTGTTTACTGCTAATCAAATGTATTATCTTATATAGCAGATTTTGACATTCCTTTCCTTTTCAGCCTGGTGGTAAAGGTTTAGAGAACATAATCTTTAAGCTACCTGTTCTCTTTAGTTTGGCATTCGTGTGGCCCACAAAGAAACACAAATAGGTTTAAATATTAAAGCTTAAAAGCTCCAAAAGTTTATATTGATAATAAATGGGATTCAGTCAGTGGGAGTCAGTCACAAGACAATCTTTTCAAGTGGATAAGAAAGGGGAGAGTTGTGAAGGTCCTTTTAATGCCGTGCTGAGATTATTGCCTACTGACCACTTGACTCAGGTTCAAGTCCATAAACCTTGCCTGGGATATGACATTCTGTGGAGGGTGCTTCAGGATCTCTCCATCCAGACCTAACGGCACCTTTTGATTCTGCAATCACGTTTCAATTATTTTCTCAGAAAAGGGCACTTCGTGTACTACCTATATTTCACTGGTAGGTTCAGATCATTAAAATACTAGTTACCCAATAAGAATGGCTACTTTCTCAGCAGCCCAGAGGCTTAGAACCTTGCATTGTTCCAAGCTTCAGAAACCACACACCTGTTCCCCTGAGAAGGGAGAGTGAGTGGCACTTCCCATAGGTAAAAGCAGTGTTTGAAATGCCTGTGCAAGAACCCGGAGGATGAGTTTCTGAGGTCTCAGTTCCCTCAACTGTAACTTGAGGGCAGCACACTAGGTGATATCACAAACCTTTTAGACCATGACACCGTGATGACCAGACGGTCTTAAGAGCAACCATCAGGGACCTTCTATCTTCCTGCATTTCCCCACGTCTGCCTTCTTACTCTTAACAACAATCCTTCCTCAGTATTCCCCCCTTCTCCACTTGTTTTGGGTCCAGCCCCTGGCATCTGCTGCCCCCAGCCTACAATCACCCTTTTTCCTCCTCCATCTTCTCATTGCCTCCCTGTTTTCCTCTTTCTCACTTTTCTACCATGTAAACCAAATTTACCCCCACCCCAGCTTGCCCCAGAGATCCATTTTGCCATTGCTTTCTATCTTCTCTGCCAGAAGAAAACAAAACAAATTTGCTGAACAATTAAATGCAAACAAGTTTCAGAGAGTTAACAGGTTATTTTTAATTCACACTAAATTTTAAAAGACAAAGCAAATTCTTTTCTGAGCAAGAGGAAGTTTTTATCAAAATCTTTCTTTTTTATCAAGAAAAATTTGACCGAGAGCTAGATTTATTATTTCTTTTTCAAGAAGCAAAGAAGCAGAATTTCAGAATAGTAAAGTTGGTCTGCAGTTGGCCATTTAGCTGCTAAACAGAAAATCAAAGATTACACCTCGAGACTGGATGGCATCAAAAATACCCTAGTGTTTCCCAAAGCACAAGATCTCAGAGCTGAGGATGGAGCAGCAGTACCACCCTTAGGAGAATTGGGAAGAGGAAAAGCAATGGAGTTCATTCTCCATAGCACTCAATTTATTCAACACAAGAACTGCCATTTATTGTGAGATTATGTCCTCCCTGTGTTTTTGGCATTAAATTCACTTGCTTTAATGAAATAAGGTGACAGCATATGGTGGACAATACTGGCAAATGAATTTACCTGGAAAAGAAAAACTTCTCAATCTTAGTTTGATTCCCCAAATATACCTATTTTAATGTTCCATGAATCCCTGGAAACACTGGAGTAGAGTATGGTGAGAAATTTCCGCTGGCCTATGCAGCCAATAACCTGAGCTCCACCTGGGCTGTGCCTCTGCCTATCGACCTCAAGACACTTTTCTAGTCTATTAAATGGAGATTATAATACTTCCCAACGCTTTACAGGTAGGATGTTTTTATTCCACCTAAAGTTAAGCTTGTGTCAAACCCTATGGATGACAATGAAATTTGCAAGTTTGGAAGAAAATTGAAGCTGAGTAACATTTGGAGTCAAAGACTAAATAATTCAGATTTTAAATAATAATGTTGAGGGGCACCTGGGTGGCTCAGTCAGTTAAGCGTCCAACTTCACCTCAGGTCATGGTCTCATAGTTCGTGGGTTCGAGCCCTGCATTGGGCTCTGTACTGACAGCTCAGAGCCTGGAGCCTACTTCAGATTCTGTGTCTCCCTTTCTATCTGCCCCTCCCCTGCTCATGCTCTGTCTCTGTCTGTCTGTCTGTCTCTCTCAAAAATAAAATAAAAACATAAAAAGATAATAATGTTGAAAACATTTATTGAGTTTATTTTATTGTCAAATATATATCCCATTTAATATATTTAGAAAACTTTCTGCTTATCTAATCATTTGATTGAGCTAAGTTTTTGTGAACTATATATATTTGAACTTGACTTTCAGTGTTAGATAAAATGTTGACCCTGATGGTATCCCTAAGTTGAAGGAAACATCTAATAATTCTAGAAATCAGAGTCAAACACAAACACATACACACACACACACACACACACACACACACAGATATGCTCACAAAGCTAGAGTATTTGGAATTGAAATGTCAAATAAAAGAAAAGCATAAGAAAAAAACAATTTTTAAGGAACTAGCCTATGATATAAAATAGCCCAATATAATATAAAGTAGCCCAATAAAAAGATTATTTTTCATGTACATGTAATAAAATAATACAGTGCTAAAAGAGAAAGGTCTAGTAATCTATACTTAACTGCTTAATCTCCTACCAGCAGAACAGTTAGATCTCATGTTAATATCGCACCTATTTTAACCAAGTCCATATTAAGAAACTAAGCTGGACTTCCTGCTTCCTGTTTACTTATTCTTTACTACATGGAAAGTGTGGCATCTAAGGATCACACCTTCCATTTGATTTCATCAAATTAATGAGTTTCTCTAGTAAAGAATTGAAGGATGTATTAAAATCTGAAAAAAAAAATACGCCTTGAGAAGAACCAAATGTAAACTCAGAGGAAGCTACAGTGCATACTCATCTGTAATACCAGGAAAGAAAATATCTAAACAAAGGATGTCTATAAGCAGCCTAAGCCCTGAGATTTATAGTCCTAATGTGCTCTGTCGGGTGGAGTCAGCAACGTGTGCCAGCTCTGCCACTGTCAGACCTGGAGTCATTAAAGAATCAAAATGCTAACTGAAGCAAAAAGGAAGGAATTAATGTTGAAGGCAGTTTTTAAAGGCTCCAGCTGTTGTTATCACTACTGGAAAATTAACACTGCTGTCTTGGAAGTACCTTGATGGCTGAACTTAGCCCATGCACTGCGCAAAAAACAAAATTAAAAAAAAAAGTATTCAAAAAGGAAAAGCCCAAATTTGGCATTTTGCAAACATTTTATAAAGTAAAGGATGTACCAGCTTTGATCTTGTGATTTTTAACATTGGAAAAATAAAATAGTTCTGTTTCTGAAAATACTTTCTAGGTTTTCTTATATTAAGTTTCTCCCATAGGCCTTGTTTGGAAAATGGGAAATAAACTTGCTTTACTGTTTTTTTTTTTTAGTGGTTGAGTTTTGTGTACTAACATGTTACTTCTCTTCCTATTATAAATCTGTTATAATAGTGGAAATGCCTGCTGTTCCAAAAATAACCATGCAACTTGGTTACTACTTTAAGCGCAAGAGTTGGGGTACAGAGAGAATGAAATTAGAAGCAGATTTAATTCCATATGTGCTTAGGTGGAAACACTATTAGTCTAAAGAAAAAGCTATGTCTTCACAACGGATAACATAGATAAAGTTTAGATCCTATGCTTCCCAATTGCCACAAAAGTCCTAATCAATCTCATGAAAGTCAATATTTTAGATGTTGCCAGAAATTTTCAACCTATTAAAGAAATATTCATAACCAAAAAGTGTCCTCTTAGGCCCATCAAAAAACTCTTAGGATCTGCATAGGAAGCTGCATATGGAAGGTTCTACATATACCACATCATGTAGTAGATTTCTCTGCTACCATTGCAAATAAATAGTTGTATCTGCTTTTTTGTTCTCATTGCTTAATACAGATTATGTGGTCCACAACTTCTTGAGAGAAAATTTTTTTTTAACGTTTATTTATTTTTGAGACAGAGAGAGGCAGAACATGAACAGGGGAGGGGCAGACAGAGAGGGAGACACAGAATTGGAAGCAGGCTCCAGGCTCCGAGCTGTCAGCACAGAGCCCGACGCGGGGCCGGAACTCATTGACCGAGAGATCATGACCTGAGCCGAAGTCGGACGCTTAACTGACCGAGCCACCCAGGCGCCCCTGTGGTCCACAACTTCTAACTGAAAGCATAAAATGCCGTTATAATTTCTGTAGCTAGTTTCAATAGCTCACTAGTTGGTATTTTTATATATTCATGAAATTTGATTAATACAGGTAATGCTAACTGATGTAAATAAAAACAGTAAGGGCCAGAAAAACTCCTTTCAGCTTTAGAGTGGGAAAATTGCACAACGATGTTAACTACCTATCTTTTAGAAAGTCAAAGACACCCCAAATCTGTAGTTTCAAGGCTTTGGTGTACATCAGAATCTCTTGAGGAATTATTAAATCTATGAATGTCAGGAACCCATAGATGCTGATTCACATTTTGGATGGGGCTAGAATTCCAGCTTTTTTAAGCTTCGTAGGTGTTTCTGATACAAAGATTCTTTAACATTTTAGGCACTTCTCATACATTAAGAAAAACTGAGAAACACTGTTCTTAATAATAGGTAGTGACTTATGTTATGAATTTCTTTTAAGAAAACAAAGAAAAAACTCAAAATTGGAGTATTTTTTTCCTCAGGATCTGACGGTTTAGGGCTCACTATTATTTTTAAAAGCAAAACTTTTCTGGGGCACCTGGGTGGCTCAGTCGGTTGGGCGGCCGACTTCGGCTCAGGTCATGATCTCTCGGTCAGTGAGTTCCGGCCCCGCGTCGGGCTCTGTGCTGACAGCTCAGAGCCTGGGGCCTGTTTCAGATTCTGTGTCTCCCTCTCTCTGACCCTCCCCCATTCATGCTCTGTCTCTGTCTCAAAAATAAATAAACATTAAAAAAATTTAAAAAAAAATAAAAGCAAAACTTTTCTTCCTCAAAAAATTTTCATAAAAGATCTACGTAATTCCAGTGTCTCTCTCTCTCTATGCCACAGTACCCAGGAATACATGGAGAAAGAAACTTTTCTACCCATCACAGTTTAATTAAAAATAGCTAAGAATAGGGGCGCCTGGGTGGCTCAGTCGGTTAAGCGTCCAACTTCGGCTCAGGTCATGATCTCGAAGTCCGTGAGTTCGAGCCCCGCGTCGGCTCTGGGCTGATGGCTCAGAGCCTGGAGCCTGCTTCCGATTCTGTGTCTCCCTCTCTCTCTCTCTGCCCCTCCCCCGTTCATGCTCTGTCCCCCAAATAAATAAACGTTAAAAAAAATTTTTTTTAAATAGCTAAGAATATCAAGGAGAAACTAAAGAGCAAGACAAGCACATACCCACATAAAATTATACACTTAATTAAAATAAAAATCAAAGGGAAAATAAACCATTTCCTCTCTTAAGATTTATTCTTTTAAAAGTAGCAACAGCAATGGGCGCCTGGGTGTCTCACTCAGCCGGTTAAGCAACTGACTTAGGCTCAGGTCATGATCTGAAGGGTTTAGGAATTCAAACCCTCACACTGGGGTCTGTGCTGACAGCGAGAAGCCTGCTTCTGATTCGCTGTCTCCTTCTCTCTGTCCCTCCCCTGTGTACCTTGCGCGCACTCTCTCTCCCAAAGATAAATAAATAAACAACAAAAAAATAAAAATAGTAACAGTGAGATTGCATGTGGGAGAAAAACAGACTTGGATTGAACTATAGAACAATACTGATTTCGTCCAATGGCATGGAATTCCAAGCCTTCTTAGGCAGTCTGTCTCTGTTCTCATTTCAGGCAAAGCTCTTTTTTGCCTTCCAGTTCAATGCTGGGTTGCTAAGAAAAGGTATTTGTGCTAATAGGCAGATCTTTCTACAGTTTCCTTTATACTTTTGCAGAAGTGGGCACTGTTGCAAACGTTTAATAGGATCTAATTTCATAGTGTATGCTACACAAACATTCTATTCTGTTTAATTAAGTCATCTCTAATCTATGGGTTAAGCTAATCAAGAGAACAGGAACCTGTCAAAGTATTAATGATTGAGATTAGTGGTACCCAAAGTTTTCCAACTGTGTTCTGTGCTACATGTACAATTTACTCTTCAATAAGGACCAGTTTCCTTTCCTTAAAAAAAAATCTCTCCTGGTGGCATTTTTTTTTTTTTTTTTTTTTACTTCTCAGCAACAGCTTTGTTCTCTTAAAATAACATGCAAGGAAAGTATAGATGTAAATGCATGAATTCAAAGGCAAATCTCATGAGAATATGTAAGTGCTCTGAAAATTGCATGCAACTAAAATAGGAGAGAAAAAAATAAGCTCTTCTTGATTTCTCTTTTCTTCAGCAACATTATTGTATACACATTAGAATGGGGGCTTTTGTATTTAAATTGACAACCTGGCATTTTAAGCCAAACCTGTGAAATATTGTCTTTCAGTGATGAAACCTCGCTCCTCATTGATAAAATGGTAGAATCTGAACAATGACTTGCCTTTTCAGTTGCTGTTGTGGAGCCCTTTTCTTCTGAGGAGCTCCAGGTGATTTTAAATCTGTATTTCACTCACTAAGCTACAGATGGTTTGTGTGTTTGTTTGTCTGGGTAAAATATAATAACACAAAATTTACCATTTTAACCATACAGTTCAATGGCATTAAGTACATTTACATTCTTGTGCAACCATCACCACCATCCATCTCCAGGACTTTATTTCCTCAAACTGAAATTCTGTACCCATTAAACAATAATTCCCATTCTTCCCTCCCTGCAATGGCTGGCAACCACTATTGTGAGCCCTTTGATGGCAGACTCTCTCTCTCACTCTCTGTCTCTCTCTGTGTACACACACACACACACACACACACACACACACACACACACCTACAGTCTAAACTGAAAAGGAAGTAAGACAGACAGACATTTAGAGTTTTGTTTGTATTTAAAGAATAATGTTTCCATAATAACAACCTGGAACAGCAGGGTGATATCTGTAAGTCAATTTTGTCTTTTTTCACCTTTTTCCTACCTCTATTTGCCTCTACCTCTTATAAATCCTATTTTAAAAAATAAGTCTGTGGTAGTTTTACATTATTACTTAAAAAAAATCTATTAAAAGGCTGCAATTTGGTTTTATAGTTTTTTCTTCTTTTTTTTTTTCCTGAGAGCTGATATTCTCAGAGACTTGGGATTTGTGTCAGCCATTTTGTTGCTACTGTTCCTAGTCTCCAGACTGGAAATGAAAATATATTGTATAAAGGTAGATAGTAGGAGGGCACCTGGGTGGCTTAGTCAGTTACGCATCTGACTCTTGATGTCAGCTCAGGTCATGATCTCACGGTTTGTGAGTCCAATCTCCTCATCAGGCTCTGTGCTGACAGTGTGAAGCCTGCTTGGGATTCTCTCTCTCCCTCTCTCTGTCCCTCCCCTGCTCATGCTCCCCTCCCTTCTCCCTCTCCAAATAAAGAAATAAAACTTAAAAAAATTAAAAATAAATAAATAAAATAAAGGTACATAGTATGGTGGTCCTGAACTTCAAAGTAATTGCTTTTAGTTGTCTTTTATAGATTTTTCCCTCCAATATACATGTAAACTAAGTAATTAAAAATTTTAAATGCAGAACTACTTCTAGGAGATCCTTACCACACTTCAAATAGTTTTCTGTTGATTAAAATAGAGGCCATTATTGAGCTATCTTTGGGGGGACTGTTGCCAACTATGCATATTTGCTGCTGGAAGGCCACATTCATGAAGAGCCTGCCATTGTCCATAATTTGACACTTGGAATTGAGTAAAATCCATTACTTATTTATAGTTCATGATATTTTAAAATCATTTTTGATGGCTGAGATTTCAAAAGCCATCTAAAACTAAAGCATATGTCCTTTTAAAATCCTGGCAATCTGTCATTTAATTCAGTGGCTTTTGGTTTTTAAAGCAAATAGCAAAAATGACTAAGATGATTTGAGAGTTTTCTATCGTATATCACATTGTTTTCTAACATTTAACAGACATGAGTTTACAAATATTTGGGGACGGTGTATAACTTTTCTTTTTCTTAGCTTGTGTAATTAAAGTATAGAACTGGTGGACAGTTTAATCATGTTCCTCCCCCCTCGCCCCCATCCCAGAATATCAAATTGAATGACTAAATTCTTTAGCACAGTGAACATTTGGTGTATTCAAGGTGTCTAGAAACCAAATTTTCATGAGACTGTATACAAGTTGATATGTGTTTTATAGGAAATCTGGGTACTATAGCTGGCTTTTTGACGAGATTACAGTCAATTCTCCCAACCTTAAAATCACGGGGAAACTTCAGGAAGATGCCTAATGGGAAACAGCTCTCAAATTCTCTAAATAGCCCACTATGAGAAGCATGAAGATGGGGTCTATGTCTAAACTGCTTTACCCAAACATAAGATTTAGTATAGTGTCTTGAGCCCTGTAAACACTAAAATCATGATATGATGGGCGTTCTTTACATCCTTTAACAAAATTCAATCCATCAAATGTATGAGTGTCTATTATATGTCAGGCAGATGCCCAGCACCAAGATAAGATGGATGGCATAGAGTCTGCTATCAAAGGGCTCATAATTTAGTGAAAGAGACAGGCTCAGAAATAAATTAACTACAAACATGTGTTATGTGCTCTAAGAGAAGGAGGTAGAAAGTGCTTCAGGTATCCTGCTAAAATAGCAATGGATTCTATCATTGGTATCAACATCATCATCATCACCACCACCAACACTATCCATGCTTTATATTTAAGAATAAAAATTATCTGAAATATTGTAAAATCAGAATACAATATTTTAGCTTTTCCAATACTTGTAAATGAAGATGTGCACGTATGTTCAACTACACCAGTGTGTGCACAACTTTATGTGGCACTGAGCACTCTGTCATGCACCTCTTGACTGATGTTGTTTACAGTGATATAGTTATGACAATTGTTGGTTAGTTTAGGTGACTAGAGAACCATTTAATACTGTAACTTCATGATAGTGAACATCATGTACTCAATGCACCATTTCACGGAATATTCATCCTGACAAACTAAAAACATTACGACTGTTCATTTCAGGTTTTCTCTACGAAAGTAGTGTGGTAAATATTCACCAATCATCTCCAGATATTACATTTTTAGCAACTGAAGTTTAAAGTACAAGCAATTGCCCTGGAGGAAGTCTGATTACACTTTCACTCAATAATTTTTCAGAGTTCAATTTTGGATTCCTCATTATTTCACTTTTCTTTCAATTCAACCCCCTACCCCCAACAGCAAGCTGCTGCTATACCTCCAAGTCATAGAATTTGATTGGGGATCATTTCAGAGCCTGCCATTATCACTCAGAATTAACTTGGAAGCTTTTACAGTGGTGTGAAATAATATTTCAACTCTCTCCTTGTCACCCTCTATTATCGTGATTCTAACTACTGTAGAAAACGACATTTCTCAATTTGATCAGGGAAGAGAGAATGTAAAACTAGAGACAGATTAAGAGCCATGTAAGTAGATTTAAAACATCGTAAGTGGGTGGCATGCTAGTTAGCATTTATCAAACAGAGAATAGGTGCCAGGCACTGTGGGGAGGTTGTATATAGCACATATCATGCTTAAAAATCTTATGAGGTTAGAGTTTTTATCTATATTTTAATAGAAGATGAAAATTGAATCTCAGAAAGTCACTAAACTATTAAATAGCCAATACAGGATTCAAACCCAATGGGAATATTGAATGAATGACAAGTTCAAAATTGAGGGACATGGGATGTGACAGCATTAGATGTCTGGATCCAAATGTTGGAGGGTACAATGTTGCTTCTTCCCTTGGCCTGAGATTTACACCATCAGCTCCCCTGGTTCTCAGGCCTTTAGAGTTGGACTGGGATTATATCTCTAGCTTTTCCAGGTCACCAATTTATAAACAGCAGATTGTAGAACTTCTCAGGCTCTATAATCATATAAGCTTCTCACAATAAATCTCTCTCTCTCTCTCTCTCTCTCTCTATATATATATATATATATCAGATATATATATGTGCATGAATATATATGTCATATATGAAGATAGATAATAGATAGTAGATAGACAGATCCTATTGGCTCCCCATATCTATCTATCTATCTATCTATCTATCTATCTATCTATCTATCTATCATCTTATTAGTTCAATTTCTCTGGAGAGCACTAATACAACAACCTTGGTTATTCTTCTCTTTGAATTCCTGAGGCTGCTCATTTTTAAATGCTGATAATCTCTATCCTACAGTGTTGTGAAGATTAAATATATACAGTAGACTCTCAAATTTTACTTATTTAATTGTTCATTCACTCATGTTTGTGGTTAACAAACATTTATTAAGCACTAATTGTGTGTCAGGTGTTGTGCTCACCACCGCTAAAGGTACAACTATAAGCAAGTATGGGTCTGAACCACCTCGTTATTCCCATCACCACTGTAATTCTTTACCTAAACTCTTAAATGATTATCATCCCTTCTGAACTGGTTTTCCTGCCTTCCATAGCTTTACTTCCTGTCCACCATTTCCAACATTCCGATGGCAAAATGCCATCCATATTATTCCCTAGTTTAAACCCTTTAATGGGTCTCCATACCCACAAAATACAAATTTCTTGATGCAACATTTAAAATTCTCCACAGTCTCTCTCCAATCTCCTTTTCCAATTTTATTTCTTTACTATAATAAAATTGGGACTCCAGTTAAATTACACATGGCTTCTAAATATGTTCCAAGCTTTCTGGCCTCATACCTTATACAATTTTCTCTTCTTGGAATGTCCTCCCCTAGATTTGAATGCCCAAATCCTACCCATCTGTTACATGAAATAGTTCCTAATTTCTCCATCTCTAAATAATTTATTCCTCTCTAAACTATAACATCTCATCTATGTTTCTGTTCTATAGACATATTTTTGCATGTCTCAATTTCTTTCTTGAACATGTTTCTTTTTTAATTAAACTTCTTATTTTGAGATAATTATAGATTCACACAGGTTTTAAGAAACAATGCAAAATGATTCTGCTGACTTTTTATGCAGTTTTCCCAATGGTAGCATCTTGTAAAACTATAGTGCGATATCACAAAAAGGATATTGACATTGATATACTCAAGATATAGAACATTTCCATTATTGCAAGGATCCTTCATGCTGCTCTTTAATAACCACATTCACTTCCCTCCTGCCCTCACCCCCTCCTTAACCCCTTGAAGCCAACTAATCTATTTTCCATTTCAACAATTTTGTCATTTCAGAAATGTAATCTTTTGTGATTGACTTTTTTGATTCAGTATAATTCTCTGGATATACAACATCCAGCTGTTGTATGTATCAATAGTTCATTCCTTTTTACTGCTGAATAACAGTCCCATGGTATGGATGCATCTTGATTTATTTAATTATTCACTCATTGAAGAATACCTGGGTTGTCTCCCATATTAGTTGGGACTAATATGAATAAAGCTTCTATAAACATTCATGCACAGGTTTTTGTATGACTCTAAACCATTTATTTAGGATAAATGTCCAGAATTGCAATTTCTGGGTTGTAAAATAGTTGGATGTTTAGCTTTTTCAGAAACTGCTACAATGTTTTCCATAGTGACAGTACCATTTTATATTCCTAGCAACAGGTATGAATGATCCAGGTTCTCTACATCCTCACCCGTATTTGTTGTTATTGTTATTTTTTATTTTGGCCATTCTGATAGGTGTGTAGTGATATCATCTTTACAATTTGCATTTCCCTAATGGCTAGTTATGTTGACCATATTTTCATGTGTTTACTTGCTTAAGTTTCTTGAGGAACTTGTAATTACAAACCTTGAGGAGATCAGCATATGTTTTATAATCCATGAAGTTCAATAGGTTGTTGCTTAATCCATAAATGAAATCTCAGAAAACCTTAAAAGGCTATAGGTGAAAAAATGAAGCATAAAGATTTTGGACTGTTTGCCAACTGGTCTGCCTAGTGGTAGAGTTAATAGATCTCAGTTCTTGTGTCTTAAGATCGATGTTCTTTCCTTACACCACCTGCTACTCCCTGTGTATGCTAAATCCAAAATATAGTTGACTATCTTTAATTTTCTTGACTCTCAGCAGCATCCCATGTGGTCAACCATGCACAGCTGCTTGAAAAACTCTTCCTTTGGCCTTTATGACACTATAGTCCCCAGGTTTTCTTCTTATCTCTCTGGTTACTCCTGTTTGTCTCTTTTATAGATGTATATTCTTCTCTACTGGGATTTCTTAAGGTGTGGTCATCAATCTCTTTGTCTTCCTTTTTCACAATTCCTTCTTAAGTGCTCTCATTCATACAATGACTGTGAGTACCTCTTGTTGACTAATATCTACACAGCTCCAGCCAGATCTCCCTATTGATATGTCCAACTCACTTCTTGACATCTCCATCAACATGTCTCAAAGGCATCTTAAACCCAATATGTCCAAAACTTAACTCATTTTCCCCAAGCCTAGTTCTCTTTCAATACTTCTGAAAGCAGTAAATGGAATCACCATCTGTGTTGCACTTAGGAAGAGAAGCCATCCTAGGATTTTAAGAAGCAGAAGGGGGATGTCATATTTAGATTTCAAAAAGATTATTCTAGCTTCAATGTGGCAAACAAATTGCAGAGGTAGCAAGGGTCTTTTTGAGTTTCACTAGTATATCATGCTCTAGACCCTACAGAGCATTTCTACTTATTTTTCTAACTGCCTAGCATACTCTTGTACTTCTCTTTACAGTAATTAACTCTGACTTTGTCTCCAGATCTTGACTTATTTTTCAATTTTTTGAGGAAAACCTGTTGACCTTTCTAAATCAAACCCTCTTATTATCACCCTGGCTGTGATTATAGCATTTGTTATAGTTATTATGTGGTTATCTGTTTAAGTTTTACCTTCAAAAAAAAGTCTACCTTCCATCAAAAGTGCTACCTGAGTTTGTTCATAAATGAGCACCTAGCAATATACACATAGAAAGTTATTCATGAATATTTGTTGGAAAAACTAAAAGATTAATAAGTGAATTCTGTGGAGAAACAGAGGCACACCGTAAGCTTCTAGAACATGTCCTGGGTCAATATATATTTCCACAATGAAAATGCAATATTTATTTGATGGTTGTAATGATTAAACAGATATACAGACAGATTCTAAATGGAAGAGAGATTCAGTATAGCTTCATTTATTTTATAGACCTCAGATTGTTTGTATGTTCCAGGCATTTCTGAGTAAGTGTAGTGCATGAAATATTAATGTATTTTTAAATATTTTCAAAATTGAAATTGAATTAAAGATAGTGTCTGTAATTTTGAACAAATATCGTCAACTTATCTTCAAAATATATCTCAAATTCAACCGCTTTTTCCTTTCTCTTGTGCCACTCTTTTAATCCAAGCCACTATTTACTCTTACCTGGACTTTCAATTGAATTTACTAATCATTGTGTTTTCATTTTTGTTCTTTTGCAAGTCTAGATCCCACTCAGCAGCTAGAGAGATCCCTTTAGAATATAGATAAGGTTTATGTTTTCCTGTCCTTAACTGAACAGTCATTTTCTGTGCGGCCATCTATTGCTGCATTATAGATCATCTTAAATTTAGAGGTATAAAATAACAACCATTTTATTACGTTCATGAATTTGTAGGTCAAGAAATTGTACATGGCACAATGAAGATTGTTCACCTCTGCTTTTCAGTAAGGCTCAGCTGGAGTCATTTGAATGGCTCAGGGTGGCTGGAATAAACTCTAGTAAAGCCATGTGTCTGAGGTTCTTCTCCATGTGATGTCTGCTGAGGCCGGATTGACCCAAATGATTTCCTCACTCATGTGTGGCAGCTAGGATGCAACGGACAGGACAACAGTGGCTGGCTACACATCTCCCTGTGTCTCTCTGCACAACTAGCTTGGACTTCTGCACAGCATGGTAGTCTCAGAGCTGTCAGACTCTTTTCATGGCAGCTGGTAGGTTTCAAGCTGTCTGGGCAGAAGCTACAAGGCTTCGCAACACCTGTCCATGTCCCAGAATATCACGTCTGCTACATTCTCTGGGTTAAACAAGTCACCACAGCCAGCCCAGACCCAAAGGGAAGGGAATTAGACCGCTTCTCAATGGAAAGAATAGCAAATAATTTTTGACCATTTTTAATCGACCACATGTCTTGTATTACTCAGCATCATTACTTAGAGAGGCTGTTTGAGGCCCTCCACAACCAGTTTCCTACTTTTTGTTTAATCCCATCATCTTTTAATCTCTTTGTTATCCTCCTTTCTGTTCCTTACATAAATCAATTATGCTGTTAACTGGGGCCTTTTCATTTGCTCTTCTTCTGCCTTCTTTTCCCCTGTTCACACTCTGCTTCATTCAAGTGTCTGCATACATGTTGTCATCTTTAGAGAGGTCATTTCTGACCACTTTAGTCACACTCCATTCCCTTGCTCTTCTTTCTTCATTTTTCTGCATTGCACTTACATATTATATTATACTTACTTTTATGTATATTGTATGTCTCACTGTCTAGAATATCAGTTCCAGAAGCAGGAACATTTTCTTTTTTATCTCTACAGCTCCAGGGCTTAGAATTGTGCCTGGTACTTACCAGGTGCTCAACAAATACTTATCTCATGAAATAAATGAGTAACTCTTAAAACCATCTGGAACCTTGACTAATAAAATCCTACCTCCGTAAGAGTATATACTGAGATATCTTTCAGTTATTATAGATAGGTTGTATCTGAGACTATTAAGGAAGTAAGTAAAGCCTCCTCTCCAAAGAAGCCGACTTGAGCTGACACAGACTCAAAACTGGCCCTGAGAGAGAATACATGTTCTGATTCTTTACTTGGTTCACTGAGTGAATGTAAAATGCAGGCTAATTAAGACAAATGTAGAAGATAAAGAGTCGACACATTTTAGAAGGATTAGATATCCTAAGGCTGGATTACACATGATATTAACCAAGAAAGGGATATCATATGGCAGGAAAGCCACTAATGATGTGAGCCATTCTTACAAAAGGCATGGCCATCAGAAGCAAGCTGGGTTATTTTACATTGAAGAGCATTCTTCAGAATGTGATTCCAAAATATAATTAGTGTGCTGATTTTTAGAATGATTTATAATTGTGACTCACCTTATTGGCTATTATTATTGCCTTTTAAAGAACTACTTATATAGACTAGTAATTATTTTGCGCAAGATCTGTGGTAAAGAAATTTGATTCACTTTCATTTATTATTTACTTCTTTGTAAACATTTCTATATTACAAAACCACCTCCAAAAGAATTATTGAGCAATAATTATTTGTGTCTTATATGTAACCCTGTATTAATATTGGGAAGGCAATATTCTGTTTCCACCCAGTTGGAAAAACCTTCTGTCATTAATCTGCATGATATATTTAGACCACATTGAGACTGACCAGTCAGGAAATTGTTTATATAAATTCTCTGGTCTCTTGCCTAAAGAAAGAGATCAAATTGATTATCTGTGTTTTGTATTACATTGCACTAGGGAGAGAGGTCTACCAAAAATATATAGGCTATTAAATTCTGGGGTTACTTGGCAATTGATGGTTTCTAATGCTGATAATATTAATAGAACAGATACATCCAAGTCATTGTACCATGGTTGGAATAAAATCGGAAAGCTTTCCACCACAAACCAATGTTTGCAAAATGTAGCCTTTGGATCATCTGCATCAGAATTAGCTGGAGTGCTTATTTAAAATGTCCAACCCAAATATACTGAATCAGAATTCCTGGAGATGTAACCCATGTATTTGCATTTTGATCACCCCCTGACACACACACATACCACCCAGACAATTAATTATGTACAATAACAGACACTTTAAATTATGCACTTTAAAAATCATTATTATATGCCAGTGTAACCGGGATGGGAAGTTATATTCAAATGATGAGAGTAAAGATGAGCTAAAAAGTCATTAATGTCTACCATCTCTTTTTTCATGAAAAATCTGACTATATTCCTGATCCAAGACCTAACAAAGGCCAGGGTGAGGGTCCCAGAGACAGGGAGAGAATAAGAAAATGGTAGAGTTTACGGCTCTCTGATATCTGGGAAGACAATGCCCCCAGCCAGTTTGCAAATCTATGACAAGGCAGGGGACAGCATCATGTGGAGGTTACAACTCTTGACTTTATAATCA
Source organism: Panthera pardus (assembly GCF_024362965.1). Classification (NCBI taxonomy): domain Eukaryota; kingdom Metazoa; phylum Chordata; class Mammalia; order Carnivora; family Felidae; genus Panthera; species Panthera pardus. The sequence continues at coordinate 79,520,140 of NW_026526810.1, read as the reverse complement.
CGGTGATTTGAATTATCCTGATTTTGTCACTTGATGGCGGTTGAACTTTGTCTTTTGCACTTTCTAATCCATTTTCTATGCTGGAGTCAACTTGATACTTCTAAAATATAAATAGATAAAATTACTGTTCCTGCTTGTATAATCTTGATGTTTTCTCATTTCTCGTAAAATAAAAACTAAACTCTTTTCTGCATAACAGGACCTACTGCACGATCTGGTTCCTGTTTATTCTTTAATCCCATCCAAACCTTCTTCTCCCATAGCTCGCTATCTTCAGCTCAAACTAACCTATAGTTTATCCCTAGAAAATGCCACACTCTTTCCTGCCTTAGAAACATTACACATCCTATATCTTCTGCCTGAGATGCTCTGCTTTGACTCTCTGTGTAGAGAAGGATCAAATAATTTGGTCTGAAGTGTGGGTGTCTGAAGTGCACATGGGAATAGATAATTGGCTAGCCATCAGTCAACACTGACTGCTATGTCCTCAATTCCATTCACTCCAGACTTCTCTCTTTTCACCATTTTCCTTCTGACTTTAAGTATGACAGGAGCAGTGGAATAGAGGCATTTATCTCTTGCGCTTTTGTCCAAAATTTGTCAATTTACCATAAGGCCTTTCCATTCCCTCAGAATGTAAGCTTCATAGGGGCGCCTGCGTGGCTTAGTCGGTTAAGAACTGGCTTAGGTCATGATCTCGTGGTTCGTGAGTTCGAGCCCCGCATCAGGCTCTGTGCTGACAGCTCAGAGCCTGGATCCTGCTTCGGATTCTGTGCTTCCTTCTCTCTCTGCCCCTCTCCTGCTCATGCTCTGTCTCTCTCTGTCTCTCTCTCTCTCAAAAATAAGTAAACATTAAAAAAATTTTTTTAAACAGAATGTAAGCTTCACAACTCAAAGTCAGGAAAAGAGTCCCCTTTCTACTTTCGTGATTTCTGCTAACATTTTTTTTTAACATAAGGAAATAAGAACAGAGTGATCTGGATGCCTTAATAAACAGCGGAAGGGATCAAAAATTAAAGAAAAAAAAACAAAGGGGGGAATTCGTGAATATTCCATAAGCATTAGCTCTTCAAACACAACTAATGGCTTCAAACACAACTAATGATGAACTAGGAAATATGACACCATGAAAAATAGATTGCCTGCTATGTTGGACCATATTGAAAGAAATTGTACAACTCTGAAGAAAAGATTTAGAAATGGAATGAAGATATGTGCAAAAAAAAATAAGCAAATAAAATATAAGGTAATTAGTAACTATAGCAATACAAAAGTTGTATAAGGCAAAATATTTCATTATAATGTACTATATAGCTCAGCCACGAACAATATTTATATAGTAATACTAATATAAACTCTGAATATCAATTAAGCAATAGTTGTGATATACATAAAGTGACAGGTTGGGAAGTACAGGTTATAGGAGGGAGAGGCAGAAAGCAATGAGGGAAGTCTAAATCTTCTGCAGATGACAGGAAATAATGTTTAAGATGACATAATCGACAGATGTTAACATATGCATGTATTTTATATATATCACAACATATCAGGTGAATCTGCTGAACAAGTGAAATAAGCTTGGCCAGGTGACCAGGAACAGAGAGATGCAAAATACAAACTTCTGTTTTTCATAATAAGCTTTGCAATTGTTTAAACTACGTGCATGTATTCCTCAACAAAAACAAAAATTAATTTCAAAAGTATTTCAAATATGAACTGAGCCTGAGAGCCTGAGTTAGTGAATGTTTGGCTTCTTAATCCTTAAATCTCTTAAATCAGGTGTAAATATGTCCTTAAGATGAAATCCAAAATCAGAGGAAAGTATTACTTGGAAAATGAAAGCCTCCAAGAAGTTTACGCCACTCAGAGAAAGGCAGTGTAGACAGTTTAATGTATAATTCTTCCAAAACATGTGTATTTACCAAAAACCAATCATACTATAGAAACTGTTTTCTAATTTGCACTTCCTTTTCCTTCAACAGGTCTTACACATATTTTTAAATTAGTATTTATAGATTTATAGATTAACCACATTTTTAATGAATGTATAATATTTCATATTATGGGTACATATTAGATGTAAAATATTCTATTGTGCATAAAATACTACAGTGCATTAAATTTTATATATATATATCTATATCTATCTCTGTGCAATTTTAAGAGTGTTTCAGGAGCATACATTTTGAAAGTGCAAATACTGGTTCAAAAGATATGAATTTTACATTTTAATGATATTGCTAAATAGTTCTTCAAAAACATTGTTGCTTTGAGTAGTCCCACCAACATTAGATATGAATGCCGAATATACTTATAGTACTGACATTAGTTGAAAATTATGTGTATACAAAGAATTATTATACATGATGCTATGGATTCAACTGTGTCTCCCCAAAATTCATTTGTTGACACCCTAACCCTCAATGTGACTGTTTGGAGAGAGGGCATATGACAAGTTGATAAAGTTTAAATGAGGTCATAAGTGTGGATTCTGATCTGATAGGGCTGGTGCTCTTATAAGAAGAGAGACACCAGAGTTCTTTCTCTGCCAGGAGGACACAAAGAGAAGCTTCTATCCGCAAGCCAGGAAGAGAGCTTTCACCAGAAACTGACCCTGCTAGACCTTGACCTTGGACTTTCCAGACTCCAGAACTGTGAGAAAATAAATAGCTGATGTTTAAGCAATACTGTCTGTGATGTCTTATTATGGCAATCTGAGCAGACTACAGATGGTATTTCATTTAAAACTCCTATCAATGCAGTGAGTTACCCCGATCTCTAATTTACAGATGATAAAGCCAAGGCATTAAGAACTTGCCCAGATCTCACAGTTTTTAAGTGGTGCTGCAGGGAGTAAAATGCAGTTTTTCTGACTTACAGTCAGGAGCTCCTTTTCACTACAGAAGAGGAGTCCTGTTTATTACAATCCAGCTCACTTGTTAGCTTCTACTAAGGTAAACCTAATGAAACCATAAAATGATTGAGCTGGAAAAGTCTTCGGAGATTATCTATTCCAACAAAGGAAGTGAAGCCCTGAAAGATCAAGTGATTTTTGCCCAAGATCACACAGTTGGTTAATGGAAAAGCTGGGGCTGAAATTCAATTTGACTTCAGTTTAGTACTCTTCAATTTTGACACACTCATATTTCAGTTACTTTTTAAAAAATTGTACAAATTATTCCTTCCTGAGGCTAAGTCTATATAGCTTTATGCAGGTCACAAACTTTATCTTATAGAGGTTTCCCTTTAAAATCTCAATGGAATCTATTTTCTGATGCCCTTTGATAAAGCCATGTAGTATATAATGGCCAATGTTTGGTTTGTTTCAATCTTTTTTTTTTTTAACATGATCAAGCCTAATTCTTTTATATATGACTCTATTATGGGACTTAGTTTGCTCAGGGACCGAAGGCTTCCACATCTCTTGTTTCTATGCTAATTAAGATGTTGGTTTCTTCAGTCTTTGGATATGTGCAACAGGAGATTAGAGTTGTGTCTGCTTCCTATATATCAGTGAGATGGATCACACTGCTGCCAGGAGACTTCCATTAGTGTCATAAATCTTAGGAATACTGTGCATCTTTCTGAGGATGAAGCCTGATACTCAGAAAGCAGTACAGTAATTTTCTGCTGACATATACCCCCACCTGGATAAAAAAGAAAGGTCTCTAGTGGGGAGTTACAGATTACTCTCAACATTAGCATAGTAAGAGATGCTTTTTGAAAATAATTATTCTTCCTCTACAAAGTGGTATAGATGTTTTTTAAATATTATTTTATGTTCATTTTCAAATTTGGTTTTGGCATTTAGTTTTACGGAATATCAGAGTTAAATTGAAAATGACAAAAGAAGAGAACCCTTTTTTCACCTCCCTGCAGCATAGCACATTCAGTAGCTTGGTGATTTCAAATATATATACTTATTAGAAATATTTATTTACTTATTTTTAGAGGGAGAGAGGGAATGTGAGCAGGGGAGGGGCAGAGAGAGAGGGAGAGAGAGAATCCCAAGCAGGGTCCTCACTGTCAGTGCAAAGCTCAACAGGGCTTGATCTCATGAACCATAAGATCATGACTTGAGCCAAGATCAAGAGTTGGATGCCCAATTGACTAAGCCACCCAGGTGCCCCTCAAATACATTTTTTTAAATAGCAAAAGGAATTAAACTCAATAAATAATGTGCTAAAATACATCATGTAAATTCATTATTTTTCAGTGAAACTGTCTATACAGTGGAATACATGATACAAAACTGTGGCATTGGTAAATGAACCAAAAGGTAGTATTTATTCACTGAATGTTGCCAAGACTTAGATGAACCTTTGCCTAGAAACAGCTTGAAGACATCTGGCTCATTTTTTTCTAGTGTCCAGAGTAGAAGTGCGGCTCTTAAAAATCATTTTACAATATCCTGAGTATTTACTCAATCAAGTACAAATTGTGCTTATTTTTTAGTGAAATAATCAAACACAATTATATAATTCCCAGTAACACTACCAACAGGAAGCTGATTATTAAAATATTTCATTATTCAAAATGCAATGTTTTTCTATACTCAGAAGAGAATACAACAGAACAGGAAAGGCAATAGCAAATAGGATAGTAGAGGGAAGAGAGATATGATAACCCTCCTTGCACATCAGAATCAATGGGGGGCTTTTACAAAGCACAGGTGCCCCTCAGTCCACCCCGAGATTCTGATTCATTTGGTCTGGACTGGGGCCAGGCACGAATCTCATGCTCAGCATGGGTCGAAACCACTATGATAAGAAAACGAACAAGCACATGTGAGAATATATGAGGTACCTCAGTGGCCTCGGGAGAATCACAGAGAACAGACATTCCTGTTATCTGAAAGTTGGCGTTGTAGGTACATGGTTTCCTACTCCCAAAACATATGTCCTTGGAGATTTGGAAAAGAAATAATTGGTTCTGCTGTCTGCTTGTTGTGTGAGCTCCTGCAAGTTACTTAATGTTTGGTGCCTCAATTTCCTCATCTGCAGAATGGGAATGATACCAGGTATTCATATTATGATGAAATGAGATAATCCACATAAAAGGTTTGGCTTTGTACCTGGTACACAGCAAATTCTCAGCACATGTTACCTGAAGGCTCCACTGGAAGAAAGTAATAAGATCATTTCTTTGCCTTTTAAGCACCTACTAGCAGAAGTATTTACAAAACAATAACAAAGACAATTCAACCAAACCACTCTATATATTTTGTAGGATAGGGAATGACAAGCAGGTAGAAGCGGTCATCTAGTAGCAACTGCACTCAGACTACAACAGGATCCTTCATGCAGGACAGCACCTCAGCTGCTAGAGTAAAAGGCGTGGAAGGTGCAAAACAGCCTCTCTAAGAAAAAGAGAAGCGGGGGGGGGGGGGGGGGGGGGGGGGGGGGAGCCAAGATGCCAGAACAGCATGGAAGTTTTTTCTGTCTCGCGTCCATGAAATACAGCCAGACCAACACTAAACCATCCTACACACCTAGAAAATTGATTGGAGGATTAACACAACAATCTGCGCAACCTGAACCACAGAATTCAGCAGGTATGTGGTGGGAAACGTGAATTTGAGGAGCAAGAAGCCGCGAAACATAGGGAACCACTTTGCGGGCGGAGAGAGGATGCAGACTGGGGAGGGAGGGAGCTTACGGGAAAAGCATCCCTCCCCAAAAGCAGCTAGAGAGAAAGTGGAAAATTGGAAACAGCCGCAGGGACTAAACTAAAAAGGGAGAAAGGAGAAAGGAGAGTGTTTAAATTCCATTAAGACTGTAAACAAGGGGAGCGCAAAGGCTGCAACTCCGCAGCTCCATACCTGGTGGTGCTCTGGTGGGAAGGGCGAATCCTGAGGAGCAGAGTGGGGTCCAGGAGGTTCTCAGGCTACCCGGGTAAAAGCGGTTCCACTTCTGGAAGGACATTTGGTACAGACTGTTGAAGCCACCTGGTCCCAGCAGACCCCAGAAGGCGGCCACATTTGCTGGTGCTGGAACAAAGTCGTTAAGGGTGAAGCCTGGTGCCAGATGTGTTTTGTGATTTTCCATGATCCCTGAAATGCTGCTACTCCACTATCTCGCAAACTTTTTCTGGGGCGGGCTGGCACCTGGCCGCAGTCTCGGTGCACCGGCAGCTGCAGGGTCCAGCAAGCGTTCCTGGGTGCAGCCGACATTCGGCCATTGCTCATTCTGTCACTGCTCGGTGAGACCCTCCCGTAGAGGGGTGGAGCGGGTCAAAGCCGCAGTCCTTCGGAAGTAAGGGGCCGGGGAAAACAGCCGCATCTGAGACAAAACTCAGAAGAGAGGTATTGCCTGGGGCCTGGTCACGGACTGTGAAGAAGCCGTGGACGATATCTGAAGACAGAGGATGGGTGCGGATTGCTAATCTGGGAGAGCAGACTGGGTAGCTGGCTGCTGCCATTTTCCGCCGCTCCCGCGCGTGCGCATATGCACTCCACCCCAGTAGGCTAGCAACGCCATCTAGTGGAGAGCAGAGCTGATACACTGAGCTCCGCCCAACTGGGCCAACCTGGCTCTTCAAGAACACAACTCTCACCGCCGGCTTAATTTATGGACTATAAAGTGCTACATAGACTGACTTCTAGGGGAAAATGAAGCAATTTCAGTCCTACTTCAATCTGTTGGCAGGTTCATCTATTCAATTTTCTTTATTTTTTTTCTTTCTTATTTTCTTTTTTCTTTTTCTCTTTTAAAATTCTTTTGTTTTTCTTGAATACAGAAAGAGAAAAAATTCATTTTTATTTTCAATTTTTATTAAAAATATTTTTCTTTACATTTTATTACTATATTTTTTACTTTTGTGTAAATTTTTTCAAATTTTACTTTACTTCCATCATTTTTAGTCTACCTCAGTGTATTCACATTTTCAAATTTTCAAACAATTTCCTTTTTTTCTTTCTTTTTCTTTTCTTCTCTTTTTCATTTCTTTTCTTTCTGTTGAATACAAAAAGAGAAAAACTTCATTTTTACTTTCAATTTCTATTAAAAATATTTTTATTTAATTTTTATTACTATATTATTTGCTTTTATGTAAATTTTTTCAAATTCTATTCTACTTCCATCAATTTATTTTAGTCTTCTACAGTGTATTCACATTTTCAAATTTTCAAACGATTTCTTTCTTTTCTTCTTTTCTTTTTTATCTTTTTTCTCTTTTTCATTTCCTTATTCTTAAATACAGAAAAAGAAAAAATTCGTATTTATTTTTAGTTTTTATTAAGAATATTTTTCTTTAATTTTTTTCTTTAATTTTTCTTTAATATTTTTCTTTTAATTTTTCTTTCCACACCCAGACCAAAACACACCTAGCATTTAGCATCATCTATTAGATTTTTGTGTGTGTGTGTGTTCTTAATTTTTAATTTTAATATTTTTTGCATTTTAATTTTTTTTAATTTCAATTTTTCTACCTCAGTAATTCCTTTTCTCCCTTCAAAATGACAAAATGAAGGAATTCACCCTAAAAGAAAGAGCACAAAGAAACACAAGCCAGGGATTTAACCAACACAGATACAAGGAAGATGTCTGAACCAGAATTTAGAATCATGATAATAAGAATACTAGCTGGAGTTGAAAATACATTAGAATCCCTTTCTGCAGAGATAAAAGAAGTAAAATAGCCAGAATGAAATTAAAACTGCTATAACTGAGCTGCAATCACAGATGGATGCTGCAGCAGCAAGGATGGATGAGGCAGAACAGAAAATCAGCGATATAGAGGACAAACTTATAGAGAATAACGATGCAGAAAAAAAGAGAGAAATTAAGGCAAAAGAGCACGATTTAAGAATTAGAGAAATCAGTGACTCATTAAAAAGAAACAACAGCAGAATCATAGGGGTCTCAGAAGAGGAAGAGAGAGAAATAGGGGTAGAAGGGTTATGTGAGCAAATCATAGTGGAAAACTTTCCTAACCTGGGGAAAGACACAGACATCAAAATCCAGGAAGCACAGAGGACCCCCATTAGATTCAACAAAAACCAACCATCAATAAGGCATATCATAGTCAGCTTCACAAAATACTCAGGCTAGGAGAGAATCATGAAGCAGCAAGGGAAAAAAAGTCCCTAACCTACAAGGGAAGACAGATCAGATTTGCAGCAGACCTATCCACAGAAACTTGAGGTCAGAAAGCAGTGGCGGGATATATTCAGTGTGCTGAATCAGAAAAGTATGCAGACAAGAATTCTTTATCCAGCAAGTCTGTCATTCAAAATAGAAGGGAGATAAAAAGTTTACCAGACAAACAAAAATTAAAGGAGTTTGAGACCACTAAGCCAGCCCTGCAAGAAATTTTAAGGGGGGACTCTTTGAGGGGAGAAAAGATGAAAAAATACATATATAAATAAATACCAAAAGCAACAAAGACTAGAAAGGACCAGGGAATACCACCAGAAACCCCAACTCTACAAGCATCATAATGGCAATAAAGTCATATCTTTCCATACTTACTCTAAACATCAATGGACTCAATGCTCCAATCAAAAAACATAGGGTAACAGCATGAATAAGAAAACAAGATCCATCTATGTGCTCTTTACAAGAGACCCACTTTAGACCTAAAGACACCTTCAGATTGAAAGTAAGGGGATGGAGAAACATCTATCATGCTAATGGTCAACAAAAGAAAGCCAGAGTAGCCATACTTATATCAGACAATCTAGACTTTAAAATAAAGACTGTATCAAGAGATGCAGAAGGACTTTATACATAATCAAGGGGTCTATCCACCAAGAAGACCTAACAATTGTAAACATTTATGTGCCAAATGTGGAAGCACCCAAATATATACATCGATTAATCACAAACATAAGGAAACTCATCGATAGTAATACCATAAGAGTAGGAGACTTCAACACCCCATACACAGCAATGGACAGATCATCTAATCAAAAAATCAACAAGGAAACAATGGCTTTGAATGACACACTGGACCAGATGGACTTAACAGATAGATTCAGAACACTGCATCCGAAAGCAGCAGAAAATACATTCTTCTCCAGTGCACATGGAACATTCTCCAGAATAGACAATATACTGGGACACAAATAAGCCCTAAGTAAGTACAAAAAGATCAATATCATACCATGCATATTTTCAGACCACAATGCTATGAAACTCGAAATCAACCACAAGAAAAAATTTTGAAAGGTAACAAATACTTGAAGACTGAAGAACATCCTACTAAAGAATGAATGGGCTAACCAAGCAGTTAAAGAGGAAATTAAAAAGTACATGGAAATCAATGAAAATGATAACACCACAACCCAAAATCTCTGGGGCACAGCAAAGGTGGTCATAAGAGGAAAGTATATAGCAATCCAGGTCTTCCTAAAGAAGGCAGAAAGATCTCAGATACACAACCTAACCTTACACCTTAAGGAGCTGAAAAAAGAACAGCAAATCTAACCCAAAGCCAGCAGAAGACAGGAAATAATAAAGATTAGAGCAGAAATTAATGCTATCAAAACCAAAAAAACACTAGAACAGATCAATGAAACCAGAAGCTTCTTCCTTGAAAGAATTAACAAAATTGATAAACCACTAGCCAGTTTGATCAAAAAGAAAAAGGAAAGGACCCAAATAAATAAAATGCAGAATGAAAGAGGAGAGATCACAACCAACACAACAGAAATACAAAGAATAATAAGAGAATATTATGAGCAATTATATGCCAATAAGATGGGCAATCTGGAAGAAATGGACAAATTCATAGAAACATATACACTACCAAAGCTGAAACAGGAAGAAATATAAATTTGAACAGACCCATAACCAGTAAGGAAATTGAATTAGTAATCAAAAATGTGCCAAAAAAACCAGAGTCCAGGGCCAGATGGCTTTCCAGGGGAATTCTACCAAACACTCAAGGAAGAGTTAACACCTATTCTCTTGAAACTGTTCCAAAAAATAGAAATGGAAGGAAAACTTCCAAACTCTTTCTATGAAGCCAGCATTACCTTCATTCCAAAACCAGACAGAGACCCCACTAAAAAGAACTATAGACCAATTTCCCTGATGAACATGGATGCAAAAATCCTCAACAAGATATCAGCCAACCAGATCCAACAATACATTAAAAAAATTATTCACCATGACCAAGTAGGATTTATACCTGGGATGCAGGTCTTGTTCAATATCTGCAAGACAATGTACGTGATTCATCACATCAATAAAAGAAAGGACAAGAACCATATGATCCTCTCAATAGATGTAGAGCAAGCATTTGACAAAATACAGAATCCTTTCTTGATAAAAACCCTCAAGAAAGTAGGGATAGAAGTAGCATACCTCGAGACCATAAAAGCCATATATGAACAACCCAACACTAATATCATCCTCAATGGGGAAAAACTGAGAGATTTCCCTCTAAGGTCAGGAACAAGACAGGGATGTCCACTCTCACCACTGGTATTCAACATAGTATTGGAAGTCTTAGCTTCTGCAATCAGACAACACAAAGAAATAAAAGGCATCCAAATCAGCCAGGAGGAGGTCAAACTTTCACTCTTTGCAGATGACATGATACTCTATATGGAAAACCCAAAAGATTCCACAAAAAACTGCTAGAACTGATTTATGAATTCAGCAAAGTGGCAGGATATAAAGTCAATGCACAGAAACTGGTTGCATTCCTATACACCAACAATGAAGCGACAGAAAGAGAAATCAAGGAATTGATCCCATTTACAGTTGCACAAAAAACCATAAAATACCTAGGAATAAATCTAACCAAAAAGGTGAAAAATATATACGCTGAAAACTATAGAAAGCTTATGAAAGAAATTGAAGAAGACACACACACACACACAAAAAGGAAAAAGATCCATGCTCCTGGATAGAAAGAACAAATATTGTTAAAACGTCGATACTACCCAAAGCAATCTACATATTCAATGCAATCCCTATCAAAATAACACCAGTAATCTTCACAGAGCTAGAACAAATAATCCTAAAATTTGTATGGAACCAGAAAAGACCCCGAATAACCAAAGCAATCTTGAAAAAGAAAACCATAGCAGGAGGCATCACAATCCTGGACTTCAAGCTATACTACAAAGCTGTAATCATCAAGACAGTATGGTACTGGCACAAGAACAGACACTCAGATCAATGGAACAGAAGAGAGAACCCAGATGTGGACCCACAAACGTATGGCCAACTAATCTGTGACAAAGCAGGAAAGAATATCCATTGGAATAGACAGTCTCTTCAGCAAGTGGTGCTGAGAAAACTGGACAGCGACATGCACAAGAATGAACCTGGGCCACTTTCTTACACCATACACAAAAATAAACTCAAAATGGATGAAAGACCTCAATGTAAGACAGGAAGCCGTCAAAATCCTCAAGGAGAAAGCAGGCAAAAACCTCTTTGATCTTGGCTACAGCAACTTCTTACTCAATATGTCTCTGCAGGCAAGGGAAACAAAAGCAAAAATGAACTACTGGGACCTCATCAAAATAAAAAGCTTCTGCACAGCGAAGGAAACAATCAACAAAACTAAAAGGCAACTGGCAGAATGGGAGAAGATTTTTGCAAATGACATATCAGATAAAGGGTTAGTATCCAAAATCTATAAAGAATTTATCAAACTCAACACCCAAAAAACAGATAATCCAGTAAAGACATGGGCAAAAGACATGAATAGACACTTCTCCAAGGAAGACATCCAGATGGCCACTGACACATGAAAAAGTGCTCAACATCACACATCATCAGGGAAATACAAATCAAAACCACAATGAGATACCACCTTACACCTGTCAGAATGGCTAACATGAACAACTCAGGCAACAACAGATGTTGGTGAGGATGCGGAGAAAGAGGATCTGTTTTGCATTGTTGGCGGGAATGCAAGCTGGTGCAGCCACTCTGGAAAACAGTATGGAGGTTCCTCAAAAAACTAAAAATAGAACTACCCTATGACCCAGCAATTGCATTACTAGACATTTATCCAAAGGATACAGGTATGCTGTTTCATAGGGACACCTGCTCCCCAATGTTTATAGCAGCACTATCAACAATAGCCAAAGTATGGAAAGAGCCCAAATTTCCATCAATGGATGAATGGATAAAGAAGATGTGGTGTGTGTGTGTATATATATATATATATACACACACACACACACACACACACACACACACACAATGGAGTATTACTCGGCAATCAAAAAGAATGAAATCGGGGGGCGCCTGGGTGGCGCAGTCGGTTAAGCGTCCGACTTCAGCCAGGTCACGATCTCGCGGTCCGTGAGTTCGAGCCCCGCGTCAGGCTCTGGGCTGATGGCTCGGAGCCTGGAGCCTGTTTCCGATTCTGTGTCTCCCTCTCTCTCTGCCCCTCCCCCGTTCATGCTCTGTCTCTCTCTGTCCCAAAAATAAATAAAAAATGTTGAAAAAAAAAAATTAAAAAAAAAAAAAAAAAAAAAAAAAAGAATGAAATCGGGGTGCCTGGGTGGCTCAGTCGGTTAAGCGTCCGACTTCAGCTCAGGTCACGATCTCGCGGTCCGCGAGTTCGAGCCCCGCGTCGGGCTCTGGGCTGACGGCTCAGAGCCTGGAGCCTGCTTCCGATTCTGTGTCTCCCTCTCTCTCTGCCCCTCCCCCGTTCATGCTGTGTCTCTCTCTGTCTCAAAAATAAATAAACGTTAAAAAAAAAAATTAAAAAAAAAAAAAAGAATGAAATCTTGCCATCAGCAACTACGTGGATGGAACTGGAGGGTATTATGCTAAGTGAAATTAGTCAGAGAAAGTCAAAAATCATATGACTTCACTCATATGAGGACTTTAGGAGACAAAACAGATGAACATAAGTGAAGGGAAACAAAAATAATATAAAAACAGGAAGGGGGACAAAAGAGAAGAGACTCATAAATATGGAGAACAAACTGAGGGTTGCTGGAGGGGTTGTGGGAGTGGGGGTGGGCTAAATGGGTAAGGGGCATTAAGGAATCTATTCCTGAAATCATTGTTGCACTATATGCTAACTACTTTGGATGTAAATTTTAGAAAAGAAAAAAGAAAATTAAAAAAAAGAAAAAGAGAAAGAGTAGCTGGTGCAAACGTGTGTGTGATATTGCTGTTGTTTCAATTGAAGAAATTTGATTATATATACAAGCTGATAGGAAAGAGCCAAAAGAGAGGTAGTGGGGAAACTGCAGGTGAGGGAGGAGTATTTGATGGAGCCATGACCTGGAAATGGCAGAAACTCATGTGGCAGGATCAGCGTCGAATGCAGTAGGGCACAGTCTCACTGCCATAGAAGGAAAGGGCATTAGGAAGTGTAAAGTGTATTCTGCAAGACAGAATAGTGAGCTGAGCCAGTTCTCCCTTGTCAGTCCTTATTTTCCTTGTGAAATAACAGCTGAGGTCATCTGCAGAGGTTGGAGAGGGAGGAAGCCAGGAGGGGAGTGGAGAGTTTTCAATAACTTTAGGGATGTCCCAAGAGCTCCAAAGTATCCCTCACTGCAGTAAGTCATTTAGATGGTATTCTTGATTTGTCTTCTTGGCAGATTCTTGAAAATTTGTGGCCATTTTGGAGATAATTAGTTTTCCAAATAGATCCCGCTCTGGGAGAACCAATATTGCATTCTTTTAATGCAGGCTTTATAAATAACAATAAAACATTCTGCCATCTAACCATAAAGAAGAGACCCACATAAAGTCCTCCCTTCATTGAAAAGGGAGATGTTATCTTCTAAAACTGTGCTGCAAATATCATTCCCTCCAATACATTATGCGTTCCTACTAAATATCTGTCTTTTGGCGGGGGAAGCAGGGGTTAAAATTTGCAGTTTTAGAACCAACGTTTTTATTTCTATTTCTAAGCAATTAACCTTGTTTTTCTTTGAGGGGACAGACAAGATTTTTTTTTTTAATTTGAGAGAGAGAAAGAGAGAGAGAGTGCAAGCAGGGGAGGGGCAGAGAGATGGAGACAGAATCTGAAGCAGGCTGCAGGTTCTGAGCTGTCAGCACAGAGCCCAACGTGGGGCTTGAACTCAGGAGTAGTGAGATCATGACCTGAGCTGAAGTCAGATGCTTAACCAACTGAACCACCCAGGCACCCCAGATAAGATATTTTTAATAAAAAACACTATACAGCATACAGAAAAATATAAGCAAAAAATGTAGATATATATGCTAAAAGCCAACCACCTTTCTTTCTTTTTTTTTTTTTTTTTTAATTTATTTTTGGGACAGAGAGAGACAGAGCATGAACGGGGGAGGGGCAGAGAGAGAGAGGGAGACACAGAATCGGAAACAGGCTCCAGGCTCTGAGCCATCAGCCCAGAGCCTGACGCAGGGCTCGAACTCACGGACCGCGAGATCGTGACCTGGCTGAAGTCGGACGCTTAACCGACTGGGCCACCCAGGCGCCCCCCAACCACCTTTCTTATATTCCTGACTTGACCCTATGGAAAAAAAGTGTTCTACGTTGTCAGAACTAATGAAAAAAAAGGTCAAAGAGCTGAGTAGAGATAATGAAAAGATGCATAAAAACAATTGAGAGAGATGAGGAAAGCACTTTGCCCATGGAATTTATGCTGAAGGCCATATGCAGGCCAGACCTGGAAATACGGTTGAAAGCTTAAAAGGTACAGAGATAAGGAAACCTAGCAAAGGCCATGAAACAGCTCTTCAGGGGTCTAATCACAAGTGCTGGAGAGGATTAGAGCCTCAACAAATATAGTGCTACTCTAGAGAAAGGCAAAAACTAAATGGAAGCATTTGCCTCCCAAAGGAATCAGAAACCCTCTTGATCTGGAAAAAAGAGAATTATAATGTAGAGAAAATAATACTTTTTTTTTAATTAATCAGTACTCAGTGTAGCTCTAATTGTCTGTTGCTATATTTTTTCTTCATGTCATTATAGAATTCATTTCATTAAAAATGTTTAAATTATATGAACCTTGGCCATGTAAATATGTAGAAGGTATACATACACACATGTATAGATGTTATCAATTCCTTCTCTTTTTTAATGTTTCATTCAAAGGATCTATAGGTAATAACCTATGGCAGATCAAATTATTGTTCAAAATTGTGGGCTGCCACTCCCTACAGGGAGATTGTATGTTCTTACTGCCCTGCTGTCAGGTTTGGCCATATGACCTGCTCTGTCAAGTGAAAAGTAAGCAGAAGTGATACGTGTCTGTGCAGAAAGAAGTTAACAGCAGGCCTGAGTCTGCTAGACTTAGAAAGACTCACATGCAAGGTTGGCCCTTGAATGGTACTGGGGAGCTTGGTATGGGGAAAGTTGCTGTCATTCTCTGGTAAGAATGACTCACTACATCTAAACTGTGCCAATGATGTGGCTTATGCTGAATACATGCTTTCCCTTGGGGAATCCAGGATTGTGGTACATGCTAGGCAGAGGGTGCCTGCATGACCATCCCCCAGTAAAAACCCTGGGTGCTGCATCTCTAATGAGCTTCCCTGGTAAATAGCACTGCACGCGTGGTGTCACAATTTGATGCAGATGGAATTAAATGGACTCTGTGTGACTCCACTGGGAGGGGACTTTTGGAGACTTGCACCTGTTTCCTCCAGATTTTATCCCATGCACCTTTTCCTTTGCTGATGTTGCTTCAGAGCCTTTCTCAGTCGTAAATCAACACTCTGTGACCATGTGCCGTCAGACCTGTGAGTCCTTGTAGTGAATCGCCAAATCTAGGGCTATCTTGAGGATCCAAGACAGTGTTGCTTTTGGAAAGTGCTTAATGAGTTTTTTCCTCTCTCATGACAAGTAACACTGCCCTAAGTAGAGGCTGCTCTGTCTTCTGGGTCTCAGAGTGAAGATGATATGACAAAGCCATAGCCAACCTGAAGCTGACTTACGTGAGCAAAAAAAAAACAAAAAAACAAAAAAAAGCCCAAAAAACAACAACAACAAAAACAAACTAACAAACAAAACTCAGATATTATAAGCCTGTAAGATTTTGGAGTTTCCATCACCACAGCAAAGCCTAACCTTTTCTGACTGGTATATAATCCCAGTGATACTCTCGTATTATTTACCTTGACCATCCCCAAACCCCATGAAGTGTGGCAGCCAGGTGATGATATCTCTATGCTAGAAATTAGCTGGACCTCATATCTTCCCCCAATTCACATGACATTAGATACATAGATCTTTACTCACTGTGAAGCATAGTTCCATGCTGTTGCCCATGCAAGAAGCAGAGGAATAGCAAATTAGTCACTGCAACTTAGAACACTCACAGTTACAATCTGAGGTTCTTATTAGTGATTACTGTGTTGTTTTTTTCCATCCACAGCATTTGAATAGGCATAGGTGTCTTTCTAAGTTTCTGGCTATCCATCAGTTTAATCTGTCCTGGCAGATAATAATTTCTTTGAGACAATCTCATCAGACCACAGAATTAGATATGATTCATGCCACATAGCCTATATTTGAAATCATACTGAATTTAACATAAACTTAAAATTTGGTAAAATCCAACTTATTAATTCTCTCTTACTGCATAATCATTTCTGTATTACTTCAAAATACACGGGCTTAGAACAGCAATAATATTTATTATCTCAAACAATTTCCGTCGGCCAGCAATTCTGGAATATCTTACTTAGCTGAGGTCCTGTCTCAGGACTTCTCATCAGTTTGCAATCAAGATTTGGACCAAGGCTGCAGTCACCTTCAGGCTTACTTAGAGCTGGAGAATCTGCTACATGGTTGCCAAGGTGATGCTGTCTGTTGCAAAGAGGCCTTGGCTCCTCATCACATGTTTTGCTGTTGGGCTGCTTGAGTATCCTCATGACATGACACCTGGCTTCCTCCATGGTAAAGGATCCAAAGAAAGCTCACATCCAAGGGGAGAGAAGTTAGACTCCAAGTTTTGAGGAGTATCGAAGAATCTGTGAACGTATTTTAAGTACACCACATCTATGTAGATAATTATTATTGCTGTTTATCAATATGCTCAGTTCTCCCTGACAGTGGGCACAGTGTAAACATTTGCATTTATTGGTCCTTAGGACAGGTGGGGCCATGTGGCTAGCTCCAGCCAATAAATAGTGAGTGGACTAGTCATTAAATACTTTTGGAAAATTGGCTATTTATATGGGAAAAGAAAAGAAGACATACCTACACGATGTCATTTGCAAAAATAAAACGCAGATGAATTAAAGAAGAAAAGAAGATTTACTCCTGAAATCATTATCGCACTGTGTATTAACTAACTTGGATTTAAATAAAATGTTTAAAAATTAAAAAAAATAAATAAAAATAAAGCTCCTAAAAATAAAGAGGTAAAGAAGAAAAATGGCAATGTGAAAATTTTAAAAGTTCTAATAGTTTATCACATTGAGGAAGGTGAGAATTTCTTAAGACACAAAAAATATAAAGGTAACATTTCTCTTAACACGGCATAATCAACAAATTGAAAGGTAAGACACAAATTTGGAGAAGACATACACAACCCATGTAATCAGTAAAAAATCCAGAATATATACAGAAGTCAAAGGAAACCATAAGGAAAAGGATAATAAACCAGTGAAAAATAAATAAATAATGCATATGATAAGACAAGTCACAGAAGAAGAGAGGGATACTGCTCCATGTCACAGATAAACCAGGGAAATGCAAACTAAACTACAAAGAGATACCATTTCATGTTTGTCAGATGGGCAAAAATGAATAAATCTGAGAGTACTAATTCTTAGCTGGATAGCAGTTGCTGGTGCAAATGCAGATTGGGATAAGTGCTATGGAGAACAGCAGAACAAGAGCCAATAAAATCAAAGATGTGAATAGTCTACGACCTAGAAATTCCACTTCTAATTCCACGTTCTTGACCTTGGAAAAGCACAAGGGCCATATGTAAACATGTGATGCATGTTGATCAAATCTCAAAAAATCAATAATGAGTGAAAAGGTAACTAGCAAAGAGACATGCATAATATCATTTCATTTATATAAATTTTAAAACATATAAAAAATGCCATATAGTGTTAGTGAATAAATACATATGCAGAAAAGGTAAGGAAACTTGTATGCATTTCAAGGTGGAAGTTTCTCCTGGTAAAAAGGATAAGACAAGTGACTGGGGAGTGGAAGAGAGATGGTTTGCTATATGAGGCATGCTTTTTCTATTCTCTTAAAAGAGATCTGAACGGATATAGCAAGATGTTACCATCTACTTAATACTGGTAGTGAATTCTTGTTATTGTTATTTTCCATATTTTTCAATGTGTTTGGAAAATATCAAAGTTGAAACCTAAAATTTCATTACAGGAAAACCATAGATTAGATTATCTCAATCTCTTATTATATAAAATCTATGATTCTAACAGGGAGAAGAGCAACCCCTAAATTATGATAAGTGATTCATAAGATCCTAGCCTACATTAGTGACACCTGTCAAATGGGTTCTGTATATGACACAGCAAAGCTGCAGTCCCTAAAGCAGGACTCACTGATGCCCATAGCCCAGGAAAATTCTCAGACCACCCAAAGTTCTGTCTCCTTACAATAAGATAATACCATTATATCAGTTCTGAAAAATTATCATTCCACTCATCTACCAGTATCCTCTTTTTTTAAATTATTTAAAAATGTTTATTTATTTTTGAGGTAAAGAGAGGCAGACCTCCAGCGGGGGAGGGAGGGAGACACGGAATCTGAAACAGGCTCCAGGCTCTGAGCTGTCAGCACAGAGCTGGACCCAGGGCTCGAACTCACAAACTGCGACATCATGACCTGAGATGAAGTCAGACACTTAACCAACTGAACCACCCAGGCAACCCATCTATATGTATCTTCTTATAAGAACCAAAATGTTTGCACCTTACTGAATGTTTCTATGTTATCAAACCAGCAATAAAATAAAATGTCTTTTTCAAAAGAGGTATGTTTAAGGAATGCCATTCCTTCTTTCCCACAAAACCAAGCCAATTACATTTGAATTTATTAGGAATAAAAATACATATAAATCTCTACCATCTCCTAATTTCCTAAAGAAGGTTTTGGAGAGAGTGGAAAATATGTGTATTATACTTTAACTATAACTATCACTTCCTGGACACAGCTGGATTACAAGGAGCTGTGAAATTGCTCAATTAAAAAAAAATTCAACAGTTCTAGTTTTGCTGACAAGAGAAAGGTCCAACTTTGTCTCTCAGGAAAGAATTTCTAACCACATTTTGGGCTGGATGGGACTGAATAGCATAGCTAAGCATCCAATCTCCCAGATGCTTATTCTGAATAAATCTCCAAACTTTGAAGGGATCGCCTGGGAGCTAATCTTTTCAGCTTTGAGCTTGAGTCAGCCAATAATAACAATAAAATAGAAAGTTGATCCATTTCCCAGTTTTTCTCTCCCTTATCATATAATACCAAGAGCAATACTAATTTAAGCTGCAGTGTTTTTTGCATTGAGTGTGATTGTGCATGTGTGAATAAGTGTGTGCATGTGTGTAAACATGTATACCTTCGTCCAAAAATGCATTCTTTATCAGAAGGCACAGAGGGCTCTCTCAGTAACAAAGGTTTGCAAGTCTCCTCAATAAGGACTGTGTTATGATCTGGGCCACAAAATAAAGGAATAAATTACTAAATTATCCTACTCATAAACTATCCATTACAATGAGCCCAAACTTCATGATTATTTTTTTAAATCACTTTCTTTTATTTGCTTGTCATTCACTTATTCAGTAGTAAATCAATAGTCACTGAGTACATAAACTGAGCAGATTCTATATTAGGTATTTCATAGTCAAGCCTATGGGATTATAAAGCAACATGTCATTTCCTGTTTTCCATATCAAGTAAACTGCAGGAAAATTAAGTCACAGATATCGTAGTGAGAGATATTATTTCGGTCATATATTTTCTGATCCCTGGAAATGGTGATAACTCTCCATCACTGTAGTCAATGTTCAGCCAGTAACTCAGCAAAATTAGAGAGAATGTGACAACAAGAAGAAATCAAAATGATTTGTAAAGCAACAATTCATCACATTTTCAAGGAAAAGCACACAGTATCCTGAAATGAAAGCCATTAGAGGGAAAATGTATTTCATTAGCTTGGTTTTATAAGGATGGTTAGGTTATAAAACCAGTTTGCCTTGCTTTAATCCTTCTCCTCCACTCTGTTATATATCCTCATGTTATTACAGAAGTTTCATGATTGTCTTGGAATCTTTATGAGAAGGGGAAAAAATGTCCCCAAACATTTTCTGGAATATTGTTTGACAGACAGGATTATATTTGACACTTCACTTCCTCTCCCTCAGAAATTTCAACAGAAATCCAAACCTTCACTTACCTCATAAACACTTTATACAGTTATATACAGTGAGTGTGCAAATTCATATGCAGTACAGTTATACACGTCCATATGCAGTACAATATGATGGCATCAATTCTCAGACTGTCACCACACTCATGACGCAAACAGTGGAAGATTGAAAACTTATGTGTGTGTCTGGGTGAGTATGCACATATGTTAGCATGTGTGTATGCGTGCATGTATAGAGGGACAGAGAGAGAAAGAGAAATTGGAAAACTAAAAGAGAGGGAACAGTTTGAAATGAAATAAAATGACAACAATCCCTCATGGATTAGTATGTAACAAGTTAAATTTTATGGTAGAAATTGTGGGCTGAAAAGAAAACGAGTTGGAAATGACTACTTTTTAAATAAATGAATTGAACTGAGAAAGAATTGGTAGTGCTTCTTAACCAGGGGAATAGGTATAATACTACCAATAAAGTGATAACTCTATGAATAAAATGGCCAGGGAGGTGGTCTTGGCATGTGCTTTGGAATGACAGCACCACCAATGTTGTAGAATGTCTCACTGTGTTCCTCCCTTGGCCGAAGGTACTTTTCAGAGATAACCTAAAGGTATTTTATTTTATCTTATTTTCAGAGATACCTGAAGCCTATAGACTGCTACATTTTCTGACTCTAATATCAGAACACTGAAATAAAAAAACCCTAAATCTGCACATTGAAAGGGCATACATATCCTGGCGGAAAAACTATAGAATAATCAATACTATAACACAATTTGGTAAAACTATTAGCCTTTAAGTTTGAGAAAGCACTGCCATCCAGGCCAAAAATAAAGCTGCCAAAGGCTGAATATAAACAGGCTTGTTTTGTATTACTAATAAGAACTTTCATAATTCAGTTAGCAGGGGAAATATTATCTATGTGAATGTCTATTTCTGTATGTGTGGGAAATATCTAAAGAATAGGCACCATATTCTTTTAGTGGTGTTGTAGTAGTGATCTTTGAGGATCAGAAGTGACCTTGCAATTTTGTTTTTTCTTACTTGTTTTCTAGTTTCAGCAATGTATGTATTGCTTTGTAATAATAAAATGTTATTAAAATAAGAATAAAATCATAAAATCGTAAAAAATAGATAAGAAGAAGACAGTGGAACACACTCTAAAAGGCAGGAAACAAGACACAGAAAATATGTAAATAAAATAGTTTGATTTTAATTTTTTAAATATTTATTTTTGAGAGAGACAGAGAGCAAGAGTGCGCACGCACACAAGTGGGGGAGGGGCAGAGAGAGAGAGAGGGAGACACAGAATCCGAAGCAGGCTCCAGGCTCTGAGCTGTCAGCACAGAGCCCGACAGGGGGCTCGAACCCATGAACCTGAGATCATGACCTAAGCCAAAATCACATGCTCAACTGACTGAGCCACCCAGGTGCCCATAAAATAGGTTGATTTTAAATGCTACAGACATCCATGTATTTTGAGGGAAAAATGGAATTTAAAAATCAAAAAACAAGAAATAATTGGAGAAGCCATTTTAAAATGGATGACAGTAAATATTGAATCATTCTGAAAACAGATATAATAAATGCAGAAATAAATAAATTACAAATACAAAATATAATGATACCAGTATGTGAAGTAAAATATAAAGTTATAATTTAAATATTAAAATTTAGGAAGTGAGTTCCAGAAAATAGAGGAAAAAAGATTGATGTTTTTTCATCTTTCATAGTATACAGTCAATAGTGTCTATATATGGGTGGTAAATAAAGTAATAGGGACTTTGGGATATTTAAATGTATAAATACATCCCCAGGAAAAACAAAACAATGAAAATATGGAGAAGCAAGGAAGGGTTGATAATATTCCAAATAATGTAGAAAATTATGATAATTATACCACTACTAATCAGAGTTTTTGAAATATAGCTAAAGCAATACTCAGTGGAAATTTATGCCATGTTATTCAAGAATGAGTACTGAAGATAAGGGAATAAAATGAAAAAAAATGAATACAGAATATAAAAATATCCTAAGAAAAGTATTTTAGTAAAAACTAAGGTAAAGGTAAAAATTATTTCTATGAAGTAAATAAAATAAGTAAATAAAATAATGAACAGAGACAAGAGGTGCTTCTAGGAAATGGAGAAAGCAACACAATAGATAAGCCATCAGCAAATCTGATAAAGAAAAAGGAAGAAAGCACAAATTTGCAAAATTAGAAATAATAAATGGGAGAATAATGGTTAGCAAAAATATTTTGTAACTTTTTTCATGTAAATTTGAATTATCTGGATGAAATAGATGTTTTAGAAAAAAATTACAAAAATTAATTCTAGAAAGCTAAAATTGAGCAATTACATTTAAGAGTGCTCGGATTCTGGTAAGAGTCTGATAAGAACTTGCCCTTTAATGAAAAAAGTCCAGAATGCTTTAAAAATTAAAAAGTTGAATATATCTGTAGATGGAACAGATAATTTCAGTGCCATTTGCATTGTTCCAGAACATAAAAAGTAAAAGAAATTCTCCAAGTAATTTTTCTTAAAGCCTCATAATATTGTCACCCAAACTTGACATAGATAGCCCACAAAAAGAACTACAGACCAATCTCATTTATAATAAATAACAATGAAAATATTCTAAATAAAACAGCAAATGCTCTTCAGTGGTACATTTAAAGATCAATAGATGATAAACAAGTAAGTAGGGTTAATTCACAAATATAAGCATGATTGATGGAAACCAATAAATATAATTCATCATAATAGGCAAAGCTAAAAATGATGTGTCAACTCTGTAGATAACAAAAAGTAGTATTTATAGCAAAATTCAAGTTTCTGACTGAATTTGGAATATACCTCTTAACAATTGGTATACATTTGATAACAGATATTTGTTAGAAGACTGTCAGTAAATATTCTTTGTGGTTAAACATCAACAGCTCACTAATTAAAGTCAAGAACAAGGTGATATTTTTCCTTAAATGTTTTATTCAGTATTGTCCTGAAAGCACCAATCAATTTAGTTACTTAAAAGAAAAAAATGAGTTTTAGAGGAAAGTAGTAACAAAATTATCTACAGATGATATAATTACGTATCTGAAAAATCCTAAAAAAAAAAAACAGAGGAAAGAAGGGAGGAAATCACAAAATATTTGTCAGTTAGCTATTACAAAATTGGTATTCTAAAAATCTAATCGCTTTCCTATACATAGGGAAGATCCTATGTACCAACACCAACACTTACTTGGATCCTAGTGATAAGCAACACGTAACACTTACTTGCATCCTAGTGATAAGCAAGAAATGAGGAAACCTCAAAATTTTCTTTTTAAAAAGTAATTAATTTATTTGGGGGGGGGGGGGGAGGAACAGAGAGAGAGGGAAAGAGGATTCCAAGTCAGCTTGCACTGTCAGCACAGAGCCAGACACAGGGCTATTACTCAGGAAATGTGAGATCACGACCTGAGCCGAAATCAAGATGCTTAACCAACTGAGCCACCCAGGCGCCCCTCAAAATTTTCTTAAAGACATAAAAATATGAACTAATGGAAATTATATACCATATTCGGGGTTAAGAATATTCCACAGTAAACATTTTTGTTTCCTATAAATTAATCTAAATATTTGGTGTGATATCATTAAGAATAACAACATTTTCTGATACAGAGACAAAATTTTAAAGTCTAATTACTGGAGAACTTTTTGCTAAGTGAAATAAATCAGACACAAAAGAAAAGTATTGCATGGCCTCACTTATATGTGGAATCTAAAAACACTGGTTCTGAGAAGCAGAGTACAAGGATGGTTACCAGAGACAAGGAGATGAAGGAAATGGGGAGATGCTGGTCAAAGTGCACAAAGTTGCAGTTGTACAGGATGAATAACTTCTAGAGATCGAATGTGCAGAATGGCCACTAGAGTTAAAGATACTGTATTAGAGGGGCACCTGGGTGGCTCAGTCAGTTAAGCATCTGACTTTGGCTCAAGTCATGATCTTGTGGTCTGTGGATTCAAGCCCTGCTTTGGGCTCTGGGCTGACAGCTGAGAGCCTGGAGCCTGCTTGGGATTCTGTGTCTCCCTCTCTCTCTGCCCCTCTCCTGCTCGCACTCTGTCTCTCTCTCTCTGAAAAATAAATAAACATTAAATATTTTTTAAAAATACTGTATTAGATACCAGAAATGTGCTAAAAGAGTAGGTCTCAGGTGCTTTCACTACACACACACACACACACACACACACACACACACACACGGTAACCATGTGAAGGGATGGACATGCTAATTAGCTTGACTACAGTAATCATTTCACTGTGTGTATATATATATATATATATATATATATATACATATATATATATAAAAATATCATGTTTTCTATCTTATATTTATACAAGCTGTATTTTAAAATTAATTTAAATTTTTAAAAAAGTTCAACTGGAAAAAATAAATATGTGAGAATATCAAGAAAATTCTGAAATAAAATAGTAATGGGGGAGGGGGAGGAGGAAGGCCCAGGTAGCCAGACTATAGAGTGGTTACAAAAAGTCCAGTAATATGTGCAAGTAGATATGACAATTTACTGTATGCAAAAAGTGGAAATGGGAGACATTATCCAATAGATTTTGATGGGACCATCAGCTACTTAAACTAAGAATAAAGCTGAATTTTTCCTTCGCTCTTTGTATCAAAATAATTTCCAACTGAAGTAAACATCAAAGGGAAAATAATGAAATCACGCCCATAATAAAGAAATTATCCCAAAATTTCGAAATCCTGAAGTCGAACAACTTTTTAAATCGAGGCTAGAAAATCCAGAAACCGTTAGAGAACATGCTGGTAAATTACTCTTCATAAAAATTTAAAACTTGTGTGTGGTTAAAACCGAGTAGTGTAAACAAAGACAAAAGCCAAAAAACAAACTGGAGAATATTTGCAATATATTCAAAGGTAAAATGCTATTTTCCTTAAAATATAAAACTCTCCTAAAATCAATAAAGAAAAATACCCCAAATCCTCTTTAAAATATAGATTAATAGGCATTTCTCTCAAAAGTAAACACATATGGCTTACATGCAGATGGAAGGATGCCCAATCCCTCTCACAAATAAATGCAAATTAAAGCAAAATAAAGATAGTAATTTTTAGCTGCCAGATTGGCAATAGTTTGATAGTATACAGTCTTGGCAAGATTGTGAGGAAAAAGGCATTATCCACACTGGCAATGGGTGTACACATTGTCATAACTTCCTTAGAAGGCAATTTGATAGTATCTATAAAAACTAAAAATGTGTATATCTTCCAACTCAGAAATTTGATTTTGAGGAATTTATTCCACAGATAGACTTGCACGTGTGTGCAACTGTGAAGGTGCAAAAAATGTTTTTAAGCATGGTTTTGTGTGTGTGTGTGTGTGTGTGTGTGTGTATATATATATATATATATATATATATATATGTATATATCACTGAGAGCAACTTAAGTATCAACATAATTAGGATATTAAGTGAGCACGAGCTCTGAGGCTTTACTGCCTCATCTAATATCTGGATGGTTCTACCACTTATTAGCTCTGTGACCTTGAACAAATTCCTAAACAATCTGTGCCTCAGTTTCCTAACCTGTAAAGTGGTGCTAAAAGGAGTATCTATTTCATAGAGTTGTTAAGATTAAATGAGTTAACACATATAGAGTGCTTATGATATAGTATGTGTCATATGTTCATAAAAATATACATACATATACAATATATATGTACATATATACATGCATGGATACATACACAATTATGATATTTTAAAATTATTTTAAAACAGCATAAGTTCATTGTTGATAGGTAAAAATATCCAGGATATACTGTTACTCTCAAAAAATAAGATAAAGAACACAGTGGGTCCTATGTTCCCATATATGTCCAAAAAGATATGTGTTCACATAAAGCTTCAAAAGGATATGTGAGCATCTAAATGTATCACACGTTTCCTACAGGATGAATAAGAAAGTGCTGATGATTGTTGCCTATTGGGGAAAGGGCTCAAGATGTGAGTCAGAAGCAGATACAGATGTTCCCTGACTTATGATGGTTCAACTTATAATTTCTTGAAGAAGGGATATGCACTCAAACCATACTTTGAATTTTGATCTTTTTCCTGGTTAGTGATTTACAGTATGATATGCTGTCTTGGTGCAGGGCAGCATCAGAAAGCCTCAACTCCCAGTCTGCCACACAATCACAGATAAATAATCCACACACCTATAACCATTCTGTTTTTCTTTTTTAGTACAGTATTCAATAAGTTAAATGAAATATTCAACATTTCATTATTTTAAAAAAGGCTTTGTGTTGGAGATTTTGACCAACTGTATGTAGGTCAGCATTAAGTGTTCTGAGCACATTTAAAGTAGGCTAGGCTAAGCTCTGCTGTCCAGTAGGCCAGGTATATTAAATGCATTTTTGACAGGATATTTTAAATTTATGATGAATTTATTGGGATGTAACTACATCACAAATCAAGATCTGTATTTTAGTGTATATTTTTGTATGGCTTGAAATTTTTAACTTGGGAATAGATTAATTTCATAAGTTACAAATATAGGTAGTTATATATTTTTTAACGAAACCAACCGCTAATCAAAGAAGTACCCACGTTAAACCATATAGGTCTCAGCATTGTTCAGGAATAATGTCACTGCACAATTTTCCTCTTCCACTTGCTCTATGGGATACCCTTCGATTACATTACCTATGATAATTCCAGAAAACAGAACAATTAGTGTCATGAAAACACTTTTGTGTTTTGTGATTACATTATTTAGCAGCTGCTATTTCCAAAAAAGTCTCAAGCATAAGAATAGAAAGTGGTGATTCCCCACCCAAGTCCTTAGCCCCCTCAAACAGATCCTGCAATTGCTTCCTGTACTCAATCCCAAATTACGGCTCAAGTGACTTGCCCTTCCTTGGCCTTTCATTGTTATATACAGTTAAAGGGCTGACTACTTACAAGTATCCTCTAAGTGAGCTATTAAAGTTTATGAGAAGTTGGAGCTATTTTAAATTATATTAATATTCTACAATTCCATTATCACTCAATTCTTTTCGACAGAAAAATGAAAATGAAAATGAATAGGATAGGATAGGATAGGCAGGCCATAGCACCTGTCTTCATTTCCTATTGCTGAGTAGGAAATGACCACAAACTTAAAACAATACATATTTATCATCTCACAGTTTCCATAGGTCAGGATTCTGGGCACAGCTTAACTGGGTCTTCTGATCAGGACCTCACAAGGCTGCAGTGAAGGTGTCTACTAAATTGTGTTCTCTTCTGGAGCTTGGGTTTCTTTTCCATACTCATTCAGGTTGTTGGGATTTCCTGCAGTTGTATGATTAAGGTCTTGCTAGCAGTTGGCTATAGACTGCTCTCAGATCCCAGAGGACACACTAGTTATTTGCCACAAGTTTGCCTACATTGACTGTCCCACAATATTCAGCTTACTTATTTTAGGCCAGTCAGAGAATCTCTCACTCTGAGCTGCGGAAAAGGAATTTTATGTAACATTGCATAATCACAGGAGTGATATCCCAGCACCTTTGCCATATAGTGTAAGCTAATCAGGGGAATTGCATCCTTTTGCCATATTCTACTGGCCAGAAGTAACCACAGGTGCATCCTGCATTCAAGGGGAAGGATTATACAAGAGCATGACTCTCTGAAGTCATCTTAGTGTATGTCAGCCACAGCATCCCATCTGAGAAGTCAGTTGGGAATGTTTGAAAATTATTGCTAATTAAAGATGTTGTCAGGATAAATAAATAAAATAAAATAAAATAAAATAAAATAAAATAAAATAAAATAAAATAAAATAAAATTAAATTAAATTAAAATAAAATAAAATAAAATAAAATAATGTGATATACTTATAGATGAGCACAATTCCAACATCTGCCAGAAGCTGCAATGTGGTGATGTTTATTAAAATACTACGTGGTAGTTCAGGAACAGTAAGTAAATATTTTTGTGAATAAAGAAAACTTGGATGACCATGTAATGAATACCATAAACTGTTTTAATTTTTGCCTTCTAACCTATGCCAGCAGGAACATTTTTAACAAACACAAACACACACAAAGGCCATGCTTCCAGAAATTATATTCTACTGCAACTCAAACATGACATTTGGATATAATCCCTCTGGGAATTTCTTGTTGTTGTTTTTTTAAATGTTATTCCTTCAAATGCCAACACTCAAGAAGATGGCAGTCACCTGTTCAGAGACAGGTTGGGAAGATAATATCCAGGGTACTTACAGGTTATGAGGTCTCCTTATCCCTTCCTCCTCTCCTTTCCAGTTATCTCTAGAGATGTCCTCTTCTCCAGTCACTGAATTTATCTGAGAGAGATTAGAATTATCAAATTCAACTGAGCCCTGAAAGATTTAATTAATCATCTTCTGGGAATAAGTATCAACTTTTGGTTAGAAGTTGGTTAAAAAAATAATAATTAAATTCACGGTCTGTAGGAAATTATTATAGGCTGGTTAATAAATTATATTTATTTATAAGTGTAATTTAAATATCAACATAGTTTACCCTTGAGAACTACAGAGGCTGAAACGGGCTTACGCATTTCAATAGAGATATGAAGGAAATACACATTGACTTCAGTGAATGAAAACTCTCCTATACTTGGCTTTTCTTCTTGTAAGTTTCAGAGGAAGGGGGTGTTTAAGGCCTCAGAACATCTAAGGTCAGAATATCCACCTGTACGAATGTGGGTCACTATTTGGTTATTTAGATCTATAACTTATACAAAAAAAAGACTGCAATACTTACAAATGAAGTTGACATTTGAGTAAAACTCCAAGATAAAGCTAAGACATTAGCTGTACCCAATTATATTGAAATAATCCTTAAATAGAATTCAAGTGCTAGGATTGCCTATTCCTGGGTCTTAGGTAAATAAATGGAAGCACATAGCCTGCAAATTACTAGTAACAGTGAACTTTCTCCATAGATTCCTCCTCACATTGAGCTTTTTTTAAACCTGAGTTGAAAACTCAATTCTTTCCCATTAGCCTTTTGACCTTAAGCAGGTCACTTAACCTCTCTTGAGTCTCAGTTTACACATCTCTAAAATAGGGGTGATTGTACAACCTGGAAAGTTCCCTAAAGTTAGAGACATTGCATGCAACTGCTTTTAACATCATGTCTCATATGTAGTACGTGCTTGTTAAATGATAGCTATTGTTAATAACACTATATAGAAAAAACGGTTCAGTCAGAATCTTATATGGACAAGCTTCTGCTCGCTCATTAACAAAGTATATATAATCTTTGTGGGTTTTGGTGGGGGATGGGAGTTGAGTTTTGAAATACAAAATAATATAATGTTGATGGGTATGAACATTTTTCTCTATGTTAAAATTATCCTGCTCTTCTTTAAAGGCTACCTGCATCTTATGCAATTGAAAAGAACAAAGTTATATTCTAAAGTTTCTTTTTCATGACCACCACATACCAGAGTCCTAGAAGAAAGACACACACAGCCTTCTCTTCTATTACAGGTTACCAAATGACAGCAGTTTGATTTGGTGATTTCTCAATCCCAGTTTGAATAGTTTGAGTTCCTCTAAAGGCTTGCATATCTTGAGGTCTTTCTTCTTCTCCATGCTCAGGCTCATGCTCACTCATACTCTCTTTCTCCCAGTCCCTTCATCTCTCTGTCTCCCTCTCCCTCTCTCTCTCTTTCTCCTTCTCCCCCCAACCCCACTCTCTCTGTCTGGAGCTAAGTGGCATCAACTCCACACACCCATCTCCCTCAGCCCCTGTGGATTTGATCGTCTCATTATTGAAATACAGTGTCCTTTGTTCACATCTAAGGCAGATATTAACATTTTTATTGGAAACCAAAGTAATTCACTTACTCTGTGAGTTCTCCCCTGCTGTAAATGACACAAGAGACCCTCTTGCCAAGTGCAGTCATTTCAGAGGCTTTATTACTTTCAAGAAGAAAAGGGTCCAGGTTCAAATGAGGTTAACAGATTTGCTGAAGGGCATGATCCTACACACAAGAAAATCTTTCCCTTGCTAACATAACCCATTGTTGAACTCTGTGATCTCACTCCACAGAACAGCCTGTGACAAGGCATTCAGCACACTCACAGCAGCAAAACTTCAGATCTGAACTCCTGGTGCTTGGGAGCAACAGTTTCTGGGGACCAAACCAGAAAGTCCTCCACTGTATGCACAATGCCCAGGGCAATGACCAACACTGTACTTCGTTCAGCTGGATATTTTTTGAGCCTAGGAATAATCAGGGAAACCACATTCTGGGTCCATTGTCAAAATTAAAGGGCCCAAACACAGGGTATCTCCTAGATTCTGGGAGCAAACAAATCTCTGCATGACCCCCTGCCTTCTAGGAGCCTCTACAGAGTTTTCTTGGAGGTTTCCCTGCTCTATTGGTCAGAATTAAATAGCTGCAAAGACAACCTTAATATTATCACTAATTTAAGGGGTGTCATGTTTGGTGAAATTACTCCAGACATCTGGGAGACCCCTGAATATTAGGCCTTTCTCAGGGACCTACATTCCATACCATTTACGGTAATTTAAAACACTTCAAGAAACCTTTCTTATTTTTGTCAGTAGCTTCTCTGATCTAGTGAGAAGAGTCAACTGGAATTCAGAAGACCAGGTTTTAATATTGCCAGATCATTGCGTGGCTTTGAACTTTCCCTCTTCTAAAACTCAAGGCCTTCAATGGGTATCTAATGAGTATTAAGATGCCCAACCAGTCTACTTGAGTTTCACCATATGAATGAAATAAGGCCAGCCCCTTATAGCCATACCAGAGTTTCCTATCCTCTCTCTAAGCCCTACTCAGGATCCATAAGGCTCTTGAAAGCCAGAAGATCAGCTTATACCATCAGGTATACCTGTGTACCCTGGGCAGCACTAGCAGGGGTTCAGAGCCCCACCATATGGAAAGGGGGACCAGTGCCTGGCAAAGTTCTCAGCAGGTGCCTAATCAAAACGTGCCTGGTACTGGTAGTCCAGGAAAAACTTATGGAGAGAGAGAAGGTAGGGTCATGATCAGAAGAGTCTCCTCTTTCTCTTACCTTTCCACTATTCCTGCAGACAAATATAAACCAGCATCCTGGTCTTTGAAGTTACAAAGGCAAGACTTCCCAAGTAATTTCTTTTAAATGTGGGCTCTTGAACTCAGCTAAGGTGAATATACATATGGCTTTTCTATAAGATGGTGGGGTTATCCTAAAAATAAACATGAGGGATCCAGGAAAAAGAAGATTAGACTTCTCCTGAGGGAAATCTACCAGACACACAGAAGATGGAGGCATCAATATAAGAGTTCATTCTTTAGAGATGCTTACTTCTGGAATGAGACTAATCCTCATGAAAGAGTAGCCTTCGAGGGGAAACTACTTCCCTGGCAGCCTAAAGTAACTGTGGCTACTTTATGTGTTTGTTGGTTAATAAACACGTCAGAAAAGCCTACATCTCTTGTTCTAGTTCCTTTCATCAACAGAAGTGTAGATACAATGCCTGATGGGGCATTCTAACTTGGGTGGTCCCCAGAACTATACTCTTCATCTCCCCCATCCCATACCTTTTCCACCTCAACCCCGCAAACCCTATTGAATTCTTTATTAAGGTTATTGATCCCCAACATATACCCTGCTGCCCAAACCAGCACCTCCCCAACTGCTCAAATGAAAAATAAAATAAAATAAAAACAGGAGAAATCATTAACTTTTCCCTCAATCTCATGTTCCCAAATGCAACCAGTCATCAGATCCTGATGATCTGGACTCCAAGATATGTCTTGATTTCACATCCACTGCTCTTCAGCTCTGCTTGAACTACTTTAGTTAAAGCTACAGTCATTCCTGACTTTGTGGACTTGAATCTAAGCTGCCATGGTGTGTAAACTCTACTATTATATTTTTTGTCACTAGGAAGAAAATAAAAGATACCAGTTAATCTAGGACATGCCACTATTGGCAAGATGAACCCGTATTTCAGAGACAATAATATGTGAAAAGCATATGTCTTAAAATTAATGAAATACAGTAGTTTCAGCCCCTTACTAGCTCTCTCTGTATCTATTCCTGCCCAACTCCATTCACTTCACATTCTATCTGGAATGTTTTCTCAATAATAGGATCATGGTAATGGCTTCCTTATTGAAGACACTTCAAATTACTCTCCATACATTGGAGATAAAGTCCAATAGCATTCGTGAAATATACAAGGCTCCGCTGATTTCTCCAGCTCGTGATACTCTTCTTCTCTCACTTTAAGTTCCAGCCATGTAGGTCCTTCCAAATTCTGAAAACAAACAAACATAGTTCTGTCCAAATTTCATGTCTTTGTACATACTCTTCCCTCTGCTGCAATGACTTTCTCACCCTTAAACCCCCCACTCAAACTTCAGGTCTCAACTAGCTCAAATGTCATTTCCTCCAGAAGTTTCTCCTGACTTCCAGAACAGGTCTAGGTGTCTCCCCTGTGTTCCCAGAACACCCTATGCTTAACATACATCGCACCCCATGAAATGGCCTCTTTTTCAGTTTGTCTCTTCTTCCAGACAAGAGAGTCCTTGAGGTCAGAGATCAGGTCTTGTACACTAACACATCCCAAGCGTCTCACGGGGTGCCTGATACTTAAATATTTATGTAAAGTTGACAACACATCAGGAACCAATGAGAGGTCGTCAGGCAAACAATTATACCAGCCATAGGATTTTTGTTAAAAGAATTCACAGTTGGTGAGCTCTCTACTACCTGAATCAAATACCAAATCTCCATCACAAGTTTCTCATCAATGGATTAAATATGTTGTGAATTACAATCATATGCCCCACTAGAGTTAGCTGCTATGGTGTCTTTAGGGAGACCAGCTTCGAGTTGGAGAGAGAAAATTAATGCAATTGGGAAGCAAGTTTGAAA
The DNA here is from genome assembly GCF_024362965.1 of Panthera pardus. Taxonomy (NCBI): domain Eukaryota; kingdom Metazoa; phylum Chordata; class Mammalia; order Carnivora; family Felidae; genus Panthera; species Panthera pardus. The sequence goes on along the minus strand of NW_026526810.1, from coordinate 79,486,897 downwards.
ACAAAAATAAGAAGAAAGCCATAAAGATAAATCTAGAAGTATCTATATGTAGCAGGTAAAGCTCAATGTTGGCACTCAAAAGAAAGAGAGATCAGGGCAAACTGGGAAAGTCACAGGATTCTTTGAGGGAATTAAATTTGAGTAATCTCTACAAGCTCTTCATGTGTATTATTTCATCCAAATCTTGCAGCTATACCCCCATGGTGGTATTGTCATTACCATTATCATAGAGAAGAGAAAATAAAAGCACAGAGAGGTTCAGGGTCTTGTTCACAATCATGCAAGTTGTAAATAGTGGTACCAGGAATCCAGTCAAGATTTTTTCAACCTGAAGTTCATGTTTCCTCTTGAACATTTTATTTGGGATGAGAACATCCAGCTTTTGAATCGTGGCACTATTCTAAGCCCCTACTTCAAAAGGGAGCATACTCAGAACTTTTGCTTCTACACATGTTAAGGTAACTGGAACAAGACTTTACCAAAAAACAAACAAAACAAAACGCCAGGAGAAAACTGGAAGAAATATGTAAAACAGCTGTTTTCAAACACTGGACATTAGGCAATGTGAGACTGATCCCTGAGAGAGGGAAAACAAATGATTTTTCTTGGTTTTCTACATGAAGTCATTTCTGAGCCACAGGATAGGGGATGGACCCACAGAACATGGTGGTCTCACTGAGTTGAGAAGAAAAATATTAAGGAATTGAGGGAGGCCGAAATGACTGGTATTTACAGGGAAAGTAGCAGAGAAATAACTCAGGAAGTTTTGATTCTGTTGCTGAATACTAAGCCATAAATGATGCTGGAAAAAAAACAAATGGTAAGCTTTAAGCTGAAGCAATTTTCATGTTTATGCCAAGCTGGAAGACATTCGAATTCCAACCAGCCAGAGTAGAGAGTCCTTACTGAACACTTGAAACATTCACTAGAGACCCAAGAAGGTTACTTATAGGTCTAAGCTAGACCCACTCTAGCAAAATGTAAAACAAAAAACCCTCAAAATAATCAAGCTGATTCCCAAGTAACTTAACTACCCGAAAGAAAATGTTTAACATTTTTAAAGAAAGAAAACGAAACGTGGCACTGAACATAAAATTTAAAATGTCTAGCATATAATAATAAATATAATAAATACTAAGAAACAAGAAAATGTCAACCGTTAGCAGGAGAAAATAAGTCACCTACTACAAACAGATACAGAGATAATAAAGATGTAAAATTAGAAGAGTAAGACCTTAAAAGATATAAGACAGATAGACTAAGACTTTAACAGATACATAGGCTTTGAAAGAAAATATGAACATAATGAGAGGGAAATGGAAAAAGACCCAAATGGAAATTGTAGAGATGAAAAATACAGTCATAAATGACAAACTCTCTGGATGGGATTAAAAAAGATTAACACCGCAGGAAAAAAAATCAGTGAACTTGATGACATAGCAATATATATTATATATTATCCAAAGTGAAGCTCAGAAAGCAAAGTGTCTGAAAATAAAAATGAACACGGACCTCAGTGGCAATACGAAGCAGTCTAAAATATGAGCCAATGAGTCCCAGAAGGGGAAGAAAGAGAAGTGAACATAAAAATATTTGAATAAACAAGGGTTTAAGTTTTCCAAACGTGATTAAAATTACAAATTGACAGACTTAATATTCTCTGTGAACTACATGGAGGGTAACACAAAGAGAACAACACTAGAATACCAACATCAAATTGATAATAAACAGTGATGAAGATAATATCCTTAAAGTATTCAGAAGGAAAAACACACACACACATTATATGTAGAAAACCAATAAATTGCTATAGACTTCCCATCACAAATAGTGCAAGCCATAAGACACTAGAAAAACATCTTCAGAGTTTCCAAAGTAAACATCTGGCAAAAAGGTCTTTGGAAAATAAAGATGAAATAAAGACATTTTCAGAGAGACAAAGGTTGAAAGGAATTTGTCACCAACAGACCAGATTGAAAAGAAAGGTAAAAGATTTCTCAGGCAGTGCATGCCAAGAAGTGATTAGAATGATTGGCCATGGAGTTAAGTCAAGTAAGGGAAGAAGCAATGTCATAGGGACAGGGTAAACGTGGATAGTCAATAGATTGGTTATTTAGATGGTGTCAAATGCTGAAACTGAGGCTCTAGAGGGAATGAGGTAAAAAAAAAAAGGCTATCAAAAAATAGAATGTATGAAATTAATAATATTGAAGGACTGTAGGTAATTATGAGGTTCAAGGGAAGGACCAGGTGAGTGTAATGTCTGTTAAAAATGGCTGTTTTGAGGGGCGCCTGGGTGGCGCAGTCGGTTAAGCGTCCGACTTCAGCCAGGTCACGATCTAGCGGTCTGTGAGTTCGAGCCCCGCGTCAGGCTCTGGGCTGATGGCTCGGAGCCTGGAGCCTGTTTCCGATTCTGTGTCTCCCTCTCTCTCTGCCCCTCCCCCGTTCATGCTCTGTCTCTCTCTGTCCCAAAAATAAATTTAAAAAAACGTTGAAAAAAAAAATAAAAAAAAAATGGCTGTTTTGAGAAATGATACATAACAGAGATACAGCCACAAAGATGCAATTTTCGTCACCATGATAGAAAAGAGGGTCCCTACATCCTTTTTTGCCTGCAGGTACTTCTTTCTGGCTGTGGTCTCATACATGACTTTTACTTACTATCTCAGGCTCAAGAACAAGGGCTACCTAGGAGTTCTAACTTTATGGTAACTATTTTTAAGTGAGTAGTGTGTTTGATAAAGTAATATAAGAGCAGAATTATGTATCGCTTAACTGAAGAATGTGAAGATAAAGCAAATTCAGAGAGAGGGGGGACCAGACATGGAAGTAGCCTTTCAAAGCTCTTCAGGGGAAAATGCAGTTCCAATTAGACCCATAGGCTGTCACCCCAGCAAACCCTTGGCCAACCATTCAAACATCCTGTCACCAAGGACATGCTTGTCATTTTGACTAAGTGGTTCAGAGTGACTCCTCTTCAACTGTAGGTCACTGTGACTTTTTGTGTGATAAATTGATGGGTTGCTAACGTTGGCTGAAACGGGCAAATGCTGGCCTCCTGTACAGCACTGTGGACTGTTGCTGAAATTCTCCACTTTCAGAATAATATCCTTAGACTGCCTCAGGATTTTTGTATATATTTTTTCTAAGCTGAATAACAATACTATTCAGGAAGAATAATGAAATCAATGGCAGGATAAAAAGAAGGAAGAATGAAGCTACTTGAAAATATAACTAAGAATGGATTTCAAATTAATTGCTTTAATCCATTACTCAAAGATTATGGTTCTAATCCTTCTGAAAAAGATTTTTCTTTTAACCACCAGAGTAAACTGAAAACAATGACAGATGGGCCTCTTTTCATAGCCTATAATTAGTTCCTCCTAAAAGTGACCAAGCTAAATTTTATTCTTTATTCTAGAGATTGCTCATGTTTAGATCCCTCAGTGAATACTATATCTGTTCCAGTTTACCCTGATCTCTCTTTCTTTTGAGTGCCAACATTGAGCTTTACCTGCTACACATAGTTAGGTACTTCTAGATTTATCTTTATGGCTTTCTTCTAACTTTTGTTTTCAAACTTGCTTCCCAATTGCATTAATTTCTCTCTCCAACTCGAAGCTGGTCTCCCTAAGGACACCATAGCAGCTAACTCTAGTGGGGCATATGATTGTAATTCACAACATATTTAATCCATTGATGAGAAACTTGTGATGGAGATTTGGTATTTGATTCAGGTAGTAGAGAGCTCACCAACTGTGAATTCTTTTAACAAAAATCCTATGGCTGGTATAATTGTTTGCCTGACGACCTCTCATTGGTTCCTGATGTGCTGTCAACTTTACATAAATATTTAAGTATCAGGCACCCTGTGAGACGCTTGGGATGTGTTAGTGTACAAGACCTGATCTCTGACCTCAAGGACTCTCTTGTCTGGAAGAAGAGACAAACTGAAAAAGAGGCCATTTCATGGGGTGCGATGTATGTTAAGCATAGGGTGTTCTGGGAACACAGGGGAGACACCTAGACCTGTTCTGGAAGTCAGGAGAAGCTTCTGGAGGAAATGACACTTGAGCCAGTTGAGACCTGAAGTTTGAGTAGGGGTTTAAAAGGTAAGAAGGTCACGGGGCACCTGGGTGGCTCAGTTGGTTAAGCTTCTGCCTTGGGCTCAGGTCATGATCTCATGGTTTGTGAGTTCGAGTCCCGCGTTGGGCTCTGTGCTGACAGCTCAGAGCCTGGAGCCCACTTCAAGTTTTTTCCCCTCTCTCTGCCCCTCCTCTGCCCCTGCTCTCTCTCTCTCCTTCTCTCTCTCTCAAAAATAAATAAATATTTTTTAAAAATGTGTTTTACTTTTTCCTATTTCTATGTAAAAGACAGAGTTTCCTAAAACTTGTTAATCAAACAACAGAAGTGTAAGTGAAGCAAATGCTAAGTGCATTCCTCTTTAGCTGATGTCTAAAAAGCATTATTATGAATCTATTTACCACGCTTTTCAAAGCAAAGTGGCTTTTAAACTCCATCTTTTTTTTAAAATTATCATAAAATCCTTCAAGAGTGGTGTCTCAAGAAAGAACTTGGGACGAGGATTCAGAAGACTTGAGTTCTAAGCACAGTTCTGTCTTTAAATAGTTATGATTTGGGTTAAGTCTCTTTACTAGGAGTTTCAGTTTCTTAGTTTTAAAATGAAGGTATGTTCATAGATAACTACTGAGTTCCTTCCAGGGAATAAATTCAATGACAGTCGTTCTATAGGTCCACAATTTACAACTGTAAAGCAAGTCACAAATAGAATTCTTTAAAAGTCAAACTCCAGGTGAAAGACCTCTGGATTCATTATGTCTTTAAGAATTCTGTGCCTTCTCTGTGTAATCAAAAGTGAGAGCAGCCTGAGGGATATAAAAGAACAATGCATCATCATTGCTATGATTAAATAGAGAAAGCCCCAGAGCTGGCTTGCTGCTGTATAAATCACAGATTAAAACTTTGTTGTGGACATTCATATTCCAAGAATAGTCTTCTCCCATAGGATGTTCCTGGGGATTATGGATCACCTCACATAGAAAAAGAGACGTGTCTGTTTTAGTTAACATTAGTTGTATCTGTCAGTTCCTAGCTGCCAGCAAGATAAGTACACTCAGCTATCTAAGCAAACAGATTGGAAGGACACTGGGGGCTCCCAAGGGAAGGTCTGGAGAGCAAGCAGAAACCCAAAGAGGCCCAAAGGTTATGTAGCTTAGGCCAAAAGGACCTATGTCCTACAGAAAAAAATTTGGTCCTCGAGTCCCCTCTGTGACCAATTTAACCCCCAAATTTTCTTTTCACCTTGAAGCACTCACATAAAAACTCCAGGAGCAAGCGCCTCCCTACTTCTGGCTGAACTAAGGGTTTGGTGCCTCAGATTCGAGGCCAGAGGGGGAACTGAAGTCAGGGAACACCCACCCTTCCTAGACTATATACAATAGAAAAGTCCATGAAAGGGACATGTGGGCCTAACAAGTGTATGTTGGGGAAAGCGGGGAGAGAAATAAGTGCTCAATAGCAAAAACAGAAAAGGAAAAAGAAAAAGAAAAAGAAAAAAAAGCAGATCTCTATATATTGTTCAAAGTATTAATAAAGGAAAGTGAATTATATAGGCATATTTTTTTGTTTAATGGATTAGGTGGGAAGTAATAATCACAGAGTTAAAAGCCATTGTAAATGTTTTAACATGACCTGTGGGTTTTTTAGGTTTTAATTCCATAAGTAATACATGAATAAATTCTTTCACTAAAAATTCAAATGTTACTTAAATATAGAGTAAAGAATTTTAACATCCCTTTTATATTCCTCAGTCTAGCTTTTCCCCAAAGATAACCACCACCCTCCATTTGTTTTTACATTTTCTGGAACTTTTTCTATTCATTTACAAATCTATATAAAATAAAATATAATTTATATGCATGCACACATTTATATACATGCACAAATGTGAAATAATATATTGCATATGTAGGTATGCAACATGTTTTTTTCCACTTAAAATATATATTAAAGCCTTTTCCAGATAAATCCCCACAGGGCTACCCTATTTTTAACTGTTGCCTAGTATTAAATTGTCTGTTATATACCATTTTCAACTCTTTCTGTATTGGTAGATCTTTTAAATGCATTCCAAACTGTTAATTCACATGTTGTTTTAAAGCACTTGGCAGGATGTGTGTGTGTTCCTTCTCCCTAAAATGAACCATTATATGGGGCATGGGTTAAAACAATCCTGTATTTATCCAAGTAATAGTTAACATTTTTCTGAGTTATTTATCTCCTACAGGAAATGGAGGGGAGTGGGGAGACTCATTTTGAAATATGGCTACAGGCTGAACCAGTTAGGATGATCTTAGCTGCAAGTAAGGGATCCAACCAAAAAAAAAAAAGTGGATAAAACAATTAGAAAGCTTATTGCTTCACAACAATAAATTGAGAGGTAGAAGTTTTCAGGAGCAGAGCAATATCAACAGGGACCAGGCGTCTTCCATCTTTCTCGAATCCTTCCTCGGCATGTTGACTTTGTCTTTGTTCTACCATGGGAACGTGTCTGTGGTAGTTCTAAGGTTATCACCCTTGTGCCACATTTACAACAACTTAAAAAGCACAAGTCACTGCTTTATGTTCCTTTTGTAAGATTAAGGAAACATTTCCCAAAAAACTCTCAAATAAATTTTCATTTGTATTTAATTGACCAGGATTGTGTCACATGTGCACACTTGAACCCACCACTGGCAAAGGGAATAGAGCTACCACAACTGACTTAGATTAAAAGACATGGGCCATCCCACTCCTTGGCAGCTAAATAAGAGCTTTTGAAACATGGCCACCCAATACCTGAACAAGTGCTGGGTTTCGTTAGCAAGGAAACAGTTGAGGTAGAGGAGAGGACTGTTCTGTAGGCAAACTATAACAATGCCCACAACACCAACAGACCACAAGGAAAATTCACAATGCACACAAGTGAAGGTCTTTGGAAAGCATAAGTCATTAGCATGCCAAGTAATTAACTTCTGTCCTGAATACCACAGTTGCAAAAGTTACAGGAAAGTGAGGAAAATGGGAGTCAAAGATCCAACTCAAACAACAGCCACAGACAAGGGCGCAGAAGTTCCTGTTTTTGCCTATCTCACCCTTTCTCGTTCCTTGTCTATCTCTCCCACCCCAAAACAGTTGTGAGATAGAATCCTGGAGGGTAAGAATACATGTTCCTTCAAAACAGCAGCTCAGACTAAGGGAAATAAGTCCACGTGTTTGCACATGTATACACATGCTTGTATGCTCATGTATGTGTGTCTGCTTTTACATTACAAGTTAAATGAGTGATGGGTACTAAGGAAGGCATGTGTGATGAGCACTGGGTGTTGTATGTAAGTGATAAATCACTAAATCCTACACCTGAAACTAATACTACACTATATGTTAACTAACTGGAACTTAAATAAAAAACTTGGAAGGAAAAAAAAGAGAAAAAAGGAAAGCATTCAGAAAATAGAGGCAAACAAAAAGGAAGAATTTTAAATTATCGAAAACCCTCAGCCAGGAATAACCACTGTTGATACAGGATGATACCATTTTGTAGTCAAAAACTCCTTCTCACGTCAATGTTTATTCCACCAAAGAAAATTGATTCAAAACAGATTTTTACACTGCCGCAGTCCCAATTTTCAATAATATTTGTAAAATTCACTATTAAGAATGTTAAAAGGTCTCCTTTATCAAAACTTTGGGCAAATTTCATCACAATGCGATGGAAGCAATCAAGCAAAATAAAATGAAACACAAATGGTTCCTCTGTAAATAGCAGTCTTGGCAACGACAGTCCTCCAACACTGCTAGAAGCTTATTACGAAATGCACGATAATATAAGTTCTGACTCACCGAATTTTATCACCCCATCTATAAGGATATGAACCTTCCCCAAAGCAGCTGTATCTCTAACCCAGATGTTCTATTGGCGCTCTTGCTTCCTGGGCCTTTCTAGTATTGACTGGCACCTTCTCTCTACCCCGTTTTTATGCCAGCCCACTACCAACCCAGCAACAATGTGACATTAAGCAGGAATGATACCCAGCAGCACTGTTTGAAAATGGAAATGAGAGTCTTCATTAATTTAGAAAATCCAGGACTGCATATGAACATTTTCTGCAATAATTTCTCTCCCTGATTAAGTCAATAACTAAACTAGTACACAGAGCCATCTTATCCAGACCATTTGCTTTGATCGTTTCCCCTGGTTAAAAGCAAGCATTTGTTCCTCCACACTCAGGCTCTAGAAAGTAAAGAGGCAAGTTTAGATCAAGACAAGTAATGATCAGTCCTCAACAAAATCCAGAAGACAATTCCCTGTGTTTCAGTTGGGTGGCCCTAAGCGGCACATACATGCTAACAATGCTGTGGAAAGACAACAGACAATGCTGCAGAAAGAGGCTTTGGCCAAGTTACAACAATAGATGAAATGCCATTGTATATGTTCTGTTGACTGCTGACATCTGTTCACAGACCGTGTCCTTGCCATAGCTATACTGTGAGGGAATTTATAATAAGAATATATAAACATGGTACCCTGAACTCAAAATATTCTATCTCCTGTTAAACACAACCTCCCGGATCATTTTGGCAATTAACAAAAAAGATATTTGGGGGTAAAGTTAGGAAAACTCGCTTTATTTAAGTCTTCAAAAGCTAAGTACTTTTTAAAATTCTGTCTGCCACAATCTATTGCCATAGTATTAAGACTAATAAGTGGCAATAAAGTCTAGTGTTGTTGATCATAAAAGCTTTTAAAATACAGCTTGAATAGTAATTATGCACATGTGTTTATGTATATGGAGGCTGCTCTTAGTGTCAGATTTGATATGTGATGTTATAGGGTTGCCTGTAATTCATACCTCACAGCAAGACAGGTCTTTTTATGTCAGAAACCAAATGCAAGATGGCCTGTTCTTAAACATCGACATGCTGCTTGACACTTGAATTTAAATTGTGTATTATTCTTCAGTGGTTTGACAACCTGATAATTTTTTGATAGAAATTTAAAGTAAATGGCATCTGGGTATATTTAGAGTGGCCTGTAGCTAGAGTCCAACTATCACAGATAGCATTCTGGCATTTTCTTGGAGAAGATATAATTTTCAAAAGGCAGGGGTCAGTGGTAGCAAGTCACTAAGAACTGCTCCAAGAAGTCACTGATTCCTGGAAGATATGACGGTGTCTTGACACCCTGGACATTTTCCCAGACTACTTGGCTAAAGCAAATAAAGCTCAGTTTGTGCCATTGCTTATGTGTTTCCTTCTTGATCACGGAAAATGGGAGCAAGGGAGGACAGTACTTTGGATTTTATTTTACAGGGGACACAGCAAGTCTATATTCACTCAGTCATCCAACAGATATCATTAGGCATTTACTATGTATGCAGTATTGTATTAGATGTTGAAGATAGAACAGTGAGGCGAAACCAATATTCCCTTGTGTTCCTCAAGCATAAATCTTAATGGGTAAGATTAACGTTAAGCGAATAATCATACAAATAAATATGAAATTGTCACTTTGATAAACACTGCCAGTGGAAAGTCCGTAGTATTATCAGGGCATAGAAGAAGTATATTTGGCATAACTAAGGAAGTAAGGGAAAGCTTCTCTGGAGAATAAATAGTTGAGATAAAGTACGAAAAATAAGTAGAAATTATTCCACGAAGAGGGAGGGAGATCATTCCACACCCTAGGAACAGTAGATGTGAAGGCCCCAAAGCAGGAGTACACATGCTTGGGGGACTGGCACATGATGGTGGCTGATGCAGAGAGAAGGAAGACAGGCTCTTGTAAGATGAGTCTCAAGAGGCAAGAAGAGACCCACCACCCAAGACCTTGTTTACCATATTAAAGGGTCATATATTCAGCCATATAGACAAAATTAGGGCAAACAAAACTTTCCAAAGGGGTAATGGATGCTTATAAAAGAAATTAAAGTCAACACATGGATTTACTAGTATTATGTGCAAGGAACAACGTTGGAGTCTGAAGAAGATGCCAAAGGGATACAACAATTCCTACCCATAGCACATAAGCAGCCCAAGTAAGAATAGGGAATATGTCCCATGTTATAAGAGAACATCCTCAAGTAATATAAAGGTTTACTGGAGGAAGAGATCATGCAAGATGATGATAGGGAATGGAATCTGGGCAAAATTTCATGGAAAAGGGCTAACAAACAGTGAATACAATTTCTACAAGTAGAAATGGAGGGTTGTGGGTTGGTACTATTGACAGAAATATCAAGGTGAGCAAAACCCAAACTCCAAAAGTGGATGATGTTGGTCACCTTTGAAACAGTAGAAACTTCAGTTAAGTTGTGATACAGGTTATGCATGGAGACGGTACAACACAGTAATGTCTTACGTTTAAATAACATTCTACACTTATATCAAAGTCTTTAACTTAACAATCTCAATAAATCTCCAAAACAATACTATGAGAGAGACAGGGAAATTTTAGCAATTATTTCCACTTTATTTAAATCTAGAAAGGCTAAATAATTTGTCCAAGAACACACAATTAGCAAGTGACTGACCCAGGATTAAAACACAGAAAGTTTCCACTCTTTCACTGATTCACAAATTTCAGTCATTCATAATCCATCATTATTTTCTGCTTATCACTTTACTGTTATATACCAATATCATTTGCCACCAATTTAAAGGTAACCATAAACATAAATACTTTTAAGAAGAAAACAATTTTAGATACTATAGTCTTTAAAAGAGCCTGAGACATAGATTAGCAAGTATTACAAAGGTGTTAAAAAACATGCTGGTAAGGATATGAAGAAATGGAAACATTTCAAATGCTCCTGGTGGGTGGGAATATAAATTGGAACAATCACATTGGAGAGCAATTAGGCAATATTTACTTATTATATCAATCAATCAATCAATAAACACACACATATACTGTAGACATAATACTATAAAGGGTATATATATTTATTTATTTATTCATAGGCATTATTTTGAATACAGAAATTCCACTTCTAGATATATACCCTAGAAGGGTAAGGATCAGTGAACTTTTTTCTGTAAAGGTCCAGATGATAAATATTAAACTTTGCAGGTCATACGTTCTCTAGAGCAACTACTCTTCTCTGCTGTGATCGTGTGAAAATAGCCATCAATCATATGTAAACAAATGCACATGGCTGAATTCCAACAAAACCTTATTTCTGGGCACTAAAATTTGAATTTCATATAATTTTACAGTTTGAATCATTTCCATAAAGCTTTTTTAAAATTATGAAACGTCAAACACACAAAGAAAAATATAAAAATATTCATATGAATACACATAACCACACCCAGATTTTTCATACTTACTGGGTTGGTGTTGTCAAAGGAGTAAACCTCTAGAAGAAGGTGGTAAATCCATTGTACAAAAAAAATGAAAATAAAACCTTAAAAGTATTTTCTATGGAAGCTTTCAAGAGCCAGTGTTTTTAGAAATGTCATTGACTTCTGGTATGCGTATGAAATATGTAAATAACTTTTATAATAAAATAGCTGGGAGGGTTAAAGAAAACAGCCAGCAAAGTTCCTTGAAAAGAGTAAATGCTATACAATAAATGAGTATAATTATTACTAAAAGGCAGTGACATTTTGAAATGTTCACCTTGACGTCAGTTGTTTAATATTTATGGAACTTACTGCCTTGTCTTTTGTCAAAACAAAACAGAATTTCCTTTTTCTCCTTTTATCTCCTCTATCACAATAGTGGAACTTCGGTGTCTGATGAAATTTCATTCATATTTTAATCATTTGGAAGTACCAACAGCTGAAACTTTTTAAAATATTCAATGTTGTTTATGCTTTATCCATAATTATATATGGCAAAGATGATAGTAAAAATATGTCTAACAAATATCAAGTGCTTACAATATGCCAACGACAGTGTGTTAAGTGCTTTAAAATATAATTTCCTATAATCCTTATTCAACCTTGTTATGTAGGTTTATCACTGTCCCTGTTTTTGCAGGTGGGGAGAGTGGAAACAGCTCAGTGTGACTTGCCCCAAAAATGTAAAGTTAGGACATGGGTTAGGTAGGCATTTGAAATGAGTCCTGTTAGTTCAGTAAGAGTCTTTGTCCTTAGTCACTCTGCAAGTACACTATCTCAAAAACGAAAAACATTTGTGAGTCAAATCCCATCGTATAAAGTAAGGCGACATCAAATTTTATTTTCACATTTCTCAAAATAAATTGGCCATTACTGGATTTTGGAAATCTTTTGGGTCATAAACGCTCTATTATAATATATTATATTGTAATAAGACCTAGGTATTTGCCACAATTCAATTTCACAGATCCAAGTGCACACTTGGAACGTTCACACGTTAAATTATACTATGCAGGAGGGCTAAGACAATTTGACACACTCCTGACTGCCATGCACTTGCTAGAACTTAAAATGAGATTCACATTAAGAAAACATTTCCTCCAAATATACATATCAGGAGAGCTAGGATTCCCCGAGTAAGGATCCTGTTGTTTCTGGTATTCACAGAACAACAACTGGGCAGTGTCTAACCACGTGCTATTCCTTGTCCAGCTCAGAAAGTGCCAGCAGTCTCTGTGAGAAGTTTGGCTGTCACCATTACATTACTAACAGGTCAATAGGTGTCAGGCTTACTCAGCACAATTCCATATGATTTAGACCAGCTAGTCCTGAGACTTTTTTTTTTTTTTTTACATGTTTATTTATTTTTGAGAGAGATACAGAGCGCAAGTGGGGAAAGGCAGAGAGAGAGGGAGATACAGAACCCGAAGGAGGTTCCAGTTTCTGATCTGTCAGCACAGAGCCCAACATGGGGCTCAAACTCAAGAACTGCAAGATCATGACCTGAGCTGAAGTTGGACGCTTAACTGACTGAGCCACCCAGGCGCTCCTAGTCCTGAGCTTTGACTACTGTTCTTGCTTCTCACCTGAGATATGACCCTGAAAGCTGTCTGGTCAGTGATCTAGTAAGAACAAATGGTCTACTGTTTAGTCAATATTTGGTGGTATTACAACCCTAAAAGCACAGTGAATTACAATAACATTTATTCTTTTACATGAAAGATGCAGGTCAGCTGCAGATGTGTTGATGACATAGGTAACCAGGTAGGATCTTACCTAGGCTGAGCTGGGTCCATTGGGCCAGCTCTGTGTGCCCATTCATCTTGGAATCCAGACTGAGGAAGCAGCCAGACATAGGACTTGGTGTTCTCACAGTGAAGGACAGATGGTCAAGGATAGATGGGGACAAATCACACAAGCTCATTAAAAGCTTCTGCTCAGACATGGCTTAACTAATCCACATGTATTCCACTAGCCAAAGCATGTCACAAGACCATGGCCAAAGTTGATGGGGCAGGGAAGGTATACTTCACCTATACAGAAGATACTGAGAAAATTGTGGCGAAGAGAAAGCATGCAAAAACTCTTTAGTGGGAGGAAGGTAACAACTGAGAACAATAGTTCAATTTACCACAGTAGGAAAAGTATCAAAGAAAAAGGATTGAGGATATATATACATACACACACAATATAGGCACATATATTTACATTCACATATAAAATATAGGTATTATAATATTCAACTTTTAACTATTAAAAATCAATTTTCTAAAATTATATCCATCAAATTTATAATACTTTGGAAGAAATCTCAGTGCCCCTTCATCTTAAATTTCCATATGGAGGGACTTCCAGTCTCTCTTAACCTTCTTGTTCCCTCCTTACAGGACAGGCAATAATAGGTACATCTAGAAATGTCTGGGAATTCATGACACAGATCATCTAGGCTCGCTCTTGTAGCAGCCCTGCTTAGTGGGAGAGGATGGTCTGGTGTATCCTTTTTCATGAGGAAAGAAGCCTGTCCCTATACAGCTGTGCCAGTGACTAGAGGGGTAGACTTTATCCAGAGAGAATCTAGCAAGCCTATTGTGACCCATACCTAGTTAGATCTTCAGCCCAGCTGTTATTAGTAATTCAAAGTCCATCTGTATGACTTCTACGTTCATTTCTCAGTTGGTTTCACCCTTAGGCAGGGAAGAAATGTGTTCTTTATCGGCTCCCCCTCAAAATTCTGATAATAATAATGATAATGATAATAATAAATCATTAAATACCTACAGCTTAAATATATGATCTCATTGAATTATCACAATAAGCCTGAAAATTGTTTACTTTATAGTTGAAGAAACCAAGCCTCAAAAGAGCTACATGATCCTCCCAAGGTCACACAGCTAATAAATTGGTAGACTGAATTTCAATGACAGGTTTATTGGAAGCCAACACATCTGAGCTCTCTTCTAGCCCAGACTGCTTCTGTGTGTGATAAGGGTGGAGAAGGAGAGCGGGAAAGGCATGATAACACAGAATGTCTAGGATGTCACGTATTTTTATTTTCTTGGTCTCTTTATCTTTCAGCAAATTGTACTGTTAATAATTTAGACACGTTTTACTGTAGAGCTTCATGTGAATTTCAGTAATTTATTCATATAGCTTAGATTTTGCTAGAAGACGATAGTAGGGTTTAATTCAAAGAAATTTTCATTAGTGCAAATTTTTACAAATGTATCTCTATTCTGATATGAAGATATCAGAGAGGAGTGCAGAGAGGGATAATGACCTCTCTGCAGACTTTTGTTCAAGATCTGGCTCTTACCAAGTTTTCTATAATGTTTAAGCTCTTCAGTGACTGACTATTTTCAAATTGTGGTAATTGGAGGTGTGAGTTCTAGCTATATAATTATACAACTCCTGGATTTAGCTAGTGTCACGGTAAGAAAATTTTCACCAGTGACAGATAATGGGATTTTTGTTCTTTATTTGATATTTTGATATTTACCTGATACTTTAGAAAGGATTTTTATGTATCTTTTTAGGCTTCCTGGTTTTAATTTTGATGACAATATGATATCATGTCTGTTTTCCTTTAAATCCTGAGATTAATAAAATGTATTCCCAGAGACTTCCCATTCACATAAGTGCTATTATCTCAAAATCTTGATACAGGGAAACACCACAAACCTCAATTCCTTCTGCTCTTTTCTCTGTGTTACTTGTCAAACCATTATTGGAAAAGAGCCTCTGACCTTTTTTTCTCCCACACAATTTCTAATAAAGATGCTGCCACACGGCTGTATCCTAGTAACTAGGTTTTACACTGAGAAAGACGATTAAGAAAGAGTCCAAGATAGGGCTGGTTTCGAACATCAGCAAAGGTAATTTGCTAGTCTTGCTCTCTTTTTCAATTTCCTTAATTTAGATGAATAACTCATCTAACCTTAATGTTCTTTCTGATAAAAATACTGTCCTATGGACCCAAATTAGCATATTTGCTTTTGATTACCTTGCAGAACTATTTGCTCTCTTTTCTGAAAAGCTCAATAATTCATATAAGGCTCAGAGGAATAAAATCACTATGTGTGGCTGAAAAATCCCAACTCCCCTGCTGGAGTTAAATGGCAGGCTTCAAAGAATTTCTTAAATAAATAATCAAGAGAGATTCTCCATCTTGCCTCTGAACTGCTGCATAAGCAGTTCCTTAGTTGTCTGACTTTGCAGAGACATGGAAAAGCAACAGTGTCGCAGGCAGATACTCAGACCAAGTAGCTCCCGTCTAACATCAAGAGCAGGTTAGAACTGCTCTATAGCGGGACTTCCTAAGTCAGGAGTCCTCAACTTACAACGCAGTAGCTTGCTTTTATACTCCCATATCAGGGCATGAAATTGGATGAGGGAAAAAAATGTACTCTTCCCAAGCAGATGTGAGGAAAAAAGAGGTAAGAATGTGCAGGCACCCCAGAGAAGAGCCCTCTGCTCTTGGAACTATCTGCTGGGCAGAAGAGGGAAGGCTTGGGAAGAGGTGTGCTTGTTGCTGTGTTATGAAATAACATTTTTGCTGTCCAGGTCACAGAGGAAACCAGGCACCTCGACACAACTGTTGCTTCCTCCCAGCCTGAGCTTGGTGGGCCTCTTTCACCTAGAGTCACAAAAGCTATATTCAGGCAGAATTCCGCTAGCTTTAGGTTGTGAATGCAAAAGCAGATCTCCAAAAACCACTTTTCTCTCCTATCTGCTGCCTCTACCTAATCTAGCAGCTTTCATGATGGCGACTCACTGAGCTGGCAGGCCTGTGGGTCAGATCTGACATGCAGTTGGATTCACTCCTCATGAGAATCACACTTCTCTGGAAGATTCTTTACTGTAATTTATCTAAAGAAATTTCTCAGAAATGTTAAGTCCTTTCTAGAGCTATACTTTTCAGGACTCTCATGGTGGTTGTTCTTCATCTTTCAGTGAAATCAGCCTAACCCACACTAACAGGACTAGGGATTCTGCATTGGCCAGTATTTCAGCTACTGTGGGGTTCCTTACCTAAATGCTTCAGGCATCTGCTTCTTTTCTTTCTTCCTTTACTGCAAAAGGGCTCCATATGTCTTGTTTTAGCACAGTATGCTTGCAGCCACAGCAGATTAAACAATGCCAATTGAGAACCATATGGCAAAATATGAAAATCCAAATCAAATTTATATCTCTCTAATGCAAGATTTCTTGAATTTTAGTTGTTCACATACCATCATTATGTCATATCTGCATTCCACCTGTAGTGTGAATTATTTAATATTTTTCATTAAGTTGACTCACATTTGTACTTCTGAAAATTGACTTCAAAGGAAGCTACCATAAGTGTAACATATCATTCACCATAAATGAAAAGTAAATATAAAATGAATACATAATCATTAGAATACAAAAATTGCCATCCCCCTGAAAATCATCTTGTAAACCAACAGTGGTTACATACCATATTTTGAAAAATTCTGCTGTGCAGGCTTAAAATGTACAAATTTCTCTAGTAAACATTATTAATTCATTTAATTATTTACAAAACTCAGGTATAACCATTCTTACTTTAGATATGAGAAACAGGCACTGTCTCTAAAAAATAGAATTTTCATGTTGAAAGGGACTTGGACATTGCTTTTATTTGAGACTTGTGTTTTCTAAATTTTCACAGTTGATGTGTGACTTCTCCAGGATCATTTGTGGTCTAAGAGCCTAAAATTCCAGGCTTCAGATCTTTTAGAAAATTGCCTTTTAATTGGCTCCATGCATATCATAAAAAAATCTTTCTTGTGATTATCCACATTTTGATTGCACTAAAACTGTGCCAAAATCATATATTTGAAATAACTGATTATTTAACAATGAAAAGTTTCTCATAACATAAAAATTTTATTTGGTAAAGCAGGTGTTATTTTTCTTTTCCATTTGGTAGATATAAAAAATCAAGTATTTAAATAATTTGTCCCAAATCAAACATTTTTCTATAAAACTAGAAAGAAAAAAGTTAAAAAATTTAAAAACTTGGGGCTCCTGGGTGCCTCAGTTGGTTAAGCATCTGACTTCGGCTCAGGTCATGATCTCACTGTTTGTGAGTTCAAGCCCCCCATTGGGCTCTCTGCTGTCAGCGCAGACCCTGCTTGGGATTCTCTGTTCCCTCTCTGTCTCTCTTGCTCTCCCTCTCAAAAATAAATAAAACATTTAAACATTTTTATAAGACTCAAGTGGGCTTTAAGATAAAACTTTATAAATTCCATTAGAAGACAGCACCATTAAGTGAAATTCTCCCTAGTAAAAATATATTAAAAATATATAAACAATTTAATTGGAATAAAATGCCTTAATGATTTCTTCACCAAATTAATGAAGAGGTAAATTGTAATCATCTAATGCTCATAATGAACCTAAAATTTCAGATAGATATTTAATCATGAGACAGCATTTACTCTATTTACTAGTCAAAAGAAATAAAAGATATTACATAGATGTTCAACAAAAATATCCATAAGATAAGAAAAAAAAGACTGGCATTATTATTATGCCATTAAACATTACATTAATTCATGCTATACATAAATATGTTCTTAACAAATGCCCATGGCTTCTGTAAACCTAATTTTGTTTCCTTCCAAATATAAACATAATATGAAAATTTATAATTTTTAAGTGATAGAGAAGAATATCAAATAAATATTTCTCCCTCCCTCCCTCTCCCACCCTTCCTCTGCCCACTTGTACTTTATATTTCAGTTCCCCAGAAGTAATCACTATTGAGTTCCTTATATACTCTTACCAAAAAATGTGTTGTTATTTGTATTCTTTGTTTTTAGACAAATAGGTTCTGAAAATATTTATATCAACACTATTCTGACTCACTTTTTCTTGATCCCCGATATGTTCTCATATCATATACCAATATTTTGCATTCTTTTAATGGTAAGCAGTGTTCCATTGAATGTATATGCAACCATTTATATCTGTAGTTGGTAATTTTTTTCTGCAAAGGTAAAATAGTAAATGTTTCAGCTTTGTGAGTTATATGATCTTTTTCACAGCTACTCAACTCTGCTATAAATAATACATAATTTATGGGTGTGGCTGTATTCTAATAAAATTACAGAAACAGGTTGCAGACTGGATTTGGCCCACAGGTCATAGTTTACAAAATCTTGATTTATGTAGTCAGTCAGGTAATGGTGGAAATGGTTATTTCTTGCTTGTTGTTATTAAGAAAGCGCTGCTATGGAACTCTAAAATGCATACACACTTGCTTGGTCGAAGTAGAATGAATCCACTACTGGGTATTTAAAATATTGCCTTGGGAGCCTGGGTGGCTCACTTGGTTAAGTGTCAGATTCTTGATATTGATTCAGGTCATGATCTCACAGTTTGACCCCATGTGGGGCTCTGTGCTGACCAAACCTACTTGGGATTCTCTGTCTCCCATTCTCTGTCCTTCCCCTCCTCTCAAAAGTAAATAAACATTTAAAAAATATTGCGTTAAAAGTAAGAAGACAATCCTGTATATTCTGGGCTTCTTTCCATTAAACCCATGTGGGTTGTCTATGGACAAATGGATGTTTTCTGTTTGGGCCCATTTATTTTTTGATCTGGCCCCTTTCCCACCCTCATAATGTCTAAGTGAAAAATCCAGAGACTCAAATCTATTATTGTATCTTTACCCTATGTCTCTTGTCTTGTGTTATCTAGAGATTAGTGACAGAGTGTTATCCTTCTGGGAGAGAATTGTCTAACACAAAGGTTACATGTAAATGGGAACACCTGGAGAAAACCTGAATGGAGAGTAAATGAAATGCCTGTCTTTTTCTTTTCTTTTCTTTTTCTATCTTTTCTTTCTTTCTTTCTTTCTTTTTTTCCCTAAAACTCTCCTTGGCTAGTTCAGCTTATCAGCAGAATAGTACCAGACAATATGAAGTTTCTGGCATTAGTTTTTGGCATTTAATTAAAGACCTCAAAGATACTTTCTATGAGCTACTTCAAAGGATAAAGTTACTGCTCTCAACAGCAGGGAATTTGGAAAAACATCAGAACATCAGATCGTGTGTTATCACAGAGGATAGTGGGCACATTTTCTTCCTCTTCCTTGAGTTCAATGTTTATACACTGTCTGGCAAGACACTTACAGGTAGAGTTAAGCAGGAGCCTCTGTTCCCGCCCCTCTACAAATGATCTCACAATCAGCCCATGCAGATTATATGAATTTTAACTCATTTTTCTTTCTTTATCGCTGAAGTCCCCTTGTGAAATATTATTACTAGCAATAGTATCTTCATTTCCTTTTTTAACTTGTGCTTAAAAAATAAAGTTCAGGAGGATGTCCAAGATGGCAGCGCAGGAAGATCCTGAACCCACCTCCTACCGTGGACACATCAAATCTACAGCTACTCATGAATCACTGCTTTCTGAAAACCAGATGAACTGCTCTCCACAACAAAGGACAAAAAGACCACATCAATCCAGGTAGCAGATGTAGAGCAGGTAGAGACTCAGCCTCACGAAAATAAAAACCCATTCCCTATGCACCAACACACAATAGGGAGGGATCTCACCAGACAGGCACTTCTGGAGAAGCAAAGTGTTGGTGCCTCACATCAGGCACTTTGGCCCCTGGGATCAGCACTGGAGAACAAAGCCCCCAGCGTGTTGGAAACCCAAAGGAGCAAATGTCCAGTGGTCCTGAAGTGCTATTGGAAACTGAGATTCCTCTCCTGGAAGAATCGCTTGTTGTCTCGCTGGCACCAAGACCCAGCCAGAAAACAGTAGACTGAAAAGCACCTAGATTGTATGTAAGAGAGATTCATTTGTTGATTTGGGAACATTGGCTGGAGGGGCAGAGGACAGCTGGGCATTGCCTGGAGTTGGAGGCACTAGCAGACACCACTGTTGCCCTTTCCACATAGCTTGTTAACCCAGGTGGGTGAGCTTGGGATGCACCCTCCTGCCGCCTTGCTGGGCCAGGCAGGCATGAATTGTCATAGTACTTGTTAAGGCCAGAGAGTGCAAGTGGTTGCAAAACTCTTCCACCTTCTGGCTGGGGCTGGCAAGTGTGAGAAGTCATGGCGTTCTCCTACTCCCAGCCCGAACCCAGAAGGCAGGCACAGAAGCTGCTCTCTCACTGCATTGCTGAAACCCAGCGGGCATAAGCAGTCAAGATATTTTCCCATTGCCTTTCTGAAGCCCACAAACATAGCCCACCCACTATACTCTCAAGTGGCCTTATTGAAGCCGGTGGGCACATACAATCCACACAGGGGACACCTGATTATCTTGCTATGGTGGCCAAGGGACCTGGAGTCCTAGAGCTCCCTGGGACTATAGCAGTCAGAAAGACTGTTGTTGGCAGGCCACTAGCCCCAGGGCACTGCACAGATAGCAGTCAGAAACACAACTTCAAGTTCCTGTGGAAAAGGCCTATTTACTTAGTCTGGAGCTTCAGCCTAAGGGACAGGCTTCAGGATGAGCTCCCAGAAAGTAACCAGGCAAACACCATCCTTGCACATAACCTTGGCCTTCCTACAGCTCAACAAGACTTCCCAGAGGGGGTTTATACATTCATGTAGAGCTCTGACTTTTGCAACCATCACCCAGAGGGCACCTCCAAATCTCCTGGTCTGGAGGCCAGCAGGGATAACAACTGGAGACCCACAGGATTATTTATATTTGCCTGCTTTTAAATTGTGTTTTAACTTTTATTTATTTTTGAGACAGAGAGAGACAGAGCATGAATGGGGGAGGGTCAGAGACAGAGGGAGACATAGAATCTGGAGCAGGCTCCAGACTCCGAGCCGTCAGCACAGAGCCCGACACGGGGCTCGAACTCACAAACTGTGAGATCATGCCCTGAGCTGAAGTCGGATGCCTAACCGACTGAGCCACCCAGGCGCCCCTATTTGCCTGCTTTTAAAGATGCTCCCTGAGGGTCTGGTTTCCAATCAGCCTGAAACTAGGTGATAAATGAAATTTCTCCCTTTGGGTCATTGACAGGTCTTGGCATACCCTTGACAATGAGGATATATCAAGAATAAGTCAGGTGGTTTCGACAATCACAAAGGTTCGAGAGACAACCGAAAGACTAGAACACAATTGAATGAGAAGGATCATCACCTACATAAGGCCACCGAGAGAAAGAGGGTGCTGTTTTGCCTAGTACATAGAAATAAACACAGAGAGTCAAACACAATGAGGCAACATAAATATGTTTCAAATGAAAGACCAAGGGACACCTGAGTGGCTCAGTTGGTTAAGCGTCCGACTTCAGCTCAGGTCATGATCTCACGGTTTGAGAGTTCGAGCCCCACGTCGGGCTCTGTGCTGACAGCTCAGAGCCTGAAGCCTGCTTCAGATTCTCTCTCTCTCTCTCTCTCTCTCTCTCTGCTCCTCCCCCACTCATGCTCTGTTTCTCTCTCTAAAATAAGTAAAAATTAAAAAAAAGATTCAAGACCAAGATAAAACATCAGAAAAAGAACTTAATGATACAGAGATAAGTAATCTACCTTATGAGGAGTTCAAAGCGATGGTCACAAAGACACTAACTGAACACAGATTGACCAGACAAGGACACCACAAAAAAAGAATATTACAGGCCAATATCCCTGATGAACATATATACAAGAATCCTCAACAAAATACTATCAAACTAAATACATCAATACATTAAAAGGGTCATACACCCATAATTAAGTGGGATTTATTCCAGAGATTCAAAGACATTTAACATTCACAAATCAATCAACATGATATGCCACATTAACAAAATGAAAGATAAAAATCATACAATCATCTCAATAGATGCAGATAATGAATTTGACAAAATTCAACATCTATTTATCATAAAAATTCTCAACGAAGTGAGTGTAGAGGAAATGTACCTCAACATAATAAAGGCCATATATGACAAACCCACAGCTAACATCATACTCAATGGTGAGGAGCTGAAAGCTTTAAGAGCAGGAAAAAGATCAAGAAAAAGACTAGGATGCTTCCCATTCCTACTTTTATTTAACACCATACTGGAAGTCCTAGCCACAAAAATTAGGCAAGAATAAAAACCAAAAGGCATAAAAATTAGAAAGGAAGAAAGAAAGTTATTATTTGCAGATTATATGATGCTGTATATATAGGAAACCATAAAGACTCTACCAAAAAATTGTTAGAAAACTAATAAATGAATTCAGTAAAGTTGCAGGATATAAAATTAGTATACAAAAATCTGTTGCATTTCTTTCCACTAATAACAAACTATCAGGGGGAAAAAAAATCAAGGAAATGATTCTATTTACAATTCCATCAAAAAGAATAAAAAAACCCAGGAATAAATTTAACAAAAAAGGTGAAAGCCTTGTACATTGAAAACCATGACACTGATAAAAGAAATTGAAGACGATACAATTAAATGGAAAGATATTTAGTGCTAATTGATTAAAAGAATTAAAATTGCTAAAATGTCCATACTCCCCAATGCAATCTATAGATTCAATGCAATCCCTACAGAAATTCCAATGACGTTTTTCATGAACGAACACAAATAATTCTAAAATTTGTATGGAATCACAAAAGGCTCAAAATCATCGAAACAATCTTGACAAAGAAAAACAAAGCCAGGAATATCATGCTCTCTTATTCCAAACTATACTACAGAGCTATAGTAATCAAAACAGTGTGGTGTTGGTACAAAGACAGACACATAGATCAATGGAACAGAATAGAGAGCCCAGAAATAAACCCACGCATAAATGGTCAATTAATTTACAGTAAAGGAGGCAAGAATGTACAGTGAGGAAAGAACTGTATCTTCAATAAATGGTGTTGCGAAAACTAGACAGCTACCTGCAAAAGAATGAAACTAGATTGCTATCTTACATCATATGCAAAAATCAACTCAAAATGTATTAAAGACTTGAATCCATGACCCAAAACCATGAAATTTCTAGAACAAAACATAGGCAGTAAGCTTCTTGATATCTGTCTTAGCAATATTTTTCTCAGTTGAAATATAATTGACACACAATGTTATATTAATTTATGTTTACAACATATCAATTTGACAATTCTATACATTACTGAGTGTTCATCACAATAAGTATAATCACCATCTGTCACCATAGAGTATTACAATATTATTGTAATATATATGCTGTTACTTTTCATCTCCATACTTACTTATTTTATAACTGGAAGTTTGTATTTCTTAATCCTCTTTATCTATTTCACTCATCCCCTCACCCACCTCCCCTCTGGCAACCACCAGTTTGTTTTCTGTATTTAAGAGTTTGTTTGCTTTTTGTTCATCTATTTTGTTTTTTAGATTCCACGTATAAGTTAAATCATATTGTATTTGTCTTTCTCTGTCTGATTTATTTCATTTAGCACAATACCCTCTAGGTTTGTCTGTTGTTGCAAATGGTCAGATTTCATTCTTTTTTATGGCTGAGTAGTATTCCATGATTGTGTGTGTGTGTGTGTGTGTGTGTATATATATATATATATATATATATATATATATATATATATATATATATATCACTAAGGAGGGGGTGGTAGGGGGCACTGAAATGTGTGATGTGGATTAGAAGTATAAACTTCCAGTTATAAAATAAATAAGCAATGATATAATGTATAGTGTGAGGAATATAGTCAATAATATTGTTGATTTTATTAATATAAGTCAATAATAGTGTGTCACCTTATAATTTTATAAGGTTAAAGATGGTGACTAGACATTATGGTGACCATTCCTCAATGTATGCAAATTTCAAATCACTATAGTGTACACCAAAACTAATATAATATTCTGTGTCAATTATACCCCAATAAATTAAATAAATAGATAACCAAAAAATAGATCAATAAACTCCTATGTCCTTGATTTACCATCATCCCACTAGACAATTAGGCTGAGGTTTTTGAATAAATATATTTATGCTTGAGATTGAGTTTATGACTGAATGTCTTACCTTTAGATGGTAACACTCACCACCTGAACTAGGTCCTGGACTAACAAAGGAGATATAAACACCTGAAGAATTACTGATATGGCAGTTAGTATTAATCTGGGTTTGAAATCTAACTTGACTGAAATCCAATCAGGCTCACTGCATGGTTGTCTCTTCTGTCATGAGCTAGCTTATCTTAACCAATGGTGCCTGACACATCCCACCTCATAAAAAAGAAAAGGTTATATCCCTTTTAGTATTCATCCACTCTGAGCCCCACCCACTAATCTAAGGAATGTCTTTCTTTCTCTGTAGTGCTTCACCCCCTTTTCATAAAAAGTCCATGAAGCCCAGGGGTATTTATTCAAATTAAGAGTGTCAGTCCTCTTATTAGTGAGTCAGAGAAGAGGCATCAGAGAGTCTCATCAGTTCCCTGAAATGCATCATTCTTAATCATATTTGCTGCTGTTCCTGCCCAAAATTATGGAATCTGGTATTACTTTAGTGATCCAGGAATGAGCCTCACAGAAAATCTCACAGGTTTTCTGGTGGCAGTTTCTCAGACGAGAGCAAAAAAAGATGAAGTTTCTCTCTGGCCTCCCCACACAAGTGTTATAAGGAACTGGAGAGAGTCTCCCTAGGAGATGAACCCTATATGTTAAAACCTTGCAATTATCACCCAAGAGAAATCAAGCAGATGTAGAAAAAGAAAAAGTGAACTATATCTGTCAGGTTAACATGAACAAAGGAAAGAGTGTATAACCTGGAATAGGACACCCTACTGAGCTTGCACGTCAAATTTTTCCAGCAGTACCTTCTGCTGAAAACCTGATGTGCAAATTCAGAAAATCACAAAAGGACTTTTTTTATATAAATTTTTTAATGCTTATTTATTTTTGAGAGAGAGAGAGAGAGAGAGACAGACAGACCTCAAGTAAGGGAGGAGCAGAGAAAGAGGGAAACAGAGAATCCAAAGCAGGCTCCAAGACTCCGAGCAGTCAGTGCACAGCCCGATGCGGGGCTTGAACTCACAAAACATGAGATCATGACCTGAGCTGAAGTCAGATGCTTAACCAACTGAGCCACCCAGGCACCCCACAAAAGGATTTTTTCATAAGTCCCCATATTGATCCAAGAAATTAGTTTTGGGTATGGACTGGAAACATCTAGTTTGACAATGGATACACATACACATACACATACACACACACAGAAATCAATGTTCATTATGTATAACTTTGCTCCACCCAAGTTGCCACAAAGCAGCTGACCCTGACATCACCTGGAACTAACTGACTGCAGGTGATGAAGCCATCCCTTCCAGTTGCTTTCCACATAGCCTTTCCACTGCCACAGAATAGAAACCCACAATCAAGCTGTTTAACAATAACCTATCACCCATCTCTTCCCCCAGCGACTTATAAAATGGGAACAGGAAATTAAAAGTCCAGAACAGTCAGAAGTCGGATCCTTACCTTACATCTACTTTACTAAATGGAACTACTCAAATTGTCTTCCCCAAACAAAAGGGCCTTCTCCAGAGTATCCTGAGCCCCTGCTCTCTAGAAAATTTTATGGCAGTATCTCTAACTAAATACATACATATTTTTTAAAGGTCCACATCTCCAGGCATCCCATTACACAGTGAAGTTGTGCAGATATTCAGCTGTCTATTTGAGCACATGTATTACGATAAATGCGTTAAACTAACAGAGCAGAAACTAAAATTTTCACTACTGAGTTGGTTCATCATTTATCCTGAGTCAACAGTACACAGCAAACAACTCTAAGATATTTATTTCTTTTGGAAATATCGAGTAAGTAAATATGAGCTTTTTGCTTCCTATGGAAAGTTTAACTAATGGATTTCTGAATTTTCTTCTGACCAGTAATCTCAGTAGTCACCAGGGCCTATTCCCCTCTTGCTCACTCTCATCGAGACCTTGAGTTCCTTTGACAGTATCTCTGACAAGGTACCCTCCAGTGAGAGTCTGGGCCATTTTATGCAGTCATGTTCAAAAGCTTTCCTTACCATGAGCCCAAATATGCCTCTTTTTGATATCTACATCTGTCCTTGTCCTCACTTTTGAGTTCACCCAAAATAAATCTAATCTCACCCATAGCCATTTGAATATTGATAGACAGCTACCAGGTTCTTCATAAGCTTTCCTTCCCCAGGTTGAATATCTCTGATTGTTTCAACTAATCATCTTATTGTATGGTTTCAAGTGACTTCATCATCCCTTTTCGCTCTTTACCACTGTTAAGATAAACTGAGGCATATTAAAAATGTTAAGAGTTTATTCAAGAAAAAATGACTTGGAATCAAGCAACACAAAACCAGGGGTGGTTAGGTAGAGGAGAACTCTACCAACATGAGGCAGGGAAAAGACTTATATAGAAACAGTGCAGAAGCAAAGAAAGGAAATTATTTGACTGGCTATAGCTTAAAGCCTAGTTGGCTGTTTGTGGCTGGTTGTCCTTAGCATTTTGATTTCATAACCTTAAGGTGCTTATTGGCTTAGATTTTGGTTTGCTTAAGTAGGCCACCATGGCATTAGAGCCACATCAATCTAATGGCCTCCTTGTTTAATTAATTTAACACTAGACACACTTCAAGAGAGCACAAACATCCTTAGTTGCAGGAACATTGCATCTAGGCTGTTCCATGTAGGTGATCATAATAATAATGTTAATGATAACAACAGTAATGTGCACCAACTCTATGCAAGGACAGCTCCGAGTGACCTTACTTGCCCTAACTCTCTTACTACCTCAATAATCCTAATGCAAGGTTGGATTCTCTCTCTTCTCACACTGTTTCCTATACAAACAGACTCGAAAGGATGGTCCGTCAAAAAAGTTGAAATTGCAGAAATGCTGTGGAAAATTGCCTCCCAAAAAAGTGGGGGGAAGACACCATCATCTCATCCTTCTACCCATCTAAAGAGGAAAACAAAACCAGAATGTAATTATAAGGCACCATGAGAATTTCTATAATGTAACACTAGGAAGCAGCAGGAACATATAAAAGAAGACATCAATTACTGGTTAAGACTATGAGTCCACTCAGGGTGGCAATCATGCTGTCTCATGATTGGTGTCTAATAAGTTTTCTAAAATTTAATAAGTTCATAACATTTGCAAGAAATAGGAAGGAAAGAAGGGTAGGAAACCTCATGACCATAAAATTTACCAGCATGCAAAGGATATGAACTATTTTGCGCAGTAAAAATTTGAATCCTCAAGATTTTAAACCTTGGCAGGATGATGGTGATGGAAACATTTGCAAAATAGCCTTAAAAAGTCAAATGACCTTTTTTTCCCTCATTTCTTTTATAACAAGTGACAATGTCCGGGCACTGGAATATTTCTACATCAATGCTTGATATTCAGGTTAATATATTTGAATGGTTACTGCATTTAAGAAGAATTTTTATTTTTAGATGAATAGTTGTAAATATACAACATGGATATGGGTTTACTTAATCTGCTGCTTTATCTAAAAGGTCATTAAAGTTCATGTGTAGCCTTAGCACTGACTGTTGCATTTGCTCTATGCAATCTCATTTTACAAGTTTCGAGTTAAATCTGTTGCTATGTCTTAGTTATTCCCATATTCTGTTCTCAAGAACAGAGGTGGAATGAACAGTAACATCTCTGACTTGTTGAGTTTCAGTCTTGGGCGTTCCAGAAAATTTTGAGTAGAGATATTTATGTCAGACTAGAGAAGGACCAGATGCATTCATGATATATAGTAAGATTAAAAAAAAAAAAAAACAGAGGAAAATAAAGGACAACAGAGATTAAAAATCTAAGTTCAAAATCTTCTCTACAACCTTTTGAACCCCAAGAGTCCTTTAAGATTCTATCTGTAAAAGAGAACACAAATACTGACAAAACCTGTCTTCTAAATCATTCATTACTTTTTTCTTTGAAATGCTGAAGAACATCCTTTCTTGATAACTGAACATTTTTGACAGAGCACGCACACAAAAGCATCTTCATGTGTGGACCAATGGCATCTACTTCCTGCAGCACTGAAGTTAGTCCATAGCTATACCCCTTCTCTATTCTTTATGTCTCGCTCCCATCAATGAGTGAGCCTCTAGTTCGTGAAGCAAACAGAGACCACTGGGCATGAGCCCAATTCCGTTGAACAAATGCTTATTGCAGGCTTATCAACTGCAGCAGGATGTTGACTGTAGACAACTCAAAAACAGATAGGACAGAGTCCCTATTTTCAAGACCTTGCCTTCCAACCCTCATGGCTCCTTCTACCTACACATTTGTCCACATCCATACCTTTCTTTCCTCTTTCAGTCTGAGCTTACTTGAGAATAATCCTTCAGACAGAACTCTTAATTAAATCCTTCCCTCCTTCTTCACATCCCTTGCTCATGACTCCATCTGATTTCACCTTATAAACCTCTTACTTTTTACTGGCTAGGGTCAAACGTGGGCAGAGGTACAGACGGAACAAGAATGACAGAATATTGACAAATGTTAAAGCTGTGTGATGAGTTCACAAAGGTTAATTATACCACTTGTTAATACATACCACTTGTATGTATTTGAAATTTTTCATTTTAAAAAGTTCAGAAACGAGATATATACCAACCAGAGAACTGGTTGGGCACTACAGACCTCTTTTTCTTTCAGTGACTCTGGTCATTTTTAACGTAAAGAAACAAATTTTTTTCCACATCTACCCTGCTTCCCTGTTGTACCTGACGCTAATTCTGTGTGTGAAAGAAAATCAGAGGGACCAGAGCGGCTAAATCAACACAGATATAATTATGTCTTGCCCTTGTGAAAAATCCCTTGTTGGCTCTTTGAGGAAAAAGTTTATACTCTTTAAGGTGGCATTTGTGACTTCAGAACTTCCCACCTTAGCTCACTTATTTTCAGCTTCATCTCACTCACTATTTGCCCATATCTTTCAGTCTTGGCATGCCAACTACTTCCATGTCAGTGAATTTCCTATGAACTCTTACATCTTCTTGACCTTCTACCTACTAATCTCTTCTGCCTGCAGAGACATCCTCCAGGTCTCCTGGCCAGTTCTCATTCATCTTCATCACTGTACTGAAATACTACAGGATGTGCACTGTCTTGCCCATCCTCACACTCTGTCATACCTGTTACTCATATGCCTCCCCTACCAGATTGTGAGCAGCTTGGAGGTTGAGACTGTGACTTATTTACCTTTCTATTCTCAGCACCAGCCTAATGATTACAACTCGGTAGATGCTAACATTTTTGCTGAATTAATCAACCAATAAATATAAACAAATTGCTAAAGACATAGACATATGATATAGAAATATAAAGATAAATCATATCTGATAAAATTAAGAAACACCAGGACAATTTTCTGATGACTAACCTGAGTTTAAAAAAATTTCACAGAGCCTAGTAAGACACTATTTTTAAGGGATGTGGGGATGATTGAAACAGACCACGTCCCTGAGCTCACAGAGCTTACATTCTATTTAAAGTATACAGATAGTTAACAAATACAGAATATAGTGTCAAGTATAACATGATAAGTGTTATGAAAAAAAATGAAGACAAGATCAGGGTTGGCAGGGGTGATAGACTGGATAAGGAGGCAAGTATAAGATTCTCTGGGGAGGTAATGTTTGAATAGAAACCTGAATGAGGAGAAGTAATCAGCCAGTTGATAATCAGGAGGTAAATCAATCAGAACACAAGGACCCAATGGGGTTCCTGGGTGCCTTAGTCTGTTGAGCATCTGACTCTTGATTTAGGCTGAAGTCATGATCTCACAGTTCATGAGTTTGAGCCCCACATTGGGTCTGCACTGTTAGCACAGAGTCTGCTTGAGATTCTCTCTCTCCTTATCACTCTGCCCCTCCCCTACTCGTGCTTTCCCTGTCTCTCAAAATAAATAATTAAAACATAAAAAAAAGAAGAGAAAGAAGAAGAAGAGCACAAGGACCAAAAAGTGAAAAGGCACAGAATTGGGAATTTCAGGAACTAGGAATTCTTGTGCCAAAACCTGAAATTCTACCTCCAGAAAGATGTATCCTTCAGGGTCCTCTCGGGCTTTTCTTCTTCACTATTTTTCTATTAATAAGAAAACACTGCTAAGAGCAGTGATATTTTAAGTAAGGATTAATTAACAACCTGCAGAAAATAAAAAGGAGTAGGAGGGTGAAGTGAATTGCAGAGCACTTCCCTGAAAGGGAGGGACAGAGGGCACTAAGCCATGCCCGGGTCATTTGTACCTACATTGGTCCTAGATAGAGACGATGATGTATTGAGATAACCTGTGCACAAGTGATATGGGAAACAAAGTAGTATTGCTGCTTCCTGTACCCCCAGTTGTGCCCACCCAGTCTCCTTTACCCACTTTGTCCAATTAGAAAGCATCCTCCAAATAGCACCAGGGTCAGTGACAGGAAGGACTGGTAAACTCTGAGATGCTATCAGTCACTCTAAAGAAAATAGAAGAATCAATTCTATTTGACTTTGAGCAAATGACCCTGCCATGGCAAGACAGAAAAATGTGGTCCTTGGGAGTCCAGGCAGCTATTGAGTTCATAGCAGTGACTTTGCCACTGATACCTCTTAGCAATGGCAGTAACTAACAGGACGGCAGGAATAAACCACTGACCCTGTGAAAGGAAAAAAAAAAACATTCTGCCCTTTCAGAAACGTGGAAAAATCAACAGAGCAGCAAGAGCCAGATAAAGAAGATGACAGCTCTATCCAACAATAGGGACGCCGTTCTATTACTTCTGTGTTCAGTCTGTCACTGCCGCTGCTGACAGTGCCTGGTCCAGCCTTGCCGCCCCCACTACCCTTAAAACTGGGTGCACTGGGTGGACTTTCAGATGCCCTGTCACTTCCAAAAACACATCATATTAAACTGTTGCAGAGCGGGGAATGGGAGGGCTTTGCGGAGGGTTTACAGAAGTCCAAAAACACAGAGATTTATATAGCAGGTGCCACTTCCTTAGAGGCCAATGATTCTGGAATGCCTCAAGAATAATAATGAGTTCATGCTCAAGCACCCATTCTTACATGACTGCTTGGAAGCAGAAGAAATCTATGCCAGCTAATGTTTCAGGCTAATTAAAAGCATGTTAACCTGCCTTATCCATATCATTCTACTCTGTCCTGCTCACCCAGGCCAGAGATGTAGTTTTCCTTTGATCCAGGCCCCATCTTCTCAGAATACATTTGCCTGCACACAGTCAATCTCTCTCTCAATCTCATTCTCTCTCTCTCTCTGCCCACCCCACCCCTCCCACTGACTGTCCCCATTATAGTGACTTCTACCTTGGGAAAGCTCAACAAAATACTAGCTCAGGGTGGTGATTCCTAGTTGTATAAAGATCCTTGATAATGACAGTGTGCATGGGAATTTCATTTTTTAATTTTTTTAAATTTATTTATTTTGAGAGAGAGCAGAGGAGGGCAGAGAGAGGGAGACAGAGAATCTCAAGCAGGATCCTCACTGTCAGCACAGAGCCCAATGTGGGACTTGAATTAACAAAACATGACATCATGACCTGAACTGAAAGCAGGAGTCAGACACTTAACCAACTGAGCCATTCAGGGGATTTCAAACCCAAATGGTTTCCAGTGCGAGGAAATAGTAAACACAAGTGAAACAGGCCAGGTAAGAACTGTGACAAGCCAGGCGCTCACACCCCCTTGAAGCGCAGGGTTGCTACTCTGCACCAGCTGATGGCCACTGTGCAGCAACACAAGCTTAAAACTGCCAGATACCCCGTTTTACAAAAGAAGCAGGAAATAGCCTGTAACTGTTGACGACTAATTCAATTATCTAAAACTCTTTGGCCAGAGAAAACAAAACATATCTGTAGGCCCTCACCTTGCAACTTCTTACCACTCAAGCTCTAAGTGCTTGATTTGACACAGGACAAAGTTATTTTTACTTCCATTTCTCTATTAAAAAACAGGGATGGGGTCCCTGGGTAGCTCAGTTGGTTAAGTGTCAGACTTTAGCTCAGGTCACGTTCTCACAGTTCATGAGTTCGAGCCTCACTTCGGGCTCTACGCTGACAGCTCAGAGCCTGGAGCCTGCTTCAGATTCTTTGTCTCCCTCTCTCTGTCCCTCCCCACTTGCTCTTGCTATCACTGTCTGTCAAAAATAAAAAATAAACATTAAAAAAAATTTTTTTAAAGAAAAGAAGAGATAATTATAATACCTTCCTCATAAGATTGTTTGGAGGATTAAATATATGGCCACATGGTAAGAATTTGGACTATATGGCACCCAGTAAGCATTACTATTCAAAATCATATTTTCTACACATGTACCTGGATATATCTGAATGAAATACACAGTCCTATGCAAGTCCTAGGTCCCAAGTTTGATTGCATAATTTCAATAAAGAACCTCACCAGTTGGAAAAGAGCTATCTTCTCACTTTCACAATCTGCAGCTACGAAAACTGAGTCAGAAAGAAGTCAATTAGTCGTTCAGTTTCACACAGTCATCACAGGAACAAGGAGGCCTCCCATCACCTCAGCCTGAGTATCCCGTTCACTGGGATGACCTCTGCTGTTTACTTATGGTCATGCATTTTCCTTATGCTTCGCACTTTCGCCAGGTCAGAAAGACAAGTTTATAAAGGCGGCGAACAACCTCAACCTGTGAGGAAGAAGTCTTTAGTTGTG
This sequence comes from Panthera pardus, assembly GCF_024362965.1. Lineage (NCBI taxonomy): Eukaryota > Metazoa > Chordata > Mammalia > Carnivora > Felidae > Panthera > Panthera pardus. The sequence continues at coordinate 79,453,862 of NW_026526810.1, read as the reverse complement.
GGCAGACTATCCATTGGTATTCCGTTTATCTTTCAAGCTAATTTGCAGACCCTCACGTTGGGTGTCCTGCTCAGCATCACTTAAGGACACATTTTCAAATTGGATCTGGCAAAGTAAACATCCTTGAAAAATAGGAATCCATACTCCAGAGGCCGTTCTAAAGCATGAGTGTTCAGGCAGAGCTCCTTATTTCTCAGAGTGCGGTCCTGGGACAGCGGCAGCAGCATTACCTGGGATCCTACCAGAGACAAAGAGTCTTGGGCCTCAGCAAGGCCTGCTGAAATGGTATCTTCACTCCCATGAGATCTATAGGAACATTAAAGTTTGAGAAATACTGTTAACCAAGTTATCCCTATAACTTCCTGGACTTTGTGTGAGATCAGGGGAAGAGAAAGGAAAAAAGGTTCATTTTCAAAATTATAGGGAAGGGTTTTACTGTTTAACAATCCACTGAAGGAACAAAAAATATCAAAAGCAAGTCCTCATCATCTGTTCAAGTATACACTTCTAAAGATTCCAAAATTTCCAAAGAAACATAAAAGTTTATCCCGGACTTGGGCCCAGTATGTTTTAAACTGAGACTCTGTCTGGGGTATTGACATCTGTCAGCCTGCCTGCTGGGACTGCTGCTTGGACCTTTCCCTCAAGGAGAGAAAGTGAGTGCATCACTTCACTAGTGTGGCAACAAAATCAGAGCAAGTTACTGAGTCCAGTTTGCCAGGAAATATCTTACCACTGACAGCCTTGCTCACTCCCAAGGGATGACAGAAGCAGGTAGGTAAGCCATACTTTTGCAAAAATGAGGAAAGGAAAGAATGAAGGCAGAGGGGATGAGAAAGAGAGAGATTGAGAGGAAAAAAAGAAGAAAGGAAATAAAATCATTGTCAGGATGTTTCTTGTTTCTCCCATTTCTGTCCTTCTCTCTTCTAGCAGATGAAAACTTGCTGCTTCTCTGAGCTATCCTGAGCTAGTCATAAGCAAGAGAGTCCTCCTGTCAATGAACCCCTTGGTGTAGGTCAGAAGGGACACACGGCTTTCTTTATGAGCTGGAAACCCACTTCACATGTAGGAAAATCTCCAAGTTTACTTCTCCCCAGTATTTAGACCCTGGGAAGGCAGACTCCATTCACTTAGTAAGGTATCTACCTCCTGCCTTATGTTCAAGCAAGGAAGGGGTTGGTGGTGGTCCATTCCCAGAGGATTCCCTACACTGTCCCAACAGCATGGCTGCCTATCAGTGAACATTCCCAACAGGCAATACAGCATGTGACTAGCCATTGGCACAGCCCAGTGGCTCTCGCTATAAGGAAAATGAGGTTATAAAATCAACTTACTATGTTTTAAAATTTTCCTCATATGTTCTGTTTTTGGAGATAAGATGTATTTTTGAAAAACAGTGCTTATGTGCATCCATACTCCCTGTTTGAAGAAATCTCTCAGAGAAGAATTTGTAAAAATGAGTACTAGTAGCTCATCCAGTGGTGGTGCACCAGGCTACTGCCTGTTTTTTGTTTTGTTTTGTTTTGTTTTCTTAGTTGTTATTTTGACGTCCTAGCACTCAACAAGCAAATATTTTAAAATATCTTCAATGAGTGTAATACTCTGACAGATCACCAAAACCAAGTTGCTCATAATCCTTCTGGAAAGAAATAATTAATGAGTCATGTTAATTCTATGTTATTATATGATCAGTATAGGAGTGACTCTGTGTAAACTAGTTCAGTATGGAACCCATACAAATAATATTAAAAACTAAAAATATAACACATTCTGGCTGAGAGTCATTTTTCATTTAATAATTGAGCCTTCAAGCACATTTCCACAGAAGGCATTGTCCCTATACCATAAGTCATTTAAACTGAAGAAAAGATTTTGTCAGCTCAACAGAGCCCAGCATGGAGGAAAGCCAAGACTCTGTCTGAGAGTCAGAGAGCAGAATGTCAAGGTCTGCAGAGAACCTTGTTGTGCATGAACCATCATTTCATCCATCATTTTTTAAAGCAATTCTTTTAGATGATTTCCTATCTGAGCATGAGGAGGTGGGCCTTGTTCACAGATCCTCAAGAAGGAAGCACAAGAACAAGTGAGATCCCTCAGTTCTCCCCCTGACAGTTATTCCCTGTCTTGGCCCCTAGGGCTTCTCTTTGACACAGATCCCTGTTTTATCTCTAATGCTGAGAACTATGCTCAGCCCATTTTATTTTTTAATAAAAATATAAACGGATGTTTTGCCAAAGCAACCAATGTTGAGTAGAAGGCAAGGCTGTACCTCCAACCTCACGTAGCCTTTGTCTTATTTCTCCTGCTGGCCAAGACCCACGTTAAGTGTGGGAGTCACTGAAGATTGAGACAGACACTATCTCCACTCCCTAGCAAGACACTGGCTTGTAATCCAGTAAATAGCACTGCATTTAAAGCTGAGAAGCCAAAAATTTTCTAAGAGGAATGACTCCGCAAAGAGATAATATTATTATCAAATGCACTTCTTAAACCTTTCTAGCAAGTGGCACTTACTTGATGGTTTGGGAGGACCCTGAAAAAAAAAAACGCTCTTGGTCATCATTCTAAAATGTCACAACATTCCTTTCCAAGTGGAGCCTGTGTCAGCCATCTAGCAAATGACAGGAGTGCCAAGATCAGATTTCCTGGTAAGCCCTAAAACACTACACTGAAACAAGAAGCCCTGAGCCTTGTTTACTCAGTAGCTCTAGCAGCCACTCCAGCACCTGCCATGTAGGGTTGGCTGGGCAAGTTGACTGCTGGTGAGCAAATTAGGAAGAATTTTCCTAATTCTTGAATACATAAATAATTCATAAATGCCTAGACATGAAATTTTTAAATGCCTTAGACATAATATGGGAAGAAGACACAAATAAATAGAAAGACATTCCATGCTCATTGATTAGAAGGACAAATATTGTTAAAATGTCTATACTATCCAAAGCAATCTACACATTTAATGCAATCTCTACCAAAATACCAACAGCATTTTTCACAGGCCTAGTACAAACAATCCTAAAATTTATATGGAACCACAAAAGATCCCAAAGAAATAGCCAATGCAATTCTGAAAAAGAAAAGCAAAGCTGAAAGCATCACAATTCCAGACTTCAAGTTATATCACAAAGCTGTAGTAATCAAAACAATATGGCACTGGCACAAAACTAAGCACATAGATCAATGGAACAGAATAGGAAATACACAGAAAAAAATCCACAATTTTATGGTTAGTTAATCTTCAACAAAGCAGGAAAGAATATACAATGGGAAAAGGACAGTCTCTTCAATAAACAGTGTTAGGAAAACTGGACAGCTACATGCAAAAGAATGAAACCAGACCACTTTATTAAACCATATACAAAAATAAACTCAAAATGGATTAAAGACCTAAATATGAGACCTGAAACCATAAAAATATTAGAAGAGAGCACAGACAGAAATGTTTCTGACATCGGCTGTAGCAATATTTTTCTAGATATGTCTCCTGAGGCAAGGGAAATAAAAGTAAAAATAAATTACTGGGACTACATCAAAACAAAAAGCTGCACAATCAACAAAACTAAAAGGCAACCTATTGAATGGAAGAAGATATTTGTAAATGACATATCTGATAAAGGTTTTGTATCCAAAATATATAAAGAACTTACACAGCTCAACACCCCAAAAACAAATAATCCAATTAAAAGATGGGCAGAAGACATTTCTCCAAAGAAGACATTCAGGTTGTCATTAGGCACATGAAAAGATGCTCAACATCATTTGTCATCACGGAAATGCAAATCAAAATGACAACGGAACATCACCTCACACCTGTCAGAACAGTTAAAATAAAAAACACAAGAAACAATAAGTGATGGTGAGGATGTAGAGAAAAGGGAACACTCTTGCACTACTGGTGGGAGTGCAAACTGGTGCAGCCACTCTGGAAAACAGTATAGAGTGTCCTCAAAAATTTAAAAATAGAATTACTCTATGATTCAGTAATCACACTACTGAGTATTTACCCTCCCTAAAAAAAAACTCCAAAAACACTAATTCAAAGGGATACATGCACTCCTCTGTTTACTGCAGCATTATTTACAATAGCCAAATTATGAAAGCAGCCCAAGTGTCCATCAATTGATGAATGGATAAAGAAGATGTGGCATATACACACAATGGAATATTGTTCAGCCATAGAAATAATGAAATCTTGCCATTTGCAACAACATGGATGGAGCTAGAGAGTATAAGGGTAACTGAAATAAGTCAGTTGGAGAAAGACAAATACCATGATTTCACTCATATGTGGAATTTAAGAAACAAAACTAACAAGCTAAGGGTAAAAAAGAAGAGAGAGAGAAACCAATAAACAGACTCTTAACTGTAGAGAACAAACTGATGGTTACCAGAGGGGAGGTGAGTAGGTGGATGGGTAAAACAGGGGATGGGGATTAAGGAGTGCATTTGTTGTGATGAGCACCAGGTGATGTAGAGAGTTGTTGAGTAAGTCTATTGTACAACCTGAAACTAATATAGCACTGTATGTTAAGTATACTGGAAAAAAATAAAAATTTATTAAGTAAATAGCAAAATAAATAGCAAAATTAGGCTATATTTGAGTATGTTTTAAAAGGAAGATGGTTTCAAATACGTTGACTAAGTAGAAATGCTAGAAATCTTTTTTATACAAATAAATTTTAGTAGCATTGTCCCCAAAAAAGTGTCTCCTAAATGCTTTTTATCTTATTTGTAACTATACAGTGTTCTTTGATTACATTAAACATGACCCTTCACCCAACAAAGAAAATAATATAAGGGAAAGCTATAATTTAATATATGCATCAATACAAAAGATTTGTATTGGTACAAATCTTTAAGATTTGCAAAACTTAAAGATTTTAACTCAATCTCAAAAATATTTTTAACTCAAAAATATTGAGTTAAAGAATTTGAAGAACACATCCAAAAACTGAATTCAAGGATTCTTTTAAGTCCTATAAGAATTAATGATACATAAGAATATAGCAAAAATTATGTGAAGGTATGTATTATCATACAAACCTTTGAAGTCTTGATTTTTCATTAAATTAAGTACTAAGCATAATTACTCACACTGAACTGGACTTAGCTTATGTTTCCTTTCTTTGGTTCTAAATGGAAATGAATGCTTCAGGAATCTTTTTTTTTTTTTTCCCTGTTCCACCCTGGACCTAGTTCTCTGGTTCTCTTTGGGCCATGTTACTCCTGCAACCAAAAACAAAAACAAAAACAAAAACCTCAACATATTCTATAGAGCAAAGGGTTAAGTATCACAGATAGAACTAGTGGTTGTATTAATTTACTGGATGTAAAAAATATATATGTCTTTTGACAAGACGTTTAAGTGGAACCCAACCAGTGTGCCAAAAGGAGAAATATACTAGATTAACAAAACCATTATTAAGAAGAAAAGAGCAGTAGTGAATGACAGTCCTGACTCCCTCATTTCCAAGCAGAGAATTGGACCAAACATTCCAGTACAAGATCTGATTGACTAAGCCACTGAATTAAGGGAGATACTAATGTGCTACAGTCACCCTATTGTGGAGTTTTCGCTCCCGTGACTTCAAGGGCAGATAAGTGCCCTGACATAAAGTTAAAATCTCTTAAACATAGCCACATCCTCCAACACATGACTCTGCTAGAAAAGTGCAACTTGAAACTCATCCAGTTATTCTTGATTTCCTGGATAACAATGATCATTTTTACTAATTTATCTGTGCCTTAGTTTCCTTAGCTATAGATGGAGGGTAATAACACTGATTACCCTACAGTGTTGTCGCAAAAATTAAATGTAAAGCTAATAGAAGTGGGCTGGGCATAGAAAGCATGACATGTATTTGCGATCATGGTGATAGTGATGTTGACAACAACGATGATTGCCTTCCTTACAGGAAAGTACTTTTCTAGCAGTGACATAGGGATAACATGCTGCTTTGTAATGCTAGACCATTGTGTAGATTGCATAACTGACCTAAGTCCTTCCCCTTGTCCCTGTGTCCACACCTTACTTACTCATTTTAGCCAGTGGAATGGGGTGTTGGAAGAGACATTGGGCCAGTTCCATGTCTAGGCTTTAAGAAGGCTTGCACGTTTTGTTTGCCCTCTTGCACCTCTAACACTGATACAAGGACATGTTGTTGGGAGTCTGCTGGGCCCAGGAGATTAAGAGATACATGAAGCAGACCAGAAGATCTGGAGTCCAAGCAGAGTGTCTAAGGTCTTCATTGTTATGTGCTCTTGGAGTTGTGTAGTTGTGTGTTATGGAACAATAATTAATGCAGCTACACTCCATGTCATCCTGAAATTAACATGATAAGCCATGAACATAATATATAATAAAACCATGACTATAAATGCAAGGAAGTTTTGTTTAGCTGAAGGGGTTTGTGTGAGAGTGTGTGTATGTGTGTAAACTTAGGGAATTGTTATTTTTATAAGTAAAAAGTGGTCAGATACAGCAATTCTATATGGTTCAACCTAAATATTCTGTAGTATGTACATTGTGATCACTATTTAAAATACATTCATTTATCACCTGTTATGTGAGTTCCCTAAAATCAAATAAAGTAAGGGTTTGCAAAGTACCTGGCTCATAGTTGAGAGTCAATATATTTTTATTAAAACGCTTATTGAATAAGGACGGGAAAATCAAGAAACTCTTTATGTTTGCATCCTATTAGAAGAAATTCTCTAAGTGCTTCATACATTATTTTATTTACTTACATTTTAGCCACAACCAATTTTATGTATGATTTTTAGCTGTTCAATTTTTAGAAGCAAACTTCTATGGATAAAGGAAAACAGGCAGGTATTTTATGGATCTTGAGCAAGATATGCTAAATAGCAGGTAAACTTCTAGAGGAGTTCTGTTTCCAATGGGTACTAGAAATGTTACTCCTGGTTACAGCAAATTCAAGTACATAAATGTTTTGAGTATTGAGAGGAAAGGGCTTCCCCTTCTTCCAAAAGTAGGTCAAATAATACAAGACAGGCTTCTATATTGTCAAGATGTAGAATGAATAAAAGTATCAGTTTTCTTTTATCAAAATTATTTGCACCGTGTGGATATTCCCCAAATCAAAACTTTGCTAATAGTGGACAGCAACTCAGTGAATAGAACTACAGATTTCTGTTTCCATCAATATCTGAGATTGGCACTATTGTTCCATTATCTAGAGCCAAGTTATGCCTGACAAATGCACTACAGAAGTATCTTGTTCCACTTCTCTGAACCATTTGTGCCACACTTTCATCACGTTGCTGCCTCATTCAAACCCGTCTGCGTATTTACTAAATCTTGGCGTCCTTTCATGTTGTTTAGCTTAAGCATCTCATCATGTTGTTTAGTTTAAATGGATAGTCTGAGGCTGAAATAAGTTGCTTACAAACATAGGCTGACTCTTCCATTTTTAGTTGCCATGAAGAGCCTTACTATTGTGAAATGAGCAACTGTTGTCATGCTGCTTTCTCTCACTGAGATAAAGTGCATCCATTTTAGTAACCATGGTTATTACCAAAATTGTACCAGTTTGAATTAGATGCATTTCGCCTTTGTCAAGAAAAAGGACTGATGAGCATTCACTCCCATGCTTGAATTTCATTTTTAACCCAACAATGTCAAATCTAAAAATACGTATTGATATACTTTTCATAATCTGTCACTTGCCTTCTCACCTTAAACCTAAAAAACAAATGGGTTCAAAATTCTGTGTCCTGATAAGGCAGGATTAACAACTGGAAACACACACACATGTGTTTATTTCACTCATGGTTCCATAGTAACAAACCACTTTTCTCCAAGCTCCTACATATCTGGGTACTCCTCATGTATGGTCGCCAACTTCCTGGGAAGTAAGTAGAAAAGAGTGGCAGACTAGAACATGTCTTTGAGATAAATAAGGTGCCATTCTCCCCAAATCAAGGTATGTAACTCTTCCTCCCCTTTGCACCCTGTCCCTCACTGCAGAAGTCAGGGGTCCTTCACCAACTGGCTACAACACAGCAATGGCTCGGTGAGCTACCGTACTGTGTAGTTGTGGAGCCAACACAGCAACTATGCCAGTCCATGCCGCGGGCAACATCACAAGGAAGCAAAATATAGCAGATGAACAAAGAGGTAGAAGAGCTATATTTTTATTCCAAATAACTAAGAGATATCTTTTGTTTGCTATACCAGTTTCTAAATGTAGACACTAAAACTAAAATCTTTATCCACCTGATTCAAGGGTACCTTCCTTATTAGAATTTAAGTACAATGCCTTAAATACATATAATCCTTTACTAATTTCAATCACTTTTACAAACCTGATCTTATCTGATCCTTGCAACAACCCTCAGTAGAAATTTCTGCAGATGGTTGGTGCATTTTATAAATAAAGCAGAGGTACCAACATCAAATATTTTCCAAGATCAGCTTCCTAACTCTCAAAGGAGTGTTTTTAAACTCTGCCAGCATTTCCCAAAATTGATTCTGTAGAAAAACAATCATGTGAGATCCTCCATGAAAAGGGTGTTATATAACATATATTCGCATTGTAAAGACTTGAGAAATCCTTAAATAAATAAACCCTTTAAATGGCTTAACTCAAAAGTTCCTTAACTTATTATGCAAAATAAACAACAAACAAAAAACCATTTGTTGCTTAAAACGTATAATCATCTCCTGGAATTGCTTCATAGCTCATATTTATGAGCTCCTCATGGACAAAAACTATATTTTATTTATAGTGCATTTAGGTGCTATTATGGGTTGAATTGTGTCCACCCACCCCCAATTCGTATGTTGAAATCCTAACCCCCAAATACATCAGGATGTGACCTTTGGAAAGAGGGTCTTTGCACATGTAATCAGTTAAGATGAGGTCACACTGGAGTAGAATGGGCCCCTAATCCAATTGTGTCCTTATGAAAAGAAGAAATATAGACACAAACACGCACACAAGGAGAACACCATATGAAGAGGTGGGCAGAAATCGGGTGATGTAACAGAAGTCAAAGAACACCAAACATGGCCCACAAACCACCAGAAACTAGAAGAGATTCATGGGACAGATTCTCCTTCACAGTCCTCAGGAGGAATCGACACTGTTGACACCTGCATCTCGGACTTCTAGCCTCCAGAACTGTGAGACAAATAGATTTCTGTTGTTTTAAGCCTCCCAGTCTGTCGTACTTAGATACAGCAGCCCTGGGAAACTAATACAGGTGGCAAGTATAGGGTGTAGTCCTTTATTTCACATACTCACCTAATACTTCTGTTTCTCTTTAGTGCTATGAGAAGGGTGGAGGGCAACGTCCCCATTCTCATAGAGATTACATTCTGGTGAGGGAAATAGAAAATAAATAAATAAATGTAAAATAGAATTTTATCTCCATTTATAAGAGGAAATGAGGCTCAGAGAGACTTGCCCAAAATAAAGAGTGTTTTATCCATGAGCACAACAGAGAATCCCAGAAGGCCCATTCCCCTGAAGATATAACCATATGTCCTGCTGAGGCTCAAAGCACCATCTCCAAACTGTATGTAGCTAAGTAACATGAAATTCTCTTTCCTGGCACTTGCTTGCCAGAAAATGTGAGATCTTGGCAGAGGGTAAACACTGAATTAGAAGTCAGGGAACCTGGGCTGAGTTTCTGATTTGCTTTCTGTGAAATCCTGGATACATTAATTTATACATCTGAGTCTCAATGTTCTTATCTGCAAAATAATACTTACTCCACAGGATTATTATAAACAAGAAGAGGTGATAAAGAAAAACAATGGAATTTATTTACTTCCTCTGAATCTTGAGTTGGCCCGATCTCTAGACTTTTCTCACATAAATTTATAGTTTGTTTTGTTTGTTTCTGGTTTTGTTTTTGTTTTTATTTGGCTCTAGAAGCCTAATATATCTACTCAGAGGTTCTGGGCTTACAACCACATTTGGATGTCAAGGCAGGAAGTCGTCATTCTTTATGTTCCAAGAAATGTCTACTAATACCAACTATCTCTATGTTTCCACACCTCTCCCCACCGCACACACATGTAGACAGATAACTGGGGTTAACATGCCTTTTCTCTTGAGCATGACTCACAGTAGGGCTGACAGAAGGTTAGTGGTGTCTAAATAATAAGGGCCTCCACACACGTGTATATATATCCCTGATACCATCTGCTTTTCCCAACTGCTGCTGTTCCCAAATATAGCATTCATCAGCCACTCAGTTGTTCCCAGAAACCTCTCAATACACTCTCCACTTGGTGGCTATCCATTTATCTACTGATGGACACTTGGTTTGCTTCCCTATCTTGGCTAGACTGTGAGAGTTATTTAAGTACTTGAAGTAAAGTTTTGTCAAGATTCTTGTAAAGGAGTAATATTTTTAAATGTTTAGAACAGTTTTAATCTACAAGTCGTAAAAGAAATTGTACAACCTTTTTAAAAGTAACTGCTAGGGGCGCCTGGGTGGCTCAGTCGGTTAAGAGTCCAACTTCAGCTCAGGTCACGATCTCGCGGTCTGCGAGTTCGAGCCCCGTGTCGGGCTCTGGGCTGATGGCTCAGAGCCTGGAGCCTGCTTCCGATTCTGTGTCTCCCTCTCTCTCTGCCCCTCCCCCGTTCATGCTCTGTCTCTCTCTGTCTCAAAAATAAATAAAACGTTAAAAAAAAAATTAAAAAAAAAAGTAACTGCTAAAATTTCCTAGATTTATATTTAGAATCATAATATTTTCAGTTACATTGAAACATTTAGGAAAAATTAGATTTTGATATTATTACTTTAATAAATCAAAGATTTATTTTAAAATCCAATGTAACCCTGAATAATCTAATGTGCATAAAAGCTGCCATTAAGGACACCAGAAGAATCTGAATGTTTTATCATTTGTCATGATTCTTAGGTTACCCTACCAGCTACCAATTCTGATTATAGTAAACAGATTTCACACAAGACCCAATGATAATCAACCACTGAGTTAGCCCAGAAGCCATAGTGGGGAGTTGTTTGATTCATGTCTGTTCAGCTATACAGATGGGTATAGAAAGGTAGGACATACCGAAATTATAAGGAACTCTGGAGTCAGATGGCCTGGATTTGAAAGCCATTCTACCACACACTATAACCTGAGACTTCTAGCAAATTACTTAACCTCTTCGTATCCAGTTCCATCACCTGTAAGATCTGTACTTAATTCAAAAGGTAGTTGTGAGGTTTACAACATGCAACAGACTTGATGTATTTTGCACAGCATCTGACACATAATTAAGGTTCAATAAATGTTGGCTGTTGTTTGCTCCTATTTATTATTATTGTCATTAGTAAAAAAAAAAAAAAGGTTTATGGATATCAATTTCACTTGGTTTAAATGATTGTCAAAATTTACTTTGAAGACTATTTGGAAGACTTCTAAATATACCTTTCTATGTTTTAATTGCTATGACTTTCCAGCATCCCCAGGGCTGATGATTTAGCCTGAGGAAAATACCTGGCTTAAAAAAAGAAAAGAAAAGAATAAAGGCATTTGGCATTAATCTCTGGTTTCAGATTTAAACCCTAAAGCCCTGAAGAGTTTCTTGTTTCAACGATTTGGGAGATTAGCAGTTAACAGACTAAAGTCTAGCTGGTTTTTGACATTTGTTTGAAGAGCAAAAACAGCTTTAATGGCTTAGCTGGGATTGTAGGTGAGCCTATCTCTTTAACCACTTGGCCCTTGAATGTGAAGACTAATATGGGTAATGAGAAGTATTTCTAATAGTTACGTTTGAACAGCATAATAACATTTCGTTTTTAGACTTGCTATAGGCCAGCACTGTTCTTCCTACATCAACTCTTTTAAGTATTGTTCAGCGCTACTGATTTAGAGGCACTAACTGTATTCATTTGTTAGTATTTTTCCCCTCAGCAAGTATTTCAAAAAATGCAGAGGCTAAATAAAATTCCACAAAGCATACTGGCCTGTATACAAGGCCAGTAAGAAAAAGAGTGCACGAAATGGTCAGCCTGATGATTATCAGAGGTTGACTGTAGCTAGTTAAGAGAATGGAGCTGAAAAACAGACCCTACTTTTATCAATAAGTTGCAAGATGCTAAAGTGGTCACCGTGACTGTGATCCAATTGGCCACAATGAGGCTGAACTCAGACATGCTCTTTCTATTTAGAAGAGCCATTTCTCATTTATTCTTTCCTCTGCCCTTTGGAAAAAGAGAGGGCTCGGGGGAATTTTTGTGTCAGGAAATAAAAAATGCTGTGAAGTTTTTCTAAAGATTGAAAGCATTTATTTAACTAACCTGTGGTTAACATATAGATAGATGGTCAATCTGGATTATGAAGAAAGTGAGTGACCTCAAATGCTACAGTCATAAACTGTCACAGGTTCAGTGCCCCCTGGTGGAGTATGATGAAAGTCACCCTCCTTTTCCTCCTGTCCTTTAAAAAGTACCTAAGATCCTATGACATGCATGTTATGTATCCATTTCTCCCCTGGCTTCATCTTGTCTTTTTTACTTTCTTTTTCTCTTTAGTCAATTTTTGTTTATTTTTCTAAGTATACGTTTATTTTATCTTTTTGTAATTTTGTAAACAAACTTAATTCTTTCTAGACAAACAATATATCATAGTAAACAAGGCTGATGGTCAGCCTGTGGGGCACCGCCTAGGCTGCCTAGGATGTTTATGGCTAGCATCCATTCTCCCTGTTCCAATCCGCCAGTGACTGGGTCATACCAGCAGTTAAATATTTTTTGTACATATGTAGGCTTGGACATAAAATCAACCTGTGCTTTTAAAACCCTTTGTTCTAGAACGCCTGACAGGCTCAGTTAAGCATCTGACTTCAGCTCAGGTCATGATCTCATGGTTCATGAGTTAAAGCCCTGCATTGGGCTCTCTGCTGTCAGCACAAAGCCTGGAGCCTGCTTCAGATCCTCTGTCTCCCCCTCTCTCTGCCCCTCCCCCACTTATTTTCTCTCTCTGTCTGTCTGTCTGTCTCTCTCTCTCTCTCCACCCCCCCTTTCTCAAAAATAAATAAACATTAAAAAAATACAACCCTTTGTTCCTTAGGGTTCTCAAAGGCTAAAGAATTCTAAGGAAATCACCCAAAATTGAAAATAAATATCCCAACTATATTCATACATATCATACAAAGTATCTTTTTTTTTTTGAGACAGAACGAGAGAGAGAGAGAGAGAGAGAGAGAGAGAGAGAGAGAGAGAGAGAATCTTAAGCAGGCTCCATGCTCAGCATGGACACTGACATGGCCCTTAATCCCACGGACCCTGGGATTATGACCAGAGCCAAAATCAAGAGTTGGATGCTCAAACAGCTGAGCCAATCATGCGCTCCCAAAGTACCCTTTTTTTTTTAATGACCTCTACTAACAGCCATGATTTTAGGTACTCAACAAAGGAATGAAGATCATCAAGAGTTTATTGTCACCTCCAAAAACTCTATAGTCACTCAAAGTCAGAAATGCTCAAAATAGGAATCTCTGAATCTCTGATATGACTATACCTCATGATTGCCCTCAGGCACAATTCCATCCAGGATCCATGGATGTGATTTGCCCATGCCTTTTAAAAGGGATCTTCTCACTGATTATACCCATGGGGTTATAATACAATACCCACTGTCCCGGTCAGTGTTGATCTGAAGAAAACAGAAATTGTTTTCAAAAGAAAAGATTTTAAAAAATAGAGTGAGACTTGGGTGCTTACAAAATCACTGGTAGAGCTAGAGGAACAGGTTCTAAGTTGGGCTTTGGGGAATGGCTCCCATAAAACCACTTCAGAACTGACCTGCCAAGGGAACAGCTTCCTTTGCCACAATCAGCAAATAAAACAATCATGAAGCTGCCACTGGAAATTTTGTCTTCAGGAACACACTACCTTTTCTCTGCTCCAAGTTCTACCTCTTAACACCTACAAAGCTAATGATTAGACACAAGAATTCAACTGTGGAAAAGCCCAATGTCTCCACTCTGTTTTCAAGAAGAAACAATAGTGGCAGTGGCGGGGGGGGGGGGTGGGGGGAGAGGAAATGGGGTCTGTCATTTCATGCAAGGGCATTTGTTTGGCCAAAACTAATCACATCTGGACCTTTATCAAAGGAGTCCAGGAAATGAAAATTTTAGCATTCGAATATAGTTTTACCAGGCAGGAAGGATATTAAAAGAGCACTTTTCCAAATTCTATGTTGCAAATTACTTGTGAGTGATAAAATCAATTTATTTAATGGCTGTGAAATCAATTTAATTTTAATGAAATGTAACAGGCTAGAATATACCCTATATAGTAAAGAAGGATTTGTTTGCAATGCCATTTATTTTGGGGAGTGTGTGTGAGTGTGTGTGTATGGGGTTATGATGTAAAATGATTGTATGGTTTGTTGGCTCATAGGACTGGGGCCAAAAAGGTTTGATATTGATATGCAATACAAGGAAGGTAGAATACACTGTGAACACTAAGCACAATATCCAACATAAACTCTATGAATATGAATTTGTATATAAACTAACTGTGTTAGTTTTCTATGGCTGCTATAACACATTACCACAAATGCAGTGGCTTAAAACAAATTCATTAAGCTATAGTTCTGTAGTCAAGAAGTCCAAAGTAGGTGTCACTGGACTAAAATCAAATGTTAGCATGGCTGCATTCCTTTCTGGAGGCTCTAGAGGAGAATCCATTTCCTTCCCCTTTCCAGTTTCTAGATGCTCCCCACATTCCTTAGCGCATGGCCATCTTCTTCCATTTTCAAAGCCAGCAATATCAGGCCAACTTTATCCAGTTACTACCTCTCTGATTGTCTTATGCCTCCATCATCACCTTTTAGGAACCCCTGCAATTACACTGGGTTCACCTAGCTAATCCAGGATAATCTTCCTATTTTAAGGGCAGGTGATGAACAACCTTAATTCCATCTTCAACTTTAATTCCCCCTTGTCATGTAGCCTAACATATTCACAGATACCAGGGATTAGGATATAGACAACTTGAAGGGGAAGGGACATTATTCCTTGTACCACACCAACCAACTAAATTAAGGATCAGGGGAATGTCTATGTGTCCTATAAAATAGAGAGGAAAGATGTAACTGATCTCCCAATGCAGATCTCACTCCTTTCTGCTGCTCTCCGTGTCTAGTTAGGTGAGGAAAACGCAAGGCAATGAATAAAAATATATATAATTTCATTAGTCATTTACGATGCTCTCTGTCGTTTCCCTACTATGAATAATATAGCTAGTTACTTTTTGTCCCTCCTTCCCTCCCTCTCCCCTAGCATTCAATTTGAAATGCCATTTTACTTCATCTTAATATCAACAAGTTCTTCAGTGAGTTGACACTATATTTTATATATGTACCCTGTTCCTTTCCCACAATTTTCTAGAGTTGTGCCATATCTATGTTGCCAGAGTGTCACCATCATATACTATATTGCTTTCCCTTAATGTCATCATCTACTCTCAGTTGTACAAGAAAATGTATTTGATACTCACAGATCAGCTTTTTAGTTCATGCTCACCAGTCACTTTAATTGAGATTTCTCAGGAAAGATGTTGGAAACAATATCCCTTGAGTTCTTACTTGTTTATAAGAGTATCTATGGCATTTTATGCTTGACAGTTTGTTTGGCAGAATATAAAGCTCTTGGCTTACACATTTTTTTCCTCGAGTATAGTAAATGTTCCTATTATGGCATGAAGTATTGCTATAAAAAAGGTTGTTTGGGGGCACCTGGGTGGCTCAGTCAGTTAAGGGTCTGACTCTTGATTTCCACTGAGGTCATGATGTCATGGTTGGTGAAATCAAGCCTCCTATCAGGCTCTGTGCTAACAGCACGGAACCTGCTTGGGATTCTCTCTCTGTTCCTCCCCTGCTTGTGCACACATTCTCTCTCTCTCAGAGTAAACAAATATTTAAAAATAAATAAATAAACTTCAAAACATGTTGTTTTAACTACGGCTTTTCCCCTCTCTAAGTGACCTCAAGAAGTATAAAAACTCAAAAAGTTTTGTTCTTACTCTTTTTAGTCCAATAGTTTTACTAGCATATGTTTCTGTGTTAGTGATTCTAGGATACTTTTCTCATAAGCACAGTGTCATTTCAAGACTACTTTAATTCCATAAAACTATGCTTGAAACATGTTTTCTAGTATTTTTTGTCACATTGCTTTGCTTTGCTTTTGGAAACTTACATATATTGCATTTTTTGTCTACATTATGTATCTATAACTTTTTTCTGAAATCCTGTTTTGCTTTTCAAATGTTTCATCTTTTTGTTTTCCTCTTTTCCATTATCTATTTGTCTTAAAGTATTATCTGTGCTATTATCTGTAACTCCTTCTAATTTAGTCTTTAATTCTAAAAAGACTTTTTTCTTTTTTTTCTAGTTAGTTTTTTCATTTGGTTAGTTTCTTTTCAAATTTTTCTTTTATCCAATTATCTCTGAGTTTTCCATTTCTAATTTATGCTGTTCTTTCTACTTTCTAAAAATATTTTAATTTCTTTCAGTTTGTTTGTTTTAGAAAGAGTAATGGTTTTATACATGATTGCCCATAAAAATGTTGTTCTGCTTAGTACTCCCTTTTCTCTCATAAAGAAACTGTATGGGATGTGACTAATGTCTTTTGCTGCTGCTCATGTTTAGGTGAGACAAGTTTGCCTGTCCTTTTAGGTGTCCCTTTGTGCTAGGTCATTGGGGTGGTAGAGTGACTTCCTTATCTTCACAATTTTAGGGCTTCCTTTTGCATTACTATTAAGAAATATTAACAAATATGGTTTCACTCTATACCCTTCATGGTCCCTTTTCCCCACTTTTGTCTGGACTTTTCTTTGCTCATGGAATCCCGGCCCTGCTCCATTTCGTTCCTACTTCTAATAGTAGGATCTTAGTGAAGGTCTTTTTTCCAGAAATGACATATTGATCTGTTAATTTTGAGAGTTCATAGGACCCAAAATGCTCCATCACCATCTAGTCATCCTACAGCTCTCTCTCCCTCACAAGAGCATTGGCACTTGCAAAACCCTCTCCCAATGTTTGCTGCTGTTATCAGAGAAGCCTGTTGAACTTCCCACACTGAAAGAGAACATGCTAATTTCTGGCTTCTCTGGCTCTCTCTTTGCCTGACCATGCAGTCTCCCACACAGTTGCTTATATAGCGTAGTTCTTGCTGCCATTATTGGTTTGCTGTTTGTATTTAGGAGTTCATGGAGTGTCTTGTTATTCATTTTTTGTAGAAGTTTCCATATTTTTTATTGTTGGTAGTAGTAGTGTTTTTTTAATCTACCTTTTTTTGCCAGTTTCTGAGGGGAATTTAGAGAGATTCAAAAGCTATGTTATCACCATTTGTCTTCTCTGTCATTATTTAAATAGCATGTGAAGGACTCAAAAATTCCCTTTTCCTTCACTGGTATCTTTTACAAGATCTCAGATTCCACATATCAAAACATATTCCAGAACCACAATGAGATACCATCTTCCACCATTAGATTGGCTATTATTTAAAGAGAAAAAAAACAAGAAAACAAAGAAAAACAGAAAACAGTAAGAATTGGCAACAATGTTGAGAAATTGGAATCTTCGTGCACCACTGGTGGGAAGGTAAAATAGTGCAGCAACTGTGGAAAATGGTACGGCGGTTACTCAAAAAAAATGAAAAAAGAATGATCATACAATCCAAAAATTTCACTTCTGGGAATTGAAAGCATCTTGTAAAGGTATTTGGAAACCCATGGTCATAGCAGTATTATTCATAATAACCTAAAGCAGAAGCAAGCCAAGTGTCCTGAATGGATAAACAAATCATGGTATACACATGCAATGGAATAATATTCATCCTTAAAAAGGAAGGGAGTTCTATCACATGCTACAGGATGGATGAACCTTGAGGACATTATGCTACATGAAATACACCAGTCACAAAAAGACAAATATTATTTTTTTTTAATTTTTTTTTTAACATTTATTTATTTTTGAGACAGAGAGAGACAGAGCATGAATGGGGGAGGGGCAGAGAGAGAGGGAGACACAGAATGGGAAGCAGGCTCCAGGCTCTGAGCTGTCAGCTCGAGGGGCTCGAACTCACGGACCGTGAGATCGTGACCTGAGCTGAAGCCGGACGATTAACCGACTGAGCCACCCAGGCACCCCAAGACAAATATTACTTAATTCCACTTATATGAGGTACCTACATAGAGTTGTCAAATTGATAAAGACAAAAATGGTTATTGCCAGGGGCTGGAGGAAGGAAGAATGAGCAGTTGTTTGATGGGTATAGAATTTTAGATTCCCAAAATGAAAACAGTTCTGCAGATTGGTTGTACAACAATGTGAATGTACTTAACACTATTGCACTATATATTTAAATTAAGATGGTATTTTTTTTAATTAAAAAATTCTTTTAATGTTTATTTATTCTTGAGAGACAAAGCGTGAGTGGGGAAGGGTAAGAGAGAGGGAGACACAGAATCTGAAACATGCTCCAGGCTCTGAGCTGTCAGCACAGAGTGCGATGCGGGGCTGGAACTCCCTAACCATGAGCTCATCATCCGAGCCGAAGTCAGTTGTCTAACCAACTGAGCCACCCAGGCACCCAAGATGGTATTTTTTTTTAATGTTTATTTATTTATTTTGACAGAAAGAAAGAGAGAAGGGAGGGGTGGGGAGAGAGGGAGAGAGAGAATCCCAACCAGGCTCTGAGCTGTCAGTGCAGATCCCGACACAGTACTCTATCCCACAAACTGTGAGATCACGACCTGAGCCAAAATCAAGAGTCTGATGTTAACCGACTGACCCACCCAGGAGCCCCCAAGTGGTAAATTTTGTGTTCCATGTATTTTACAATTTTAAAAAATCATTTAAAATTTTTTTTGGTATCCCAGATATATATGTCCCCCAGTGTTCCCTCTGTCAGTGAGCAGCATGTACATCTACCCAGTGCTCAGGCCAAGGAGGGGGTCTAGGAGTCACTCTCATCATCCCACTCTGTTATTCTGGATAGCTCCTGAACCTCCTCACTGCTCTCCATTCCCACTGCTTAAATCTTCATTCTCTTCCTTCTCTTATTTGTCTTCTTCCCACCAATGTACATAACAATCCAATCACCATAGTTCAGCCAGACAGAGTATTCTAAAACAGAGAGTGGATCCCATTACTTCTTCAAGAAAGTTCAAATTCCTTAAACAGGCTTATGGACAGGGACTATGGAATCTCATCACTGGTGATCTCCCCAGCCACATTTCTTTCTTTTTTTTTTTTAACGTTTATTTATTAATGAGAGACAGAGAGACACAGAGCGTGAGCAGGGGAGGGGTAGAGAGAGAGGAGACATAGGCTCTGAAGTAGGCTCCAGGCTCTGAGCTGTCAGCACAGAACCTGATGCGGGGCTTGAACTCACAAACTGCAAGATCATGACCTGAACCGAAGTCGGTCACTTAACCAACTGAGCCACCCTGGTGCCCCTCCCCAGCCACATTTCTCACCACTCCACTCAACCTCACTTTTCATTATGGCCTAGTTGTACCACAGATACTTGAGACTGGTCTGGGTTCCAGGTGAATCAGGCACTCGTGGTTTTGAGAGATGTTCATACATCTCAAGGCCATTGCTCTTCTGCCCTCTTAACACAATTCAGCCATAATCTTCATTAAATGCTTTTTGATTTGTGCTGCAAAGACTTCAGCCATGATTCTCCAGACCTAGCAAGTACATTAATATCAAGAAAGAAGCTATAATGGAATTTTAACAATATAATTCCCCAGAACAACAGAACATATTTCAGTCTCTGAAACGTTCTTCTTTTTATAAAATGCAGTAATGAAAAGATAATTTGATCTTCCAGACATTCCAATCACATTTTCCATAACCTGTTTTCTCATGTTCTCTATTGGTCTTACTTTCTCTTCATATATTAGTAATAAAAAAAATAATAATTCCATCCCTCATGTTCAACTACACATTATTCTGACTCAGAAGTATTCTTTTGCAACTTTGTCTTATTTCCTTAGGTGTTGTATTTTTTTCCTTTTTCATCATCTTCCCATTAATCTCCAAGTCCTCCCCTTAATGCTGGTGCCTCAAGGTTAATGTGCATCACTGAACAAGGGAATTGGGCTTTTTGGCCTCTCTTGTCCCTCTCTTGCTTTTGGTTGAGGTGTTATACTTTGCTTTTTGAGAATATAAATAAAGAGAAAAAACATACCAAATAAATTAGGTAATTGCTTAAAATTGCTGAGCAAACAGAAGCTCCTGAAGTCAATGATAAGCTTCTAAACTCAGTGGATTTATATATAGCTGTTTTTTTTTTCAGATAGTACTCTTGTGGGAACTGATGGTTTACAGTCAAACCCTCTATGCTTCTCTCCCTAATTCCCCATTCTCAGAAACTTCATCCAAGCTCAAAACTTCAACCCTAAATTCCATCCTGCAAATTTACAACTTTTGTCATTGGGCCTGACATTTCACCCAAGACCCAGTATTTCCAACCATAGCTAAGGTGTTTCTATATGAGGTTCCCGTTGTTTCCATAATCATAGAATTTCCAAATTTTATTTCTTCCCCATCCAATGCCCCTACTTATTGTTTATAAACTTACCAGATACCTGGGTTCAAGTTACCCTACTAAGCACCTAGTATGTTCCTCTATGACATGTGCTGAGAACAGAGAAATGGAGTGTAATCCTCACCCCCAACATGTTTCCAATCCAGCCAGGAAGAGTGATGAATAAACTGGTGGGGGGTGGGGGTCACAGTGGAAAGGGTCACACTATAATCACAGTTTACTTCTCCTTCCCCTTAATCCCCGATATTCAACTTTTTGCCAAGTGCTGCTGTATTATAAATCAATGTCTATAAAATTCATCACTGACACCAGTCTTCTTTCCAACTTGAAATCTTGAAGTTGTGTTTCTAATATTCTTCTGTATTCAATCTGTCCTGAGTTCAACCTAAGCTTCTTTGGTTTTGGGGTCACAGGGCTACCAGCTCATCACCTCCTGTCTTGGGTACTCTCGCATTCTTCTTTCATTGCTTCCACTTCTTAAAACCATTCAGGGTATTAGACTGTATTTCCCACAGTCCTACATTCCCTAAGCTATTTCCTCACACTGGAACCTACTGTGGGCTTGATCCTATCACATTGGGGAAACTTCAAGGCCAACCACAGTTCACTCTAACTTAGCAAGCTCATCTCCCACTAATCTCCAAAACCCTACTCAAGTTCATTTTCAAATCTGCACCTTTAAAGTACCCTTACCCTGCCAGTTCCTGTGAATCTACTCAAATCCTGCCTGGATTTTAAGGACAAGCTGAGGTGTTACTTCTTTCCTGACAACTGTAATCAAACTTAATTCCTCCTTTTCTGACTGCACCCAGAGCTCTTCTCCAGATTCTCCAGATCATCCAAGACACTGGTTAGAAATGGTTCTGTCTCCTAGGTTGTAAAGATATAAAAGCCAATCAGTGGCCCTTTAACTTTTGTGTTGTATAAATTCAGTAAATTTTGGGTTTTCCAAATCGAGTTAAAAAAGAAGAAAGAGAAACGGCTCAATCTTAAAAGGACAAACATTTTTTAACTCAAAGTATTTGAGAAAACATTAAGTACCTCCCAGGTTACAAAGAGGATCAAGAACACACTGCCCTACCATGCTAACCCTCAGAAAAATTATTACAGTAATAATCTCAGCCTTCCCTTCCCATGGAAGGACCTCCTGAGCAGGATATAATAGGAAGTGTTCTGGACTAAGATCTGTGTTCTGGTGCCAGTTCTAACAGATGGAGTCAACATCAGAAGTTACTTCACCTCTATGCCTCATTTTCTTTGTGAAATAAGGAAATTGAACAAGATGATTCTCTGAGGTTCTTCCTAGTTCTCACATTTTTACATACATGGTACTATATAAGTGGTGATTAATTAACCAGTGATTAATAAATAAGTCTGAAGTTGTTACTTGTTCTTGGGATAATTTTATCTTAGCCAAGCTGACACTTTAAGCAAAATAAATGACTCTATAATATTTTCTCCAGCTCTTCTAGAGAAAGAATTTAGGAGAGGAAGAAGGAACAAATGCTGAATCCAACAGATAATTTCTTCTTCATAAGGTTGACATGTTTGCCTGTGATTCAAAGTTGTTTCTGGGTCCAATAAATAATACTATTGGTTGAGTAAAGGCATTTTTGTGATTCTTTAAAAAAAAAATTTGAGAGTTTCTTGCCATGTCATGGAGGTTGTAGGAGCTCACTAATTACTGGTCCAATGACTAAGAGGTCAGGAAATTAGGGTGGGAAAATCTGAATAGAAATGTCACATTCACTTTGCTTTTTTCAAACATAAGAAAAGGCCAGTGGAAGCAGGTGTTTGGCCTCCGAAGAGCAAGTTTCCAGAAAAGTGGTAACCCAAGGGCTGAGTAATACCTCTTGAAAAATGAAAGACTCAGTGACCCACAGGGGAGAAATCAGATCCAACATCCAAGCCTGAAGGTAAAGGGCAAGATGTTATGTATTTTACTGGAATGACAGGTACAGCTACTACCCAGAAAAGCCATCTTGTTGAATCAGATCTTCCTTTATCATCCCTTATGTTACAGGGGTGATAGCATGAGCATAAAACAAAGGAAACTGTGAGAGAATATTTTCAATCAAGAAGTACCCAGTGAAGCATGTAATTAAGTGGAAAACTGTCAGTGATTGCTTATTGTATCTGCACAGGACAGGACATTGGTTTAATGGCTTTATATAAATGGGAAAAGACAACTTGGTAATTGACTTAGTACAACAGTAGACAACGTAGAAAAGATACTTCTGAAGGCAATAGGGTACTGAGTACAATTTTAGGGGTGCTAAACGTTTAGGGGTACTGAACATTGAAAATTGTATGGAGTTGATCAGATATTATTCTTTAGCTAATATACACATTTTAGTCAACATTGATTTTCCAAAGTTTATAAACTTGCTGACCTAATCATAAGCAACTAAGTTCATCTCTTTCATTTATACCACAAAGCCATTTTTCCTTCATTCTAGAAAAGTTTGAATAAAGTTTCTCCGAACAGTCTTGCAAACCCAGATGCAATGTATTAACGGAGAACAGGGAATCAGGAAAGACCTTAAACCTCAGGCAAGTGTTTATATTCATTCTCTCTTCATAAACAATATAATTGCCACTTTGCCCTACAAATTAAACCCCACTGTAACTTCAAAAGGCAATGTAAAATTTTTATGAAGTTCAGAATTTTGTTGCATCTAAGTCTATCTATAAATAGGTCATAGACCACAGTTTGGAAATACTTCATAATATACAAAAGCTTGGTGTGGTCTGAGGAATTGAAAGCTTTGGCTGCTCTGTAATGTCTCAAACTACAGAGAAGGAAAAGAAATGAATGCAGAGCCTAAAAGTAAGGATATCATAATGATATCATGTTAAAACTTTTCATTCCAACCTAAGAAGCTATAATCAAGCAGTGAAGGAGAATTGGGGAGAAACAGGAATAAGAGATGAAGATGAGCAAGGATTAGAGCTATGAAGCATGGGATCCCTGTCCTATCTCCCTCCCCCTCCTTCAAGACTTCAACTCCTGTTCTTTTACCCCATGCCAAAAATTAAATATTAGTTACATTGAGAATAGACTCATATATGATACAGACTGCTAATGAAGGGAATGTGGTAGGCTCTATTGCTTCACAATATGAACTCATTTTGTAGCAAACAAAAGCAGAGAACTAACCAACCAAAAAACAGAAAAGATCATGTAATATGGAAATAACACTTAAGGTGTTCTTCACCCCTCAATTTCACCACCTCAGTTTCTCCTGTATTTTTTTTTTAATTTGAGTAGAGTTGACACACAATGCTACATTAGTTTCAGGTGTACAATATAGTGATTCAGCTTCTCTATATGTTATGTTATACTCACTTTAAGTGTTCCTACCATCTGTCACTGCACAACATTATTACAATACCATTGACTATATTCCCTATGCTGTTGTGCCTTTTATTCCCATGTCTAATTCATTCCATAACTAGTGCTTTCTTCTATATCATCACAGTGTGATAAAGAGAAATGGTATTCATTCAACTAATGATGATGATGATGATGATGATGATGTGTGAAACACCTTGACTATTACAAAGATGAAGCCTGAGCTCCCCTAAAAGAATTTGTACCTTAATTTTTCAAATTAAGACTCCTTCCTAAAAATTGTGTTTTCTGGCTTCCTCATCACCTTCTCATTCTACTGTCACCTGTCTAAGCCCATCATTTTTGTGTCCATTCTAGTACTTTTCACTAGCTTTTTCAAACTTCTTACATCACAGGCTATCTTTAAGGGAATGCCTTTTCTAAAATTTGAACTACCATGTTTTTTTTGCAGTTTACTCACCAATCTAGAGTAGCAGAACCCAACTATTAATGAAATTCCATTTCCTTATTCCCATTGCATTCTGGAACATCTCTTCTTGAATATCCCAAAGGCACTGACTCCTCAAAATGTCTAAAAAGAAATTATTCTCCTGTTCCCTGTATTCTTTTCCCCTTCCCTACTCTCTTAGTTTTATTTCTTCCAGGGAAAACCCCAAGACAAGAATCCCAGCTCAAATAGTTTATTTGGATGGGGATGCAGGAAAACTATTCAAGGATTGGAGGAGTGAGACCAGGAAGGGAAGGCAGCCAAAAAGGCATAGTTGTCAAACAGGTTGCCACTGTGGGAACCCAGAGTTGTGTCCCACTTAGGGAACTATGGGAGTAGAATATGAACTTCAGAGTAATACCACCTATGGTGCAAATGTGCCAAGGTATTTACCCAAAACTCCTGTCAAACAATGGTTAAGGGCTGTCACTAGGACATAATTCCCCAGTGTTCCCTTCTCCTTTGACCTTATCACCAGACAAAGCCCTCAGGTACTGGAAGCACCCTTCAGCTAGAAAGCTATGTGCTGTACTTATGAGTGGGGCACCAGCAAGTTCTGTTGATCCTTTGTTCCGCATCTTGGCCAGTGGCACAACGCCACCAGTGACCCTAGCTGGAAACCTTATATTCATCCATGATCTCTCCCTCTTCTTCACCCCTTACACTCACTGAGAAACGAAGTCTTGTTGATTTTACCCCATCTTTGTATTAACTTTGTTTGCCCTCCTCAATCCTTATTCTATTGCTTTATTTTGGTGTCTCTCCTAAAACGTTGTCATAAATGGCTTTCTATCTGGTCTTTGTCCTCCAGACCCTTCCTTTGAGCTGCCAGCAGAGTCATCCCTCCTTTCTACTACTCCTGGAGAGATAATAAGAGTAGTCACAGCCAACACATACTAAGTGTTCTCTTCGTGCCAGGCACTGAACTAAGTAGGTTACATGCATTATCTCACATGATCCTCACAACAAACCTGTAAGGTAATGTTTTTTATTTCCATTTTACAGATGAGGTCACTGAGGCTTAGAGAAGTTAATGAAGTCAGAGCTAATAAGATCAGAGAAGGAATCCAAACCCAAGCAGTCTGACTCCAGAACTCGAGTGCTTGGCAACCATGCAATATCACCACTGTGCCCAGTCATCTGTTTAAAATGCAAATCCAGTTATCTCATTGCCCCAATTAAAAGCCCAACTCCCATCAGTGGTTTGCTAGCACTTTAATGACATGACGTCAAGCCATATACTGGCCTCATGTTCCCTTTCTGGCTTATCTTTATTCACCTGGGCTCACATATTAGCTCGTAAATTTAAGCCACAAGGAATAGGAAGCAGAGTTGACTAAAACATGGGGCGCTTTGAGGAGAGCCGTATAAGATAAGCCGGTGTTCATATCACAGAGGCCTTCTATAAATCACTAGATCAAAGAAGCTATATATCTCTCCAAAAGGCATCCACCTGTCTCAGCCATCAACATTCCTGAAAAAGTGGTCAGGACTTTCAACCTCATGCGGTCAGGAATGGCCTGAGCCAGCTGGAAGGCTGACTCACCTACAAACCTGTGGACTGAACCCTTACAGTCACCAACAGGTACTGTTTGGCTCCCTGCTGTTCCCGTCACCTGCCTACCTGAACCCTACCCTTCTCTCCATGGCCATTCCAACTGTTTCTTGTTCTACTAGGTCTTTTCCTGCTGCCCACATTGCTCTTTCTCTGCTCTGAACTCAAAAAGGACTCAATGTCTGTCAACCAGCACTGCCTTGTATCTTATGAGGTCATTTCGTTTTCCCCTGAAAGTAGAGCATGAGTACATAAGGGAATAGAAGCATCTTATATTTAATTGAATGCCCTTCGGCACCTAGAATGTAAATGATTTGCAACAGAAAACTGAATGGATAAGTTAGATGGCCTATCAAGGTTCTTTCCCATCCTGTGTTATTTTAAATCTAATGTTCTCACAGTTTGAATATATGCTAACATGTAATAAACTACACATATCACTGAGGAAAGAATATTAAATTCTGAAGGTCACCTCAGGTCTAATTAATAATGAGCAATAGGCTATATTTCATATATGAAAGTGACCCACTATCAGTAGAGCAAACATTACGAGAGTTAAATATTCACAGGGCTAGCCGTTATCAGACTAAGTGGTGTTATGGTGGTTAATATTGCACAGGACAATTCTGTTATCCTTTTAACAGAATACTAATCATCTACCACACCCCTGTCAGCTTCCCTGCTCCACCCCCCCTTTATGATTTTGCAGGTTAGTACTTTGGATAGAGACACAGTGAGGCCTATTTCCCCGACAGGATGTAAAAAATGCCAGTAGGTAAATAAGAAAATTCCATTTCACAGAAGAATTGATTTCCCGATGTTGAAAGCATGAGCAGATTGTTGCCATTTTGTTGTCTATTCACACTGTTAATCCCTTCAAGTGAAGTGATTAAAACTTTCTCCCCTCAGCAGAGAGATGAAAGTGAAATCATATTTTCAGCATGGAGTCACTATTCTATCATTGAAGTGGGCAGGAGAATTATGTTCAATGGAGAGCATGTATTTGTGCTGTGAAACTTTATGCAGCACTGAGGTGGGAGAAATGAAAATTGACCCTCATTAAAATGATGATGCCAGCCTATGGCTGGAGATAGAAGGCAGCTCCCTACACAGGAGAGAACTTCACTGATGAGTGGGAAGAGGAAGCTCTCGGTGACCAACTCACAGTAGTACATTGCAGCATAATTAAACCAGCTCCAAGTTTCCTCGGTTTGAAATCAGTTTTAGGGAAAATGCTGTTTCAGTGAAGATAACTCTATTCCCCTGGGATGTTGCTGCTAATATAAAATCCATTATCAAAAGACACACTTAGCTAACCAGAATTGGTGATTCTTTTTCAAAGTATGGTTCTTAGAAACAGGATTTTATTTGTTTGTTTTGGCTTACTTATGGTAGTAATACTCTATTATTTCTAATTTTATGCTAATCGCTAATATGAATTTATACATGAAAGAGGTATTTTTTTATATTTAGTAACATAATTTAAGAACAATAATCTTGGTCTCAAACTCCATATGATATTCTTGAAGATGGAGAAGTTAGTATAAGAAAAGTTAAAGAGGAGAAAGGCATAAGAATGTCACAAGTAGCTATTTTATAGGCTACTATCAAGCACAGACCGAAAAATTATTTTGAAAACCCAAAGATAGTCGCTAGTAAAATGCTGTATACTTTCCAAATAACTAGAAAGATTGAAGTAAATAAGTAATATTTTATACAGAA
This sequence comes from Panthera pardus, assembly GCF_024362965.1. Taxonomy (NCBI): domain Eukaryota; kingdom Metazoa; phylum Chordata; class Mammalia; order Carnivora; family Felidae; genus Panthera; species Panthera pardus. The sequence continues at coordinate 79,426,185 of NW_026526810.1, read as the reverse complement.
ATTCATTTGGAAAACTATTTAGAAATATTAAATGTTATACATTTAGAAATAAATTTCATGCCGTGATCCAGCAACTTAATTTCTAGGAACCCAACTGAAAAAATAATCACTGATACATAATTGTTAGAAAAGATTGGGGGAATATCCATCCTTATGATGGACTATTGCACAACCTTACTATGAGGACCATGACAATGTGCTCCATACACCTGCAGCTACAAGAAATCTAATTGACCAACGGCCCACGTGCTGCTGCATTTTGAACTCCATTATTGAACGTGCACCAAGGCCACACTCTGTGAGGCCTACTCCCAGCTAATGACCAAGGGGACAAGGTACTAAGGCAGACCCACTCCTGGTCAGACTCGCATGGCTGTGTGATGGTTATTCCAGCTTCATCTGACTCCCTCCCTGTTTTTTCTCACATAGGAATTTCGAACAAAATGCTTGCAGGTTTAATCACATCTTGTCATCTGATCCTGTGCAGACCCAGACTGAGACACATTAAAAACATGTTTTGGGCCACCTGGGTGGCTCAGTCAGTTAAGTATCTGGCTTCGGCTCAGGTCATGATCTCACGGTTTGTGAGTTTGAGCCCCGAGTTGGGCTCAGTGCTGACAGCTCAAAGCCTGGAGCCTGCTTCTGATTGTGTGACTCTCTCTCTCTCTCTGCCCTCCCCCACTCATGCTCTGTCTCCATCTCTCTCAAAAGATAAATAAATGTTAAAATAAATTTTTTAAAAACATGTTTTGAAAAGATAATCTAACTTCATACTCTTAATTTTAAATTAAATGCTCATGAAGTATTACATTTCTAAAAAGCAAGATGCAAACTCTATGCCAAAACGTAGCCAGATGTTGTGGAAAAATAAAAGAAAAAGACACATTCACATGAAGATAAGTGGGAAGATAATAGATAATAGAATGGATAGAAAGATACCAATGTTAAAAGTGACTCTCTTTGGGTAGTAATTTTGTAGATGGTTTCAATTTTCTTTTATGTATATTTCTGAATATTATAAGTTATATAAGATGACTATTTTATTTTTAAATTAAAAAAATTAATGTTTATTTATTTTTGAAAGAGAGAGAGAGAGGAGGGGAGGGGAAAGGGAGACAGGATCTGAAGCAGGCTCTACACTGACCGCAGCTAGCTCAATGTGGGGCTTGAACTCATGAATTGTGAGACCATGACCTGAGCTGAAGTTAGACACTTAACCAACTGAGCCACCCAGGTGCCCCATTATTTTTAAATTTAAAGTACAAGCATCACAATTTTTTAAAGTGTAGATTTTATAGAAAAGTAAACAAAACACAATTTGGTTGCTATAGACTGAATGCTTATACGCACCCCCCCCCCCATTCATGTTGAAACCTAATCCTTAATGTGTTTGTATTTGCAGGTGAGACCTTTGGAGGGATTAGCTTATAAGGGAAGAGTCCTCATGAAGGAGATGAATGCCCTTATAAAAGAGACCCCAGAGTGCTCCCTAGTCCCTTCTGCCATGTGAGTATACAGGAAGAAGATGACCATCTATGAAACAGGAAGCAGACCCTCATAGACAATGACTTTGCCTTGATCTTGGAATTCCCTGTCTCCAGAACTGTGAGAAATGTAATTCTGCTGTTTAAGCCCCCCCACCCCAGTCTGTGGTATTTTTGTTATAACAAACCGAATGGACTAAGACATTGGCTAAGCATTAAAAATGGCTAAATTGAGGCATATGATGCTTTCCTAAAATAATTGAAGGTTTTTTTATTGTTTGGTTTATTTAAATTGGAAGTTCAAAGAGAAAGGTAGGCTCTTTGATTCCTCAGTACTTTGATGAATTTGAATATGTGCATTGGAATCATTGCCTTCTAGATATAAAGTACCTACTTCAAGTTAGTGAACAAAGTTAGATGCCACTGTTGGGAGAATCTCTAGAAAAGCAAAAAAAAAAAAAAAAAAAAAAAAAAGACATGGAAACCTTGCTCTTGATTTAATTTACAGCAAAATGGGGACTTCTACCAAGATTCTACTTCATTACGAGTTATATGGGTGACTTGTTTTCGAAAGCTTGGTGTGTGGAGAGAGACTGTGTGTGTATGTGATAGAGAGAGGTACTTTTGGGGGCGGGTTTGGAAAATATAATTTCATTCTCAAGCCAACTCTGATAGATGTAGTGACTACCTTTGTTGAAAAGGATGCTGAGGCAGCAGATGATTGAGCTGAGAAAAGTGGTGTTATCAATGAATCACGTCTGCCTAAGTGTGGAAGGGAAGGTATTTGTCATCTTTGGGGTGATGATAGGCAGTGTACCATTAGTCTAGTAGTTTTTCTGTCAATACATTATGTGACTTCAATGTGAAAACTGTATTTAAGTTCTGCCAGCCTATTATTGATTAAAAGCATTATGCTATTATGTTTTATTGGAAGTATATTGATTTTGAGGTTAGTCTGGAATACAGACCAATGTGGTTGAGGAGTTGATGATATAAAGTAGGAGATTATTGGTTGTAGCCCACACATAATCTCAGAATCATACACATTTAGACACTAATGAGCTATGTTTTGAAAATTGATCATCTTTAGGTGGAGGAGGGAAGTAGTTCATACACTATTCAATTTTAGTAAAAATTAGTTCTACATTTGCACACCACACTAAAATGTTAGTTGTAATATAAATTGTCAGGCTGCAGTTGTACCATCTGAATTTTTTAATATATGTCATGTTTTGTTTTGCTTCCTTTTAAATCAGACATGTTGATGTACTGTGACTTAAAAAGAGTACTACAACTTCCCAGGGAAACAGAATGAGTGTATTTTATACGTTATTTTTACTATACAGAATGTAATCTAGAAGTATTAGCATACACATCAGAGTCAAAACTGGATCTCCAGGATTTCTTAGTATAGAATATGGATTAGCTCATCAGAATCAGATGGGGGACTTCTTGATAATGTGGCTTCCTGGTCCCCGTGCTCTACCTTCTCAACCAAAATCACTGGGAGCTAGCCTCTAGAAATTTACACGTTAATAAGCATACCAAGTAAATCTCATACACACAAATTTGAGAACTGTTGATTATTACCAGGCACTCTCCTACTTTACCACCACCTCTATTACCCTCATCTAAAAACACCAACAGCACCTACATTATTCTCTATTCCAAACCTACTTCTCTAGATCAACTTCTGAGAAACATGTATACTTACTCCTAACCCTGAATATTAATAATTCTCCCTAGAGATGTTGTAATAGGCTCCAAAAAACTTGGAAAAATGTTGCTGGCAGATTTACTCAAAATTAAGGGTTTCTCTATTCTTGTGTTCTAAGTAAGATGACCTATATTCTTTTGGAAATTGAAGTATCTTTCACCATGATGTGAAAATAGGTTCAGAGGCATTTCAATTTTGATGGATAGGAATTATGACAGGTGTTTTTTATAAATCTGGTTTGAAAAGTAGTAGTAGCAGTTGGAGTAGGAGTATTAGTAGATAACAATTGCCTATACCAAATGCTTTCCCTATATTGAGCTCTGTGTGCTTTATATTCAAATATCCTTGGACTTGCATCATATATATCTGGGTTGGTAGTTGTATTTAGAACTTCTTGAGGCTTAAACCACTTCTTTCACATATTTTTCATAGTGCTTTACCTCAGGCAAAGCACTGTTCCTTCATATCTTGTCCCTCACTCTTACACCCAAGCAGCAAAATACAGATTTGAAGGAAGCCTGCCTCCTTGTGGAGTCTCAGCTGAAATATAATGCATTTTAAATGACACCATATCAGCAAATCCAAAGGAAGATCTCTAAAAAGAATGTGTCATTTAAGATGATTTATGGCGTTGATTATTCTTGGGTAAGGTAGGAAAACATATATAACAAGAAATGCCTACCTACTGCCGTTTCCATGGCAGCAGATACATCAGGCTTCTAGACTATGCCAAGACTCTGCTTTCCGTTGTAAACTCTGTGAATTTCCTACTAGTTACTACAGTGGGTTAAGTTTTGGTCCTTTGACACAGGAAAGATTTTATTTAAAGTTTTGAACATATATTAGCTCTGGTAAAAAGGTAGATGACTCCATGAAATATCCAAAAAAGCAGTCTCTAGGGTCTTTTGAAAGTGAAAACATGTGAGAAATCATTATGGTACCATTTGGCCTCTGAGGTTGTGAGTCTGTGAGCATTTCATTTCCTGGCTTCTGCATATTTTTTTCTATTTGGACAACACTAATGTCCTACATCACAGAAAGAAAAAAAAAGCTTTGTCCAGAAAACTGTCTTTTTAAAAATTTATATATTGTATTTATCAGGGGATCACAAAAAGTTTTGTTTTGTCTCATGATAAAATGCTTCTTTTGAAATACTTCTTTTTTTTTGCCTTTAAAATTGTGTCTGTGATGGGATGGCACAATATGAACATATTCTTTTAAATCAGGAAAACACCTCATTAATCCCATATTTATCTATAATACCTCTGGCAAACAGATTCTTAAATCCCTTGAGAAAAAGTGCTTGTTAAAATTTATGTGGAGTTTTCAGTCCAGAAGATAGAACTAGAGATGGAATCAGGGTGTAGAATGAGAACTGAGCCTGTGCTAAGGGCACAGACCCGGGAATCAGGAATTCTGTGTTCTGACTCTACCATTAACAAATTGTGGGATCCTAGGCAAAAGCATGGATCAAGCCAACCAAAATCCCTTCCAGTTCTCTGAGGGTGGGATGCTGCTGTAGAAACACACACTGCCAACTGGCAATATTTCAAAGTGCTGTCTCCATCCTCAGCCAAGCCCTCACTAATGTTCAGTAATATTATACTACCATAGAGAGGGGAAATATTTAAGAGTTAAGATTAAAACAGAAAGAAGGACAGATGGGTTATAAAAGTTAATAAGATGTCAAAGAGGAGCTTGGTTAGAGAACATGGCATTTGCTACTCTGATTCATGAAGCTCACAGTCTTTTGTTGCCATTGATCCTGAGGTCCATTGCATTCTTGGTGAGAGATCCAACCTGAGGGGCTCCATGAATATGTGTCAGGTGGCTGGGCATTCCCTGGGACAGTACGGAAAATTAGGCCCTTTTCCTGAAGAGAGGAATCATTACTTCTTTAAGCTTTCCATAGAGGTTCATAACCCAAATTATATACCATATAAAGAAAGAAAGTGACACGTTATCCACAGTAGCCTGGAAGATGGTCTCTTCATCTTTGAATCTACAGTTCTATGCATGATCTATACCTTCCATCTGATATATACTCAAAAAGGGTTTCATGAGAGAACTGAATGGATTAATGAATGAAAGAACAAATGCACAAACCCCATTTGGGGATAAGTTGCTAGGCACCGAAAAACATCGTTCTTGCCTCAAGTAGCACAGCTAATCAGAAGCCTCAGCTCCTCAAATGAACTGTGATCTCTGCTTCCCCACAGCAATTTGTGAACAACATCCCCCTGCTTTCCTTTCTACTAGATACAGTGCTTCATATTATTGCCCATGGCCAATTAACTTCAATGGAAAAATGAAATCCATCATAGTATTCATTTTTCTAATGGAAAAGTTAGAAGCAATCTTCTCTGAAATAGAGATGCATGATAAAGGACTTACTGGAATAGAGTTGAAAAGGAGAGCACTATTCTTGGACTGCCATATTAGGGTTACAGGACTTACTAGGCAGAGACACTTGTCCATCAGGCCATAAGCCAAAACCCTTGGGTTTCAAGTCTGCACATTTATTTGAGAGGCCATTAAACTCTAACTACTTTGGCCCCTGCTCATAACCCAAAATAGAGGTGTCTTTGGTTTATTTGCTGTACTTGCTGTTCTTAGTCTGGTTCCATTCTAACAAGAAGCTATCTTTTTCATGCTCCCATTGTCGATGCTCTGTTAACCCAACTAGGCAGGTGCCACTAAAAGAGCTCTCAGAGCTGCCCTGGATATATGCCTGCTTCTCCGCATTCGTCAGAGTCTAGATGCGTATTATACACAGGAAAGCCAAGGCCCTGCCTTCATCTTTCTACCTGCAGTCTAAAACTACTGTTGAAGTCCCATCCAGGAACCAGGGAAAGTTCCTGCTGATTCTGTGAAAATGTGTGGGAACTTGTGCTGCAGGATGGCTATGTAGAATCTGCAAAGCACTCCAACCTCTCTTCTGCAACTTCTCTGTATATATCAACTTTAAAAGTGTAAAGCTCTGTCTTCAAGAGCAGTTGGTTGTGCCCAGAAGATAAGCCTTGGCCAGGAGTGTTTTCTCACTTCAATGACCTGAAACAGACCTAAAGAATAAAGTTCAATTGTAGTCAAAAATCATAGGTTCTAGCTATGGGACTCAAACCAGACTTTCATGGGTCTGATGAAGAGGCACGTTTGCTATCTCTGTGACATTCAGGGAATACTCCCTTTACACAGGCTATTGTATCTGGGCCAGGTATGTGTCTACTGACCCAAGCTCAGTTTAGTCTACTTTACCTTGCCTCAATCATTCTACAACTATCCATTGAGTACCTAGTCTATGCCTATATTCTGTTAGGCATCAAAAATAAAAGTCCCTACCCCAAGGATTTGACAGCTTAACAAGACAATGAGGTAATTATGGTAAAAAAAAAAAAAAAAAAAGTCTATTACCATCAAGAGTATTCTATTAGTTAAAATTGTTCTTAAAATGATTGGCTATTGTCATTAGGCAAGAGAAATAAATGAGGCAAAAAATAGAAAGGCAAAATCATCGTTATTTGAAAATGATACGGTTACATAATCATAAACCCAAGAGAGACAGCTGAAAAACTATTAGACAGAATGAGATAATTCAGTCAAATCTCTGTTTTCAAAATTAATTTCCCCAAATCAATTGCTTTCCTATGTACAAATAAAAACTGTTAAGAAAATAAAATGAACAGATTAAGTAGTTAAATGTAAGAAACATGTTGGATCAATGAGAAAAGAACTTTAAAAATTTCTACCAAGCAATACAATGCAAGATAAATAAATAAAAAGAAATTTGTTTTTAGAGAGGCAAAATAATTATTATATAGACATCAATTATTTTTAAAGTAATTTATACTATGAATGCCTTACTATTTTTAAAATACCATGTTTCTTAGTAACTCACCAAGGTATGAAACATATAAATTGGTACTGAAACAAGAGTAATATGACAGATTAATGAAATAAATTTGAGTCCAGAAATATATCAAATATATTTTTAAATTTAGTATGCAAAACAGAAAAGTATTTTTATCAGTGGAGAAAAGATAGACTTATCTAAAAAATGGCCCAGCATTTGGGCAAAAACAGGAAACGATGGATATCTCACTCCTCCCACCAAAGTAAATTCAAGATTTTTCAAAGATTTAATCAAGAAAAATCTGTAAAATTACTAGATAATAAAAGCAAAGAAAAGAAATTCTCATAGATGTCCATAGTGTAGTAGTATACATGTGCACATGTTGTCATGGGGAGCTGGATGTGAGGGGAGAAAGAGAGGGTAAAACATGGTAGAGATGTCATGCCCTACTAAGAAGCAACAGATTAGAGGTTAATAGAATAAAATAAACAGGTCATTTAAAAATGGACTTAAAGTTTCATTTCTTCACTGCATCCTTACAATAAGAAAAAGCTGAACAAACTGAAAACCAGTGACTTTTTTGGATTCATAAAAGAACTGAGTTTACAGGGCAAACAACTACTCCCAACACAAATTCAGAGTCACAGCCAAAATCTCCCCTACCTGGAGCAGAAGCCATTGGAGCTATAAACGTGTAGCAACACTTAAATGGTAATTTTAAGGAATTTGAAAATTCCCTTGTGTCTCTCCAGCATGGGGGAAAGAGGTATAAATCTTTATACACCCGGAGTCTTCTGTATAACAAAATCCTACTTTCCAGAAGAAAGAGCTTGTTTCAGAGCTCTGGGATTCCAGCCATAACTAATCTTCCTGTCTCATCTGAGGGAGGTAAGAAAGAGGGGACAAGGTATTGAAAACAAAAACAAAACCCCTTGTGAAGATCTCAAGCCATACACACAGACCCACTAAATATCACTACACCAATGAGTCTCCAGTATGATAACAGTGGATTACAGCTGAAAGAACTACAAGACACAGATTCTTTCTGAGAAGTACTTAGGGGAACCCAAGTCAAGAGGAGACAAGAAACAAGGGCACCAGAGGAATTAAAATGTTTGGCACCTTTAACAACAAAAAACACAGCTCAGCTCCCTATTGACATAAATCCTCACAGTATAAACCTGTTTCCCTCAGTTTCTATTATCCAATATAGCATGAATAGCTTTCAATAAAAAATTCCAAGGCATACCAAAAGGGGAGAAAAAAAATAGCCTGAGGAGACAAAGCAAGCATCAGAACCAGACTTTAATATGACACTGATCTCCCAAAGAAAATAGAAGCAAAAGGAATATTTCTTAATTCATTCTATGAGGCCAGCATTACTTTAATATGAAAAAGAAGATAAAGATATTACAAGAAACAAAAACTACACACCAATATGGATACAAAAATCTTCAACAAAACATTACCAAATTGAATCTGACAATGTATTAAAAGAACTCTACACCAAGACCAAGTAGTATTTATTCCAAGTGAGTAAGGTTGGTTCAACACTTGAAAATGAATCAATATAGGGGCACCTGGGTGACTCAGTCAGTTGAGTGTTGGACTTTGGTTCAGGTCACGGTGTTGCTGTTTGTGAGTTGGAGCCCCACATCAGGCTCGCTGCTGTGCTTGCTTTCGATCCTCTGTCTCCCTCTCTCTCTGCCCCTCCCCTGCTGGTGTTCCATCAAAAATAAATAAAACATTGAAAAAAATTTTTTAAAGAAAATCAATCAATATAATCCACCAAATCAACACACTGCAGAAAGAAAATCATACAATCATGCCAACTGACACAGAAAATGCACTGACAAAATTCAATACCTATTAATGATTTTCAAAAAACATTCATCAAACTATGAATAAAAGAAAACTTCCTCAACTTGATAAGGTGTACAAAGAACATAAGTTAACCTAATATTTAATGATGAATTCAATACTGATCACATGCCTGCCCAAGACTAAGAATGAGGCAAGGATTTCTACCTCACCACTCCAATTCAATGTTGTACTGTAAGTACTAACCAGTGGAATAAAATAAGAGAAGAAAATCAAACATACACAGATTGAAGAGAAAGAAATAAAACTGTCTCTTTTCACAGATAATGAATTTTTTGTAGAAAATATAAAAGAGTGAGGGGCATCTGGGTGGCTCACTTGGTTAAGCTTCCAACTTCAGCTCAGGTCATGATCTCATAGTTTGTGAGTTCAAGCCCCACACCAGTCTCTGTGCTGACAGCTCAGAGCCTGGAGCCTGCTTCAGATTCTGTGTCTCCCTCTCTCTCTGCCCCTCCCCCATTTACTCGCACATATGCACATGCTCTTTCTCTCTCTCAAAAATAAATAAACATTTTTTAAAAACTTAAAAAATCTAAAAGGGTGAACAAAATTACTTCTGGGATTGATAAGCAAGTATAGAAAAGCCACAGGATTTGAAATTAATGTACAAAAGTCAAGTGCTTTCCTGTATGTATGCCAGCAATAATTAATTGAAATTTGAAATTAATAAGACAGTACCATTTACATTAGCATTGCCAACAATTAAATATTTAGGCTTAAATCTAACAAAATATGTGCACTACCTATATAGAGACAACTATGAGGCAGTGATTTTAAACAATGAAAGATCTAAATAAATGAAGCAATCGATAATCCATGTTCATGAATTTGAAGATTCGGTGTTGCTAATAAGATGTCAATTCTTCCTAATGTAACCTAAAGATATAATGCAATTCCAACCAAAATTCCAGCAAGCTATTTTGTAAATACCAAAAAACTGATTCTAAAGTTTATATGGAAATACAAAAGACCTAGAACAACCAACACAATACTGAAGAATAAGATAAATGTTGGAACATTAATATGACTCTATTTCAAGACACTATAAGGCTACAGTAATCAAAATAACATGATCTTGGCAAAAGGATAAATAGAACCATGGGACAGAATAAAGAGCTGAGACAAGACCCACACAATTACAGTCAATTGAACCTTGACATAGGAGTAAAAGATAACTTAATAGAAAAAGAATAGTCTTTTTAATAAGTGGTGCCAGAATAATTGGATGTACCCTGTGTAAAAAATAAATAAATAAATCTACATATGGATCTTACACTTTATACAAATTTTTTTTAATTCCAGTTATTTAACATACAATGTACTATTAGTTTCAGGAGTAGAATTCAGTGATATATCACTTACATATAACACCCAGTGCTCATCACAAGTGCCCTCCTTAATGCCCTTCATCCATTTAACCCATTGCCCCACCCACCTCCCCTCCAGCAACCCTCAATTTGATCTCTGCAGTTAAGAGTCTGTTTTATGGTTAGTTTCTCTTTCCACCCCACTCTGTTCATCCATTTTGTTTCTTAAATTCCACATATGAGTGAAATCACATGGTATTTGTCTTTCTCTTACTGACTTATTTTGCTTAGCATTATACACTGTAGATCCATCCATGCCATTGCAAATGGCAAGATTTCATTCTCTTTTGTGGCTGACACTTCACAAAAAATTAACTCAAAACATATAATAAACTTAATTGTAAAATGCAAAACTATAAAACTTTTTTTAAAGAGAGTGTTTTTTAAGTCTACTTATTTATTTTGAGAGAGAGAGAGAGAAAGCACAGTGGGGGAGGCACAGAGAAAGAGAGGGAATCCCAAGCAAGCTCCTCACCGTCAGCACAGAGCCCTGTGTGGGGCTCAGAACCTACAAAATGCAAGATCATGACCTGAGTGGAAGTCAGATGCTCAACTGACCCAGCCACCCAGGTGCCCCAAAACTATAAAACTTTTTGAAGAAAATAAGAGAAACTCTGTGCTATGTTAGGTTCAGTGATGAGTTTTTAAGCACATCAATAATATGATCCACAAAAGAAAAGTTGATAAGCTAGTCTTCATTAAAATTAAAAATTTGTTCCTCTGGGAAAGACACTCTTGGGAGAATGAAAAGACAGGCCACAGGCAAGGAGGAAATATTTGCAAAACACATATTTGATTAAGAACTTGTACCTAAATATAAAAAGAACTCCTAAAAGTCAACAACAAAAAGCAAACACCTCAATGGAAAAAAATGGACAAAAGATCTAAACAGACATCTCTCCAAAAAAGATACACAGATAGCAAACAGCGTATGAATGACTTTCAACATCATCTGCCATTAGGGAATTTTAAATTAAAACAGTAATGTCATACCACTAAACACCTATTAGAATGACTAAAACCAAAAACTGACAATATCAAAATCTGGACTAGGATGTTGAGCAACAGGATCTTTCATTCATTGTTGATAGGAATGCAAAATGGTACAGCCAGTTTGGAAGACAGTTTGGCAGTTTCTTACAAAACTAAATGCAGTCTTACCATACAATTCAACAACAGCACTTCTAGATATTTCCCCAACTGCTTTGAAAGCTTATGTCCATACAAAAACTGACATGAATGTTAACAGCAACTTTATTTATAATCAACAAAGCTTCAAGCAATCAAGATGCCTTCGATTAGAATAGATAAACAAACTGTAGTACACGCATAAAATGGAATGTTATTCCACAATGAAAAGAGCTATCAAAACACAAAAAGACATGAATGAATTTTAAATGCATACTGATAAGTGAAAAAAAGTCTGAAAAAAAAACTATACTGTATGATACCAATTATATGACAGCCTAAAGAAAGCAAAATTTTAGAAACAATAAAGAGATCAGTGGTTGCCAAAGATTTGTGGGGAGGGGTGATTGAATAGGTAAAGCACAGGGGATTATTTTTTAGGGTGGCAGAACTACTCTGTATTGATATTGTGATGGTAAATACAAGACATTAAATACACAAAGACAATAGAACTGTACAGCACAAAGAGCTGAATGTATGCACTTTTAAAAAAATCCATTTAGAAGGTCAATAGATCCCAACAGAGAATACAGGATGGGACAAAAGAATCTAAATATGTTACAAAAATATGAAACAACCTCACTGAATAAGGGGCTGACCTAAATAACTCTGGGAATGAATAGAGTCTGTAAGACTAAAAAACAATAGGAATTGTACACAAGCTCTGGTTGATGAAAAATTTTTTTCCCATTGGAGTATGAGTTAACAATTCTAAAAGCACTGTATATGTATACTGGAATTAAACATCTGGGTAAACGGATGGCAAATGGTGGAAGTGGGACTGAGAAATAAGCAAGAGAAGAAAGCTGGAATGATCCATGCAGTAATGCAGTAGAGTTGGAAACATCAGAATGAACACATTAAATCAACTGTATCATATATAGTTGGCTACCTATATATTTTTAGATAGGTGTATATACATAAGTTAAAATACACACATTTGACTCCTTGCTCTTTCAGTTGAGAGAGCCCAGTACCAAAGAGTATACCCAGCACCCAGAGCTTGGTTTTAAATAACATCCTTCAATAAAACAAACCAGGGCTCCTGGGAGAAATGGCTGATTCTAGGACTGAAGTAAGAAACATGCGAGATGAGCCGGGAGCATCTGTAGCATCAGAAAGATAAGGGGGTGTTTAAAAAAATCATGGAGGTAAGTCAAGGGATCTGGGAGCAATGAAGCCCACAATGGAACTCTGAGCAACAAAGCTGGAATAATTTGAGCAACAAAATTAATAAGGTAATATTGGTTAGGTTTATTCCTAGGTATCTTATGGTTTGTGGTGCAGTTGTAAGTGGGACTGACTCCTTGATTTCTCTTTCTGCTGCTTCATTATTAATGTGTAGAAATGCAACAAATTTCTGTACATTGATTTTGCATCCTACGACTTTACAGAACTCATGTACCAGTTGTAATAATTCTTGGGTGGAGTCTTTCGGGTTTTCTATATATAGTAGCATGTCATCTGCAAATAGTGGAAGTTTGACATTTTCCTTGATGATTTGGATGCCTTTTATTTCTTTGTGTTGTCTGATTGCTGAGGCTAAGACTTCCAGTACTATGTTACGTAACATTGGTGAGAGTGGACATCCCTGTCTTGCTCCTGACCTAGAGGAAGAGCATTCAAATTTTTCCCATTAAGAATAGTATTCTCTGTGGATTTTTCATATATGTCCTTTATGACATTAAGGTATGTGCCCTCTAATCCTACCTTGTTGAGGGTTTTTGTCATGAATGGATGTTGTACTTTGTCGAATGCTTTTTCTGCATCTATTGAAATGATCATATGGCTCCTATCCTTTCTTTTATTAATGTGGTGTATCACGTTGATTGATTTGCAAATATTGAACCGCCTTTGCAGGCCAGGAATAAATCCCACTTGATCGTGGTGAATGATTCTTTTAATGTTCTGTTGGATTTGATTTGCTAGTATTTTTTTTGTACCCATGTTCTTCAGGGATATTGGACTATAGTTCTCTTTTTTACTGGAGTCTTTGGTTTTGGCATCAGGGTAATGCTGGTCTCATAGAATGAATTTGGAAGTTTTCTTTCATTTATATTTTTTGGAATAGTTTGAAAAGAGTAAGTATTAACTCTTCTTTAAATGTTTGGTGGATGGGGAGCCTGGGTGGCTCAGTCAGTTGAGTATCTGACTTCGGCTCAGGTCAGGATCTCACAGTTTATGAGTTCAAGCCCCGCATCGGGCTCTGTGCTTACAGCTCAGAACCTGGACCCTGTTTCAGATCCTGTATCTCCCTCTCTCTGCCCCTCCTTCCCCGCTCATGCTCTGTCTCTCTCTGTCTCTCAAAAATGAGTAAACGTTAAAAAAATTTTTTTTAATGTTTGGTGCCGTTCACATGTGAAACCACCTGGCCATTTTGTTTGTCAGGAGATTTTGGATTACTAATTCAATTTCTTTGCTGGTTATGGGTCTGTTCAAGTGTTCAATTTCTTCCTGTTTCAGTTCTGGTAGTTTATATGTTTCTAGGAATTTTTCCATTTCTCCCAGGTCGTCCAATTTGTCAGCATATAGTTTTTCATAATATTCTTGTAATTGCTTGTATTTCTGAGGTATTGAGTTATAACTAAAAATGTAAAATAAATACCAATGAGTACTCATGGATCTGTATTGATATAAGCAAGTGATTGAATAAATAAATAAGTTGGGGAAAACACAAATTTCCCTACCAGACAAATTCCAAATATTTTTGCAGATACTCGGCAAAGAAGTAGATTCTAACACCCCACCCATTGAGTGTGGACTGTGCATATTGATTTCCTTTCTTCCTGCTCCTCTCCACAGTATAGAGTATATGGAAAGGAGGAAAAAGAGTAACTTTAGAGTGGAGAACTCTGGATTTGCAAGCAAATTTCCAAAACTCATTTTAAAAAGCAACCCATAGGGCACCTGGGTGGCTCAGTTGGTTGAATGTCTGACTCTTGATTTTGATTCAGGTCATGATCTCACCGTTTCCTGGAATGAAGCCCCACTGACAGTGCAGAGCCTGCTTAGAATTCTCTCTCTCCCTTTCTCTTCACCCCTCCCCCTCTCATGCTCATACTCTCTCTGTCTCTCTCAAATAAACATTTTTAAAAATAAATAAAATAAAAAGCAACACCTGGTTATGATTTTTCCCAATATGCTTTTCCTGGATATAAAGATTATTTTCATGTCTTTTAAAAGTACAAAACATCTGTGCACTTCTAAAAATGTTTTTCAAATGAAAGAAACAAAATATGTAAAATATAGCAACCTCTCTCACTGCCCCCACATTCTCTTAATACCCAACCACGCCCACAGAACAGTTGTAAAACCTAAAAGAAATGATCAACACCATGTGTCTCTAGATTTACCACTGGGTAGAGAAGTAGAAGGACAAAATTAATTTGGTCAAGCAAGAAGTACAATAAGTATAAATTCCTTCTTTGCCTAAAAGAACACTTTCATTTTAATACTTATCCAACCATTATTTAAGGAAAAAATTAAATTAGATGTATTAGAGTCCATAAGCTTCTCTGTATAGAAAATATATAATCTATTCAGCATTTTATAAAATGAAAATCTTAATGGATTAAAATATTTAGAATTATATATTTATCTTGGGAAACAGAAATCCAAAATATGTTAGCAAATGTGTGTCACTGCTGTGCTTTTCCATTGTTAAATCAGTTATATTCTTAAAATGAAATTTCCCATGAATTTTTATGACTTCCTGTGGACAGACACACTGTTCAGTGTTGAAACTATTGCCCAGGTAGAATTTCAGTGCATTCTGTCTCTTTCCAGGGAATGATTCAAACTGAGCCAGAGCAAGACCCAAGCATAATAAAAGGAAAGATACTGAGAATTAGAAAGGGAGGTCAAGCAAATAATTTTATCTTTGATGTCCTGCATGTTCTGTTTTCATAGCTCTAACTTCCTCCCA
Source organism: Panthera pardus (assembly GCF_024362965.1). Classification (NCBI taxonomy): domain Eukaryota; kingdom Metazoa; phylum Chordata; class Mammalia; order Carnivora; family Felidae; genus Panthera; species Panthera pardus. The sequence continues at coordinate 79,410,773 of NW_026526810.1, read as the reverse complement.
TTAATTGAGTCCAGTGCCTTCAGATTAAAATATAAAACCCATTCTTAGAAAAGGACAGTATTGCAATAATAATAATAATAATAGTTACTTTAGCTAGTAGTTCTTGAACACTTATATATGCCAAGTAATACTGTAAACTGATTTAAGCTAGCAACAGTCCTATGAGGTACAGATTTTTGTCATCACCATTTACATCTTGGGAATGAAGAAGCAGAAAGATTAAGTGACTGGACAAAGGTCATGCAGCTAGTGAATGAGAGAACCAGGATTTGAGCTTAGGTAGCCTAGCTCCGGAACTCATACTGCTGACCTGTCACTGCATACCTGTCAAGGCATTGTGGTCAGACAGACCCGAACTTGTCTTCTCATTCTGCCACTTTCTATTTGACTAGATAGATCTTCTCTCCCTCTGGCTCTTGAGTGAGTCCACTGCTGCTTACCTCTCAGGCTGTGATGGGAATTCATTGAGATCAGGTAGATCCCCTTCCACAGATCCAGGTCCATGGGAGGCATTTGATTACAGTTAGGCATTAGGGATGTGAAAGTGTTTAAGACAGGATCTCTGTCCTTGAGCTCACCTTTAAGAAGGAAGTATTCCATCACTTGGGACACATGGAATTGTCTCTATCTATTCTACAACTGCGTGCTCCATCACTCCAAGTGACCATTGCTTTGTTCTGTGACTTCTTCAGGAGGCAGGAAGCAGCTCTGGCTCATTGACTTCCAGGCTTGTTCTTCTGCCTCCTGCCAACTGCATGGTCAGTGACAACCTGCTAGTCTGGTGAAAATATATTATTATTATGCAGTGCTTTAGAAGACCAAAAGATACTGAACATAAACTGAATATAGAGACAGCAGGGCTTATCATCTCCAGCTTTTAAGTTTAATTGGTGTTACACGGTGTTAAAACAAAACAAAAAAAACAAGACAGGGGTGCCTGAGTGGCTCAGTCAGTTTAGCATCTGACTTTGGCTCAAGTCATGATCTCACGGTTTGTGGGTTCAAGTCCCGCATCAGGCGACAGCTCAGAGCCTAGAGCCTGCTTTGGATTCTGTGTCCCCCTCTCTCTCTGCTCCTCCCCCACTTGTGCTCTCTCTCTCTCAAAAATAAACATTAAAAAGTTAAAAACAAAAACACAAAGCAAGACAACAGGCCCTAAATGGAGTCACTTATGCTGAGCACCATATCACCAAAGACTTAATTACAGTTTTCGCCCTTCCAGAAATGGAATCTTAAACCAGCCAACCAGGAATTGCCTGATTAGCACTAGTTAGAGAATCTGCCTAATGGATCCCTGCAATTCCCTAAATGGCAGTATGCTTGCAATAACTTTTTTTTTTTTTTTTTTTGCTTGGGATAACTTCCTTGTTCCCACTCCCTTCTGCCTATAAAAATCTTTTGTTTTCTAGAGCTCCTGTGAGGTCCTTTCTATCTGCTAGATTTGATGCTGCCTGGTTTGAATCAAATTTTACTCAAATAAGCTCTTAAAAAATTTTAGTATGGCTCAGTTTATCTTTTAACAACAGGAAAATTCATGATGCCACACAATGGGGAATCTATATCCAACAAAGACTCTCAAAGGATTTTAAAAGATCCCTCCCACCATGAGAAAAACTGAACACCAATTGGGACTGAGAGACAGCTGGCTCCCTTAAAAGAACACAAATATGGAACAGTCAGGATACAGAAGAGTTCAACATCAGGAAAACAAGAACCAGCATTGTGCAGAACATACTGAAGCAAATCAAATTTCCTATATAAGTTGTGATCACAAAAAGCAGTCATTCATCTTTGATATCCTATAGATGCTATTCAGAAAGCTAGCCTATTTATTAAGCCCAGTGTCTTCATACTAAAATATAAAACACACTCTTAGAGAAGAGCAGTATAGCAATAATACTAATGATTATTTAACTGATATTTATTAAATACTTGGTATGTGCCAGGCAATATTGTAAACTCATTTAAGTTGATAGCAGTCCTATGAGATAAGTATTAATATCATTCTCATTTTACATTTTAGGAATGGAGACACAGAGAGCTTTTGGGTGAGGCTGCAGTGATATGATATGATTTTATAAGGAAATCCAAGACTTTCAAAGTGAATCATTTGATGAACATTCATGTTTCTTTTGGCTGGATAGCATTGAAGAGAATAGAAACCTATATTAAAGGATGGATACCAGGGAAGCAATAGTATCACACAGTTGGCAGGATTTTAGGAGGAAACAATGCAATGAAAAGGAGAAGACCCTGAAGCATTTGTGGTCTTGGACTCTTGGGCTGAAAGGAGGTTAAACAATAGCACCACTTCTCGTTCTAACAAATTAAAATTAGAAGATACAAATGCAAATGAAGGGCAGAGCAACAAATGCCACTTTGACAAAAAGACTAGGGCATGATTTAGGAAGGCTTATGCTGAACACAAAGTATAGAAATGTAGGGGGGCTAGTCTAGATGTCCAAACAGGATTGCGCATATTCATAACTTCTTACGTGGTGCAGATTTCTTGTTTCTTTTCTGAATAGATCAAAATCAGTGTGAATAAATGTGAAATAATATAAAAAATATACATTGGTCTCTATCCCTGGCTCCTGACACTGAGCTCCTAAAACTTTTGTAATTTCTTGAGTATAGGAGCATCTGACACCAAGCTCCTAAATCCCTTGGCATTTCCTTGGTGATAGGAACATCTTTTATTCTAATGGTGGCTCTTCCCAGGTTCCTGGATGGAGGTTGATCACCAGAAAAACCAAGTTAAAAGGTTCAACTTTCAGCCCCACCTTCTCATTCTCCAGAAAGGGGAGATGGGCTAGAAATGGAGTTTATGATCAATCATGCCTACTAAATGATGTTTCTGTAAAAATGCCAGAGGTACAAGGTTTTGGAGAGATGTGTCTGGGTGAGCTCTTCTAGCAAATGGTAAAATCCCAAAAGAGGGTTGTGGGAATTTCTGATTTGTAGCCAAGTTGGGTGTAGGTAATCGGTAACCTGGGGACCTACTACTTGTGATTGGCGTCTGAAGTGGGGACAGTCTTGTGGGACTGAGCCCTTAACCCTGGGGTATGCACTAACTATAGTTAGTATCAGAATTGAATTAAATTGCAAGACACTCAGCTAATGTCAGAGAATTTGTCAGTGTGGAGAAAAAAACCCACACATCTAGAGTCAGAAATAGAGGCAGTATGAGTAGTAGAGAAACACAAGGAGTTTTTCTAGATAATAAACTAAATGTTAATGTTTAATGCGTCAACTTTGCTTCACCTGTCTCTCCCAACTCCAAGGAGGCGGGGAAGGAAACCCTGGAAAGAACAGGCTATGTAACAAGCCTCATGATGACTGCTTTACTCTTAGGAAGACTTGAGATTCAGATTCAAACAAAATAAATGCCCAACATTAACAATTGGTTAAATAAATTATGGTACATCTAAATAATAGAATGCTATAGAGCTATGATAATCATGTTAGGAAAATACATTTAATCAATGGAAAATCATCAGGATATAATGTTAAGTGAAAAAGAAATGTTGAAATCTATAGCGCGACACTGAGGATACAATAATAAATAATGAATAAAGCCAAAACCCTGCCTGAAGCGAGTTCAAATTCTATAATCACAAAAATATGAATATTATAGTCAATATTTGGGTATTGTCTGTCTAGGATCTTTTTGGAAACCAATCCTTCACACTGATTCCAATTTTTTTCAGTTCTTGATATTTATTGGTGGGACTGGTCCTGCCTCTACCCCTCTTCAGGCTTTGAGGTGGTCATATAACACAGCTGTAATCTAGTATCCAACATAGCAATAGCCAATCATAGCACTCAATCCTCTGGCTGGAGTGATTGCTATATGTTAAGCACATGACCTAAACAAGAACAATCAAAATCTTCACTGAGACTTTTGTCATAGCCAACATCAGGGGATTTTTCTCCTTTTGCTAGAATTGTTAAGTTTGGGGGGGCTGTGGGGGGCTGGTCTCAGGCTACCCATGCTAATAACGCCCACTACTTGAAAATAACAAACTGAAAATTGGAAAGAGGAAATGTCTCTCTTTTTTTTTCTTAAATAACTTAAGGTCATTCTTAAATAACTTAAGGAAACAATGATGTTTCCTTCCACTGAGAAGGAAAAAATGTTCTAGCTAAAACAACGTATCATGGGGATCTCAGCTTGAGCCTAGGTTTGACAGCATATCTGATTGTAGGGTCAGTAGAGGCATCTATTTGCACACATTATTGCACAGCAGAAAACATCCTGCTAGACACAGAGGGGAAGAAACAAAAGGTGGAGAAAAAAGCATGGTGTTGTTCCCCAGGCCCCATATATTTGTGTTTGAGCCCTAAAAATGACAGATGTTGATAAAATGAGATGATTTTGTGAAACAATCTATTAGGCATGAGGGCCAAGCCCTTCTGCATGGGCGCCCCAGAAAGTAGCACAGCAGATGAGGCACGGAATGCAGGGCAATAAGACTCTGTCATGTGAGCAACTCAGGATATTCAGTCCATTCTGGTACCTCAAGGTTTTGCAGTTCAGGGAGGATCTGAAGACAGTGCACTTGGTATTTTATCAAGGAAGATAAAATCATCAAAGCAGCTGAAGCACTGTCATCTGAGTCATTTTGCGGGTGACCTTGGAGTGTGGAAGACATAATTGTTTGAGAAACCATAGGAGTCACTCTTGGTCATGCCCAAAATAACATGGTATGGTATCAAAGAGGACTCAGGCTCTTACATCAGCTGGAAAGAGCACAAGTTAGTGAATTTTAAGATAATTACAGTTGCCTGAAGTTTAGAATGATCATGTCTGGAAATTTTAAACTGTGTTTCAAAGGCTATACCAAAATGCTAACAATGGCTATTTTTGGATGATAGAATTATGAATGACTTATTTTCTTCTTTGACATTTTTTATTTCTTTTAAGTTTATTTATTTATTTTGAGAGAGAGACAGTGTGAGTAGGGGAGGGGCAGAGAGAGAGAGAGAGAGAGAGGGAGAGAGAGAATCCCAAGCAGGTTCCACATTGCCAGAGCAGAGCCCAATGTAGGGCTTGAATTCATGGTACCTCGAGAACATGACCTGAGCTGAAACTGAGAGTCGGATGCTTAACCAACTGAGCCACCCAGGCGCCCCTTCTTTGACCTTTTTTAAATTCCCCCAAATGTTTTATAAATAAATTATACATTATAATTTGATCAACAAATAGACACAATGTTGTATATATATTTTTTTAAATTCTCAAACCTTCATATAGTTCCATTCAAATGCACCCAAGAACTGGTAAACTTTCTCCAGAAAAAATCTCACAACTTTGAGTTTAGAATAGAATGAAGAAAACTTAAGAAGTTGGCTACTCAAGAGTTGGAGGAAAATTCTTCCCAGAAAAATACACTTTTCTTCATTTATCACCAAAATCATTAGCAATATCAGCAAACATCATTTCAGAAAGTCATCTGAAGATCAAAGAAATAGGAATTAATTGTATTGAATTCATGGGGTTTTTTTAATTTTAGGTACATAAAATATAATTCATAAAGTTCATTTAGTGTGATGTCTATTGTTTGAATTACTGTAAATATGTGGCTATACCTATGGATATAAATATAAGACATAAACATGTATAAAGTAGACACAGGCTTAGATTTAGGTATATATTTATCAGAGTTTTCAGAACCATACTTAAGACCCTTTCCTATATTCTCCAGCATATACTCTTTAGTTTCTCAACTCTCACTTATCCCATTCTAAAGGTTTTCAGAATCTTAATCCTAATTTTCATGGAGGAATTATTATAGTCCAGTCCCTAGACAATTTTCCATTTCATTTCCTTTTATGTTTGTTATGCATTCATAATATGCAGAGCAGTATGCAGAGTTCAGGAAGATTTAAAAGAAAGGATACAAATTTTATTTAGAACACCAAAGACTTACAGCCAGATAAATAGCTAAAAACAAAAACAAAAAACTATGAAATACACGGCTAATATATTTAGCAATTTAGATAATAAATGTAAGATAATTAGGTAACTTTCCTACTTTGAAAATCTGCAATTTTGGGGGGGTGTCTGGATGGCTCAGTCGGTTGGTTAAGTGTCTGACTTTGGCTCAGGTCATAATCTCATGATTCATGAGTTTTGAGACCCACATCGGGCTCTGTGCTGACAACTCAGAGTCTGGAGCCTGCTTCAGATTCTGTGTCTCTCTCTCTCTCTCTCTGCCCTTCTCCTGCCTTCTCTCTCTCTCTCTCTCTCTCTCTCTCTCAAAAATAAACAAATATTTAAAAAAGCATAGCTTTAAAAAAAAAGGAAAATGGGCAATTTTAAAATATATCAGCAAATGAGATTATATTAGAACTGCATTTGCAAATGAATTTTGTGGACCACACATTACATTTAAAATCATCTTTTATCTTATAGTTTAATATAAAATGAATTATTATTGCTTTCTGTATATATTAATTATATAAGATATATAACTATAGATTAATTCCATAACTCATAAGGAAAAGTAATCCCAATCAGTATCAATAGCCAAGCTTTTGTACAGTTTCTAAAAGATACTATATGTTTTTGAATTATATTACCCATAAATATTTATTTTTTAAAAATGGTATATGCCCAAAATGTGCCAGTCATCTCAAGTTCAAATGCATGTCAACGACAAATAAAGAAATGGATTTTAGATACATGCCTTCTACACAACGATCTTACTATAATCACAAGACAAAGACAAACCTGAACAACTATGTTTCCCAACTCTGGGTCACCAATCACACAGCAACCCTGTACAAGAGCCACATGAAAATTTTTATAGAGATGGTTAGTAATTATTTCCTAAAGGATAGAACAGAATGAGAAACATCCTCTAGTTTAATGTCTGGAGATACTATTTTCCCCTCTTCTCATCACTGACTGCTTATTTTGCGTCTCATTATCTAATTGACCATTTTCTCTGGTCTTTAATAAGATTCTACTCTGTTTCTGGCAAATCATTTGCACTAATAATCTCCGGCTCAAGTTCTCTCTATAGCATCACATGAATGATGACTTCTTGCTTTGCTAAGAGCTCATTTGCTGGACTGTAATTTTGGTTCAAGACGAATTAACATTTTGTGAAACAGATGGTGGATAATAATTCATCACACCTTGAAAGTTTCGATGCTATTGCTGCTGCTGGAATGAAAGCCAGGTTCATTAGACAGGTGTTCCATTGCCACTCGCTATTGTTCGAGGTGATATAAAACTTTTCTCTCCTACATGCTTTGAATTTTTTGCAAAATTTGCAATACCCAAAAGGCTCGCTGAGTGGGGAACAGCATGTTCTTGGAGGGTGAGTCTCTCTGTATGAATATAAAAAAAATGCTATCCCTGGACACGTTCATCATTTCTTTGGTTAGAGAGAGAATTACATAATTTTTTCTAACTTTTCTATATATATTCTCTTTGCCAAATCAAATTCAAGGTTTAAAACTACATTTCTAAAGCAGCCATTTCTGAGTCAGCAACTAAAAATAAGGTTGAAAATATTATTTTTAAAAAGATCAACTAAATAGGCTTTCCCATTTAAGAAGATGTTTGCACATTCAAATCCTCAAAGGCATTACCCTGCCCTGCTTTACACAGACTCAGAGTATATGGAAATTTGACCTCAAAGCTACCTTTTGAAGATCTATTCTCTTGACCTTCCCAGGTACTATGCACACTTGCCCACATTGTGGACAAAGGCTGCACTACAGGTTCTCATGCAGGGATGTGTGTGGACAGGCAAATCCAGGAGGCAGGCGTCCTCCAGAATGATGCATAAAAAGTGACCGGTTATAAGGTTTCAGCATTATCACAGAAAGAAGAGAATACACATAATTTGATTTGTTTTTATCTGTAAAAATTCCTTCCCATTATGTTTTCGGAATTCAAAAATAAATATTAAGGGGGGGGCTCACAGAGGTAAAAAGTAAACTCTAAAAATACAAGCAGTGCACTCAAGGACATATGCATGGACAGAATGCCTGGAGGAAGTCAAGGGGCATCTACGGTGAAAAGACAGGTATTTATCCTTCAACACCCCTCCTCCCTCAAGGAAAATCTATATTATCTCCCAGAGTTCTCCAATGGGATTGTGCCCCAGTTTCCCACAGTGTAAACTGATCAACAACTTGGCCTGTATTTGCTTCCCTTCCATGTCTGCCTCACGTCCCCACGCCTTTATTGGCACTTCCTTGGATCATTTTTCAAAGAAACCACTTGCACACAAATCTTCATCTCAGTGTCTGCTTCTGAGGTGATGCGCATGCTCATGTGTCCCTCCAAGCTATAAACAACCCTATTTCTCCATTTTCTACTGTGGTAGGCCATAAAGAATAAGAAGCAGTACACAATTCAGTCTGAGAATAGAAAAGAACTCTAGTCCTCTTGAAAAAGGCCTCTTATTGGAGATGGAGATCAACCCATATACACTATGTATTAGTTTGCTAAGGCTGCCCTAACAAATAACCACAAACGTGTTGGCTTAAAACAACAGAAATTTATTTTCCTCACAGTTCTGAACCCTCGATGTCCAAATTTAAGGTGTCAGCAGAGCAATGCTTCCTCTGAAGTTTCCAGGGTAGGATTCTTTCTTGTTTCTTCCTGGTTTCTGGTATGGCTGCTGGAAATCCTTGGCATTCCTTAGCCACTGGCTGCCATCACTCCAATGTAGGCCTCTGTTACCATGTGGTGTTCTTCCTTGTGTGTGTCCCTGTATCTTCACATGGCATTCTGGTAAGGATGCCAGTCATTGGATTTAGCCCCCACTCCATCCAGTACGACCTCATCTTAACTTGATTACATCTTGAATGACCCTATTTCCAAATGAGATCGTATTCACAGATACCCGGGGTATGGATCTGAATGTATCTTCTTGGAGACACAACTCAACCCACAACATGCTACATTTACCAGCTTGACAGAAAAATCAAATCACGTGATTTTCCCCACTCACTCATAAATACTAAATATATGATGATGGTGGTAATTTTAAAAATCTACTCTAACCAGGAATGTAGCTTCCTACTTCTGTCTGCTTCTGAGTTTTTTCTAGGCTAGTTATTGTCCATAGTATTTTTGCTCTGAGAATTCAGTGACTGTCTTGGATCTCTATTCCTCTTTCTCCTGAAAATAATAAGAGTAATTTTGACAAGACAGTACCTTCCCTAGATGAGGTGACAGCCAAAAGCAGCAGTTCATCAACCCCTCACAGTCCCTGACCTTAAATGAATCCTGTTTCAGTCGCTCTGAGAAAGAGACAGCCAGGAAGACACTGCTCTGTGACATTTCACCATCAGCCCCTTGCCTTGAGTGTGTCCCTTGTTAAAGGCAATCCCTCTCTCATCTTTATAAGCACACCTGGTTTCCAAGTGTTTCTAAATGCTTGCAGGTTCTTGAGTCATTCACGAACCAGTCATGGCATTTGAGCCATATAAATGTATCTTCAGCTTCTCTGATGCAATATCTCTTTTGATTACTTATGAAAGGCATTGGAAAGGAAAGGGAAGGCTACTTAACAACCAGAGAAAAATGCCCATCGCTAATCATCTTAAAGTTCCAAGATCTAGCATCCTGATTAACACAGGCCTGGAAGAAGCACAGAGTAAAACCAGACATTTATTCTTCAATTAGAGAGCAGAATAATGACTGCATTCCAGATATCCTAGGGAGCAACACTTCAACTCCATCACTCCTTGAGCAGAAAAAGAATTTAAAATGCAAACAAATGCCCATTTAGGGTCTGTGAACATAGCATCAAAATGCTCTACCATGGAAGGCACTCCGGACGTTTTCAGCTTTTATATCTTAATCAAATTAGTCTCCTGGCGAAGCGAAAACAAAAAGAGCCATTCGCAAAATTATATACACAGTGGTGTCTCAACTATTCAAAACTGATCACAACACTTTTAGAAGAAGACACGATAAATTACTAACTGTAGTAATCTTCAAGGATGTGATGATGAGGGTTTTATTATTTTCATTTCAATATTGTTATGTTTTCCAACTTTTCTGCAATGAGTATATATTATTTGTATCATAGCCTTAATGATTTAATATGTTTTGAATGCTTATAATGTACACAACACCATGCCAAGAAAACTGTGCATATTATCTCATTTAATTCTAACCAAATGGAATAAAAAAGAAAAAGAAAAAAAGAACCTAAATAGGAAATATTATCTCCGTAGGTAACTTGCCTAAGTTCACTTAGCTGTCTATGGCAGAGTCAGGAATCAAATGCAAGTCTACATAATTTCATTCTGTCCCACCGTGTGTTGTTTTCATAATCAGAGAAAAGGGGCTAGTCTAAAATTAGTATCCGAGTTAGTAAAAATAGTGGAATCAGCTTGTATAAAACAAGGATCCTAAAATGTGAATAAAAAATAATAATACACCTGGGAAGATAAAAATCTGTAAAAATAATGTATCTCAGGCTTACTCAATGTCAATTACCGTTAAATAGTCTTTCAGTATGAAAACGCATATTACCACCTGCACATCTGATGTGGTACCTGGAAGTCAGTCAGTGACCTCCACTGACTGACCTCCACTTAATGATACTCTATGAGCTCAGTCAGTTTGCTTGTTCCTCCTGAGATTCCGTTCTCATTTGTTCATTCATCTATCTATTAATTCAACAAATATTTCCTCTGTGCCTAACAGTCCAGGCATTATGGTGACTCCTCATGAGTGCAGTCAATAAGAGAGGCATAATTTGTGTCCTTACAGAGAGGTTTCTCTCCTCCATCCTCGGTGCCTCACCTGTGACTAAAGATAATTCTTGCTTCAACTGGGGTTGTTGCTAGGATGGCATGAAACAAAGTGAAGCACCTGGCACAGCACTTGACATGTGGAAGGCACTCAATAAATTTTACTGCTGGTATAATCTCAGTTTTCCCAGCTATAAAATGGAATTTATCTTATCCCAGCTGGCTGGGTGTGAGAATATTGATCTGTAAAATCCTTTAGCGATTATATCTGCTCTAGTCCAGAAGACACCTTGATTTTTAAAAGACGCTTCAGAGAACAGGAGATCAAAGGACAAGATGAGAATTAAATATTGTATTCTAGGCTTGTAGTAGATTAAACTCCACTTACTTTGCCATATTTAAAACCCCCATGTAAAAACTTGTAATTCACTAGAAAAACTCTAAACATATTTATGTAGGCAAATTATTATGATCTTAGCATTCATGGTATAAGAAAGCTAAGGGGAAAGTTTGATAAGAACTATCAAGAAACTATCTTGATAAGAAAAGCAAGTTCTAACTTTTTAAAGGCTTTCAGATGGGATATCTTGAGACCTAGGTCAAAGTAAGAAGTATATTTCTTCACCAACCAGAAATATATTCATGTACGTGTGTCAAATGACATATACTTCCAGTAATGCTACAATGCACATTCAGTATCTTGCAAGCACAGCATTTGAAATATGTCAAGAGATTTACATAGATTTTCTCTAGTCCTCCAAACACACCTTCTAGTAAAGTTAGATCTCCTCCATCAGCAACTGAAGCTCAGAGATGTTAAGCAGTTTACCAAGTTATTCTGGGAAAAGTCAGTGCCTGAATGTGAACCCCCATTGTCTGACTTCACAACTTAACTTTTCCTGGTAACACCACATCCATGCTTCAGCAACAAGAAATTCATTACTTCCCATAGCAGCTCATCTCTTTTAAAAGCACTTTCAATTCACAGAGTTCCTTCCAACATTAAACTGAAATCTATTCCCTTCTGAACGTCACCACTACCTCTAGTTTCACCCTTCAGTTAAATCAGTTAATTTAATTCCTCTTCTGCATGAAAGCTCTTTAAATATTCAGAAACACCTTTTATTTCACCCCTTCTCCTTCTCTACCAAGTTTTCCTTTCTGATAAAAATTAAATAGCCCCATTTTTCCATTGCTGTTTAGATTACATTGTTTCGAGTCCCTACCCTCTCCCTACTCAGTTCCAACAATCATAGTGTCATTTGTTTATGTCACTTTTAAAATAGGATGTAAAGAACTAAAAACAATACTGCAGGCATAGTCTGAAGAGTAGAGTTGAAGTTCATTATTGCCCTCTTTGTCCCAGATATTGTACTTCTATTTATGTTGCTCAGTAGCAGGTTAGCTATTTTATTCCAGGTACTTCATGCTGCTGACTCACATAGTATTTGCTGTAATTATAATAAAGCTTCTAGGTCTTTTTCACATGTGCATCTATGAATCCACATTTTCAACATCCTATTGCCGTGCTTTGCCTACAAGACTTTTTTTCATGTTGACCTATGCTTCTTATATTGGGAAGGCTGAAATGATGGGTCAAGCCTTTTTTGATTTGTTACTGTCATTCAGAGGATTCCATCTCCTTCCCAGCTCTGTTTCATCATCAACTTGACCTCCCAAATCATTGAGTAAAAATACTGACCACACAGGGAAGAATGTAGGGTTTAAAATTCTTTTCCTCACCCAATATTCTTCTTTCTAGATTGTCATGAATTCACACATTAGCAGCTTGCAGACAGGGTCAATTTATCTACTTGGGGATTCACCTACTGGCACTAGTCTCCAGCCCATGTGTCCCTCCTAGATTTCTCCTCTAGAATCCTAGGAAAGATCAAGACATATTGCTGACATCCAGACACCCCGTGTCTACTATATTCCCTACACCCCCAGGATGATAACTTGGTACTTTGGGCTGTCTTCTGTTAGAGGATGTACAAAGCCATTGATTTTTTTTTTGTTTTCTTTCTTTACCCTTAAGGAATCACTCCCACCAAATGCTTGTCTTGGTGCTGCTGAAGTTCTCCATTACTGCTTTCTAGATAAGGCTGGCTTCATGGGCATATTACCATAGGCAGAGCCTCTGACTCGGAGAAGCCTCCCACTGTACTTAATGCTCTCCTGTCACCATATTGAAATTTTTATCAGTTTTATTTACATATTAAACTCAATTAATCTAAATGTAGAATGACATTAAATAGCAAGTAAAAGAATATATACCACAAGTCAAGAAGATAGAGACTACAGAGGAAAGGAAAAAGTTTTGTATCTTGACATGTTTAACAGTATTCTTTTCCCGCTTTTTGAACAAGGGGCCCCACATTTCCATTTTCCACTGGGCCCACAAATAATATAGCTGGCCCTGTGTCCAGGGTAGATATTCAAAATGTCCTGCCCAGTTGACCAGGTTCCTAACCAATCAGAAATCGGTGCTAATTGGTATGTAGAACTGCAGCATATCAGGTGAATATTGGCCTTGCTGCTTTCTCTTGAGTTGATGTAGTTTCCTGCAGGAGCATGTAACATTATGGAATCCTCTGAAATACATTGAACAACCTCAAACCTGTGCCATCAATTCTGCAACTTCTTCCCACACTTACCAATCTTCAAACTGCCACACTGCAGCAAACCATCCTTGTTCTGGACTTGGAAAGTCAAATAAAAATACAGTATTTCCAAACAAAATTTAAGGTGAAAGTTCGATTCAAAGCTTGCAAAAGTCGTGGAAATCATTAGCTGATTTACCATTTCCCATAAAGACCATACCAACGTCACACCTGCTGCATTTCCATTTCTTAACTTCATGCCTTGAAAGATTTTTGCTTGAAAATTTTGGAGCACCAGATACATTTCTAAAGAGGAGGGAGTAATGGTTATAAACGTATTCATATATCCTCTGATGAAAGCCATGGAGTATTGCCTTCCAAAGGCACTGATCACCATTGGTATTCTTGCTTATATAGATTTAGGGACGTTTAATTGAAAAGCAATTACAACAAGAAAGTTCTCTGATTCTTTGTCTTTCTGAAGTGAGGAAAAATTATTTTTTCCACTGCCTACTTCCAGCAGAGGTTGAGTATAACCTCAGTCTCCAGTGCACTTCCTCACTTACCATTAAGTTCTAACTCACTCCCTAACCCTGACTACCATCCTGGCCCTGCCCAGGTTTCATACTGTAATCACACAGAAAAGTCACATCATCACCTCTATGTGTGCCTCATCAGTGACTTTTCCTCAAACTAATATCCCTCTTCCTACAATCTCTCCCCTCTCTCTTCTTTAAGGTTTTGGTTCAAGTTCCATTTCCCTGTGACATTTTTCTCTTCTCTACTACAAAGTCTCTTGCATTACTGTTTTCAAACTTGCCACTTTAAAACCATTTATCTCGATGTCTTAGTAAGACCCAATTTACCTGTTTCACCTTTAGACAGCATCCATAGTTCAGATGCAATGAAAGCTGGTTAGAAAATTTCTAGTCACAGGCTCCCGGGTGGCTCAGTCAGTTAAGCATCTGACTCTTGATTTCGGCTCAGGTCATGATCTTATGGTTCATGAGTTTGAGACCCCGTGTTTGCATGGAGTTCTATGCTTCTCCCAAGCTGAGCTTGCTTGAGATTCTCTTCCACGCACAAGCTCCCCTCCCCTACTGATGCGCACTGTCTCTCTCAAAATAAATAAACTTTTAGAAAAAAAGAAAATTTCTAGTCATGTACATCTATGAAAGATTGAAATCTATTAAGTGTGATAGAAAGAACATTGTCTCTGAGCTCAAATTCTGCATTTCCTACTTTCTAGTATGTGATCTTTGAAAATCCCTTTGTGAATTCCCTTTGTGAATGTGTATGTGGGAAGATAATGCCCACCTGGTAGGGGTGTTATAAGCATGAAATTCTTTCTTCTATGCCAGTCAACTAGTACAATACTGGCACAGAGCAGGCACTTACTAAATAGTAGCTATCAATATCAGAAAGGACTCCACCACCACTTGCTTGATAATTCATCATTTCAACCCAGATCAGTACTAAAAATATCTACCACCAATTTTTTATATATTTAATATTTAAATAGATATATAGATATGTAGTTTTTGATGCCTAGGAAGGTTGTTGAAGACAATAATTACTAGTGAAACAGAGAACAGGTTGGTGAGAACTAGAACAAAAACAATGGTCAGGAGATCAGGGCAGATATGTAGGTGTGTTAAGCAAAGTCCAATATGTGGTAGTGTATCAAGAGTGACCTCGCTGGTTCATGGTCCTTATAGCAAGATAGATATAAAATAATCTACATTTCTTCTGGGGATTCCTTGAGGAATATCTTGACAGCCCTGTTCCTGTTGGCCAGACATTTTAAATCCCTACTGACCTGCATCAGGTTAAAAATTATAGGATACAGATGAGATTTATGTGACAGCCTCATACATCATTTTTCTCACCTCAGTGACCTTAGTCCCCGGAATGACATTTTTTGTAAAGTGCATCAACACTAAAGAATTTAACAGGTTTTCTTCATTTTGCTTATTTCTCCAAAATCCTGCTCTACAAACTTTTTGGCCTTTCAGCTACAGAAATTATATCTCAGGGATACATAAAAGTGTCAATGTTACCAGGCGGTCTGATGATGCATGGCCTACTTCTCACTAGAGCAAAGGCGATAGGAGAAGGTATTGCCTTGAATCAAACACTGACACGGGGCCAAAAATCGCGGCCGGCAGTACATCCTCCAATGGAATTAGGTTACGAATGCGCAGAGAGTTGTGATGATGCATGCATGAAATGACACCACATGCCAGGAGAGCAAGCCAAGCTGTAAGATCAGAATGGAAGAACCTCTCAGAATTGTTCTCATGTCATCTAAATTGGAATTTTGAACTAAAATGCATTGCATAATGTTTGAGGCACTCAGGGGCAAGAATAAGAAAACATGCTGCTCCTTCATTTGGCTAATTCCTATTAATCCTTCAGAGCTCAACTCAGCAATTCTCTTCTTCAAGAAGCTTCCTGTGGTCGCCACTGCATCCTTAACACCACCACCCACCACTGCCGTTGTTGCTTCCATCACCTGCAGCCACTGCCACCACTGCCACCATGGCAGCCCAGTCTACTTAGGTAACCCTGCCCTTGATTCTGATGAGGCAATAGCATACTCTGTTTAATGTCACTTGCTGCTCTCTAGCCTTATTTTGGGGGGTCAGGACTTGCTTTTGTTCATCTTAACTCTCCAGTGCCTAATAAAGAGCCTACCTATGGTAAGAACTCAACAAATGTTTGCTGAATAGATGAAAAAACCTACAAAAAAGAATTATGGTTCAGAAATGCTTGCAGTATGGAACGTCTTCTTTTTAACAAATTACAGCCAGATTCTCAGAGTACAGAAAGTACCTAGTAACTTCATTAATTCATTCCAGCCACTAAGGAACAGTAAAGAAGCAATTTACTGAATGACACTCTAGTGACCAGAAAGAGGTAATGTGGCTAATTCCAAAAGTAATTTTCCACACAGAGTTTACCCACAGGAAAAATATGGCTAAACACTTCTTAAGACCATAGGTTGGGGAGCAATAAATTAATTCAGCAGGCTATGTCTTTCCAGACTCTTTGAGAAATCAGTAGGTAAGCTTGGGTTTTACCTGTTGTAAGCCAGTTTTAAAAATCTGTTTAAAAAAAAAAATCCCACTCTTCCATTACCTTATTTGTGACTTAGATGGATTTCTATATATGGACATTTATGCTGTAACATGGATTGTCAAATAGCTCACCCCCAATCACCCTTGAACAATAAGGGGGCGGGGTGGAAATCTGAAGTTATTTTGTTCATTTCTAAAGGTTGTTTTTACCTCTGTAAGACTTGCACATATTTTAAAGATGATGGAAGGAAGAGTGTCAGAGAAATAGGAAGAGGAAAATGGAAAAGTTAAAAAAAATTTTTTAATGTTTATTTATTTTCGAGAGAGAGAGGGAGGGAGAGAGAGAGAAAGAGAGAGACAGAGCATGAGCGGGGAAGGAACAGAGAGAGAGGGAGACACAAAATTCGAAGCAGGCTCCAGGCTCTAAGCTGTCAGCACAGAGCCTGATGTGGGGCTCAAACCCATGAACCGTGAGATCATGATCTGAGCTGAAGTCGGACTCTTAACCGACTGAGTCACCCAGGTGCCCTGGAAAAGTTTTAAAATATATAAATATAAATATATATATACATATATATATTCACAAAGCCAACATCACATCAGTCATTACTGCCAAAAACCAAGCATAACTTTGGAGTTCATACCTTTTAGTAATATGAAACTCACTTGCTCTACCTGGTTCTACTTCTGCCACTAACTATGTGACATTAAGGATGTGAATTTGATCTTCTGCTCCTTTTCCATAAGTTTGAGGGACTAGTATTGTTTACCCAAAGGTCCTTTAGTGCTCTATGATTTTATAAATTCATAAAAATAAGTACCAAGCATTCCATTATCTTATCTCTCTGCCTCTCTCAGTTAGAAAACCAAAGGTCCATGTAAAGGAGAAAAGCACTACAAATAAGCACCTTCCCAGGGATCGTGGAGGTTGTTTGGTTTTGTTGACTCACACTGTGAAAGAAAGGTTGCCTCATTCTGCTGCCAAGCTCAAGGAGAATTATAAGTACAATAACTATGTTTGAATTTTAAGTGCTTGATCAATCAAATCTCCCCAGGTTGATCTCATTCTAATAACTCAACACCTTACAACCAAAAGAATATAAGAAAGACAAACAGACAGACAGAGTTACATGGCTCTCCTGGCTGTATTGTCACATGTTCCTTGAGTCAGTGTGTTCCCAGAGAAGGGATAAATATAGTCCAGGAAATAAATAAGATATGTGCAATAATAAATAATAAAATATGTGCAAGTCTCACCTATCCATTTATTTACCATCCAGCATGCGATCAAGGAGGGAGAATCTAACCAATTCTCACTGCAGCCTTTTCCCCAAGTTAGAGAACAAACATATAGGAAGGTGAGGGGACATGGGGCAAAGAGGCAAACAAAGGATGATTCCACTTTTCTGTTAAGAATTATGTACAACATATCACCATAATTTTGTAAATATTTTTACTTTGTTTCTGCTTTTCTAATTAATGCTATTAGTAAGGTCTTTCTTTTAAAGTGCCAACCTATTTTAACGGGCAGATCCACTTGCCCTCACTGCACAGCCAAGACCAGCAGTGTATCCCAAAAGTCAGGAGCACATGCGGCAACTCAGGAAGCTGTGCTGAAGACCCGCAGATCGGAGGCAGTGAGCCAAGTCAGCACCAGCCCTGGGACTGACTGTTGTTTCTCGCGTGGCGATCCCTTACAGATTTGCTCCTTCAAAGCTGATTTTCTGCAATATATTCAATAACCTAAAATTCCTAAATGTAGAACTTGTTATGCAGTCGGTTCACCCATTTAAAATTTTACCGGGGTGCCTGGATATCTTGGTGGGTTAAGCTTCAGACTTTGGCTCAGGTCATGATCTCACCACTCAGCTGGTGCATTCAAGCCCTGCAGGGGGTTCTGCGCTGACAGCTCAGAGCCTGGAGCCTGCTTCAGATTCTATGTCTCCCTCTTTTTCTGTCCCTCCCCCATTCATACTCTGTCTCTCCCTCATGCTCTAAAAAATGAATATTAAAAAATTTGGGTGTTGTATGGAAACCAATTTGTCAATAAATTATATTAAGAAATATTTTAAATAAACAATAACAAAATTTTATCAAAAGTGAAGTATGGAAATAGGAAAATACCCGAGATGTGAGACTTAATAAATTCTTCTATTGGCACATATATCAATCTCCATAATAATTTTTTGTAATGGGGAGAGGAGCCAAGATGGCAGAACAGCATGGAAGCTTTTTGTGTCACGTGTCCATGAAATACAGCCAGACCAACACTAAACCATCCTGCACACCTAGAAAACTGATTGGAGGATTAACACAACAAACGGCCAACCTGAACCACAGAATTCAGCAGGTATGTGACGCGAAGAAGTGAGCTTGGGGAGTGAGAAGCTTCAGAGGGCAGGGAGGTGCTTTTGTGGGTGGAGAGAGGATGGAGATGGGGGGGAGAATACGGGAAAAGCGCCCCTCCCCAAAAGCAGCTGGAGAGAAAGTGGAAAATTGGAAATGGCCGCAGGAACTAAACTAAAAAGGGAGAAAGGAGAAAGGAGACGGTTTAAATTCCATTAAGACTGTAAACAAGGGGAGCGCAAAGGCTGCAACTCTGCAGCTCAATACCTGGCAGTGCTCCAGTGGGAAGGGCGAATCCTGAGGAGCAGAGTGGGGTCCGGGAGGTTCTCAGGCCACACGGGGAAAAGCGGTTCCACTGGTGGAAGGACATTTGGTAGAGACTGTTGAAGCCACCTGGTCCCAGCAGACCCCAGAAAATGTCCACTTTCACTGGTGCTGGGGCAAGTTCATTAAAAGTGAAGCCTGGTGCCTGATGTGTGTTGTGATTTTCCATAATCTCTGAAAAGCTGCTGCTACACTCTCGTGAACTTTTTCTGGGGCAGGCTGGCACCTGGCTGCAGTCTCGGGGCACCAGCAGCAGCAGGGTAGAGCAGGCATTCTTGGGTACAGCCGATATTCGACCATTACTCATTCGGCCATTGCTCAGTGAGACCCTCCCGCAGAGGGGCACAGCGGGTCAAAGCCTCAGTCCTTCGGAAGTAAGGGGCTGGGGAAAACAGCCACATCTGAGATAAAACTCGGGAGAGAGGTATTGCCTGGGGCCAGGTCATGGACAGTGAAGAAGCATGGAGTGGACGATATCTGAAGACAGAGGATGGGTGCACGATTGCTGATCAGGGAGTACAGAGTTCCTTCTGATACTAGAGACGGGGTAGCTGCATGACACCATTCTCACCACTCCCATGCATGTGCATACACACCTACAAGTGCAGCAAAAATCCACCCCAGTAGTCTAGCAGCGCCATCTTGTGGAGAGCAGAGCTGTTACACGGAGCCCCGCCCAACTGGCCCAACCTCTCGCTCTTCAAGAACACAAGTCTCACTGACTAGTTTATGGACTATAAAGCACTACATAGTCTGACTTCCAGGGGAAAATGAAGTAATTTCAGTCCTATTTCAATCTGTTAGGAGATCCATCTATTCAATTTTCTTTCTTTTTCTTTTCTTTTTTTTCTCTTTTACACTATTCTTTTTCTTGAATACAGAAAGAGAAAAAATTCATTTTTATTTTCAACTTTTATTAAAAACATTTTTCTTTAATTTTTTTACTATATTCTTTTCTGTAAACTTTTTCAAATCCTATTTACTTCCATCATTTTACTTTAGCCTACTACAGTGCATTCACTTTTTGAAATTTTCAAATGATTTCTTTTTTCTTTTTTCTCTTTTTCATTTTATTTTTCATGAATAAATAAATTCATATTTATTTTTAATTTTTATTAAAAATATTTGTCTTTAATATTTTCCCTTCTATATTCTGTACTTTTGTGTAAATTTTTTCAAATTCTATTTTACTCCTCTCATGGCATTACACACTTCAGTGTATTCATTTTTCAAATTCTCAAATGATTTCCTTCCCCCCCCCTTTTTTTTCTCTAATCTGCCAAATCACTTTCAACACCCAGACCAAAATACACCTAGGACATAGCATTATTTATTCGATTTGTGTGTGTGTGTGTGTGTGTGTGTGTGTGTGTTTAATTTTTTAATTTTAATTTTTTTAATTTTAATTTTCTACCTCAATAATTCCTTTTCTCCCTTCAAAATGACAAAATGAAGGAATTCACCCCAAAAGAAAGAGCACAAAGAAACGACAGCCAAGGATTTAACCAACACAGATACAAGCAAGGTGTCTGAACCAGAATTTAGAATCATGATAATAAGAATACTAGCTGGAGTTGAAAATAGATTAGAATCCCTTTCTGCAGAGATAAAAGAAATAAAAAATAGCCAAAATGAAATTAACAATGCTATAACTGAGCTGCAATCATGGATGGATGCCGCGGCGGCAAGGATGGATGAGACAGAACAGAGAATCAGCAATATAGAGGACAAACTTATGGAGAATAATGAAGCAGAAAAAAAAGAGGGAGATTAAGGCAAAAGAGCACGATTTAAGAATTAGAGAAATCAGTGACTCATTAAAATGAAACAGCATCAGAATCATAGGGGTCCCAGAAGAGAAAGAGAGAGAAATAGGGGTAGAAGGGTTATGTGAGCACATCATAGCAAAAAACTTTCCTAATCTGGGGAAAGACACAGACATCAAAATCCAGGAAGGACAGAGGACCCCCATTAGATTCAACAAAAACCAACCATCAATAAGGTATATCATAGTCAAATTCACGAACTACTCAGGCTAGGAGAGAATCATGAAGCAGCAAGGGAAAAAAAGTCCCTAACCTACAAGGGAAGACAGATCAGGTTTGCAGCAGACCTATCCACAGAAACTTGAGGTCAGAAAGGAGTGGCGGGATATATTCAGTGTGTTGAATCAGAAAAATATGCAGACAAGAATTCTTTATCCAGCAAGACTGTCATTCAAAATAGGAGAGATAAAAAGTTTCCAAGACAAACAAAAATTAAAGGAGTTTGTGACCACTAAGCCAGCCCTGCAAGAAATTTTAAGGGGAACTCTCTGAAGGCAGAAAAGATGAAAAAAAAAAAAAGACAAAAAGCAACAAAGACTAGGAAGGACTAGGGAACACCACCAGAAACTCGAACTTTACAAGAAACATAATGACAATAAATTCATATCTTTCCATACTCACTCTAAATATCAATGGACTCTATGCTCCAATCAAAAGACATAGGGTAAGAGAATGGATAAGAAAACAAGATCCATCTATGTGCTCTTTACAAGAGACCCACTTTAGACCCAAAGACACCTTCAGATTGAAAGTAAGGGGATGGAGAACCATCTATCATGCTAATGGTCAATAAAAGAAAGCCAGAGTAGCCATACTTATTTCTTTTTATAATTTTTTTCAATATATGAAGTTTATTGTCAAATTAGTTTCCATACAACACCCAGTGCTCATTCCAAAAGGTGCCCTCCTCAATACCCATCACCCACCCTCCCCTCCCTCCCACCCCCCATCAACCCTCAGTTTGTTCTCAGTTTTTAACAGTCTCTTATGCTTTGGCTCTCTTCCATTCTAACCTCTTTTTTTTTTTTCCCTTCCCCTCCACCATGGGTTTCTGTTAAGTTTCTCAGGATCCACATAAAAGTGAAACCATATGGTATCTGTCTTTCTCTGTATGGCTTATTTCACTTAGCATCACACTCTCCAGTTCCATCCATGTTGTTACAAAGGGCCATATTTCATTCTTTCTCATTGCCACGTAGTAGTCCATTGTGTATATAAACCACAATTTCTTTATCCATTCATCAGTTAATGGACATTTAGGCTCTTTCCATAATTTGGCTATTGTTGAGAGTGCTGCTATAAACATTTGGGTACAAGTGCCCCTATGCATCAGTACTCCTGTGTCCCTTGGGTAAATTCCTAGCAGTGCTATTGCTGGGTCATAGGGTAGGTCTATTTTTAATTTTTTGAGGAACCTCCACACTGTTTTCCAGAGTGGCTGCACCAATTTGCATTCCCACCAACAGTGCAAGAGAGTTCCCGTTTCTCCACATCCTCTCCAGCATCTATAGTCTCCTGATTTGTTCATTTTGGTCACTCTGACTGGCGTGAGGTAATATCTGAGTGTGGTTTTGATTTGTATTTCCCTGATGAGGAGCGACGTTGAGCATCTTTTCATGTGCCTGTTGGCCATCCGGATGTCTTCTTTAGAGAAGTGTCTATTCATGTTTTCTGCCCATTTCTTCACTGGGTTATTTGTTTTTCAGGTGTGGAGTTTGGTGAGCTCTTAATAGACTTTGGATACTAGCTCTTTGTCCGATATGTCATTTGCAAATATCTTTTCCCATTCCGTTGGTTGCCTTTTAGTTTTGTTGGTTGTTTCCTTTGCTGTGCAGAAGCTTTTTATCTTCATAAGGTCCCAGTAATTCACTTTTGCTTTTAATTCCCTTGCCTTTGGGGATGTGTCGAGTAAGAGATTGCTACGGCTGAGGTCAGAGAGGTCTTTTCCTGCTTTCTCCTCTAGGGTTTTAATGGTTTCCTGTCTCACATACAGGTCCTTTATCCATTTTGAGTTTATTTTTGTGAATGGTGTAAGAAAGTGGTCTAGTTTCAATTTTCTGCATGTTGCTGTCCAGTTCTCCCAGCACCATTTGTTAAAGAGACTGTCTTTCTTCCATTGGATGTTCTTTCCTGCTTTGTCAAAGATGAGTTGGCCATACGTTTGTGGGTCTAGTTCTGGGGTTTCTATTCTATTCCATTGGTCTGTGTGTCTGTTTTTGTGCCAATACCATGCTGTCTTGATGATGACAGCTTTGTAGTAGAGGCTAAAGTCTTGGATTGTGATGCCTCCTGCTTTGGTCTTCTTCTTCAAAATTACTTTGGATATTTGGGGCCTTTTGTGGTTCCACATGGATTTTAGGATTGCTTGTTCTAGTTTCGAGAAGAATGTTGGTGCAATTTTGATTGGGATTACATTGAATGTGTACATAGATAGCTTTGGGTAGTATTGACATTTTGACAATATTTATTCTTACAATCCATGAGCATGGAATGTTTTTCCATTTCTTTCTATCTTCTTCAATTACCTTCATAAGCTTTCTATAGTTTTCAGCATACAGATCTTTTACATCTTTGGTTAGATTTATTCCTAGGTATTTTATGCTTCTTGGTTCAATTATGAATGGGATCAGTTTCTTTATTTGTCTTTCTGTTGCTTCATTATTAGTGTATAAGAATGCAACTGATTTCTGCACATTGATTTTGTATCCTGCAACTTTGCTAAATTCATGTATCAGTTCTAGCAGACTTCTGGTGGAGTCTATTGGATTTTCCATGTATAATATCATGCCATCTGCAAAAAGTGAAAGCTTGACTTCATCTTTGCCAATTTTGATGCCTTTGATTTCCTTTTGTTGTCTGATTGCTGATGCTAGCACTTCCAACACTATGTTAAACAACAGCGGTGAGAGTGGGCATCCCTGTCGTGTTCCTGATCTCAGGGAAAAAGCTCTCAGTTTTTCCCCATGGAGGATGATGTTAGCTGTGGGCTTTTCATAAATGGCTTTTATGATCTTTAAGTATGTTCCTTCTATCCCGACTTTCTCAAGGGTTTTTATTAAGAAAGTTTGCTGAATTTTGTCAAAGGCCTTTTCTGCATCGATTGACAGGATCATATGGTTCTTATCTTTTCTTTTATTAATGTGATGTCTCACGTTAATTGATTTGCGAATGTTGAACCAGCCCTGCATCCCAGGAATGAATCCCACTTGATCATGGTGAATAATTCTTTTTATATGCTGTTGAATTTGATTTGCTAGTATCTTATTTAGAATTTTTGCATCCATATTCATCAGGGATATTGGCCTGTAGTTCTCTTTTTTTACTGGGTCTCTGTCTGGTTTAGGAATCAAAGTAATACTGGCTTCATAGAATGAGTCTGGAAGTTTTCTTTCCCTTTCTATTTTTTGGAATATCGTGAGAAGGATAGGTATTATCTCTGCTTTACACGTCTGGTAGAACTCCCCTGGGAAGCCATCTGGTCCTGGACTCTTATTTGTTGGGAGATTTTTGATGACTGATTCAATTTCTTTGCTGGTTATGGGTCTGTTCAAGCTTTCTATTTCCTCCTAATTGAGTTTTGGAAGAGTGTGGGTGTTTAGGAATTTTTCCATTTCTTCCAGGTTGTCCAGTTTGTTGGCATATAATTTTTCATAGTATTCCCTGATAATTGCTTGTATCTCTGAGGGATTGGTTGTAATAATTCCATTTTCATTCATGATTTTATCTATTTGGGTCATCTCCCTTTTCTTTTTGAGAAGCCTGGCTAGAGGTTTATCCATTTTGTTCATTTTTTCAAAAAACCAACTCTTGGTTTCATTGATCTGCTCTACAGTTTTTTTAGATTCTATATTGTTTATTTCTGCTCTGATCTTTAGTATTTCTCTTCTTCTGCTGGGTTTGGGGTGTCTTTGCTGCTCTGCTTCTATTTCCTTTAGGTGTGATGTTAGATTTTGTATTTGGGATTTTTCTTGTTTCTTGAGGTAGGCCTGGATTGCAATGTATTTTCCTCTCAGGACTGCCTTCGCTGCACCCCAAAGCTTTTGGATTGTTGTATTTTCATTTTCATTTGTTTCCATATATTTTTTAATTTCTTCTCCAATTGCCTGGTTGACCCATTCATTCTTTAGTAGGGTGTTGTTTAACCTCCATGCTTTTGGAGGTTTTCCAGACTCTTTCCTGTGGTTGATTTCGAGCTTCATAGCATTGTGGTCTGAAAGTATGCATGGTATGATCTCAATTCTTGTATACTTATGAAGGGCTGTTTTGTGACCCAGTATATGATCTATCTTGGAGAATGTTCCATGTGCACTCGAGAAGAAGGTATATTCTGTTGCTTTGGGATGCAGAGTTCTAAATATATCTGTCAAGTCCATCTGATCCAATGTATCATTCGGGGCTCTTGTTTCCTTATTGACCGTGAGTCTGGATGATCTATCCATTTCTGTAAGTGGAGTGTTAAAGTCCCCTGCAATTACCACATTCTTATCAATAAGGTTGCTTATGTTTGTGAGTAATTGTTTTATATATTTGGGGGCTTCCGTATTTGGTGCATAGACATTTATAATTGTTAGCTCTTCCTGATGGATAGACCCTGTGATTATTATATAATGTCCTTCTTCATCTCTTGTTACAGCCTTTAATTTAAAGTCTAGTTTGTCTGATATAAGTATGGCTACTCCAGCTTTCTTTTGACTTCCAGTGGCATGATAACTAGTTCTCCATCCCCTCACTCTCAATCTGAAGGTGTCCTCAGGTCTAAAATGAGTCTCTTGTAGACAGCAAATAGATGAGTCTTGTTTTTTTATCCATTCTGATACCCTATGTCTTTTGGTTGGCGCATTTAGTCCATTTACATTCAGTGTTATTATAGAAAGATATGGGTTTAGAGTCCTTGTGATGTCTGTAGGTTTCATGCTTGTAGCGATGTCTCCGGTACTTTGTCTCACAGGATCCCCCTTAGGATCTCTTGTAGGGCTGGTTTAGTGGTGACGAATTCCTTCAGTTTTTGTTTGTTTGGGAAGACCTTTATCTCTCCTTCTATTCTAAATGACAGACTTGCTGGATAAAGGATTCTCAGCTGCATATTTTTTTCTGTTCATCACATTGAAGATCTCCTGCCATGCCTTTCTGGCCTGCCAAGTTTCAATAGAGAGATCGGTCACGAGTCTTATAGGTCTCACTTTATATGTTAGAGCACGTTTATCCCTTGCTGCTTTCAGAATTTTCTCTGTATCCTTGTATTTTGCCAGTTTCACTATGATATGTCGTGCAGAAGATCGTTTCATGTTACGTCTGAAGGGAGTTCTCTGTGCCTCTTGGATTTCAATGCCTTTTTCCTACTATTATTTCCTATTATTTCTTCAACTACACCTTCAGCACCTTTCCCTCTCTTCCTCCTCTGGAATACCAATTATGCATATATTATTTCTCTTTAGTGCATCACTTAGTTCTCTGATTTTCCCCTCATACTCCTGGATTTTTTTGTCTCTCTTTTTCTCAGCTTCTTCTTTTTCCATAATTTTATCTTCTAGTTCACCTATTCTCTCCTCTGCCTCTTCAATCCGGGCCGTAGTTGTCTCCATTTTATTTTGCAACTCATTGATAGCATTTTTTAGCTCCCTCTGGCTGTTCCTTAGTCCCTTGATCTCTGTAGCAAGAGATCTTTATACTGTTTTCAAGCCCAACGATTAATTTTATGACTATTATTCTAAATTCTCTTTCTGTTATATTGTTTAAATCATTTTTGATCAGTTCATTAGCTGTTGTTATTTCCTGGACGTTTTTCTGAGGGGAATTCTTCCATTTTGTCATTTTGGATAGTCCCTGGAGTGGTGTGGGACTGCTGGGCACTTCCCCTGTGCTGTCTTGAATAACTTGCATTGGTGGGCGGGGCCGCAGTCAGACCTGATGTCTGCCCCCAGCCCACCGCTGGGGCCACAGTCAGACTGGTGTGTGCCTTCTCTTCCCCTCTCCTAGGGGCAGGATTCACTGTGGGGTGGCGTGGCCCGTCTGGGCTACTTGCACACTGCCAGGCTTGTGGTGCTGGGGATATGGCGTAATAGCTGAGGTGGATCGGCAAGGTGCTGCACAGGGGCAGGAGGGGAAGGCTCAGCTCCTTTTCATTCAGAGATCCGCTTTGGGAGGGGCCCTGCGGCACCGAGAGGGAGTCACACCCGCCAGAGGGACGGATCCGCAGAAGCACAGCCTTGGGTGTTTGCGTGGTGCAACAAGTTCCCTGGCAGGAACTGGTTTCCTTTGGGATTTTAGCTGGGGGATGGGTGAGGGAGATGGCGCTGGCGAGCACTTTTGTTCCCCACCAAGCTGAGCTCTGTCGTCCAGGGCCCAACAACTCTCCCTCCCATTGTTCTCCAGCCCTCCCGTTCTCAGAGCACAGCTGTTAGCTTATAACCTTCCAGATGTCAAGTCCCACTTGCTGTCGGAACACACTCCGTCTGGCCCCTCCACTTTTGCAAGCCAGACTCGGGGGCTCTGCTTGGCTGGCGGGCCACCCCTCCACCCCGGCTCCCTCCTGCCGGTCCGTGTAGTGCGCACCGCCTCTCTGCCCTTCCTACCCTCTTCCATGGGCCTCTCGTCTGCGCTTGGCTCCGGAGACTCCATTCTGCTAGTCTTCTGGCAGTTTTCTGGGTTATTTAGGCAGGTGTAGGTGGAATCTAAGTGATCAGCAGGACCCGCAGTGAGCCCAGCATCCTCCTACGCCGCCATCTTCCCCAGCAGCTAGGCCAGAGTAGCCATACATAAGTCAGACAATCTAGACTTTAAAATAAAGACTGTATCAAAAGATGCTGAGGACTTTACATCATAATCAAAGGGTCTATCCACCAAGAAGACCTAACAATTGTAAACATTTATGTGCCAAAAGTGGAAGCACCCAAATGTATACATCGATTAATCACAAACATAAAGAAACTTATCCATAGTAATACCATAAGAGTAGGAGACTTCAACACCCCATTCACAGCAAAGGACATCATCTAATCAAAATATCAACAAGGAAACAATGGCTTTGAATGACACACTGGACCAGATGGACTTAACAGATAGATTCAGAACATTTCATCCTAAAGCAACAGAATATACATTCTTCTCCAGTCACATGGAACGTTCTCCAGAATAGACCATATACTGGGACACAAATCAGCCCTAAGCAAGTACAAAAAGATCGAGATCATACCGTGCATATTTTCAGACCACAATGCTATGAAACTCAAAATCAACCACAAGAAAAAATTTGGAAAGGTAACAAATACTTGAAGACTGAAGAACATCCTACTAAAGAATGAATGGGCTAACCAAGCAGTTAAAGAGGAAATTAAAAAGTATATGGGAACCAATGAAAATGACAACGCCACAACCCAAAACCTCTGGGACACAGCAAAGGCGGTCATAAGAGGAAAGTATATAGCAATCCAGGCCCTCCTAAAGAAGGAAGAAAGATCTCAGATACACAACCTAGCCTTATGCCTTAAGGAGCTGGAAAAAGAACAGCAAATAAAACCCACAACCAGCAGAACACACGAAATAATAAAGATTAGAGCAGAAATTAATGCTATTGAAACCAAAAAACACTAGAACAGATCAATGAAACCAGAAGCTGGTTCTTTGAAAGAATTTACAAAATTCTTTTAAACCATAGCCAGTTTGATCAAAAGCCATAAACCACTAGCCAGTTTGATCAAAAGAAAAAGGAAAGGACCCAAATAAATAAAATCCAGAATGAAAGAGGAGAGATCACAACCAACACAGCAGAAATACAAACAATAATAAGAGAATATGATGAGCAATTATATGTCAATAAGATGGGCAATCTGGAAGGAATGGACAAATTCCTAGAAACATGTACACTACCAAAACTGAAACAGGAAGAAATAGAAATTTGAACAGACCCATAACCAGTAAGGAAATCAAATTAGTAATCAAAAAATGTGCCAAAAAACAAGAGTCCCGGGCCAGACGGCTTTCCAGGGGAATTCTACCAAACATTCAAGGAAGAGTGAACACCTATTCTCTCGAAGCTATTCCAAAAAATAGAAATGGAAGGAAAACTTCCAAACTCTTTATATGAAGCTAGCATTACCTTGATTCCAAAACCAGAGACCCCGCTAAAAGGCAAGCTATAGACCAATTTCCCTGATGAACATGGATGCAAAGATCCTCAACAAGGTATTAGCCAACTGGATCCAACAATGCATTAAAATTTATTCACCATGACCAAGTAGGATTTATACCTGGGATGCAGGGCTGGTTCAATATCCACAAAACAATTAATGTGATTCATCACATCAATAAAAGAAAGGACAAGAATCATGTGATCCTCTCAATAGATGCAGAGAAAGCATCTATTTTTGACAAAATACAGCATCCTTTCTTGATAAAAACCCTCAAGAAAGTAGGGATAGAAGGAGCATACCTTGAGATCATAAAAGCCATATATCAACAACCAACGCTAATGTCATCCTCAATGGGGAAAAACTGAGAGCTTTCCCCCTAAGGTCAGGAACAAGACAGGGATGTCCACTCCCGCCACTGTTATTCAACATAGTATTGGAAGTCTTAGCCTCTGCAATTAGACAATACAAAGAAATAAAAGGCATCCAAATCAGCCAGGAGGAGGTCAAACTTTCACTCTTCGCAGATGACATGATACTCTATATGGAAAACCCAAAAGATTCCAGCAAAAAATTGCTACAATTGATTCATGAATTCAGCAAAGTGGCAGGATATAAAATCAACGCACAGAAATAGGTTGCATTCCTATACACCAACAACGAAGCGACAGAAAGAGAAATC
Organism: Panthera pardus; assembly: GCF_024362965.1. Taxonomy (NCBI): domain Eukaryota; kingdom Metazoa; phylum Chordata; class Mammalia; order Carnivora; family Felidae; genus Panthera; species Panthera pardus. The sequence continues at coordinate 79,381,052 of NW_026526810.1, read as the reverse complement.
AAGGAATCGATCCCATTTACAGTTCCACAAAAAAAAAACATAAAATACCTAGGAATAAATCTAACCCAAGAGGTGAAAAATCTATATGCTGAAAACTATAGAAAGCTTATGAAAGAAATTGAAGAAGACCCAAAACAATGGAAAAAGATTCCATGCTCCTGCATAGGAAGAACAAATATTGTTAAAATGTCGATACTACTCAAAGCAATCTACATATTCAATGCAATCCCTATCAAAGTAACACCAGCATTCTTCACAGAACTAGAACAAATAATCCTAAAATTTGTATGGAACCAGAAAAGACCCCGAATAGCCAAAGCAATCTTGAAAAAAGAAACCAAAGCAGGAGGCATCAGAATCCTGGACTTCAAACTGTAGTACAAGGCTGTAATCATCAAGACAGTATGGTACTGGCACAAGAACAGACACTCAGATCAATGGAACAGAATAGAGAACCCAGATGTGGACCCACAAACTAATGGCCAACTTATCTTTGACAAAGCAGGAAAGAACATCCAATGGAATAAAGACAGTCTCTTCAGCAAATGATGCTGGGAAAACTGGACAACGATATGCAGAAGAATGGACCTGGATAACTTTCTTACACCACACACAAAAACAAACTAAAATGGATGAAAGACCTCAATGTAAGACAGGAAGCCATCAAAATCCTCAAGGAGAAAGCAGGCAAAAACCACTTTGATGTTGGCTGCAGCAACTTCTTACTCAACACGTCTCCGCAGGCAAGGGAAACAAAAGCAAATATGAACTACTGGGACCTCATCAAAATAAAAAGCTTCTGCACAGCAAAGGAAATAATCAGCTAAACTAAAAGGCAACTGACAGAATGGGAGAAGATATTTTCAAATGACATATCAGATAAAGGGTTAGTATCCAAAATCTATAAAGAACTTCTCAAACTCACCACCCAAAAAACAAATAATCCAGTGAAGACATGGGCAAAAGACATGAAGAGACACTTTTTCAAGGAAGACATCCTGATGGCCAACCGACACATGAAAAAATGCTCATTCATCATCATTCATCATCAGGGAAATACAAATCAAAACCACGATGAGATACCACCTTACACCTGTCAGAATGGCTAACATTAACAACTCAGGCAGCAACAGATGTTGGCAAGGATGTGGAGAAAGAGGATCTCTTTTGCATTGTTGGTGGGAATGCAAGCTGGTGCAGCCACTGTGGAAAACAGTATGGAAGTTCCTCAAAAAAATAAAAATAGAACCACCCTTGGGGCGCCTGGGTGGCTCAGTCGGTTAAGAGTCCGACTTCAGCTCAGGTCACAATCTCGCAGTCTGTGAGTTCGAGCTCCGCGTCAGGCTCTGGGCTGATGGCTCACAGCCTAGAGCCTGCTTCCGATTCTGTGTCTCCCTCTCTCTCTGCCCCTCCCCCATTCATGCTCTGTCTCTGTCTCAAAAATAAATAAACGTTAAAAAATTTTAAAAAAAAAATAAAACCACCCTACGGCCCAGCAATTGCACTAGTAGCCATTTATCCAAGGGATACGGGTGTGCTATTTCAAAGGGACACATGCTCCCCAATGTCTATAGCAGCACTATCAACAATAGCCAAAGTATGGAAAGAGCCCAATGTGTATATATATATATATATATATATATATACACACCCAATGGAGTATTACTCGGCAATCAAAAAGAATGAAATCTTGCCATTTGCAACTACATGGATGGCACTGGAGGGTATTATGCTAAGTGAAATTAGTCATAGAAAGACAAAAATCGTATGACTTCACTCATATGAGGACTTTAAGAGACAAAACAGATGAACATAAGGGAAGGGAAACAAAAATATAAAAACAGGGAGGGGGACAAAACAGAAGAGACTCATAAATATGGAGAACAAGCTGAGGGTTGATGGAGAGGTTGTGGGATGGGGGAAGGGCTAAATGGGTAAGGGGCACTAAGGAATCTACTCCTGAAATCATTGTTGCACTATGTGCTAACTAATTTGGATGTAAATTTTAAAATAGAAAAAATAAAACAAGTTAAAATAAAAAAATAAATAAAAATAAAATAATTTTTTGTAATGGAAAAATATACATACATCCCTGAAAGTAATGGGACTTAAATTTTTTATTATCTCATAAGAGGGGGTATTTCTCATTCTAGTTCTCAAAATGAGCAAAGGATCCCTGAGGATCCTGCATGAAAATAATCCAGCAATAAACCAGTAGTGTTCTGTTATACCCCTTTCTGAATAAAAAACTAAAAAAGTCCTGATTTGTAGTATTTGCTGTAGTACTTCTACCATTGATAGCTAATTTAAAGCATCAATATTTTAACAAACAGTTTGCAAATACTTCATTATTTGAAAATCATCTCTGCAAGTCAGTGAAAGTTAATACAAGTCAGCTTCACCATACTAGTTACATAATTAAACACCCTAAATTCTTTACAGAAAGCAAGCCATTTGTTTAAATAACTTGAATAAGTCAATCAGACTTTCAGTTGTCTGAAATTATTTCAAATATTGTCAGACAATTTCTGGGGCGCCTGGGTGGCTCAATCAGTTGAGCAACTGGGGTCATGATCTCATGGTTTGTGGGTTCTGGCCCTTCATTGGGCTCTGTGCTGACAGTGCAGATCCTGCTTGTTATACTCTCTCTCTCTCTCTCTCTCTCTCTCTCTCTCTCTCTCTCTCTCCGCTCCCCATGCACTCTCTGTCTCTCTCAAAATAAATAAACTTTTTTGGGGCGCCTGGGTGGCGCAGTCGGTTGGGCGTCCGACTTCAGCCAGGTCACGATCTCGCAGTCCGTGAGTTCGAGCCCCGCATCAGGCTCTGGGCTGATGGCTCAGAGCCTGGAGCCTGTTTCCGATTCTGTGTCTCCCTCTCTCTCTGCCCCTCCCCCGTTCATGCTCTGTCTCTCTCTGTCCCAAAAATAAATAAATGTTGAAAAAAAAAATTAAAAAAAAAAAATAAATAAACTTTTTTAAAAATTTAAAAAAGGAAATTGCCAGGCAATTTCTTACTTCCAGATTGTCAAATACTGGTTTCCTGAAATCATCACCAAAACAACCCTCTAAAAGAGCAATGTTGAGTTTATTGCTTACTGCAGTGCAGGAGATCACTTCTTTGAAAGACTTTTCATAGAATTTCAGATGAAGGGGAACAAAGATAGGCTATTGATACGGTTTTGGGGGTCTGAGTTAGACAGGTTTTTTTATACAGGTAGTCATAGAAGAACTTGATTAGGGTAGGTCAAGTTTTTGACATAATAGTTTAGGATTGGTGAACACAGAAAGATAAGGGTTTCAAAGTGAAACTTGAAGAATAAACAATCATTTGATGTTACCTATCATCCTGAAAAGGAATTTATATTGGAATGAAGATAAACTGAGTAGTCTAGTGTTCAGATCAATAGATTTGGGGAATGTTCCTGAAACAAACAACAAAGTTATTTGCAACTTTATCTTCCTGGGCAAGAGTTTCCTAGAATCTTAAAAATCATGCTATTGAATTCAATCAAATAGGAAAATGATTTTAATGAACACAGCCAAATAATAAAGTTTGGTGTGGTTGTACCAGGTTTTGATTCCCAGAACCAAAGGTCCATGAACCTGGAGGCTTCTCTGCATTCAACAAGTGATTTTCCTGTCAAGGTTAGGAAGGGGCCATTGGTTCCCTCCAAAGTCATGGAGAGACGCACAGCTGATGAATACTTTGAAGACACCTACAGAGCCTGACAAGTATTCTGGAGCTCCAAAAGGTACAAAGAACAGCAGAGTATAGGAAGATTAGGTATATGACAGGTTGGTACAGAGGATTTACAGGTAGTCCTTCCATAGATGTGTTTCAAAATATCTACCATTCTTTCTACTCTTTCTGATATAGACCAATCTCCTTTAAAATACAGATTATTTAGGGGCGCCTGGGTGGCTCAGTCGGTTAAGCGTCCAACTTCAGCTCAGGTCATGATCTCGCAGTCTATGAGTTCGAGCTGTACTGACAGCTCAGAGCCTGGAGCCTGCTTCAGATTCTGTGCCTCCCTCTCTCTATGCTCCTCCCCTGCTCATGCTCTGTCTCTCTCTCTCCTTCAAAAATAAATTTGAAAACCATTAATAAATAAATAAATAAATAAATAAATAAATAAAATACAGATTATTCAGCACAGAGTCTTATCTCTAATATTTTAGTGTGAATGAATCATTATTTTACTCATCCACCACTCAGTCAAAAATAAAGTGCCTATTATTAATTTTTAGACTCCAGTAAGCATGCAGCCACCAAGATGGACACAAATTTTTTGAATACCTCAACTAAGAAGGGAAAAGAGGGTATGCAGAATATTATTGTCATTGGTTACAGAATCTCCACTACTCGTGAACTTCCCATTTCAAAACCTTTTTATATGTATGAAAAAGGCAAAAGCATGTCACCCTCACCTGCTTTTAAGCAGTGGTCCTATCCATTTGTTTCAGAATAGAATGTTACATTATTCATTAACCCACAGTTGCTTCCTTTTGATTTTCTTTTTGATCAATAGGTTTATCTATGAATATGAGTTTTTATGTACACTTTGCTCAAATTTTATTGTATAATTCTTTTTAATTTTATAAGATTATTATCAGAGACCATAACTTCTAAGATGTGTACTAAATCTTCACTTTTTTGAGTTTTTAAATACTTTCTTTATAGCCAAATACATAATCAACTTTTGTAATTATTCCATAGATGAAAAAGTATTTTCTCTGAAATAGGAATGCTATTAATTATTTTCTTTAATTCTCTGTGTCCTTAGTTCTAAAATAGGTGTATTGAAGTCTTCCACCAGTACGGTGTTTGGGTTATTTTCTACTTGAATTTCCAATAGTTTTACTTGCTACGTAAAAGTTTTTGGTAGCTTTATCTTCCACATAAATTGTGCTTTTTATCATAGAATTTTCCTATCTTTTTAAGTTTTTTTTAAATGTTTATTTATTTTTTGAGAGAGAGAGACAGAGAGTTAGTGGGGAAGGGGCAAAGACACAGAATCTGAAGCAGGCTCCAGGCTCTGAGCTGTCAGCACAGAGCCCAATGATGGGCTGGAACTCACGAACCGTGTGATTATGACCTGAGCCAAAGTCGGACGCTCAACTGACTGAGCTGCCCAGGCACCCCTAGAATTTTCTTATTTTTAGGTTTAGTGCCTTTAACATTAAATTCCACCTCTTTTGTTATTAATTTTCCAGTTCTCTCCTTTTTCTTGGCACTTGCCTGATTTTCTTTGTTTATTCTTTTATATTCAACACTTATTTTGTTTTAAGGATATTTCTTATAAGAACCATGTGACTAAGTTTTGGGTTTTAATCCAATCTGATAGTCTTTCTTTCAAGGCTAGAAATACAGTGCATTTGGGGTGCCTGGATGACTCAGTCGGTTAAGCTTCCGACTTTGGCTCAGGTCATGATCTCACAGTTTGTGAGTTCGAGCCCCCGCATCGAGCTCTGTGCTCAATTAAAAAAAAAGAAATACAGTGCATTTATATTTAGTAAAATGACAGATATTTTTATCTTATCTCTTCCAACTTTCTTTAAGCTTGTTAATAATTTTACATTGATGTTGCTTCCTGTTTCCATTTTTTTATGGTAAAATCTAATTACTACTCATTACACTTTTTCCTTGTTAATTTGAGATACCTTCCATTTACCTACTCTCATAATCAGATGCATTTGTCTCTACTGATATTTGAAATCTGATCCAAATGTTTTCCCCTCAAACGTATTCTCCAGATAAAAAGATAGTTTTAGACCACTTCCTGGGCCCTCCCCTTGCCCCTTGAGACATTTAGAATGTTTGTACTTTGTCCCCTCCGACTGAATTATTGCTTTTATTGAGATATTTTGTTACATTTTAGTACATTTTGTTCTAGACCATTATTCAAATTTTTCTTGTAGTAGGCTCCTCCCATTTCAGGATTCCTGGTTTAAGCTCTTAGATGTTTGCAGACAACCTATCCTTTTCTACTTAATGAATAATTTAAATTGATTCTCACTGTTTTCTCTCTTCATCTTCCCTTATTTTACTTTCAGTTATGGTTCATTTCTTGTTTGATTGGAGTCTTTCACCAAGTGATTTTCTGAGAAGGAACACATGGCAGGTAATATAGGCTTTTTAGATGAAATAAAACCTTGTTTATTAAAGGTGGCCATGTTGTACCTGATTAAATGAGATTTATTCTCAGATATGACACTACATGTATAGATTCAGTTACACAATCAATTTACCCAATATTATTTTGGTAAAAAAGAGGATAGATTTTTACTTGAACCTATGCAAAATAATTCTATTGTTATTAAAGTGCATTTAGTGTTGAATATGAAATAGAATTATTTCCGAATTCTGAGGGTCAATGAGAATCAGATACCGTTAAAATATTTATTTCAGCTAAGAAAAAGCAAAGTTTACTAAATTGAGAGCTAGTGACAGTTTACCAACAAAAGGAAAGAAATTCTTCATATATCCATTGAAAATGGAACATTAAAAATAATGTTAATGAGGGGTGCCTGAGTGGCTCAGTTGGTTAAGTGTCCAACTCGATTTTGGCTCAGGACATGATCTCCTGGTTCATGAGATCAAGCCTCAGGTGGGGCTCTGCACTGACAACAGGGAATCTGCTTGGGATTCATTCTCTCTCTCTCTCTCTCTCTCTCTCTCTCAAAATAAATAAATAAACATTTAAAAAATAATGTTCATTATTTCAAATAAATAATCACCATTTAACTTCCCTTATCAGTTTATTAAGTCCCATGTAATTCACTCTTGTTACACTGGATCTTGGACCACAGTCTGCTTTTATCATGTATATCTGCTTCAGGACTAGAAAGAGTCCTGGAATTCCTAACTCAGTCCATTGTAAACTCTAAAGTTGTCTAAGCCTTGAAAACTCAGAAGTATATATCCAACTGTCTATTCTTTAAAGTATCCACAGAGTACCTGGTACAATCTATCCCATGAGGCTCTGACACTGTTCTTCTTTGTTCTGAATATATTTTAGGAACCTGTAAGTTATAGAAAAGACTTCAGGTAAATATCTAAGGGAAACTGAAACTTGCTCAAATAATGAAGCTGAATGACTATGATCAACTTATTACATTGACCAATTGTATCAGGATGGAGGGAAATAATATTCTTTAATGGGGTACAATACAAAACTCTTTCATAAGCGTTTGACCAATGTTTTCCTGAGAATAAAAATAATGATCCATCTCAAGCGTCTTCTCACAAAATGTACTATTTCTGAGAATTTTACATTAGTAATATTTTACCTATACAAACTTAACAAGGGAAAATTGAACATGTCTTCTGATTTGACAGTTACTCCCATGTAGTTCTTACAAGAGCATCAAACTAATTGTGAAATATGGAACATACCAAACACTCCTAATTATTTCTACCATTCTTCTTTATAAGGTAAAATCATAAATCTTTTTAATTTTTCAGGGCCCTCTGATATTTTCAAAAGTAGCTTTAGATGCAAAAGACATACTGATTTTATTTTTCTGATTTTGGGGTCTGAACTTGAGATGGCAAAATCAAGTGTTATTAGAAGGGATTTTTATCACTTAAGACAGCATCATGGATGCCGACAACTAGTACTGGGTTATCTATATAATCAAAGTATCAATTCATTAAACAAGGTAACACGATTGTAAGAAATTTTAACTCTTTCAGAAGTAATACAACTTTGTTCTTTATTTTTGCTTTTTAAAAAACAATCAGGACAGGGGCGCCTGGGTGGCTCAGTCGGTTAAGCATCCAACTTTGGCTCAGGTCATGATCTCGCAGTTTGTGAGTTCGAGCCCCGCATCAGGCTCTGTGCTGACAGCTCAGAGCCTAGAGCCTGCTTTGGATTTGTGTCTCCCTCTCTCTCTGCCCCTCCCCTGCTCATGCTCTGTCTCTCTCTGTCTCAAAAAAAATTTTTTTTAATTAAAAAAAAATTAATCAGGACATTATAAAAGTCAGTACAGAGCAGAGAAAATGAGATATGGAGTCTCTACCATGTGAACAGATTTCGCAGAGGGTGAAGAATAATATTTTACTATCCTTCATTAAAAGTTCTAAGACTAATTTATCATTTTAACAGAAAGAGCTAAATTCTAGTTTTTCATTAATATGATATTTGGCAGTAAAAACCTCACAAGCTCATTTTTGTACCTTGAATTATCATGAATAAATTCTTCAAAATAGGAAAAACTGCAAAAATTTTAATATATTTCATAGCTTCTTTTCAGACTTAGTTATTATAATTCAAGGCAAATAAAATTCTCTTTCCTTAAATTGTCTACAACTTGCTATACATACTCAGATTTTGTCCTTCACTATGCTTTTATATTCTGGAACAAACTAACATTTAACTTAGGATAAAATCATTCTTTTTTTCCTTGAAAAACAAAAATACACATACAGTTGTATTTCTCTCTCACTATGGCTTCTACTATAGTCTCAAGTACCCATATTAATTATAACTTCTAACTAAAATAACCCTGTTTTGCAGAGTAAACTAGAATATAGAAAATTGAAAAATGTATCATACTTAAAGGTTTTATTAGTCTACAAAAATCATGAATACTGGTAACAAAATTTTCTCCAGCTATTTCTCCTTTACACCTTCATAAAGTGGCAAAAATAAAACATTAACATGAAGATCACAAAGGTATAGCCACTTTATAGTGTATCAAAATCAGATGCAAAAGTATGTGAACTTCAAATTATGCTTAGTAATCAATGTTTCGGTAACAATAATACTTCTAAACTGTGTATCAATTACCTTTGAATTAATGTAATTTTTAAATTCCAAGGTTTTAAGTTAACTACAGATCTTGGAAATGATATTTAAACTTACACACTACAAAAATAACTACTGCTATAAAAATGTCTTCAGAGCTATGAAGATAAATTTACATTTTTATAATCTTAGGCACTCTGTGTCTGTAATGTTAGTTTATTTGGTCAGTAAGTCAAAGTAGGAAGTTTAGGAACTTCATATTATTCACAATAAACTAGTCTCCTCATAAGAAGACATACCCAAATCATGCTATATATATAGTAACATGATTTGGGTATATATATATATATATATATATATATATATATATATATATATACACATATACCCAATATATACTATATATGTGTGTGTGTGTGTATATATATATATATATATATATATATATGCCCAATATATACTATATATATATATGTGTGTGTGTGTGTGTGTGTGTATATAGTGTGTATATATATGTATATGTGTATATATATATATGGTGTGTATATATATGTATATGTGTGTATATATATATGGTATATATATATATGGTGTGTGTGTATATATATATATAATATATGTATATATGTGCTGTATTATAGTGAACACTGATAAATCAAAGAAAATTATTAAACCAGTCTAACTTGTCAAGAGTCACCTTCATTATGTGAAATTGGATTCTTAATGTGTTCCTGAGCTAGCAGTTTCTATAAAAAGGAGATTTTCCTCAAAATCCTAGTACATTTACAATAGTAAAAGGTTAGTTTCAAGGCCTAAAGTCCTTGTTTCATATTGGCCATGGTTCTCAAATCACTGAGAATTCCAAAGTACTTGTTTTTATGTAGATTATTTCTATTGCTATTCACCATATCAGTAATTAAAGCAGCAATTTTAAAAGTTCCAGATCAACATGAATAGCATTTTAAATTTTAAATGACTGTGTTTTTTTATATTTTTTCTAAAACCAAAAATTTGGAAGAGTGGAATTGTTTTATAGTTTAGAAAATATCTTTAATGCCTGGGTTAAAAGAATACAGCTGAATGCTCATACTTGTTTCTACATTCAATGTGTTGAGAAATGTTTGGTTGAAGCATATAAAGGAAATCTGGCCTTATACAGATTAGGAAAGAGAGTACCTCTCAGACCCCCTGAAGGGTCTTCCTCAGACTGCTCTTTGACAACCAGCAGCTTTACAGCAGTGTATCTCAGACATCATAAATGTTCCATCCTAATCTAGTACACACTTCATGTATAAAATCGAAATAAGTATTTCACAAAACAATACTTCCCTAAGGAAAACAAGATTCATTTTTTTCATTTCCTGTGAATTCTGGGAATATTGAATTTGTATTAGCACTTTATATATGTCTAAGATCCAATCAGAACAGAGTTGCTTTAATTTCATAAACATTCTAATCTAATTTATTAGTGCCCTGAAGAAGTAAGAAAATATTTCACATTCACCCACGAGAGGTAAAGGTTTTTTCTGAATCACAAACACACAAACACATCGCTTTTAGCTCAGTTGTATGACTTCAGCTGCAGATCAAAAGTAAACCCAGAAACACACTCACCAGTTTAGATCTGAAAAGCTGTTGCCCTTCCTAATGGCCACAAAATACTTTTCAATTGATTTGAGTTTACAAGTAGGCAAACAGAGAAAGATTAACAAATCAAATTTGGCATATCCACCCTTCAGAGACGAGATTTCCAACACACATTTCACAGAGATCACAAATGGTCAGATCATAAAATCAAATTCCCAGCCATAGCTGCCACCAGTGGGAGATGATTTTATTGACCATGTAGGAACCAGAAAAAGCAAAACCACAAAATCAATACAGAGAGAGAAAGAAAAAACAAAACAAAACAAAACTCGAGAAACAGAGCATCAGCAAAGTTAAACTTCTATTGCTGCTTGGCATTTATTCCCAGGGGCGGGGGGAGGGGGGTGCAAAGAAAAGACATGCGTGAGTGAGCATAAGCAGTTCATCAAGTGACTTCTCCAGCAAAGCAACTCTTTAGGTGAGTATACTTGGGCATTCCAGTGGATGATCTCCAGAACTGTTATAAGGATCATTTTCCAAATAGTAAAACCATGATTTTCCTGCAATATAATATGAATGCTTGTCCGTGATTTTTTTAAAAATTCATTAAATAATGAGAAAACCATTAAAATATGTTAAGGTTCAATGACAATTTGAGAAGGTAAGTATCTGCAGGAAATTTAATGAAGGAATGTTAAGGTAAAATTGCTGGGTAGATTAAAAAAAAAAACTGTTTAATGTCTTACAGTACCCTACACTATATCCTTTGGGGTGATCTGTTCCACCACACAGAAATTATTTTCTCTCTACCACACAAAAATCTTCATGTTAACCTCAGCCACTACAGCCTTGTAAAAGAGCTTGGTTAAGAGAAAGTCAAGTCCAACACTGCATGGAAAAAACACCCAACAATCTCTTCTACCTGGTTCAACTTTGGGACCATTTGTTTTTTCTAACAGACCACAAGAGTTTTTCCCACGCCACAGTGCACCCTTCTTCAGGCACCCTACTGGAATTTGGCGAGCCCCTTCAGTATGCAGATTTAGCTCCCTTTTTCCTGTTTCTCTTTTTCAAATCAGTGACATTTTGTGCTGTTACTTAATTTTCACCTCCATTTATTTAGTTCCTTTCTCCTTCTGGAACTCCTACAATACACATAATGGATCTTACGGAACCAACCTTATCTTTTCCCTAATGATCTCCATCTCTTGATATTATTTCATAAATCTCCATCTCGAAAGTGATCTTCTTCAGGTTGGCCACGGAATCTATTCATTGGAAAATCATGATTTCTATTTGTAGAAAGTCTTATTTGTGCTATACTTGGATCTCCTTAAATGCTCTGATATTTTTCTTGCTTAAGTTGTCTTCCGTCTCTCCCTACAACTCTATTTGGCTAAGCAAGTGCTCTATTTGCACTGACTACTCACCTGTCTGCTGCCAAGTCCCTTAGATCAGTTGTTATTTTGTTATTATAGCTGTTGTTGATTCATTGGAGCTCATCTGTGACAATCTCCTAGCCTACCCTGGAAAGAGCATGCTCATTCAGTTGATTCTTGACCTGTTGTGTGCTGGAATATCTGGCATATTTATACAAAGCTGATTTTGATCCCCCTTCTCCCACACTGGGCAGGGCATGCTGGACACAGATCTGTGGAAGCCAAGCTTTTCCCAAGAGCCTCTGCTTCCCCCTAGGAGTCTCTTAGTGTTGTTTCCCAAGTTCTTACTTAGCCCACAGACAGGAAAGGCCCCACTCATTCTCCTCACCTTGATTCCCACAGCTCAAGGCCTCATTTGGATCCAGCTACCCATCAACTCCACCAACCATGTGGCTGAGGAGAGGAAGTAGATTGGAGTTGGGAATAGAGGCAAAAGAAATAGGGTTTCACTCACCATCTTTCAGAACTCTTCACCATGGGTAACTTCAAATTCTTCTTCATTGATGTTGCCTGAACCTCCCTAAAACTGCTTCTTCTATTAGTCCGTGATATTGTGTGTGACAGTGGGGTGGTGGGGAGGAGGATGTGAGATTGGAGGCTGTTCTTAAAATCAACAGGAAGCATGTAAAAATTAAACTGTGGTTAACTAGGAAGGTTAAACTATGTCTTCATTTAGCTTGAAAGAAGCAAAGTGGTCATGTCTAGACTCCCTACATTGCCAAATCTGAGGATGGCCTCTCTACCAGTTGTTTATCATTCAATGAAGTTGTTTATCTAGGTTCTTTATACTTAAGAGCATAGGATATTTAAAGAATGGGTCAAGTCTAAAGCCATATTGAGCCAGGCCAGAGCTTTTGGTGAAATGTAGGAAAGATAAAATGTAGGCTTCCACAGAATGAAGAGATTGCTCTGAATTTGTTCTATTGGATTTCTTTCAAATTGCTTCTGTCTATATCATAATGGGAAGGTCTTCATTGTGGGAAGGCCTGGATACAGATGCCTTAGATCAGCACTTCTTCAGGCCTTGGAACAAACCCTTCTTCTCTCTGATTTTAGTACAGTCTTCCTTGAGTGTCTTTCCTTTCCTCTTTTCACCCACTGTGTGCTAAAATCCAGACAGCTGATATTAGTGTGTGAGCTTAGGGGACAACACGAATAAGGTCTTTTGGCTATTTTGTCATGGTTGTGTGGTTTTTATGTTTATTAAGGTTTATCTCAATCACTTAGGTCTGATTGCTGTGGATTAAAAACATCTTATGACATACTGTGGTACACCTCAACTCCCAAGGAAACTAGATTCAAGTTTGGAGTTAAACTTCCAGATATTTATAGGCTATCTGTACTTGAATTTCTCTTACATATCACCTTTGCGCTCTGATGCAGAGTTAAGAGATCACTAATGATGCCCTACTTAAGATAATGAGCCTAGCTTTGTAAAGGTGGAGAATGACATATACTTTAGGATTACATAAGGCAGCTCTAATAGCCCTAAAAAGATTTTGTGGCTCCATAAAGAAAAGACAAACTTGAAGCATTATCAATATGATTAGAACCTTGAAATGGGTTCAGAGACTTTCCTGCCTTGTTCTCATTTGATGTCTGCAATTATTCACAGATGAAGTAAGAAAACAAACCTGGCTGAATATTTGAACAGTACCTTGATTCTGTTTTTTTTTTTTTTTCCTTTATGAACAGAAAGCATTGCCTGCTTTTGCTTTGATTTGCAGCTTTAATATATTTTTGCTGTTTATAAAAATGAAAAAACAAAGAAAGAATATAAAAGTGCTGTATGATCAGGGTGCCCGGGTGGCTCAGTCAGTTAAGCACCTGACTCTTGGTTTCCACTCAGGTCAAGATCTCATGGTTTCATGAGTTCGAGCCTCGTGTCAGGCTCTGCGCAGGCTCTCCCAACTCACACTGTCTCTGTCCCTCTTGAGATAATAACAACAACAAAAAGTCATCCATGATTTCAATAACTAGTTAACCTCTGTTAGCATTTGCAGAACTCACTTTTAGTCTTACATATACATATATCTAAAGAATTCAGTCATATTTATATATTCATTTCATTTAATTATTTGGGCAATGGAAAGCTAGTTTTTCATGAGTATGATCAAAATTTTTTGAAATCATTTGTGAACTTATATTATTTTCTAATTATAAAATTCAATAGTGATATAAATATTAATGTGATATGCTTTTACTTTCCAATCTTTGCCAGTAAACCCAAGAATGTGCACCTAAAGTATCATGGAGTTGTTTTTCATCTTGTCTTCTCTTTTAGTTTATTTCTGTATTTCATTTGAGGACCAATTTAAAACAATTACTTGGGCCTCATTCTACACCTGTGTCTGACATCAGCACCCACATCATGGTCCTTTAGGACAATCTGATTTTTATATCCTTGCAAGTAACTTGTTTATTTTGCTTGCTTGAAAAGTTTAAATTATTTTTATACTGGAAATTCATATTTTCACCAACATATACCTAGGATTCCTCAGCCTACAGTGTCAGATAATTTTTTTCCAATCCAGAAACTTTTCTTTATAGATCTTTGGTTATATACTTAATTACAGTTTTTACTCTTCTCATTTGGTCTCATTCTCAAGGGCACCAATTATTCATAGCTTCATATTCTATCTCCCAAATCTATCATTCTTTCTTATGATTTTCTTTTTTTCTCCATTGCATAAAAGATTCTGAATTAACTAAACCCAATACGGATTTTAATTCTGCAGTGGAGTTTTAATTTCTACAGCTTCTTTTCTTAACTATGGAAGTTCTCTTTTAATCTTTATCAAGTCCCCCTTCAGATACTCTTTCATAGTTTTTTTTTTTTTGTCATTTAATAACTCAAAGCATGTGTATCCTAAACTTTCTTTTACTATTGATCATTCACACATTTTTTATAACAATATAAATATATTATCCTTACAGTTACATGGGTCAGAAGTCCGACTGGCGTCACAGGGCTAAAATCCAGATATCAGCAGGGCTGTGTGTCTCCTGGAGGTTCTAGGCAAGAATTTCCTTGCCCGTTTCCAGCTTCTAGATACTGTCTGCATTCCCTGATTCGTGGCTTTTCCCTTCAACTTCAAAGCCAGCAGTGAAGATCTTCAAACCTCTTTCACTGTTTCACTGATTCACCTACCTCCTTTCTCTGTTTTTTTTTTTTAATTTTGAGTATAGTTGACACACAATGTTACACTGGTTTCAGGTGTAAAACATAGTGATTCTACAAGCCTATGTGTTATGTTCACCACAAGCATATAGCTACCATCTGTCCCCATACATCGTTGTGACAGCATCATTGGCTATTCCTTATGCTGTGCCTTTTATTCATTCATAACTGGAAGTCTGTATCTCCCTCTCCCCCTCACCCATCTTGCCCAACCCCTCACCCTCCTCCCCTTTAGCAACCATCAGTTTGTTCTTCTTATTTATAGGTCTGATTCTGCTTTTTGCCTGTGTATTCATTTGTTGTTGTTTTAGATTCCACATACAAGAGAAATTATATGGTATTTGTCTTTCTCAGTCTGACTCAATTTCACTCAGCATAATACCCTCAAGATCCATCCATGTTGCCTCAGATGGTACAGTCTCATTCTTTTTATGGCTGTGTAATATTCCATTGTGTACATATACCACATCTTCTCTATACATTCCTCTACTGATGGATGCTTAGGTTGTATCTATATCTTGGCTGTTGTGAACAATGTTGCAACAAATGTAGGGGTGCATGTATCTTTTAGAATTAATGTTTTCATTTTCTTTGGGTAAATACCCAATAGTGAATTTATTAGATCATATAGTATTTCTATTTTTAATTTTTTGAGGAAACTCCATACTGTTTTCCACAGTGACTGTACCAGTTTGCCTTCTCACCAATAGCGTAGGATCCCTTTTTCTCTAAATACTCACCAACACTTGATATTTCTTGTCCTTTTTTTTTTTTAGTCATTCTAACAGATGTAAGGTGATGTCTCAGTGTGGTTCTGACTTTCATTTCCCTGATGATTAGTGATGTTGAGAATCTTTTCATGTACCTGCTGACCATCTGTATGTGTTCTCTGGAAAAATGTCCATTCAGGTCCTCTGCCCATTTTTTTAATTGGACTGTTTGGGTGTATTTTCGGTGTTGAGCTGTAGAAGTTCTTTATATATTTTGTATATTAAGCCCTTATCAGATATATCCTTTGTAAGTATCTTCTCCAATTCACGAGGTTGTCTTTTTGTTTTGTTTATGGTTTGACACATTTTTAAATAGTACTTTGAAGTAGTGGGTCTTCTTATTCACATTATATAGAACTTTTCTAAAGGTTATTTAATGGTTTTTCCCCTTACTCATACATCTTGAAAGAGGAAAAATTTTAACCAGGTCTGGTGATTGCCAATCAACAGGGGCAGTTCTCCCTTTGTTCCCACTAGTGTTCCCAACTCTGACAGTGTCTTCTTCTCAGGCCTTCCTCTGAATGTGGGCAAGCACAGCCTCTACAGATGTTTATCTGAGAGATTCTATGAGACATGAAATCCTCTACATGTTCCTTGTGCCCTCTTCCAATCATTAACCCCACCCAAAGGTAATTACTTCCTTGACTTATATCATCACAGATTAGTTTCACCTATTTTTGAAATTTACATAAATGGAATTGCATAGTATGTGTTCTTTTATACCTAACCTCCTTTGCTCAAGATTTTGTTTTTAAGATTCATCCATGTTGTAACTAGTCAGAATATGTTCATTCCCACTGCTCAAGTACCATATTCCATTGTTTGAATATGCTACTATTTATTTACCCCAACTCCTAATGATACACATTTGAGTTATTTGTAGTTTGGAATTATAAATATGTTTTGGGCAGTACACGTTAGCCATAAGTTTTCTGTACACATAGTTTTGACAGATTCCGTGAAGAGTTTTATAAGCAATGGGTGGATGTTTCAGTTGCTCCAAATCCTTTCTAACTTTTAGGATTGTCAGTTTATTTTTTATTTTATCTATATTTGGAGGCCTGCAGTGGTATTTCATTGTTTCATTTGCTTATTGACCATTTGAATATCCTCTTTTGGGAAATGGTTATTCAAGGACTTTCTATTTTGAGCCATCTTTTTCTTATCAATGTGTAGATGCCTTTTTATATATTATGGATATAGTTAATAGCCATATATATATATATATATATATATATATATATATATACACACACACACACACACACACACACACACACACACATATATGTATATATATATACACACACACACAATATATATACATATTGTAAAATACCTTCTCCTACTCTGTGACTGACTTTTTACTCTCTTACTGGAGATTTAAAAAATATTTTATATTGAGTAATTTCAGTCCTTAAATGAATTGTAAGGGCACCTGGGTGGCTCAGGCAGTTAAGCATCCGACTTCATCTTAGGTCATGATCTCACAGTCTATGGGTTCAAGCCCTACATCAGGCTTACTGCTGTCAGCCTATCAGCACAGAGCCTGGAGCCTGCTTCTGGTTCTGTGTCTCCCTCTCTGCCTCTCCCCTGCTTGTGCTCTCGCTCGCTCTCCGTCTCTCAAAGATAAGTAAACATTAAAAAAAATTTTTAAAGAGTTGCAAAAAGAGAGAGTTCCTGTATACACTTCGTTCAGCATCCCCTAATGTTAACATTAACATTTGAATAGTTCAGTTATAGAAACCAGAGTTTTAACATTGATATAATACTATTAACTGATTACAGATCTTTAGTAGAAGTTTACCAATGGTCCCACTAATGTTCTTTTCTGCTCTAGGATAAATTGCAGAAACCAACATTTAGCTGTCATATCTCCTTAGTTTCCCCAAATCTGTGACAGTTCCTCAGTCTTCTTTGTCTTTCGTGACTTTGAAACTTTTGGAAGGGAATTTCGCCAGTTGTTGTGTTGAATTTCCCTCAATTCTGGTTTGTCTGATGTGTTCTGATGATTAGATTGAGGATACGCATTTTTGGCAAGAACACCACAGAAATGATGTTGTGTCTTCTCAGTGCATCACCTCAGGAGATATAAAATGTTATGTCATCTTGATGATGTTAACTGATCATTTGGATAAGGGAGTGCTTGCCAGATTAATCTGTTATAAAGTTACTGTTTTCCACTTTATAATTAATAAGTATTTCCTGGAGAGAGGCTTTCAAATGATACAAATATCCTGCTCTTCATTACACTTTCACCCATTAATTTTAGCATCCATCAATCATTATTATCTGCAACAATTATTGCTTATTCCTATATCTGTCCAATTTTGTGTGTATACATATATATTACAAACCTTCAGTTCATATTAATATCTCTGTCCACAATTCCTTTAGCTTTCTCATATCAGTGTGTGGGACAGTTGTCTTCATGACTGGTCCTCTTGAAGCTCCCTCTCTAGGCAAACCGCTCTGCCATCCCCAGACTAGGGGAAGAACTTACACCATTCTGACACACCAGTTTAGACAGAACTCCAGTGATCCCTTTGCAAAATCCTGCCTGGAAAGTCCAGGAAATGTGGAAGTTGAAGAGGTTCCATCTCACACTCACTGTTGCTGCCTGGCATATTGGTACTCAACCAAAATTGAGGCACTGAAAACCCCAGAGTAATGGTTCATATACATCCCACAGATTTTCTCAAGGTCCTGAATGGAGACAAAGGAATAGCTTCAGCCACATTACAAAGCAACTGTGGTCCAGGACAGAAGGAAACTCCTAACTGTGACAGTTAAGAGACAATATACCATGTGGGCAGTTGCTTTTTCCTACTACTTCCTTGTTGGTGATACACAGATCAAGGTTCTTATTTGTCCATACAGCAGAGGCAATGTTGCCAAATCAGAATGTTGCCCAGAATGTTGCCAAATCAGAAAATCATTCTTTTTAATTTTTTAATGTTTATTTTTGAGAGAGAGAGACAGACAGACAGACAGACAGAACGCGAGTAGGGGAGGGACAGAGAGAGAGGAAGACACAGAAACCGAAGCAGGCTTCGGGCTCTGAGCTGTCAGCACAGAGCCCAACGCAAGGATCGAACCCATAAACTGTGAGATCATGACCTGAGCTGAAGTCACATGCTTAACCAACTGAGCCACCCAGACACTCCAGATAATCATTTTTATGTTTCCATGACACTCCTCCTCCGCAATGGCACGTACTTTCATAAATATCTAACCATAAAGGTTAGGAGGTAAATCAAATATAACTAGTTGATCACCATCACACATTAGCAATCCTATGTATGTATTTCCCGAAACACATACAACATTTTTTAAAGGTCATTTTAGGTTATTTTTTAGAAACATCTTCATGGTGGTAGAGTATAAAAGGAGATGCAAATAATATCAAAAGCATGCATAAGTAGTTAAATTTTAGACTCTCCTGGGTAAATTCATCAAACAAAATATATAACTACTCCATTTTCTGTAAGTAGCCTCTTATAATTTTTTAAATTAAAATAGTAGCCAGTTCACTCAATACTGTAACACAGTTTAGAGGACAAGTGCCCATGAGCATGGGTAGTCAGCTCTTGAGCACTTGGGGACTCTCCGGATTCATAGAATCTCTGCTTACAGGGACAGTTTACCAACTTTTTTGGCTATGATGGAATAAGCCTTCTTCCATACAAGCAGCAAGATAGGAAGGCAAACAAGTTTACCAGTAATGATCACGAAGGCCAACACTGATAAGAAAAATTGTTGTTGATGAAGTTTGGTCTTCATCTCTTCCTGATGGGCTGAGTTGCTAAAGGATGAACTCAAACTTCTGTCTCCTTAATTTAACTTGGTAGACTTTCTATCCTCTCTTCTAAGCAGTTCCTCTCATTTTCATCATGAATATGGAGGACAGAGGAAAAGCATTTTCTAAATTAAATACCCACAGAGTATATTGTATGTATTTCTAGCTGTATTTTTATGCACAAAAGCATGACTAAAAAGCACAAGGTTCTAAATAGAGATTCTAGGGCATTGATGAGCTGTTTACTTTCTCATGTCATCAATTATCATGGCCAATAAATCAATTGTACTGATTGGCTCCCTACAGCACCGTGTTGGATGTATTTCTTCATACATTGATACACTGCCATTTATCATTACTCTTTAATTAGCATTGTATGGCCACTTTCCAATGCCCAGTGAATTGGCAACGCTTCAAAAGTGAGCTAGAATCAAAATTTCCTGTATCTATTTTTCATTATTAATTCATTTACTTAACTAACATCGTTTCCATTTATTAACCTTTATTCTAAGCACCCTTCTAGGCTTTGTGGCAATTATATCTTAGTCCTTGCTTTCATGATAAGACAGAAATAGATATTATTCTAGCTAGTGTTTACAAAATGTTGTACCAGAAGCATGATAAGGTGGCATAGAGATGCAGGAGGAGGAATACATGATTCCATCTGAGATTGAGAAAGGTTCCATAGAGGACTTAACATCTGAGCTTATCTGTAAGAGGAAATCTGTAAGAAGTATTTGAACAGATGATATTGGGAAATGAAAGGATATTGGAAGATAAATGGAAGAGCACAGAAAAATATAAGAATATCAAAGAATGATAAATGGCCCAATTTGACTGAGGGGGGTATACTTAAAGACAAAAGATGTAATTTTGGAAATGTATGCTTGAGCTAAGTCAGGGAAAGCCTTGAGTGCCAGCCAAAAGGCTTGGATTTTGTCTTGCAATCTCTTCAACAAATAAAATCAACTTTCAAATTTTATTTACTTAAACAATTCTGACTGAAGATTTCCCATTTATTATACCTGCAATTAGTTCTTCTTTTCAAGAAAAAAATTGTTTTCAAAATGTACAGAGTTAATGTCCTACAATACCAATTGGATTTTTTAAATAAACTGAAATCTTGAATTTTCACGGAATCTTGTCTAACATTCTATGTTAGACAGCGACACCTAATGGTAATATGTTATTTTACAGCCGATTCTATAATCAGGAAGGACACCAAAAGGCCAAGAATGAAATTAGGAGAATCCTCCCAGCAGGAAGACTGCCCAGGACTACAGTCAGGGGTGTAATGAACTTAGGGCAGTGAGAAGAGATGCAGGGTGATTGGAAAGGGCTCAACATTTCCTGAATTACTAAGTTCCAACACAGCCCCAGTATCAGTCAGTAGTTGGGACACTCCATGACGGTGTTCCCTGAACCTGCCAGCTGATGACACGCGTAAAGCATTTTTGACCAAAGATAGTAAGAGAGTGAAAAATACACCTCTCTCTACTATTTGGTTCTTCCAGGTCCCCGGGTATTAATAAAAGCCTGCCAACAAGATAAACCCCAAGTGTCCAGAATCCGGCTGACACCACACACAACAGAAATTTCTAAGAACTGTCTTACATTCTGTTACTGGTGTCTTTCTGAAAAAAGATATAACACGGAAAAGTGTTATAAAATGCCTTCAGGGGCGCCTGGGTGGCGCAGTCGGTTAAGCGTCCGACTTCAGCCAGGTCACGATCTCGCGGTCTGTGAGTTCGAGCCCCGCGTCAGGCTCTGGGCTGATGGCTCGGAGCCTGGAGCCTGTTTCCGATTCTGTGTCTCCCTCTCTCTCTGCCCCTCCCCCGTTCATGCTCTGTCTCTCTCTGTCCCAAAAATAAATAAAAAACGTTGAAAAAAAAATTAAAAAAATAAAATAAAATAAAAAAATAAAATAAAATGCCTTCAGTCCCCTGATGTCACTGTTGTACCACCTCCAGTTCAGAGGCCACTGCAGCATCTGCCTGTCAAATCTTCATGCTGGAGGGTCTTCTCTTCTATGTCATCCGGCAAACAGAGTGGGGAGTGCTCTCAGCTAGGATAAACTCCCCCAAGTACATGTGCATGAGTAATCCAACCTCCTAAAGAGGAAGAAAATGTCACACTCACACATGACAGTGATACCACACGAAGCACATGTTCTCTTGCCCACCCCTAACACTGGCAAACTCAGGAAGAAAATGATCCGTTGTTTAAATGAACAGGAACTTAGTCATCACTTAGTCTCTGCCTGTGTTTAGCATGAAGACCTGTCATCACTCTGGGACTCCAGGCTGCGAATCCCACGCATCCTGGACTGGGGGAGAAAAATAAAAGTTAATGCAAAACACCTAGGTTATTTTAGGTTTTCAGTTTGTCAACATCACAGCCTTCCACTCACATTTTCAAGCACGACAAAAAAAGAAACACAAAATAATCCTATTTGCTTATATGATTCTAATTGGGTACACTGTATTTCAGCTTTTAGCTCGAGTTTTATAATTTTAGCTCACACGACTTTGAATTATCTTTCTAATTAAGATACAAGTTTCTGAAAACAATCCATATCCCTAAATGACATTAATTTAATGCCATGTATTGAATATCTGTTCTGTGTCATCACAGAATTAGGTCCAAGGAAAAGGCTGACAAAAAACAAGCATACTTTGCTTCCCACATCAAGTGTTTGTTTTACTCTGCATTTTCATCCTAAGAAAATACTCTTATGCATACCACATTTACTAAAATGTCTTAGTTGACTTATGGTAGATTTCTATCACATAATGGCTAAGATATACTTCTAAATTTTTCAGTTCCTATTGTTGTCTATATTGTAATCTCTCAAGAACATATTACAGGTGGGGAAACATCAGAGGAAAAAGATGTTCTAATATACCAGGACTATCCTAAGGTATGTGGCCTGAAAATGGACCGGCAAAAATGCAAATGGAAATTGTGTGCTGGGTCTGAAGGAATCTGATGATAGTGATCAGGGTCGATGGGCCCCAACTGCCTTTCCCAACCCCCAGAGGTAGGCAGCTAGTGTGGGTAGAAAGACCTGCTGTATCCCAAGGTGGTTCTGCCCACTAATGGCCCTGCACAGACAGGCCCCTTGGTGAGGTATGAAGACACTGCCAGTCAGGGTAAATTCTCCCAGGGAAGGAGCCTACCAGCTGCCCCACCACAGGTTCTTTCCAGCTGGTTGGAAGCCTGCCTCCTCCACAAGACATATCTTAAAGAGACTGCTCTCCTGCTTCCCTCACCTCTAGCAGAACAATGTTCCCATAGAGAATCACAGAAAGATAGTGATGTCTTTTGTTCACAAGTTTGTTAATTTCCTTTAGCATGAACCTCAAGCCCAATCTGTATTCTACTCTAAAACCACAGCTTGATAACATCCCTCATAAAATTAGATAATAAACAGCTACATGAAGTCCATACCACATCACTATCCTGCATCTACAAGAACTTTTCAACCTTTCTTGGCCACTTCGTAGTGCATACGCTTCTTACAAACAGCATATAGTATATTTTTTACACTCATTCTGAACTTTTCTGTCTTTCAACCAATGAATTTAGCCTATTCACATCTTACATGAAAGGAAATATGCACACTTTGCCCCTTTTGTCTGATTTTAGGTTTGCTGTTTATGATTATTATTGTGGATCCATCTGTCCACAGTGGCTTCCCAGATACACAATCAAGAGTAGCACCACCCAACAGAACATTCTATGATGACAGAAATGTTCTATATCTGTGCTACCCAATTCAGTAGTCCCTGCCACAAATAGCTATTGAACACCTGAAATGTAGTTAGTGCAGCTGAGAAACTGGAATTTTTATTTTATCTCATGACTGCAAATGGCCAGTAGCTACCCCATGAGATGGTGCAGCCTAGAAGCTTTGGTTAGGCTGGGGTGCTAGGTGAGGGTGGGTCCCCACTTGAGAGGCAGAGGCCTGGAGCATGGGCTGGGTGACTAAATCCAGTCTGCTTCGTTGGCAGCTCTGGAGCAGAGGAGGGTCTCCAGGTAGCAAAAAGGAGAAGAAAACTGCCATCTCAAGTAGGCTCAGGGTCAGTTTTCCAGATGTTCTCTCTGCAGACTCATGGCATCAAAAGCATTGAAATGTTCCATTTCCAGCACTCTGAAGATTTCCACAGCACCAGAAAACTCTCTCAGGCTTTGAGAAATCTCTAACTGTTCTCCTACTACAGATCCAGAGGAGCCAGACCCCTACCTGGTTGCACAATTGGCTTCCTGTTCTGGCTCCTGGCTCTATTCTAGAACCATGGCTCTCAAACTTCAGGAGAAAGTAGGATCAGGCAGTTCAACAGGAACAACACATAACAAGTGGACAGGCCAGCTCCTTTTCAAGAAGATCCACAGGCTTCTACTGGCTAGGCCCGAAAGAAGACACAAAAATCTATCATTTCACTCTAATCTTTGAGAAGACATGGGCCCTCCTCCATTTCTGTCATCATTCAGCTCTTTCCCCACAGGGGACTGGCAATCTCAAGGCTCTTTCAAGTTTCCTCCTTTAGTTGTTATAAACAACTATTCCAAGAGTCTCCCCCAACAAATTTTCTAAAAGTGTTGCACCTTTGCCCTGCGTACCTTCTAGCCAAATGACCAGAAAGTACTAAATGCTAGACCATCCTAGTCTGGGTCCCAGAAGCCTGTTCACTCAACATTGGATGAAACTTTCCTGAAATTTAGCTTTTCTTACATTACATTTAAAGTAATCTTTCCCACTTTTAACTACAGAACCACAGGTAACCAAACTCTGCCCTCTGTGGCAGCTCCCCACCTGTCCTCCTCCTTTGTTTGATATATGCCCTGTTTATTACGAGCATTTTAAAACTACAAGGACACTAAAGATCTTCTAGTCTAGGTAATCTTACAGGTGAGGAAAAGAGTCACAGGAAGGACAGAGAGAAGGCATGCATGCTGTCACTCTCCCATCCTACACACATGGCAGAAATCACTAATCAGTCAAAGAAATCTCTGCTGAACCCGTACGTGACCTTAAAATCTTTCTCGACAGAATGTTCCAGGCAGCCTCTTCATATTTAATCACAAACATGATTGGCATCACACATTAAGCCCATTTGTGAATGCAGTGTTAAATGATGTCAAAGTAATTTGTGGCAAAACTGAAACCAAGACCTGAACCCATGTCCCCTGTTTCTGGGGCCACTGACCTTTCTACCACATCACAATGCTGTGGTTCTGTTCGAATGTCATGCTTTACATTTTCCCAGCAAATATTCCATTTGGGTGTAAGTTTTCCAAAACACGTCTAATCATGTTATGTCTTTTAGCCTTTTTTTTTTTTGTTTTCTTGAATAAGTAATAACATTTACAGGGTTTCAAACTCAAAGCAATATAAAGGTATACCCTGAGAGGGCATGGTCTCACCCCATCACCACTCCAGCCTTCCATTTTTATTAGTTCCTTGTTTATCCTTCCAGGATTTCTTTGTGCAAATACAAGCAAATTGAATATATATTCTCATTTTCTGCCCTGGTTATACACAAAAGGTAGCATATTATATACAATTTTAGCACCTTGCTTTTTTTAACTTAATATATTCTAGAAATGGATCTTCCTGGTTTTATTTTTAGCAGGTACATAATCATGTTACCTTTGACATTTAGACCATTCAAACAAGATCCAATCTGCAGTACATGTCTTCTTAAGCCCTGCTTTTGTTTCCTCTTGGATTTGATGTCTCTATTCAGGCAGTTAACAGCTAAGTGGCCCTTTCTGCATAAGTGTAAAGATCATTCATGATCCTCCTCAGAATGCAGGTGAAGGTTTTCTACCATCCATCACATAACATGGCCAACATTTTTATTTTAAAATAAACTTTATTAAAACCACCCTCTTCTGAGAAATATTTTTTTTATCACAAAGGCACATATAAAGTATCATAGAGGCGTTGATAAAAGCTCAATATTCTGGAGTTGCCAAGTATAAACCTGGAGGCTTCAAAATTAATTTTAAGGACTGAGCCCTGGTTATTGGCCAACACACGGGTGCTCCTGCAACCTCTGTTTCACTACTAGAAAGCCAGGGACTGCTCTGGCTCCTGGGCCTTGGCAGAGCCCCTCTGGATCTGTGACTGCCCTGGAACTGACCCACTTAGACTGGGCTCTGATTAAATGGACCCCAAAGTGCTGGCCTACACTCTTCTGTCAATCGCCCTAAGTGAGCAGGCCTGATCCGTCAGAGGAGAGTGTGCAGTCTGGTCTGCGCAGCATCCTTGCACTTTCTGATCTTTATTACCTTCCATATAGGTACAAATCACCGGTGTGTTTTCCAGTTCCTTTCAATTGCCTGATAATAAAGAATGATCCCTCTCTCTCAGGAAGCCAACATTTCGATGGGAAAATAAATACTGAGGAAATTATACAAAGCAAAGGAACAGTCTGAAAGATACACATCCTCATTTCCTTCACAATACTTGCCTGGATGACAGATTTCATTCAAAAATTTGGAAAACCAATTTAGGCACAGTGTGAATGGAGACCATAGTAAAGACCTTGAAGCTTGGATTATTGATGCCAGAAAGGCCACTCCCTCCAAAAGGTGGGGACACTACATGGAGATTATTTCTGCCTTTTTCCTACCACTGATCCCCAGAGAGGGACAATCTGGAACTCCTGTAAGGCAGCATGTTGGCAATGTTTCTGTATTTGCATCCTGCAGGGCCCCAGGATGGGGCAGGGACCTGTAAGTCCACCTTATTGCTGGACAAGAATAGTAGCATTGGGGCTCCTGGGTGGCTCAGTTGGTTAAGCGGCTGACTTCGGCTCAGGTCATCTCACGGTTCATGAGTTCTGAGTTCGAGCCCCACATCGAGCTCTGTGCTGACAGCTCAGAGCCTGGAGCCTGCTTCGGATTCTCTCTCTCCCTCTCTCTCTGCCCCTCCCCCCTTTCTCTCAAAAATAAACATTAAATTTTTTTTAAAAAAAAGAATATTAGCCTTAACAGCACTAATTAGTAATTTATTTCTTCCTCCTATTGCTGAACATTTAATGATCCAAATCTTGGGAGGGGGAAGAGTAGTCATTGTTCATTGCTGGACGATCCACCCTGACTTTAGAAGTTGCTGTTGTTTTTACATTACTCTCAAGTATTATCATTAAGTTGTGAGCAAAACCAATTTTCTTAATCATCCCCAATCTCCCCAACCCTTCTTCACTAGAATAATGTCATCAACAAGCTGTACAAATCGGGCATCTGAGATTTAGTTGAATTAGTAACACCTCAAAGATCATTTATAGCTGCAGCAATCAGCCACCATTTCATCTAATTAGAGAGCAAGATGATTTCCCTAAATCCTCACTAATATTTCGAGTTGACAAACAATGAAGCAATCCCAGTAAAGAGAATAAATGAGTTTCATAAAGCCACTGCTTTTTTTGCTCCCTCAATAACCTGACCACTAGGTCCCACGTGCAAACGTAAGTGTCGAGAACTGAATATGTAAGCATCTGTCACAACAGTCATTAGCCAAGAAACCTCCAAAGAAACCCCCTGAATCATCTGAAGCACTTAAACTCTAAGGTCACCATCTACCAGGAACATTGCTACTGCTTCTATGCGTAAATTCTCAAAACACTCAGGCACAGAGACGACTGTTGCTTGCTCCTGTATCATGAGAATACTTAATAAGTATTTACTAAAGCTAATTTCTGCCAATAACTTATGGCTCATTCCCCAAAGATGTTATTTCTCAAAGATGCTATGAAGCATTTGAAAAGAGTGGTCAATAAAATTTTATAGGGAAATGGTGACCTGACTAAGCCTGCTCTCGCTTAGTAAATGACAATGTTTTTCATGAGACAACATCTGTAGATATGTCTATTTCAAACATACATAAGGATATTAAAATAAACATAAAATTATGGACACAGTGTTGGTGAGTGTGCTCCATAGGAACAAGATGGGAACTAACATAGCAAATACATAGAAAAGGAGATGGAGAATGGAGACAAGAGTTGAATGAAGAGAGGGATGTGAATGGAAAGAAGACAAAAATGAAGAGAAAGGTTAAGGGAGAGAGAAACTGCTGAGGTCAGCTTGACAAATAGCATGTGACCACTTACTGCTCCACAAGGGGATCTGATAGGTCAGCCCTTGGGGTGATTGAGTGTCTTGTGAATGCACCTGGCTTTGTCCCAAAGCTCTTTATGCAGTGACTCTGGTAGGTCATAATACACCTCAGCTTACCTGGCAACATTCTGGAGGATAAAGGGAGAAGCTGTATTGAAGAAGCAGTAAGAAAAGGGGTGTGCAGTGGGATGCTGGAAAATTCTGGGTTTCCTCTCCCTAAACCGAAGGTCAGGCAGGGTCCCCTAACCTCTGTCCTCAGCAAAATTAAGTATGTCACCCAATCCTGCCATTTGCAACAAGAAGAACACAACAGGCAGAGTTTGCAAATTGGTTCCTGGAAACTTAAAAATGTCTAGTAATTTATTTTAAAGTTAACTCATTTTGAGGTGTGCAAACTTACATTTCCTAGAAAGCTAGAACAACAACTAAACCCCTTGATTTTCTGAGGACCAATAATACAGCTTATTAAGGCAAATGTCAGCATAGCAAAGAGGACCTGCCTATTGTTTTCTCTCTGTGTGTATGTGCAAATAGCACCCCAGCAGGGGTCTGAAGAGCTGTTTAGTTTTCAACAAACAAAGGTGATGGCTATGAAGTGGGTGGAGCCAGATCTGAGCTCTACCATATGGGACTCTTGGGTTCCACACATGTTCCCTGACCTCTAAACCACACATCAGTCCATCCTTTGTACTCTGATTAATTACTGAACTATATTTTTCAAACTTCACAGATATTTGAGAAGTGCCAAGATGCTGAAGAGCAAGTCAGGGGGTCCTGCCTTCCTTCTGCTAGAGGGCTGCCTGCCTGTGTGAAGCCTTCTCTAACTTGGTGGAACCGAGGACCTATTTAATAGCTAACATTTATGAAAGACTTAACTATGTGCCACACAGTGTTCTGAACACTGCATGTGAATCAACTCGTTTAGCACAACTACTATGAGAAGTAGTTATCCCTTTTTACAGGTAAGGAAACTGACTCTTAGGCTGGTTAAGTGGCTGAAGGCCTCACCCTCACCACAAATGAGTGGGCGGTGTCTCAGTGTGAACTATGGCTCAGCCTGTGCTTCCCTCTGTGACATCCAGCCACCTTTTGCCTGACTTGCTCTCCTTTCTTAAATCTGCTGATATTTTTCTTTAACTTCATAGTCCCAAATGCTTGGTGAAAATATGTTTCATCATTGCAATTTTCTACTAAATTTGTACTTTTTCCCAAATGTTATTGTGTCTTTCCAGTATTTCATTCTGTTTTTTATTTTAAAAAAATTCTCATAGGGCAGGTTACAGGATCTCCCTCTTTCCTATCACAGCCTTTGCAAACAAACTTAACCCCAGAGATAACCAGGGTTGGAAGTTCGGGGAGGTGGTGTGCACCCTTCTATGTATTTGTTGTATTGTACCTAAGTACTATATATGGCCATTTATTTATTTAAGTGCCCACAAACAACCTTTTTAAAAATTTTATTTATTTATTTTAAGGGGGGAGGAGTGGAGAGAGAGGGACAGAGAGAATCCCAAGGAGGCCCCACAGTGTCAGCACAGAGCCCAATGCAGGGCTTGATCTAACGGACCATGAAATCATGACCTGTGCTGAAATCAAGAGTCGGACGCTTAACTGACTGAGCCACCCAGGCGCCCCACCACATTTTTAACATAAAAGGATTATACCCAAGACACGGTTCTGCAACTCATTATTTTCAGTAAACAATAGGTCTTGAAGCTCTTTTAATTCCTATGTGTATAGATATGTTTTTCTACTAAGAGATGCAAATAGTCAAATGTCAGCTTATCCGAGGGCATCCCTAGCTATCTGATATAAAATAGTGCCCCACTCACCTCTGTCATTCTCATCCCTTACTTTGCTTGATTTTCTTCTCAGCTTTTATTAAACCCAGATGTATATTGGTTTGTTTATTATCTATCTCCTTCCACTATGAGAATAGGACTTTGTGTTTACGGTTATATCCCCAACCCATAGTGTAGCGTTGGCACCTAGGAGGCACTCAAAACATAGTTTTTTAATTAATGCTGTGAGATTACTCTTCAAAAAGAGTATCAAATTACATAATCACAATAGTGTATGCATGCCCATTAGCCCACATACCTACTAACATTATATATTATGAGATCTTTTAATTTTTGTTAATCCAAGAGTTTATTTTAATCTACATTCCCAGGAACTTGAGTAAATTACCTGTTCAAATACTTTTTCCTTTAGTAATTGGATTTGATGTCTTTTTATTTATGTGTAGGAGCTCTTTATACATTGATCTTTTGTATCTTACATGCTGAAAGCATTTTGTCTTAATCCGTCCCTTGTGTGTTTCTGGGTGGCACAAAAAATTTGACTGGCTCCCCAAGAAGCTCTGCTCCTAGGTGGAGACCAGAAACTCTATGGACTTGACACCACCACAAATTGGCTTGTTCCAGATAACCTGGACCTTCCAGAACCATTCACTCAGTGTCTACCATTCACTGAGCCCTACCCTCAATAAGGAAGATTCCCCAGATTGTGCCTCCTCCAAGGCTTTGCCAAAGAGCACAGTGTTGAATTAGCTGCTGTCCAGCTCTCATCAAGTCAAGATAAAACATTTAAAGAATATGGTTGGAGGATACATTGCCCATCCAGGCCTTTATCTACTCTATCCAGCCTAATTATCTGAGAGCTGGATTCTTGGCCTCTGCTCTCTTAGAGTCACACTAGCTGACCTCCACTTATCCAGTTTGCTGATTAACAGATGTTCCCCATTCCCTCTGAAAATGCACTGAGGAAAGCACATGGCCAGCTGAATGCTCGCAGCTAGCAAATCTGGGCATTTCCGTCTCCCCAGTTATTCGTTTGGGAATAACTTTGTTTTCTTGTGTTGCGAATAGTTGTGTTAACTTGTGCTGCGAAAAGTTGTGTTTTCTCTCAAATCTATTTATACTAGTTATTTTTGTTATTATAATTTACAATTTGGTTAAATATTATATAAAGTGATCAAGATGCGGATGAAAAGAGATCAGTTGTTTCTGTGAAAACTTAGTGGATTGCTTTCGATACGCTCAGTAAATTAGGTGCTAAAAATTGGTGTCACACTAGATTTATATTAGACAACTGTAAAAAATTGGGAAATTTCCAAAAATGTAGAAATTCAGAATCATTCCTCATTCAGGTTGCATTGTAAAGAAAAATCCCTGGCTCTACATCAAAAAACGGCTAAATGACTACACCTTTAGTTATAATAAAATGAATATCATATGCATCTTTCTGATTCCCTGCTTTTATACATTTCTCTAGTAGCTGACCTACTCAGACTGCACTCTGCAGATGGCAGCAGCAGCAACAGCAGAAGCTTACTAAAAATGCAGGACAGCAAGCCCACCCCAGACCTTCTGATTCAGGATCTGCATTGTAATAAGTTCCTCAGGTGATTGTATGCACACTGCAATCTGAAAAGCACCAATCTACAGAGTATTTTTCCTCTGGTTTTATAAGGGACATTAAAATGAATATGTGGAGTTAAAGAATTCTCTACATACAATTCAGTCCATGTCAAAAATTTCTTTTAAATTTGATGCTAAGAAAAGCTTTTAGAACTGACAGTTTCTTCCTTGCAGACCGTGATAATTATAAAATCAGTCTTACCTCCCTTTTTGCTTTGACCACAAGGAAGCTGATAAACAGAGCTTCTACTCGGCTGTGTCATTTGCTCTCATCTTCCTATTTTAATTTGTAATTCTTTTAGTGTAGCAGTTTCTATTATGTTTTATTATTTCATTGTAGATGTTTCTTCAAATTTATTTACTCTATGCTTTTCCTAGTATCATTTATGGAGAAAGTGGGAAGAGTAAGGAATAGACACTCCTCAGTCTAGCGCTGACGAATTGAATTTAATCTGATCTCTACCTACCTTCCCAACCTCAGCTCCTGTTCCCCACATACACAGACATCATATTCTAGCCGAACTCCTGACCCTTTTCCATTCGCCATTCTCATCCTTTTTTCTTGAACTCTCTTTGATCTTTCGAAGTTCAGTCCAGAATTTACACCTCC
Organism: Panthera pardus; assembly: GCF_024362965.1. NCBI lineage: Eukaryota > Metazoa > Chordata > Mammalia > Carnivora > Felidae > Panthera > Panthera pardus. Next base: position 79,349,365 of record NW_026526810.1, on the reverse strand, counting down.
CTTTTTAAAGGTTTTCCCTGGTCATCCTGAAGCAGAGATTCTTTTCCCTCTAAACTCTAAAGGGCCCTCTGTTAGTGTTCCCCAATAGAAATTCACATTTAGCCAAATGTTGTGTCTATTTGCATATGCAGCTTACAAATGTACTTTAAGGGGAGGGAACACATATCCCTTGGGTACCCTGAAGTACCTACTACACAATAAATGTTATATCAATGAATGAATAAATAAATGTGTAGTAGAATGAATTAAGTACATATGATGAGAATTTCTTGTGGTTTAAATTAAAAAAAAAAAAAGGTTTGACAAAGTAGCCAATCTTGTCAGTAAAATAACCCATTATTTTTATTTTCTACTTTACTCATCATCCAAAGGAACACATAACCCAGGATTTGGTTGGGCATCTGAAAAGTTTACTGAATATTTATAAGACAACAAGCATGAATGATGTGAATTTTAAGTCAAGCCAAGTGAGTGTTGAGATGGGCAATAGGGTGAGTCAGATGTCTGCATATAGAATTTGGACAAGTGATGGAAGATATATCCATTTTTCCCAAATCACACTGCTTACTTGCGACTTCTGGAACCATTTTTTTTTAATTTTTTTTAATGTTCATTTATTTATTGTTGAGAGAGAGAGAGAGAGAGAGAGACAGAGCACAAGCAGGGGAGGAGCAGAGAGAGAGGGAGACACAGAATCTGAAACAGGCTCCAGGCTCTGAGCTGTCAGCACAGAGCCCAATGAGGGGCTTGAACTCACAGACCATGAGATCATGACCTGAACCGAAGTCGGAGGCTTAACCGACTGAGCCACCCAGGTGCCCTGGAACCATTTCTAAAGATTCACAGGCCTTTAGCCAAGACTTTTAGGGCCAAAATTTCCCCCACAGACTATCTCACAAGGATCTGCAGCAGAATAAGGTAATGTTGATTTTGGTGGCTGAGAAGCAGAGCAACATAGCAACAGACACACAGTCTGGCACACAGCCAGGCAAGAAAAGGGGACATCTGTGTGCAAGCCAAAACGCCCCACTGACCTTGAGCTGAAGGGATGAGGCTCTGGCAAGGACCATTAAAAGGTTCACACTCCCTAAGTAGAGAATAAACTATACATACAAGTACAGGGGTGTGGCCCAAGCCACAGTCACCAGTCTGGGGCACAGCAGTGATTAACTAAGTCAGATTTCTTAGGGGACATAGGGAATAATAAAGTTTATCAGTACTCTCTTCTATTGAGATCCGTACAATACTGTCTGACAGAAATATAATGCAGGCTACAAAAGTAATTTTAAAATTTCCAGTAGTCACTTTAAGAAGTTAAAAAGAAACAGATTAACCTAATTTTAATAATATGCTCAAAATAGTAATAAACTACATTTAACCCAATATACCTAAACTATTAGCATTTCAATATTTAATATGTCATGTATTTTTAAAATTATGAATACGATGTTACATCCCTTTTATATTATTAAGTCTTTGAAATCCACATCTCAGTTTGGGCTGGCCACATTTCAAGCACACAATAGGCACCTGTGGCTAGTGGTTACAATATTGGACAGTGCAGACTTTAGGTCCCAAAATACACAAGTGGTGAATGAAGCATCTATAAACAATGGGAGAAGTCCTGGCTTTGTGGACCAACGCATCTATCTTGCATTGCTACTCTTTGGCTTCTTAGTTAGCTCTTGGCACTCGAAAGGCCATCTAACCTCTCTGAGGCTCTCCTCATCAGGAAAATGTTGATAAGTAACCTCTGCATTTCAAGTTTGTTGAAATGAATGTATGCAGAGTACCAGGTGTCATATAGCCCCCTGTAGGACACTCAGTAGTGACAATGTACTGATAACATATCAAGAAGGACTCTGATGTTAGCTGCAGTGAGAACAAGAGATAGAGCCTTTCATTTTTCCTGATTTAAAATCATAATAATAGAAGAGAGTGTCTCATCCTAATTTTTTCTAACTTTCAAGTATGTTGTTCCAATAGACTGTATACCTTTGATGAAAATACACAGATTGGAGGAATCCATATGTTGTTACATTATCATCTTCAAATCAAAGAGTCAAAACATTTTGAATGTCCCACGAGACAACAATTGGAGAAGTTGGAAAAGAAATACATTTCACCAAGACATGTTTCACCTCATACCATTACTCACACAAAATGATTTCATAATCAAGAAATTTAAAAGAAAGTGCTATTGTCAGGTGGCTAAATAAAATACCCAAAAGCGTTCAGACTGCTTGGGACCCAAGTCACTACTGAACTTAACATCTCATGTGCTTAATTGTCCTTTTTTCTTTGGCCCTTTGTGGGTGTAGTTGGGGTCTTGGGAATCCAGTGCACATTTTTACTTGTTAAAAAGTAGTATTGGAAAATGTCTCAGAAGAAGGGGAAGTGAGTTTAGGCATTCAGGAAGTAGGAAGTATTCTAGAAGCGGAGAGTTGCTTTATGTAGATTTTAATGAAAAACAAAAAACAGATTGTCAAGAGACAAATTGTGAAGAGACAATTTTCCTGGCCTTAAGCAAAAGGAGAACAGAACCAATTTGGTAGACGGAAGTGGAGCTTGGACAATATAGGAATTTACTGTCCTCCAGAAAACTCTAAGGTCAAAATAATTACTAGAGAGCCTGGGGAAGAATATATGTTATGAAATAAAGACACAGGCTGCAGAAGGGCAATTTCTCAAATCACTGCCAAGGGGAAAAGGGAATAGTTTTCAAAGGCCAAACAGAGCAGGAAAGTAAGAATGTGAAACTAGAGGGGAGATACCAGAACATTTTCCTGGAAGGCAAGAATAATTAGAAAACAACAATAGTTTCTCCCTCCAGAACAGAAACATAACTTCTAGGATGCACCTATAAGAACCTGGGTCAAAATCACTGCAGGCCTTAGAGAGGTCAGATGTGAACTGTGGCTAACCGCTTTGATACATGTGAGAAAGAAGGGCTGGAGTACACTGGAGGCAGAGTGATACACGAAGTTGGAGGATACACAAAATCCTGTCTGGTAAAGCAAAGAGGAATCTCACTTATGAAGCCTTTTAGGACAGGATTCTTGTAGGCTTCCATTGTTCACTGGTAACTGTTAAATATCCGTTGCATTCCCTTCTCCAGCTCTCCACCCTTCAGCTTTTCTTTTTCTTTTCATGGTTGCCATTGACAACAGGTGAAGCACCAGTTCTTGCCTCCTAAGAATGAGGAAATTCTACAGACCCAACATATCAAATGGTTAGATTAAAAGATAATGCTGGGGAGAGGGTAGAGAAGACACCTCGGGAAAAATTTCTTCTATTTAGCAAAATTCAAAATAGTATTTCTGTAAGATTGATGATTTCATACCTGTGTTGTTTTTTTTTTCTCTAGGAAGTTTTGAACTGACACAAATTTTCCAAAAGACTTGTAAAATTTGTTAGCCATGCTTGGAACAAGTTTTACCACATGACTTCTTCAGGTCAAAAGCAGTAAAGTGTGGCTCCTACAAAGGAACTCCTATTCCCTCATGCTGTTTGGCACAGGACACCATATCGTGCCTCTGCAGCCCCACAGGATGAACCCAATATGAACTCTCCACATAGTCTCACTCTGCCATGTTTATAATCTACACTTACCACAGTGTCATGCCTTTCAAAATTGCCCTGGGTCTTTTTGGTAAGTTTTTATCTTTTGAAAAATCTGAAATCAGTAGAGGAATACACCACCTACACCGGTGACTTTTAAACCTATTCTTTGCCTTGACCCACAGTACAAAATGATTTTTATATCTAGACCCTACACACATATTTATAAACTACACAAAAATATTCACAAACTGAATCAACAGCATCATGAAACAACACTTTCTTAGCCCAATACACTCTGAAATTTCAATCCCAGCTCTATTTTATTAAAAAATAAATAAAACAAACTTACTATTGCCTACTCTGTTGATCACTGCCCGTTAGTGGGTCATATACTTGTTTGGAAACCACTGGTGCAAAGGTTGAGATTTTACTTCCAAAGTTGCAAGGTCTTCCACAGTCTGGTCCCATCTCCCTGTTTTATATGAGTTCCCACTCCTCCTAACACAGCTTTAAAAATAATATAATAGCTTCCTTTTATTGGGCACCTACATTATGACAGTTTCTGTACTAGAGACTATGTACATAATATCTAATACTAATAACCCTGTGATGAGAGTATGACTTCCCCTCAAATGACAAATGAACAAACTGAGGCTCAGGGAAATTGATCAAGAGAGCGCCTGAGCTAGAACTTGCACTAAAGTAGATGTAATCCCAGAAGCCCTTCTCTTTCCACTGGAACACAAAGGCCTGTAAGTGGATGTATCTCCCTACTGTCCCTCCACTCATTCTGCCTGGAGCCCACCCATGTTCATGCTGTTCCCCTGTCTAGAAAGCCCTTCCAGCTTCTGCTTCTGGCAGTTCACACCTGCATACTCATATTTCTAGACTCAGCTCAAACTCTGCTTTTTCTAAGAAACCATCCAAATGACATTTTACTCCCTTCTAATTCTGGTAGATAGTAAATCTCAGAGCTTAGAGCTCAAGCCCTGGAAACAGACTGCCCATTACAAATGCTAGTTCAACCACTTAGAGTCTGGTAATGGTATTAACCAACTGTGTCTCCATTTTGACTTCTGCAAATGGAGATAATTATTGCTCCCACCCTTTAGGATTGTTGGCAGGATAAATGAGTTAATAGACATAGAGTGAATAGTAAAGAAGCTGGTCCATAGTAGCTTCATCATAAATGTCATTATTATCCAGTGGTATCACAATGAGACGTCCTATCCCTTAATTATTTACTCAATATGTATGTATCTTACTTACCTGACTAGAATGTAGGCTCTTCTTGGGCAGGACTGCACCACAGGTATATTTATTGCTATATCCCAGAGTTACATAGCACTGGGTATGCCATATGCATTCAACAAGTCAGAATTGGGCATTTCAAAACTGGCCAATGCCAGATGAAGAACGTTTTTTTTAGCAAAGGGACAGCCAGTGAGGAACTGCTAGCCTTCATATTTCTGAAGGTAAATACTGGTGACCTTTGGAGATAATTTTGCTTTGGGAAGCTCACCAGGATGGTTTTTAAGGACCGCACGTAGAAGTGCTCTTGGGAAAATCTGTGGTGCAGATGCCGCTGTGCTCTGTTTGGTGACTGAACAGAAATAAATTTCATAGATTATGTACTGAGACTGGGAGGTGCAAAAATTTACATCTCTTTATTTTTCCAAAAGCGATGTTATTTTAGCTCTTGAACCTTTGTTTCCACTTGATTAAGTTTACTTGGTCTCTTCAAATTTAAAGCTGCCATTCTAAATGTGATTCTCTTCCCCTCACTTTCTTTTCTCTTCCTCTTCACTAGAATAGTCTAACTGCCTAAGCCCAACTTGCTTAGGAGCCCCTTGCTCTGTCTTGGGGCAAGGACAGAACGAGAAAGAGGCCAATAAATTCTGGACGTTTTTGCACACCCAGGTTTTAATAACCTGTGAACATGGCTCTAAGAGGTCAGTGTGTTATATGGGCCTCTGCAGAAAATAGGACATTTTAAGTTCACTCAATATAGCCATTTCCTTTGCCCATGGTTTTCTTTTAACTTCACCCAGTTTGGTTCATTCTGCAAACCCCTGCCCCCCACAATAAGCACCTTTCTATAAGGAAGTGATAGCTACAGCAAAGGGACAGACCTCCAGCCTGGCTGACTTTTGCCACCAGTCATATTGGAAACACTTTTTTTTTTTTTTTTTTTTTGGTACACAGAAGCATGAAAGAGCAGACACAAAAAAAAAAAATCACAAAGAGAAATCTCATAGGAAAAAGTATCAGGAACATCTAAAGAAAACCACATATTTTACTGTACTTATTAATTTTTCCAAGAAGTGACAGTGTGAAATCCCTTAGCTATCTGCCATACCGAAAACATTTCTGTTCCATTAAAAATGCCCTTATTGATTTTGAGAGCACCCAAACACTGGCCTCCCTTCTAGAATTTCAACTGTTCAACTGTTAAATGCTGATCCACAGAACATGGTTCTGCACTCTTGCTCCCATATTTGCTAGTCTGGTTCAAGTAAGATTGGTGGGTAAAAAGGAAATATGGACAGAAATGACAGCTCCCTGGAAAGCAGCATATTTTTTTTCCTAGAAAGTGACTTGAATAGGCTTCAGCTGAGGGATAAATCATCCTCAAACTCTGCCTGCTCCATTGATGGCTCAGGGAAAGTTCTAAAAGGGCCTAGACAGTCTCTGGTTGCTCAGAATTCTTGGGAGTTATGACCTGTCATTGTCTGATTTCACTCCAGAATCTCTCAGTGTGTTATATGGCAAGTGCTTATGTTAGCACTAGTAGAAATGTGTAAATCAGTATACAATCAGCCAGCTTTAAGATTTTACATCATTCTTTGAAATATTGGTAGCAGACTAAGATTGCAAAATCATATTCCTGGCTTCAACCCAAAGCAGTAGGTACTGGTGTGGTCAGACTAGTGCTAAATAAGTTTGGAGAAATTTATTTTAGGGACTACACACCTACTTTGGTTTTTGTTCTGAGACTGGTTCTCCCTGGCTTCTTGGGACATCTGTGAAGACCAGACTGCTCCCACCAGCCACAAGCTCAAGTGGCCGATCAGTTTGACCCATTGCAAACCAACTTAGCTGTCCATTGGGGCTTATGACAAAAATAGATGTTAAGTACTACATGTCAGTATTACTTATGAAAAATAGTTACATATGTTAAGAAATCTTAAATAATGTATTTCACTAATTAAGCAAGTTTTCAGTAATAACAATACAGAAAACTGGACAAAACTTAATGTCTTTCTGACTCACATGAACTTTATTTTGACTTCTCTTTCTCACAGTCTCTACAATATTATTTTATTTTTTATATATATAATTTGTTGCCAAGTTAACCAATCTACATAATTATTTTAAAAGTAAATTCCATTTCCAATAATAAATTGATGTTATCTTTCCTCTACCCTGCGGAAAGCTATAAAATCAGACATGCCTGCTAGTTAGTTTTCAGAGTTCCTAGGTAATCCACCTGTTCCTTCTAAAATAGTATGGAGTACTTCTTCCTGAAGTAAAATCTTTTTTTTAGCAAAATCATACTTTTTAGATTCTTCTTGTCAAAGCAGAGTTCTCCCTTTGAACTTCCCTTTCCAGTAATTATACCCAGGGATAAACTGGCACCAATGTCTCCTTTAAGCTTAGAGAAAACTACCCTTAACTTTTATACACCAGAGGCTTATTTTCACAGAATAAGCGCCATTTGATACAGAGTCAGAATACATTATGGGGACTATATCAAATTTATCCACTGAAGCTTTGGAGCAGGAGTTGGCTGGGGTGCGTGGGAGAGGACCTATTTCAGGGAGTTGATGAAATATAGGTAGCCACAATCTGTAGTACTGTGCTCATGGAAATGAGGAAGGAGGAGAACTGGGTGTCTTTTTCCATTTTACTGGGTGCGGTGGGATATAGTCTGTTCCCGAACCCCAGCCAAAGCAGTTTAGCTCTGTGGGAGAGGTCACCACATTGCAATGAGAGAAGGAGGGAAGGAAAGTGATGAGCCATTCCAAAGGCTCAGAGACCACACTTAAATCAAAGACAGGTACTCCCCCAAGCTGGTGTCATGGCCGAGAGATTCAGTTCAGCTTCAACCTGTATGAACAACAGCATGTTGGTGTGAATGATAAGTTCATTTCATGTCATTCTCGGGTGTTCAAATCTTCAGTGGCTCCCTTTGTTCTCATGACAAATCACCAAGAAGTTCCAAGTCCTATTGAACCTGCAGATTTAGCCCTGACATAGCTCACAGTCACTCTATCTTTGTGCTGCAGCCACAGTCACCTTCCTGGTGCTCCCCTCAACCCCTGCTCCTCTCAGGACCTCCTCTGACTAAAATGCCCACCCCACCCCCCAACCCTTCACCAGTTCCAATACCATTTAAGTGTCATTTTTACCTAGAAGCCAACCTGATCTTCCATCACCTTATACTTTCTCTTTAGGTACTTGTCACATTTGCTATTATATCATAAGTTGTTTAATAGCTGTCTTCTGCATTAGACTGGAAGATCAATGAAAGCAGAAACTAGATCTGCCCTCAATTCTCAGCATCTAAGAGACTGCCTAGGTCAGAGTGGGTGCTCAGTAAACCTTTGCTGAACAAATGTCTGGGAATGAATGAAGTTGTGTAGGAACACATGGAGGACACCTCAGTTAGCAACATGTTGCATTTCTAGTATTCCCTAAAGCCCCCAGATTAATGTTTCCTAAATACCCATTGTAATTATAGAGATTTTATAAATTATAAACAAAATAGATCCTTACGGAATAATTTTAGTTTATCTTCAAAGCCAAAACGTAGCACTTATATTAATAAATGTGGGAGGTAAAGACAAAAAATATGTAGAATGATTATAGTACTGTCCCACAATTCATGTGCTATGCCTTTCCACCATTTGCCTAATGGATTAGGTTAATTTTAATTTAGTGGATTTTTAAAATTTAGAATTCCATGTGTGCTACCTCTTTCTTTGCTATTGTAGGCAGCCATCCTGGCTGAAATGGAGCAGAAAAAAGCATCTAGGCCAGAATTCATCATTATCAAGTAACAGGACTGGAACAGGTGTCAGAGTGATCAGAAATAATTACCAAGTAGGTAAGATTGATCCTGATTTTTTCTCAAAGTGTAGTTGACTTTGATCAAGAGCAGTGCTTCACAAACTTTTATGTGTATATGAAAGGGAATCTAGTTAAACTGCAGAATCTGATTCAGTAAATGTGGAGGCCCAAGATTCTGCATTTCCAACAAGCTCCCAGGTAATGTCTACACTATTCATTCAATTCATGCAGCAAGCAAGGGCCTATAACAGATAGAAATGGTCACAGATTGGCACAGATCAGAGGGCACAATCATGCCCTGAAGCAAAGGATCTTCTTCACTGAGAGGTAGTGTCAAAAGTGCCAAAAGTAACATATTTTAGTGGCCCCTTAGGCCACAAGAAGGGTGAACAGTAAAGATCACCTGTCACCAGCAGAGGGAAGCAGAGGGCAGGGTAAATAGCACAGGACTCCCCAACAAGCCAAACACCCCAAGGGTAATTCCAATAAAGCTCAAAACAGAGCATAGATGACAGGTGAGTTGGAGATGCAGAACACTGAGAGAGTCAGCAGCATGGAGCAAGGTTCGCATGGATCAGAATACATTCACACTGTACTTTGTAGCAGTGGAAGGAACACCCATCACAGACTCAGGAGACCTAAGATTCAATTCAGGCAGAAGCTGAAATTAATGAGTAGTGTCTTTGGGTGGGTCACTCACTCACCATCAGCTGGATTCCCATATCAGTAAAACAAGAAGTGTGCAGGGTGGTATCTAACGGGGGGTTTCAACCTTCACATTCTGTGATTAGTGCTTCTTGTTCAGACTCTGAGAAACCTGGGAGGGTCCCTATCCTATAGACAAAGGATGTCAGAGGGAGGACAAAATCCACGAAGAGATAGCCAATCAGCAGGAGGCAAAGCCAAAGGGCACGTAGATGGGCAGTGAATAGGTTTGGTCTAAAAGCCAGGCCTCTGTTGAGGCTGTGGGATTGTTATTGTTGGGTTTTTTATTTGTTATCAAAGATTATGTATAAATTGGTTTAAAAAGACAAATAGAGGGGGGAGGAACCAAGATGGCGGAACAGCATGGAAGTTTTTTGTGTGTCTCACGTCCATGAAATACAGCCAGACCAACACTAAACCATCCTGCACACCTAGAAAACTGATTGGAGGATTAACACAACAAACGGCCAACCTGAACCACAGAATTCAGCAGGTATGCAGCGCGGAGAAGTGAACTTGGGGAGTGAGAAGCTTTGGAGGGCAGGGAGGTGCTTTTGTGGGTGAAGAGAGGATGGAGATGGGGGGAGAATATGGGAAAAGCACCCCTCCCCAAAAGCAGCTAGAGAGAAAGTGGAAAATTGGAAACGGCCGCAGGGACTAAACTAAAAAGGGAGAAAGGAGAAAGGAGACGGTTTAAATTCCATTAAGACTGTAAACAAGGGGAGCGCAAAGGCTGCAACTCTGCAGCTCAATACCTGGCAGTGCTCCAGTGGGAAGGGCGAATCCTGAGGAGCAGAGTGGGGTCCGGGAGGTTCTCAGGCCACACGGGGAAAAGCGGTTCCACTGCTGGAAGGACATTTGGTAGAGTCTGTTGAGGCCACCTGGTCCCAGCAGACCCCAGAAAATGGCCACATTCACTGGTGCTGGAACAAAGTCGTTAAGGGTGAAGCCTGGTGCCTGATGTGTGTTGTGATTTTCCGTAATCCCTGAAAAGCTGCTGCTACACTGTCTCCAAAACTTTTTCTGGGGCGCACTGGCACCTGGCCACAGTCTCGGTGCACCGGCAGCAGCAGGGTCCAGCAAGCGTTCCTGGGCGCAGCTGACATTCGGCCATTGTTCTTTTGGCCATTACTCATTCGGCCGTTGCTCGGTGAGACCCTCCCGCAGAGGGGTGGAGCAGGTCAAAGCCGCAGTCCTTCGGAAGTAAGGGATCGGGGAAAACAGCCGCATCTGAGACAACACTCGGGAGAGAGGTATTACTTGGGGCCTGGTCACAGAGAGTGAAAAGGCGGGGAGTGGATGAGAGCGGAAGACAGAGCATGGGTGCATGATTGCTGATCGGAGGGAACAGAGTCCTCATACTAGAGAGTGGGCAGCTGGGTGACGCCATTCTCACCGTTCTGGCGCATGCACATAAGCACCTACAGGTGCTGCAACACTCCACCCCAGTAGGCTAGCAGCGCCATCTAGTGGAGAACGGAGCTGTTACACTGAGCCCCGCCCAACTGGCCCAACCTCTCGCTCTTCAAGAACACAAGTCTCACCGCCTGCTTAGTTTATGGACTATAAAGCACTTCATAGTCTGATTTCTAGGGGAAAACAAAGTAATTTCAGTCCTATTTCAATCTGTTAGCAGGTCCATCTATGCAATTTTCTTTCTTTTTTTTTTCTCTTTTTCACTTTTCTTTTTCTTGAATACAGAAACAGAAAAAATTCATTTTTATTTTCAATTTTTACTAAAAATATTTTTCTTTAATTTTTTTACTATATTTTTTATTTTTGTGTAAACTTTTTCAAATTCTATTTTACTCCCATCATTTTATTTTAGTCTACTTCAGTGTATTCACTTTTCAAGTTTTCAGATGACTTACTTTTTTTTCTTTTTTCTTTTTTCTTTCTTTTATTTTTCTTGAATGCAGAAAGAGAAAAACTTCATTTTTACTTTCAATTTCTATTAAAATGTTTTTCTTTAATTTTTTACTATATTTTTTACTTTTATGTAATTTTTTTTCAAATTCTATTTTACTTCCATCATTTTATTTTAGTCTACTACAGTGTATTCACTTTTTCAAATTTTCAAATTATTTCCTTTTTTTTTCTTTTTTGTTCCTTTTCTTTTTATTGAATACAGAAAGAGAAAAAATTCACTTTCAATTTTTATTAAAAATATTAAAAAAATTTTTTTTCTACTTTCTACTATACTTTTTTTCTACTATACTAATTAAAAATATTAAAAAAATATAAATTTTTTCAAATTCTATTTTACTACCCTCATCTCATTTTAGTCACTTTGGTGTATTCATTTTTTCAAATTCTCAAATGATTTCTTCCCCTCCTCCCTTTTTTTTCTCTAACCTGTCAAACCACTTTCAACACCCAGACCAAAACACACTAGGCTCTAGCATCATTTATTCGATTTGTGTGTGTGTGTGTGTTTAATTTTTTAATTTTAATATTTTTATTTTAATTTTTTATTTTAATTTTTCTGCCTCAATAATTCCTTTTCTCCCTTCAAAATGACAAAATGAAGGAATTCGCCCCAAAAGAAAGAGCACAAAGAAATAACAGCCAGGGATTTAACTAACATAGATACAAACAAGATGTATGAACCAGAATTTAGAATCGTGATAAGAATACTAGCTGGAGTTGAAAATAGATTAGAATCCCATTCTGCAAGAAGTAAAAACTAGGCAGAATGAAATAAAAACTGCTATAACTGAGCTGCAATCACTGATGGATTCTGCAGCAGCAAGGATGGATGAGGCAGAACAGAGAATCAGCAATATAGAGGACAAACTTATAGAGAATAATGAAGCAGGAAAAAGAAAGGGAGATTAAGGCAAAAGAGCACAATTTAATAATTAGAGATATCAGTGACTCATTAAAAAGAAACAACATCAGAATCATAGGGGTCCCAGGAGAGGAAGAGAGAGAAATAGGGGTAGAAGGGTTATGTGAGCACATCATAGTGGAAAACTTTCCTAACCTGGGGAAAGACACAGACATCAAAATCCAGGATGGAGAACTATCTATCATAGACCATATACTGGGACACAAATCAGCCCTAAGTAAGTATAAAAAGATCGAGATCATACCGTGCATATTTTCAGACCACAACGCTATGAAACTCAAAATCAACCACAAGAAAAAATTTGGTAAAGGTAACAAAAACTTGAAGACTGAAGAACATCCTACTAAAGAATGAATGGTCTAACCAAGCAGTTAAAGAGGAAATTAAAAAGTATATGGGAGCCAATGAAAATGACAACGCCACAACCCAAAACCTCTGGGACACAGCAAAGGAGGTCATAAGAGGAAAGTATATAGCAATCCAGGCCCTCCTAAAGAAGGAAGAAAGATCTCAGATACACAACCTAGCCTTATGCCTTAAGGAGCTGGAAAAAGAACAGCAAATAAAACCCACAACCAGCAGAACACACGATATAATAAAGATTAGAACAGAAATTAATGCTATCGAAACCAAAAAAACACTAGAACAGATCAATGAAACCAGAAGCTGGTTCTTTGAAAGAATTTACAAAATTGATAAACCACTAGCCAGTTTAATCAAAAAGAAAAAGGAAAGGACCCAAATAAATAAAATCCAGAACGAAAGAGGAGAGATCACAACCAACACAGCAGAAATACAAACAATAATAAGAGAATATCGTGAGAAATTATATGCCAATAAGATGGGCAATCTGGAAGGAATGGACAAATTCCTAGAAACATATACACTACCAAAACTGAAACAGGAAGAAATAGAAATTTTGAACAGACCCATAACCAGTAAGGAAATCAAATTAGTAATCAAAAATGTGCCAAAAGACAAGAGTCCAGGGCCAGATGGCTTTCCAGGGGAATTCTACCAAACATTCAAGGAAGAGTTAACACCCATTCTCTCGAGGCTGTTCCAAAAAATAGAAATGGAAGGAAAACTTCCAAACTCTTTATATGAAGCAGCATTACCTTGATTCCAAAACCAGAGACCCCACTAAAAAGGCGAACTATAGACCAATTTCCCTGATGAACATGGATGCAAAAATCCTCAACAAGGTATTAGCCAACCGGATCCAACAATACATTAAAAAAATTATTCACCACGACCAAGCAGGATTTATACCTGGGATGCAGGGCTGGTTCAATATCCACAAAACAATTAATGTGATTCATCACATCAATAAAAGAAAGGACAAGAATCGTATGATCCTCTCAATAGATACAGAGAAAGCATTTGACAAAATACAGCATCCTTTCTTGATAAAAACCCTCAAGAAAGTAGGGACAGAAGGAGCATACCTCGAGATCATAAAAGCCATATATCAACAACCCAACGCTAATATCATCCTCAATGGGGAAAAACTGAGAGCTTTCCCCCTAACGTCAAGAACAAGACAGGGATGTCCACTCCCACCACTGTTATTCAACATAGTATTGGAAGTCTTAGCCTCTGCAATCAGACAACACAAAGACATAAAAAGAATCCAAATCAGCCAGGAGGAGGTCAAACTTTCACTCTTCGCAGATGACATGATACTCTATATGGAAAACCCAAAAGATTCCACCAAAAAACTGCTACAATTGATTCATGAATTCAGCAAAGTGGCAGGATATAAAATCAACGCACAGAAATCGGTTGCATTCCTATACACCAACAACGAAGCGACAGAAAGAGAAATCAAGGAATCGATCCCATTTACAGTTCCACAAAAAAACCATAAAATACCTAGGAATAAATCTAACCCAAGAGGTGAAAAATCTATATGCTGAAAACTATAGAAAGCTTATGAAAGAAATTGAAGAAGACCCAAAAAAACGGAAAAAGATTCCATGCTCCTGCATAGGAAGAACAAATATTGTTAAAATGTCGATACTACCCAAAGCAATCTACATATTCAACGCAATCCCTATCAAAGTAACACCAGCGTTCTTTACAGAGCTAGAACAAATAATCATAAAATTTGTATGGAACCAGAAAAGACCCCGAATAGCCAAAGCAATCTTGAAAAAAAAAAAAAAAAACCAAAGCAGGAGGCATCACAATCCCGGACTTCAAGCTGTACTACAAGGCTGTAATCATCAAGACAGTATGGTACTGGCACAAGAACAGACACTCAGATCAATGGAACAGAATAGAGAACCCAGATATGGACCCACAAACTAATGGCCAACTTATCTTTGACAAAGCAGGAAAGTATATCCAATGGAATAGAGACAGTCTCTTCAGCAAATGATGCTGGGAAAACTGGACAACGATATGCAGAAGAATGAACCTGGACAACTTTCTTACACCATACACAAAAACAAACTAAAATGGATGAAAAACCTAAATGTAAGACAGGAAGCCATCAAAATCCTCAAGGAGAAAGCAGGCAAAAACCTCTTTGATGTTGGCTGCAGCAACTTCTTACTCAACACATCTCCGGAGGCAAGGGAAACAAAAGCAAAAATGAACTACTGGGACCTCATCAAAATAAAAAGCTTCTGCACAGCAAAGGAAATAATCAGCTAAACTAAAAGGCAACCTACAGAATGGGAGATTTTTGCAAATGACATATCAGATAAAGGGTTAGTATCCAAAATCTATAAAGAACTTCTCAAACTCACCACCCAAAAAACAAATAATCCAGTGAAGACATGGGCAAAAGACATGAAGAGACACTTTTCCAAAGAAGACATCCAGATGGCCAACCGACACATGAAAAACTGCTCAACATCACTCATCATCAGGGAAATACAAATCAAAACCATGATGAGATACCACCTTACACCTGTCACAATGGCTAACATGAACAACTCAGGCAACAACAGATGTTGGCAAGGATGTGGAGAAAGAGGATCTCTTTTGCATTGCTGGTGGGAATGCAAGCTGGTGCAGCCACTCTGGAAAACAGTACAGAGGTTCCTCCAAAAACTAAAAATAGAACCACCCTACGACCCAGCAATTGCACTAGTAGCCATTTATCCACAGGATACAGGTATGCTGTTTCGAAGGGACACACGCACCCCAATGTTTATAGCAGAACTATCAACAATAGCCAAAGTATGGAAAGAGCCCAAATGTCCATCGATGGATGAATGGATGAAGAAGATGTGGTATATATATTCAATGGACTATTACTCAGCAATCAAAAAGAATGAAATCTTGCCATTTGCAACTATGTGGATGAAACTGGAGGGTATTATGCTAAGTGAAGTTAGAGAAAGACAAAAATCATATGACTTTACTCATATGAGGACTTTAAGAGATAAAACAGATGAACAAAGAGAAGGGAAGCAAAAATAATATAAAAACAGGGAGGAGGACAAAACAGAAGAGACTCATAAGTATGGAGAACAAACTGAGGGTTGATGGAGGGGTTGTGGGAGGGGGGATGGGCTAAATGGGTAAGGGGCATTAAGTAATCTACTCCTGAAATCATTGTTGCACTGTATACTAGCTAATTTGCGCGTAAATTTAAAAAAAATTAAAAATTAAAAAAAAAAGAAAAATAGAACTAAAAGGCTTATAACCAAAATATTCTCTTGTCCCCCTTATCTTCCTCATCCTTTTCTCCAGAAGCAATGTCTTTTAATTATTTCAGTGTTTCTTCCCCTATTCGCCTCCATATTTCCAAATGATATGTATAATATAATCCTGGTACTTGACTTGGTGGCCTTTGACTTGTTAATCTGGTGGATCAGGGTATTAATTCAATCCCATCATCTCTTCCCCTTCATTATCCTCCAACTATAGCGTATCTTATTTTTTAGATCATATCTATGTTCACTGTTTCTATTATAACTATATGACAGTAATATAAATATTATTCAAGTGAACTATTATGTCAGGTAACATACTGTGATTATACTTAATCTGTTGTACAACTATCTGTTTTTCCTGGGATTAATTGTCCTATTTTTCTAATTTACTTCGTTTCCTTTGACCAGTTGACTAAACTCCCCACTCTCTCCAACATCTCTATAAAGTGTCTCATAGACAGTTTTCTACATTGGAGAATTATCAGATTATTCTATTTCACATTTTTTGTGTTGGATACTGTTTCCTGAATCCCATTCTTCCTCCCAGGTTTTTTCCCCTCATTTTAGTGGAGCATATCTTCCTGTAGCAATCAAGAACCCTTATGTCAATGCCTCTCTGGTCATTGTGGTTGTCTAAGGCACATTCTCTGGTAGCTTCCTCAGGAAGAATCAGAGGGCCAATGCCTCTTAAATTATGGTATGGTCATGACAGCAGTTCTCAGCTCTTATGAAGGTAAGTTTACCTGGATATAAATTCCTTAGATTACATTTTCTTTCCTTGAATATTTTAACTATCTTATTCATTGTTGTCTGGCGTAATACATTGTTCTTGAACAGTCTGATGAAAACCAATTTCCTTTCCCTAACACAGGAATTGTCTTTTAGCCTGGATACCCCAAGAATTTTTTTCTTTTGATCTTTCAAGCTCAATATGATTACTAGACTATGTATCAATGTTGGACTTTTTTTTTTTTTATCAGTTTTCCCAAGTATTTTCTTTTTTAATCTGAGGCTTGAAGTCATCTTTTACCTCAGGAAAGTTTTCTTGAATTACAGATTTTAGGTTTTGTTGTACCCCATTTATTTAGCTTTCTTCTTTGAGGATTCCTATCATACATGTATTGGGTCTTTTTTACTTATCCTTATATCTGTCACTTTCTATCAAATCTTCTGTCTTCATTTTGATTGATTTTTAATTTTTTTTCCTTTTTCCTCTTCTGTTTCTCTAGAACAGCATCCATTGTGTTTGTTTTTATTTTCCTGCTAGTTTTGTCATTTCTGGAATTTTTCCTTTATTTTTAATTCTTTTCTAAGTTATGTTATTCCTCATTTAATGTTCCTTTTCTCCAATTATCTCACTTCTGAGTTTTTCTTATTCTTATTTATGTTGTTCTCTCATAATTTCTATCAGTGTTCTTTCAGCTTACTTTGAAATGTTGGTTTACAATTGTTATCTGCTCTGTGGGTATATTTTTCCAGAGTCTTGCATGAGTGAGGACGTCATTCTACTTCTTAGCCTCCTTTTTTGAATAGCTTTGCATTAATTCACTCACAACCTTTTTCAGCTGCTCATTTTTCAGACAGATGAATTTTGCTGTACTTTTAGGAAGTAGGGATGAGTTGGTAGCTTTCATAGCCTTAGAATTCCTTCTTCTGTTGTTTTAGAAGAGAAAAATGCACAGCCTTGAGATTTCTGAGATGTTCCTCCTCTGCTCCCCTCTCCCATTTTCATCAAGATTTCTCATTCTCATTTGCCAAATTATTTCTATTCTCGATTTTGACTCTACTCTTATTAGTTTCTCTTCAATGAAAAACTTTGCCTCTAATGCGAGCTTTGGGTTTTTAGTTTCTAGAGTTGGTAGAACGCAAACTACCTTAGACACTCTCCAATTAATTACAGTTTCCAGCTCAAATCACAGATGGAATTCAGACTCTAGATGAGAAGTCTAAACACTGGTCTTTCCACCACATCTCCCTGTAAATCAGAAAGGCATGGTGCTGGTTCCGCTCTTTATCCCGTTCTACTCCCAGTGTTTCTTGAGTATGTGTCACTTTAACAGGTGAAGTCTGAAAGGGAAAGTAACAAAAGCACAATTAATGAATCTCCATAAAGAACCTGACAGAGTGGGGTACCTGGGTAGCTCAGTCAGGTAAGCATCCTCGGCTCAGGTCATGATCTAACGGTTCATGAGATTAAGCCAGGCATCAGGGCTCTGCATTGACAATGCAGAGCCTGCTTGGGATTCTCTCTCTCCCTCTCTCTCTGCCAGCACTCTCTCTCTCTCTCTCTCTCTCTCTCAAAATCAATGTCTCAAAAATCAATAAATAAACATTAAAAAAAACTGACAGAGCAACTATTCACCTTGAGGTTTGAAATTCTCACTGGTGTTATTTCAAAATTTTGCAACTCATTGGATCCATGATTTTTGGTTTTCTATACTAGTTGTTCTGAGTACCTGAATTTGAGGTGATCTTAGGCTTATATAATCTGATTTTTAACCATTTGTAAATGATATAAAGAATAACAACAGCCACAGAGTTATTGAAATGGTAAGATGAGCTGATGTGGAAGTTGAAACATATGAAATTGCCTGTGATTTTACCTGATACGTAAAAAATCATTTATAAACTGTAAAACGATACAGTGTTGCCACCTATTTCAAAATGGATTTATGAAATATGTGAAAACCTATACTTTTGTTTAAATGCATTGTTTTCATCTTGCATGCTTTCCCCTTCTGTCTTTTCCCACCAGGATATAAGCTTTGTAAGAGCAAAGATTTTTCTCGAGTTTTGTTCACTACCTAGTACAGTGCCTGGCACATGGTGGGCACTCAAGAAATACTTGATGAATGAGCTAATCACTTTGTGCTAACTTTGCCTTAAATCATATTATGCAAAGGATAA
Organism: Panthera pardus; assembly: GCF_024362965.1. NCBI lineage: Eukaryota > Metazoa > Chordata > Mammalia > Carnivora > Felidae > Panthera > Panthera pardus. Next base: position 79,330,594 of record NW_026526810.1, on the reverse strand, counting down.
AACAAATGGGCAAAAAGTTACATTATTATCAGGCTGCTGTTGAATCAGGACTGTGTAACACACTCTGCCAACCCATTTCCTTCGCCATTTTAGTTTGCTTTGCATTCTTGACTAAAAATAACACTGGCCCCCTGCTGTGGAGAGGGACTCCACAACACCCAGCGTGCCAGAAAAGGCTACTGCTGAAAATGTGGCAGCATTGGCTTCTTGCCTCCGTCCTCCTGTCCAAGATATAAAAAATTTGAAACAATGTGGAGAATAGCTGGGCAGAGAACAAGGCACAGCATTGTCCTTCTCTCACTGGTGTTTGGAGAAGTCTGGCAGTCTGTTTTTAAGTAAATAGACTTGCTTTAATGGAGCAATCTGTCAAAATAAGCTGGGCTGCTTAGAGGAGACGAGAAGGTGCTGCACCGCTTCTGTCTCCCCTGGGAGCTATTTATTTGCAGAGGATGACAAATGAGAGCGAGGCAGAAGCCTGCGGTAATGACACTCAAAGCAAGAAAAATAATAGCGTGTGGCTTAGGAGGGGCTCATCGTAACTCAATGTATAGACGGTTTTGTGTATTTAAATAGCTAGACTTTCCATCTGCATCTCAAACGCTCCAGAGAAGAAGCAGACAAATGCAGAACCGTCACCAGGTGGCTTCCAGTTAGTGGGTTTTGCAAGAGCAGGGGAGGTACAATGAACAGATTAATGGGAAGAAGCTTAGTCTCGGCCAGTTTTCTCCCTCTTTACTAATGGACGGGGGACAAAACCACCAATTTGCTTTTTCACTGCCCAGTACTTGACAAACCAGTAACATATTTACAATTGTGAGGTATATGCAGCTGGGGGCGGGGTGCAGAGGGGCGTGGGGGGAAAATTACCAAATGTTCACATGAAAACTCATATTTTGGACTTTACCCACAATATTCGCTGCTTGTACAATGACACAGTGAAAAGGCCAGGTGTAGGTTAACCCTTTTAGTTTGTGCCAGAACCTTGAATTCTTTGGAAAGAAGAAAAGGATTTTAATGTAAACTACAAATGCTTTAATCAAGTGGCTTTCTTCACATACCATGAAAGCATTTTGAAACATTCAAATAAAAAAAAAAGATTCCCTTATTTTCTGAAAATATAACCTCTTAAACACCAAAGACGCTGCCAGACCAAGTCCCATCAAGTAACAAGGCACAATAAGAAGCTTAAAAGGGGTACGGATTAAGTTACATTTGTATGAATAAGCTCGTTTTTGTTGTTCAGGTCTCAATCCTTAAATGATCCTATCTCGTGCATGGAAGGTGTCTCCTCATTAAATTATACATTTATATTCTCAGTGTGGGTCCTTATGGGACCCAAAATGTCCCCAGGGCTTACCAACCTTTGGAGAGAAATACCTACATCAATAGTTAGAATTCAAAGTTTGCTTGCCCATTGTCCCCACATGCAGGACACTCCCCTCACCCCAACCAGGTGGTGCTGATATGCCTAGGAACCGAGTGACATGAGCACATGCAAAGCCCGCACCTGCTCCCCACACATGAGCACAGCCACAGCCCTGCTGCAGGCACCTTCTGTGGGGGTGCCATTCTTGCCGTTATGGTGTCCACAGCCTCCCAGATCTGCCAAGCACACCAGCTGCCTAAAGGTGCACATCAGCTTCAGGCCTCACAGGTCAGTGCCATGCTGGCTCTCTAACAAAAAGGTGAGAGGGCCTCTCATTTCAGTGCCATGTCCCACTTTGCTTCTGGGGCCTCGAAACAGCCTGATATGGGCCCACGTCTCATGAAAATCTTTCGTGAAGGTATCGTCATCTGCTTCTGCCTTCTGCTTCTCTCTCTACCTCAGACTGAGACCCAGGCCTTGGGAATGGATAAACACCTCTCCTCCATCACTCAAAGAGGCACGGATGTCCCTGTGCAAATCAACTCCTTGAGGCCTTCCCTCCCATTTTACAGACTTTCCAAGATATATTTGACCCTTAACGTCCTGCTTCACCCTGTCTTTCACACCCAAGCACCAGGTCCCGTAAATTTTTCCATTATAAATCTCCACCTTGACCCTTCCTTTCCTTCTCTTCTGCCACCATCTTCATTCAAGTTTTTATCTCTATGCCCCCGGTTTACCTCAAAAATTCACTAACTGGAATCACTGCTCTTCTAATCCATGCTAAAAGCTGCTCCTAAAATAATAATCTGCAAATGCTGCCTTAAACACATAAACTCTCTGCTGTATTTTCTGACTTCAATTGGCCATACAAATCAAGTATGTTATAGTGGAGAGAATGCTAGCCTTGGAATCAATCACCCTGGGTTCAAATCAGAGCTCTGTGCTTGAATAATTTCCATAACTTTAATTGCTTCAAGCCTAAATTTCATCATCTGTAAAATGTGATATCAACATGTGCTTCATAGGTCTAAAGAAAAATTAAATAATGAACATGAAGTGTTTTTTAAATGTGAACTACAAATGTGAAGAATAATGTTCTAAAAATTCAGGTGTATCCCGTGGAACTAAAGTCCTCCATAAGTTGGCCACCACCCATTTTCCCAACCCTTTCTCTAATTACTCCCATTTCCAGCCCTCTTTCCTGGACTCATCTATCTGTTTCTTGCCCTTCAAATGTGTCTTTCACTTCTGGATAATGCTAGTTGCTGTAACAGAGAAACAAAAATGTCATTGCCTTAATATGAGAGAAGTTTATTGCTTACTCACTTAAAATCCAAAACAGGTATTCCCACTGGGCATATGGTTCTCCTCCAAGTGATGATTCAGGGATTCAGGATCCTTCTCTCCATGGCTCTGCCATCTTTAACATGTCATTTCCAGGGTTGCTCCAAAAGGAAAGAAAACATGGAGAATCACACGTGGGAGATTACCATGGGTCAAGCCTGGAAGTGGTTCATATCAGAGCTGAGTCATAAAATGTGGTGCAATGGAATGTCCAATAAGAGGAGGACACAGATTTGGTAGACAGCTGGCTACTCTGTGCCATCACCTCAGACACACAACTAGAGAATATTTCCCAGAATGTATTCCCCAGGTGTATCTTTCAAAGACCAGTTTAGACCTCACTTCGTTCATGAAATCCTTTTAGAGTAACCTAGCAGATGATCTTATTCTCTAAACTCAAACTCCTGACACATATTGATTATACTATCTTTTGACTCATTAGCCTCCTTCTTGTTAAATCACAGAGTCGTTTATCAGATCTCTTTCTTCTCAAGCTCTCTGGGACATTTAAATCTCATAGCACCCTCCTTGATGAAACACCTCCCCCCCATTGATGTCCATGATTTTAGACCTTCTCCTGCTTCCTGTGAGCTCTGTTGCTGGTTCAGATCTCTTTTCCACTGAATAACTGTTAGAGTCTCCCAAGCCCGTATTCTTCTGGTGAAAGTGGCTGGGAGGTTTTGGTCAGGCCTCATACCTCAATGTCAAAGCCAGGCAGCATTGACTGGGGAAGAAGCTGATCCTGCCAAGAGATCTTCCAGTGTCTAAAGCCTCTTCAGCTGTTGAGTTGTATGATGTTAACAATTTAGACATAAAACATAATAGAGTAAAATTTATACTTGTTGGTGGCCAACGATCCAGAGTAAGAAGTGGGTAGTATTGGCTATAGAAATAGTAGTAATTAGGGGTGCCTGGGTGGCTCAGTCTTTTGGGCATCCGACTTCAGCTCAGGTCATGATCTCATGGCTGGTGGGTTCGAGCCCCACGTCGGGCTCTGTGCTGACAGCTCAGAGCCTGGAGCCTGCTTCAGAGTTTGTATCTCCCTCTCCCTTTCTCTGCCCCTTCCCCACTCACACTCTGTCTCTCCGTCTCTTAAAAAATAAACATTAAAAAAAAAGTTTTTTAATGGTAGTAATTAAACATTTAAGGAAGTGAAGTTAGGAAGAGTAGAAGATGTAAAAAAAAATGTTTCTGTTCACGTTTTATAGTGTTCATTAGTCAGACAGTAAAGTTCTTATAATGTTTTCTCCCTATAGATGGCAACATACGTACTATTCACTCTCGTCTGTTTTTCATTGCTTTGGAGGAACAAATGAGACTATGAGACAAAAATAAGAGTATGATTTGGAGATGGAAGAAAATTAAGAAATTGGATTCATCAGTAATTGCTTAGAGAAGTTTAAAATACGAAAACAAATTACCAGAATTCCAAAACCCACCTATAATTGTAAAATAGCCTCCAGTTCCCTCTCCTCTCCTTCTCCTGTGAAGTCAGGTGCCCAGACTGCACAGGGCAATTTGGAGACCCCTACTCTGAAATCTCTAGAGAAGTCCCAGAGGGTAGAGACCACTGCTCTCCCACCACTCCGTAGTATGTGGTGAAGGCTCCGAGTTCTCTGGGGAGAAGAGCTGGCTCAGCCCGTCCTTTTGAAGAGACACAAGCCTCACTTGTCGTTCTGCTCTTGACAGCATGGAACGGTGTAAACTAAAGGCTCCTTCACATTTATTCATGCAGCTCAGCTCCTGTCCTGTTGACGTTCCTGAGCAGATGTGCAAGTGCCCAAAGACAATTAAATTATGATTCATACACCAGGACGCCTGCTAAGGCAGGCTGCCTGGCCGTGAGTGAAAACATATTTTAGCGGTAGCTGATCTTTCCCTTTGGTTGAGGACCAAGTTGGACTAGGCATGGCTTTGAAGTTATTTCTGTCTCGGTGGATTAGAGGTATCAAAAGCAGCAGCTCCACAAACGTTTTAACAAATATTTACAATTCTGCACTGAACAACCTCCACCGTACCTTAACCTTTACTGTCTTGTGAAATGCTTGCCAACCTCCCTGCCAAACTCACACGCTTGCCAGAGTAGGAGAGAGGGCAGCAGCTCTGAGGAAACGAAGTACAAGATGGTAAAGCATCCACTCCTTTCGCCATGGAGGAGTACAACCTCTGTTTATGCTGCCCTGCAGAGGAGGACTCCCTTCCCCAGGCTCCATCCAACTGGACGGGGCGCTCCTCCACTCCTGAGTGATATTTTACCTCCTTGCTCAAGGTGTTGGAGGGACGAATTCTATATTCACCTTCGTGAAGTCATGGGAGGGCCCTGAAGCCAAAGTTTCCAAATGTGCCAAAGCGTGGCCACAGCCAGCACAGGAAGGACATAAAATAATACGTTAAACTCCAGAGAAGATGGTTAGGAAGCTCAGGACTCCGGGTTTTAGTCAGTTACAAGCTGCAACACTTTTCATAGTTTATAATAGGCCTCCCTCAGTGGAGGTTTTTAAATGAAACTGCTCATCACAGAATTCTTTAGTTGCTTCTAAAATGCTACAGGGATTAGTTAAATGGATGACTGATGTATTTTTTTCTTTTAATTTTTAAGACTCCTCACTGTGAGCACAAAGACCTCACAAAAATCGATGGGGAATAAAAAGATACAGGAAAGAAGCCAGCAGGCGGGATACCATATTGATGGTGGGAAAAGAGCAGTGGTTCAGCCCCTGGCTTATGTCCATCCTGACTTCTCACAGGTCATTGCACTTACCTGTGGAGTCAGTTAGGCTGAAGACGTTAAAGGAGGCACACGGCATTGCTGAGGTGCCCCAAGTGGCTTTAGTCAGCAACTCCATCAGAGACCTCCATCAGCGAAGTTACCGAAGACAGAGCTTTTAGAGAAGCAGATGGCAGCTGGGGACATAAGAGCCACTGAGGTTTGTTGGTATAGCCCCATGACATGGAACCCAGAGACCTCCAGAACTTACTGTGAGACCCTGAAGAGACCTAGAAGAGGCCCTGCAGCAGTGATAAAGTGATAAAGAGTGTGCTATACTGTTACAGGACCACCAGCTGTTACCTCTGGCTGGAGAAGCCCAGAAAACACAAATTAGAAGCATATAAATTCAGGGATGTCTGGGTGGCTCAAGTCAGTTAAGCATCTGACTTTGGCTCAGGTCATGATCTCGTGGTTCATGGGTTCAAGCCCCACATCAGGCTCTGTGCTGACAGCTTGGAGCCTGCTTCAGATTCTATGTCTCCTCTCTCTCTGTCTCTCCCTCTCTCTCCGTCTCTCTGCCCCTCCCCAACTTGTGCCCTCTCTCTCAAAAATAAATAAACATTAAAAAATTTTTTTGAAGATTCCTTAGAAAAGAGTGGCTTGATAAGATAGTTACTTTGAGAAAGTGTATCTTCAGTAGCTAAGAAAACTCCTGTATGCAGGACCAGGTTCTCAAACTTTATAGTCACTCCTATTACAATAATACTCAGTAGCATGAACTAGCAAGGAGATCATCAGGTTTTAATCCCCAACTATGTCTTCCTACTGCCCAGAATACTCCCAGGCTACCAAATTTTCTGTGTGCTTTGGAGAGAAAACTCATGTTAAAAAAAAAAAAAAAAAACTATGCCAATTATAATTATGAAGGTCTGCCTGCAGGAGGGGGGCCAAAGCAGAACAGAGTAAATAGTTAATTATGATACATAATATGATTCTTACCCATGGTTCCAACAAGGGGCATAAGCTCTGGGAGGGTTTTCTGGATGCCCTACAATCTCTCCTCACCTCAAATGGATTGAGGGGACCTCTTTCGTCGTAGCCCACAACCTCCAGGTACATATTCTTAATTTACTCAGATAACTTATAAAGTCATTCATGCACTATCCCATGCTTGAAAATATATTTTTCTACAGGGGTATTTTATTACATAAAAATAATAGTAATAGCACATAATAAAAATAATAGCACAATAGCACATTGTGAGTCTTTATTTTTAGGCATTAAATATACAATAAACTCAACACGTTATTTCACACACTTTAAGAATATGAAATGGGAACAATGGTCATCACTCCGTAAAATCTAGCCAACACCTATTAGTTACACTCAAATGTGATAATCTTTATTTATAGAAAATGCTTCCACAATTCCTACAGCAGGTATAAATATTTGCTTTTAATTTCAGAATTGCTTTTTAGTTTAAAAAGCAATAAAATAAAATAAAATAAAAATAGGAACTTTAAATGTGAAGTTTTCTCTCTTTTAAGAATGTAGAAAATACATCATTATTAGCAAAATTAGAAAAAAATATATGAATATAATAAAGAAAAACCCTTAATCCTGTAATCCCACCATTCAAAGACAATGGCTATTAATACAATATTGTATATATTCTTCTACAAGAGCATATATGCACATTAATATTGTAGTTATATACTGAACAATATATTATGAATATCCTATGGAAAATATTTAGCTGTGATATACAGTATTTGTTAATAGAGAAATAATATTTTATTGTATAAATATACCATAATTCATTTAACCTATATGCTTTTGTATGTTTGGATTATTTCCAGTTTTTCTATTTTAAAGGCATACCTTTTATGAGCATGCTGTCTAAATATTTGCTTACATTTGTAATGATTTCTTTAGAACAAATTTGTATGAGTCTAATTTCTGGGTCAAAGGATAGGCATATCTTAAAAGTTTTATGACTATGGATAACTCTCCCAGAAATTTTAGACCAATTTAATTTTCTTCCTGCAATGAATGAAAGTGTCCATTTTCTTGAACACTGGCTATTATGTTATTTATCTGATTTCTGTATTTTTGAATTATGTTCTTTGCCCATTTTAAAATTTGTGTATTTGAAAGTCTTCATTCTTATGCTTAATAACTTTTCATATTTATGTTGCAAACATATTTATTATGTTTCAGTTTACCATTTTTGTTCTGTTTTTGATATAGAGTAGTTTAAATTTGTACATGGTCAAATCTGTCCACCTTTTCCTTTTAAGATTTCTGAATTGTTTAGAAAATCTAGCATGCTCAAGATTATATAATTAGTCATTAAAACTTTTCATACAATTCTTATGAATTTTTGACAGTTAAATTTCTTTAATCCATTTGGAATTTATTTTGACTATTTATTTATTTATTTATTTAGAGGGAGAGAGAGCGAGCGAGCAGGGGAAGGGCAGAGAGAGAGGGAGAACGAGAATCCCAAGCAGACTCCATGCTATGAGCGCAGAGCCCGAAGAGGGGCTCAAACTCACGAACTATGAGATCATGATCTGAGCCGAAATCAAGAGTTGGATGCTTAACCAACTGAGCCACCCAGGCATACCATTTAGAACTTATTTGGGTACATGGTGGCAAAGTAGTGGTTTGTCAGTATGTGTTTTGCAAGTGGCTATCCCAACACTATTTGGTAAAACTTCCATTCCTCTTCACAAGTTTCCCCTTTTAATTACATACAAAATTTTCATAAATAAATGGGCAATTTAAGGATTCTCTATTTTTTTTAATCAGGATTCCATTCCTCAGCCAATACTATGCACCTCAGTTATTTAGCTTTATAATACCTTGTAATATCCAGTATGGTTTTGTTCAAATAGAAATTGAGCTAGTCTCATCTATTGATCATTTAATATTTTTCAATATGTTCTGAAATTTTTCAATCACTTAAAAAGGCACATAGAATAAAAAAATGAGCATCCATGTACCCATCATGCATCTTAAAGTTCTTTTGAATTTATTTATACCCTATGTATGTAAATATATACACTTGTTTAGCATTTTTAACTTTCAATTAAAATCATGCTTTGAATATCCTGTTCCTATTGTTTGTTGATGTTGTTCAATATTGTTTTTGTGAAGTTTCTGCTATATCTATATATCTATATATCTATATATATTCAGATATATATATATATTCAGATATATATAGATATATATATTCAGATATATATATATTCAGATATATATAGATATATATATTCAGATATATAGATAGATAGATAGATATATGGCTCTAGCTTTCATTTTCATTGCTTCATAATATTCCATTGTATGAATATATCATTTAAATTTTCTATCCATTGCCTTGTAAATGAGGTTTTACGTGCTTTCTTTTGCTGTGAGCATTCTTGTTCCTGCTTCCATATATACATGTAGGAATTTCTTTAGGAGGTATACATACTTATGAGTAGAACTGCTAAGTTGTGGGATGCGTACCTCTTCAGTTTTATACGAGGTATGTCCTAACACTCTCCAGAGGCTGTATTTTTACTTTGCTACCATTAGTATGTAAAAGTTTCCATTGTTGTACAGCTTTGCCAGAGTTCAGTGTTTTCAGTCTTTTAAATTTTCATTAATCTGATCAATTTATTCTTCCACGTGAAGTTTGGAATTGTGTTGTCAAGTTCTAAAAACCTAGCTCATTAAGACTTTTCAAAGAATTTGTAATTCATATAATTATTTGGAAAAAGTAGCCCTTTTATATATAATGTGAACTCTTCCCATCTCAGAATATGATTTTTCTTTCCAGTATTTCCTTTTGCCTCTTTCTAAAGTGTTGCACTTTTTCATAGTCATGAACATTGCTTAAGTTAATTTATATGCATTGCATATTTTATTGCTATTATGAATGAACTCTTTTTTAAAGTTGTTTTTTAAGTCAAAATTTATTTTATTCTTTTATTGACTTTGAATTTAAGTAGATTAGTGCCCCAAAAAGATGGAAAATATGTTAAGAACAAATAGCTGAGCACATCCATAGCATTATCTAAAATGTCAAATCAAAGGTCAGCTCTGAAATTAAATTTCAGTACTATTGTAAACATTGCTTGTCCCCTTCCTCTGATCTGCCCTACTCTCCAGAAGCTCTGTTTAAAAATAAATAAATAAATAAAAAGCCACATTCAATGGCTCCTCCTCCTAGCAGGCCCGTAACCTCGAGGTGATCTCGAATTCATCACATGAGAAAGTGAGCAGAGACTAAGCAATTCCTATGGGACCCCCTCCCTAGGACACTTTGCACCATCTTGCAACCCCCTTATCAAGTTTCACTAACAGTTATAAAGACAGTGTTTAACCCTTAGCTCTTTGCTCAAGGACAACAGGGAAGGTAGGAGTACAAATGGGGGTGTCCTACCTCAGTGCTCCTCTCTACCTCTGTGAGAATCCACCTCTTCATCAACAGGAGTTATCAAGCTCCTTCTCTAGACCAAGGGCTGGGTCTAACGCTGTCAGAGTAAGGGAGACGATTTGAAAAGTGCCTAAGACATAGTTCTTGTCCTCAAGGAGCATACAGTTCAGCTGGAAAGAGGAGTCATGTGCACATAGAATTAGAGAACAATCCAGTACCTCTGAAGAGTCCCTCATTTTTCAATACTACTTTCAGCTGTATTTGGTGACAGAGATAGATGATGATAGATAGATAGATAGATAGATAGATAGATAGATAGATAATATAAAATATTGGAGGTATGTTAGTTTCTGTGTTACTTTGTGAACTGGAACAGTGGAAAATACCACAGCTAGATAGAGGAACTAATTTAATGCTGCTGTGTCTCATGAGTGACAGCCAGGTACAAAGGATGCCATTGTTTCCCTGTGGGCTCTGAGTGTGTCCCACCTGCTATCACCACTCACTGGCCCTCCACCTGCGGGTTGTTCTGGACTATAGCACTTTCCTCCCCAAAGATGTTATGTTGAGTCCCCAGTTCTGTTAAGCAATCTCTGATGTGAAACAGTAAACTAACCTGTTTCTCAGAAGTCTGAAAGGAGTAGGAAAAAGTCCAGAACCCTGTGTACTTGGGATTAATTTTACTTGTTAAAAAAAAAAAGTTCCTCCCTCTGGCCTATTGCCTTAGAATGACACTTGGAGTAACATCTAGTGAGAGAGAGATTAGTCTTGTCAATTGTCTTGCGTTATGGTGTACATCATTAAAGACCTAAATACAAAAGATATATACACAGTCTTGAAGCTTAAAAGTAAATTGCAAGCTATTTTGGTTCTTCAGAGGGAATTAATGGTATCACATTCCTTAATCTTTGTAGAGGATTTACAAAGTAGTTTCACAAATATGATCTCCTTTGATTCCCACAACAACCCAGTTGGGTAGGTTGAGCAGGTAATATTATTCCCATTAAATCCATGGATCTTCAGGCTAGAAGGGACTTGAAGACCTATCCTGCAGATAAGAAAATGAGGTCAGAGCAGCCGAGCCAGCACAACAAGTAGAGATGGGATGAGAAAATCTCATTCTGACAACCAGGCCCATTCCCTTTCTGTGACATCATGATCCCTCAACTATTCCAAGTAGGGAAAACTAAAAATGATCATTTAGTCGGTAGATGATCACAAGGGAAGGAAAGAGGACAAGGTATTCAGGGGTTTCAAGTAGTAGAATGTTTCTGTTTTATGACCACATCAACTGAGACCCCACATTCAAGGTCATGGGAGTGGGGGACGGGTGGTGTATGTGCCGGTGTTACACCTGATGAAGCAGTGAAAAGCCCCACATTCAGCCTCTCCAACTCCAAGGGAACGTTGGTTTCCAGTCAATGCATCCCTCCTGGCTTTCTCAGGGGATGCCTCGGTCTGGAATTTTAGAATTTCTGAGAAGGAAAGTCATTTCTAAAACTGACTGGGATGCATAGGGCACAAACTTTAGCACAAAATCTTGAAATCCCATTAGGACAAATTCCATCTACAACGAAATCAAACTGTGCAGTTTCCCCCCAGAATCAAAGCCATGGAATAGTTCTAAAGCGAGGACAACTTTCCAGCCCCTGCCTCATTGGACTAACCCTTGTGTTAGTCCACAGATGTACTGATAAGACTAGATAAGGTGACAACCAAGTTGGGAAGGGGAAGAAGGGCCATTTGTTTTAGAAGGAGACCCCTATGTCTACCTTCACATGGGAGACACAAGGTGAGACAGGTTGCCCAAGGAGCATATCGCAACCCCCTTGCCCCTTGTGAGGCAGGGTAATGTGTGGCCGCCAAGCTAAGCTCTTTACTTGGCAAGCTACCAGGCATTTGGGACAGACAACTGGGTCACGATGCCCCTGTGACATCAACACTGTTCAGACACTGGAGCAAGTAAGACAGGAATTTGATCCAAAGATTGGTTTTGGACAACCACACTCAGACTGGAAGGCTGGGCCCCTGAAAAAGATCTGTCTCGCCAGCTGGCCAAAATAAATACGTGCAAAAAGAAAAGAAAAGGGGAGAAAAGCAGATTATGAAAAGTTTTTCCAGACATGCAATTCTAAACCGAAAGTCCAGATATGCACTTTAGAAAAAAAAAAATGCCCTAGTCTTTTAAACTATTACATCTCTGGGAACAACCTTATTTTACTTTAAAATTACTTTAATTCAGAAAACTGACATAGAGCGAGTTCAAGAACTTATACGCCTTTATGTAGAAGCTTTATTATTCTGAACATTAAAGCACATTAATACAAGACTGAAATGCATGTCAGTTGATTATTACCAATATAAAACACGCATGACTACCTTCTATATCCTGGTAGTTAGCACTGACTTTTTGTTGTAAATTACTGAAATCCATGTTCACATTTTAAAATGTTTCTTCTTGAGGGGTCAAATTTTCCCCCAATATTGTTTACTTATTTCAATAAACATGCATCAAATACCTACTCTTTGCTGTGCAATTCATTACTGAATTCAAGACATCTTGGCTTTTATGTCGAGGACAAGAAGAGGAGAAAGAAAATGAAGTTCCCAAGGGGAAATAGTTTATGAGACTTGATTGTTCACAATGCTAATCTTCATGTAACTTAGAAAAGTGCATGTCAAATTTGGAAAGGTTTTAATACTCCCATTAAGAAGACATGGGCATAGTTTTGCTTCTGTTCATAATGAATACTGTCATCTTATTGTATTTGCAAATGGTAGCATGCATTGGTTGTTTTCGATCCCACAGTCTCAAATAAAGACAATATCAGTGAAACAAAATTATCCAGAATAATATAGTAATGATTATGTGCTAGAAGTTTAATAGCAGCAATATTAACTAGTAAGTAGACCATTGGAAAGTAAAGTCTTCAGTGATAGAGAAGTAATTCATCAAAATACTGTAATACTATGGAAAATGGAAAATATATTCTTATAATTAACTGCTGTATTCCCCTGTTCTAATACTCCGGGGCCTAAGAGAGCAGAATGTTTACAGCTGGTATTAGCATCCATATCCTAAATAGCTTTTTAATGACACTGTTCTTCTTTGGTTAAATTATGTCACATAAAACCTCCCAGAGGAATTAAAAAAAAAAAAAACAAAAAACAGTACAGCAATGAATGAGACACATAAAGTTCCTAAACTCCTTCCAGGGCCTTGCTGATACCTTGCCCATTATTGAACCAGCATACGTTCAAGGCAGCCACTCTCACCTTTCTAATGAGCATCTTTTGGGAATCACAACTGTCATAAAAGAAAAGAGATCTTATTAACCAAGAAAGTCCATAGTCCATGTAAGCCTCACACATTAAATATTGCATAATCCATTCACTAGGGAGCAGTAAAGATCAATATTCTAAGTACGATAATCTCAGATAAGCTTAAATGAATGTTTTTATATTTGTATAATGATGGCACACTTTGAACCCTAAATTATGAGTGAACTTTTAATACAAAGCACATAAACACTATCCCTTATTTTTGACAATTTATTTAAAACTGTTAATTATGCCTTTGATGCCTGACCCATTTATACATGAGTTATACTATAAATGAAAGCCAAAGGGAAGATGCCTTTACTTGGGTACCACATAGCATAACTAATTTTCCATATCAAAGGACACTTATACTTTTTTGTGACAAATTGAGATCGGTTGTTGAGGGGCTCAGGAATATCAATCTTAATGTAACCTGCCCAGGTAACTGTTTATTACCAAATCTCTGTATGCAAATAGATAAAAATACCTTGTTTTGAAAACTCACAAATCAAAGAAATGTGGATTATAGGGGGTGAATAAAACAAAGACTTTCAAAAACAAATCCATTCATGTTGTATTGATGCTGGATCTATAGGCTTCATAGGTTTACTTATGTCTTAATATCTGCTTACCCACATCAATCATGTCTGGCTTTGTGGTAAAGCTCAGATTCTTTACATTTCTTTAACAGTGTCTAGTACAATATGATACCCATATAATAAGAACCTTTGATGATGGTTACAAATCCCCAGTAAAACTCCCAGTTACCACAAGGGTATCTTACAAATAAAACATTTCTTAACAAACTTGTAGTCACCAGTAAAAAGGATTCTAGCACTGACTTGTCACTATGTTTAAGTACTCTTTCAGTCAGAAGGAAACTCTTCTGAGTAATGTAGTATTTCTCTAACTTGAATGCACAGAGATAGCACCAAGAGATTCTGATTCTGATTCTGATCCTGATTCTGATGACCCTGGGGTGAGGCTCAAGACTCTGAGTTTTTAACATGCTCCCAGGTGAGGCCAGTGCTGCTGGTCCAGGAACTACACTTTGTGTAGCCAAAACAGAATTATTTCTGGAAAACCAGTACAAAACCTCAGCACCCTATTGGAGCATTCCTTGGATTTTCATTTACCTAACTTTTCAGCAAAATTAAAGAACAACTATCATTGCTGTGAAGACTGATCCTTCGAGTGGAAAATATAAAGCATTAACAGTCTAGCTCTAATTTAAAGGAATTAAATATATCTTTGCCTCACTGAAATATTCACTCATTAATCAAACATGTGCTCGGCATTAATGAAGTGCCACTATCAGGCAAGGCAGAATAAAAAATGGTGCAAACCTTGTATTTAAGGAGTCTTCAGTATGGTAGGAAAGATGAAACATCTTCCCCCAACACAATTATCTACACCCCTACATAGAAAGGAATCAGTATCCTCAAACAAGTGGAAAGCTGGGGGGTGGGGAGGAGCCAAGGAGAGAAACAGAGTGAGCTCACCATTGTGTAAATCAAGATTACCTGAAGGGAGTGGGAGTCACCCTCTGAAGGATGAGCTGGGCTGAACATACAGAGATGTAGAGTGAGGAATGGTCCCACACAAAGGTACAGATAGAAATTTGGGTATTTTTGGTAATATTTTTATTTCTATAAACAAAATATTTAACATTTTAGAGCATGTTTTATTAGAGGTTTTTTTTTTCAGGACTTCAAAGATTAGACTAGAACTTAAAGCTCTAGTGTTCACAAAGTGGGGTTTCTGAACCAGCAGCATTAGCAAGTTTTTGGTCCCCACCAGGGACGTATTGAGTCAGAAACTCTGGACCAGCGCCTAGAATTCTAATGAAACAAGCTTTCCACAATAAAGTTGGAAAACTGCTGGGCTAGACCTTCTCTGCTTCAGTCTGGATAGGAATCTTTCAGGAGCTTATTGAAATGCAGAGTCCTCAGCTCCACTCCAGAGAATCAGATTTAGTATAGTTGAGGGAAGGCCTCAAATATGCATTTTTAATAAGCATTCTAGCCAATTCTGAGTGAGCCACAGGCTCCATTTTGAGAAACACTGAGTTAGAGCCTCAGTACAGGGTATAAAGGAAAGAAAAGAGGTGTGAAGAGAGTCAAGAAAAACAGGGAGAAAAGGAAGAAAAAGAAAATAAAACAGTTCTGTGTTTATCAATATGAAACCAGCCAGTAAGCAAAGGGTTTGATTCTGAATGCTCTGGAAAAAAAACAAAAAACAAAAAAACAAAAAAACAAAACTAGATCCAGAAAGCTGATACCTAAGTAACTCACACACTTCATAAAGTTTGATGGACAGTTCTGGGAGGATTTTTCAATAGCCATAAACAATTCCTCTTTTATAACAGAGGTCTCTGAGTAGGACTCCTCTTGACATTACAAGTGTAGAGAAATCACTCAAGTTCTTCCCTGCTTGATGCCCAGGATAAGCCATTGCTGTTTTTAAAAGACTGTCATTTATTGCTTGTGGGTCACAGGAGAGTTGAATGGCAGAAATTATTCTTAAAGCCTCATCCTGTTTAGAAAGCTAGGTCAGCATTAGCCGTTTTTTCTTAGAGAGACTGTTCTTTTTTTTTATAAACTTTAAGGGGTAGATCTCAGAGAGACTTAGTATCTAGAAAATAAAGTTCTAGTTCAGTAGAAGCCACAACCTATAGCATAGTGAGGTTAGTTACTAGGTTTTTAAGGTCGAATTGTACTTTCTAACCTTCTTCATTTTAAGATGAAACTGTATTGCCACTTTGGGTCTATATTATTCCAAACAGAAGACAGGACATGGAATTCCTGAAGTTCTCAAGGAACCATACAATTTCTGGGGTGTCAAGAGACAGTGTTTCCAGGGCACAGATCCCCCTGAGACTTGCAGACCGCTGACAGGCACTTCTCCGTATTAGATGTGGCCTCAGTGTCTGTCCTTCCTTAGGCCCCTTAGACTCAGGTAAAGAGGAAAGGCTTTGCAGTCAGATTGTTTGACCCCTTGGTTGATGTGTGACTTTAAGCAAATTACCTAATCTGCTTCTGCCTCAGTTTTCTCATCTATAAAATGCGATGTTAATTATAAGAACTTCATGGAGTGGTTGTAATAATTAAAGAGATAATACATATAGAGCATTTAGAAAAGGTCTTGACAGTTTGTAAGCACTTAAATGTTATTATTCTACATATTTTATATAGCTTAAAATGGATCTAAGGAGACATGAAGATAGCACTTAAGACATTAAATCAAAATATAGGTACCATGGAAAGTTCTTTGAGAACTGAATTATTCTACTCTAGTTAGTCATAAAGACTTTCAATCAGAATCCTAAAAAAAAAACAAAAAAACAAAAAACAACTCAAAGAGAGGAGCTTCAGTCTTTTTTATCTGACTTTATTGGTATTTTCATTCCAAAGTATTCCTGAAACAGCATTTCTCAAAGTTATCAGGTTGCCTGGGTTTGTATTATGATTCTTTCCTTAAATGTGGGACCTTAACAATAGCCAAATCATGGAGAGAGCCTAAATGTCCATCCACTGATGAATGGATAAAGAAGATGTGGTTTATATATACAATGGAATACTACTTGGCAGTGAGAAAGAATGAAATCATGCCATTTGCAGCAACATGGATGGAACTGGAAGGTATTATGCTGAGTGAAATAAGTCAGTCAGAGGACAGATATCATATGTTTTCACTCATCTGTGGATCCTGAGAAACTTAACAGAAGACCATGGGGGAAGGGAGGGGGGAAAATAGATACAAACAGAGAGGGAGGGAGGCAAACCACAAGAGACTCATCAATACAGAGAATGAACTGAAGGTGGACAGGAGGGGGTGGGGAAGAGGGACAATGGGTGATGGGCATTGAGGAGGGCACTTGTTGGGATGAGCACTGGGTGTTGTATGTAAGCCAATTTGACAATAAATTATATTTAAAAAATGTGGGACCTTGAT
The DNA here is from genome assembly GCF_024362965.1 of Panthera pardus. Classification (NCBI taxonomy): domain Eukaryota; kingdom Metazoa; phylum Chordata; class Mammalia; order Carnivora; family Felidae; genus Panthera; species Panthera pardus. The sequence goes on along the minus strand of NW_026526810.1, from coordinate 79,313,464 downwards.
GGGCCACTTAATATCTCTGGACTCAAATTTCCTCATCTGTAAAATGGGCTCACGGGCACCCGCTGTGGAGGAAGCCTCAGGAACAACGTTGCTGTGTCGCTGTGGTGGTGGATGTTGCGACTATTTCATGGTCACCAGGAACAGAGAGTGAATGCTGACCCCTACAGATCTGTGGTATATCCCCAAGCAGCCTTTCAAAAGGGAGCAATGTCTCCAAAGTCTCGTGCTTTACTGTTAAGATTTCATGTGAATTTTTAAAGTTCTATTCCATAACGAAGCTGTATCTTTTTATGTGAAAATGCTTAAATTGCTTTCCAGTTAAATTACTTAAATTTCTCTCTCTTCTCTCCCTCTAACATTCCCCAAGTACAATAGATATTCACTGGCTACCCACTTATTCCCTGGTGTAAAGACATCCCAGGTTCAGAACCCTAGAGGAAAGTTCTATTCAAAACTCACATTTTCATAACCACATTGCAATGAGAAGTCTAGTGTATTAAGCTATTTTCTAGATTGCCAAGGATTTTCAGTTCTCCAACATTCTTCCCCCACCTTGACTACTTACTGTCAAAGATCCAATATAGTAAACATACGGCATAGGAATTGAAAGCGGGAGATGCAATACTAGAAGCCAGCATCCTGCGGAGATGAGAACGCGCTACAGAGCTATTATACAACTCATACATTATTCAGCATAAATTGCACCCAGAAAAATTGTGTTGAGATGTTTCCCACATTACAAAGGCACAGAGTTGTACTATAGAATTTGCAAATTTTCTGAACAGGGCTCCAAGACTTTAATAAAATCATTGTTATTTTTAAGGAAAGGAGATCTCGTCTCTAGTTTTTGTGTAATAAATCACCTTAACTTAGACACTAAAATTCTTACCTTGGTCTTCAAATTCAGAAGAGAAATTTGTTCCTAGCTTATAAAGCAAACATACCTAGGGGCGCCTGGGTGGCTGAGTTGGTTGAGTGTCTGGCTTCAGCTCAGGTCATGATCTCACAGCTCGTGAGTTTGAGCCCCGCATCAGGGTCTGTGCTGACAGCTCAGAGCCTGGAGCCTGCTTCAGATTCTGTATCTCCTTCTCTCTGCCCCTCCCCTTGCTCATGCTTTGTCTCTCTCTCTTTCTCTCAAAAATAAATAATTTAAAAAATTTAAAGCAAACATACCTAAATGGCAGTCTTCCAGTCTAATAAATTCTGAATATTTTAATTTATAACAAGCTTTAAAAAAATACTTACTACTGTGTAACAATCATAATGCCATAAATCATGAAGTTAAATTCTCAATTACTTTTTCTTTCTCCAAACAGAAGTCAAGCTAAGTTGATTCATAGATTTACAATGGTCTCCTATGGGAAATTTATAGAAAAAAGAAATATTTCATGCAGTGTAATTAGGGATCTATTCCTTTGGCCTTAGAACCACATAAATAAAAATAATACTTTAAAGTGTTTATATATATGTGTGCGTGTGTGTGTGTGTGTGTGTGTGTGTGTGTGTGTATACATATATATGCACAATAAATGGAATTGTCTAGCCTACTAACCAACTGAGGTAAGATTAAGGAGAATTTTTCTTTTTTTTTTTCTTTTTTATTTTCTTTTTTCTTTTTTCTTTTTTAATATATGAAATTTACTCTCAAATTGGTTTCCATACAACACCCAGTGCTCATCCCAAAAGGTGCCCTCCTCAATACCCATCACCCACCCTGCCCTCCCTCCCACCCCCCATCAACCCTCAGTTTGTTCTCAGTTTTTAACAGTCTCTTATGCTTTGGCTCTCTCCCACTCTAACCTCTTTTTTTTGTTTTGTTTTTTCCTTCCCCTCCCTCATGGGTTTCTGTTACGTTTCTCAGGATCCACATAAGAGTGAAACCATATGGTATCTGTCTTTCTCTGTATGGCTTATTTCACTTAGCATCACACTCTCCAGTTCCATCCACGTTGCTACAAAAGGCCAGATTTCATTTTTTCTCATTGCCACGTAGTATTCCATTGTGTATATAAACCACAATTTCTTTATCCATTCATCAGTTGATGGACATTTAGGCTCTTTCCATAATTTGGCTATTGTTGAGAGTGCTGCTATAAACATTGGGGTACAAGTGCCCCTATGCATCAGTACTCCTGTATCCCTTGGATAAATTCCTAGCAGTGCTATTGCTGGGTCATAGGGTAGGTCTATTTTTAATTTTTTGAGGAACCTCCACACTGCTTTCCAGAGCGGCTGCACCAATTTGCATTCCCACCAACAGTGCAAGAGGGTTCAAGGAGAATTTTTCTATCTGGAATGTAAATGATGCTTTTTCCACTTAGTGATTTATTGCTTGTAAGTGATGGTTATAAAATTACAAGTATCATCAGCATAAGCCACTAGTCAGTTAAGCTTCCTTTCTCTATTAAAATTTGTGTCATGAAGTTGATACAGATATGTTGAGGCAAAGTTTTCAGTGATTAATATTTTTTTTTCTTTTCATCGGGGGCTTGGAGATCTTTCTACCTGCAGAGAAGCAAGAGCTCTAAAGTAAAGCAAAATCACCACACAAGTACATGCAAACTAATACCTTATCCTTTTGCAAATAAATTAAAATTGTGGTGCTGGGAAGATAAAAGTCTTCAAACACAGGCTTAAACAGCAAAATTTTATATTTCTTTATAAATTTAAGTGACTACGATCGCCACACTATGTATTTTAGGGGAAAAAAAAATTTTAAGGCTGTTTTTTCAAAGAGATGGTCACAGTACAAACGTGGACTGAGAATTTTGTGGGCAGGAACTGCCTGAGCCAGTTGCACCTGCAAAGGAGGCCTGCCTGCCAGCTCTAGCTGAGTCCATTGTAGGCTCCCAGGGAAAAAGAGCAACATGCATCTTTCATAGTCTTTTCTCTTTTTTTTTAAGTTTAGTTATTTTGAGAGAGAGAGAGAGAGAGAGAGAGAGAGCACACAGTGAGCAAGTGGGGGAGAAGCAGAGAAAGAGAGAGAGAGAGAGGATCTCAAGCAGGCTCTGCATCATCAGCACAGAGCCCTATGCAGGGATCAAACTCACAAACCATAAGATCATGACCTGAGCAGAAATTAACAGTCTGACACTTAACCAGTTGAGCCACTCAGGTGCCCCAGCACAAACTTTCTGAAGGAAGGAAGGAAGTAACTAAAAATTTGTTATAGTCTCTTATTCACTATACTTAATTGGGTTTTAACTTAATTATGTCATAGCATCATCCAATTATAAAAATTACAATGATTAGCCTGAGATGTTGATACATTGTGATTTCATTTTGCCCTCATCACCTTGACACAGAGTTGTTTTTCAGCTGTTATTTTTATAGCAGGCTGACTTCATTCATCACATCTTGAGTTTTTCTAACTTCATTTTCTAAAGTTATTCATCTCATCTTGTGGTTTTCAGGGTGCTGTGTGTATATGTGTAAGTTAGGCATTGGAAAAGCTGTGGTTCTAAAGACCTCTCTACTCACAGGAAAGGTTAAATAAGAATAGCATTGATGTCATTGCTTTGCCTTTTGAAGATTCTGGGCTTGCCTAGAATCTCACAGCATGCTCACTTTATCATAGAAATGAATAGTAAAATGTAGCCATAGTGTGTTGGGTCATATTGTCCTGCAGGACATAATGTTCAGGCTTGTGTTTTGTTTAAGTAAGTTCATCAAATATTTATGAAGCACCTGCTGTGTGCCAGGAACTGTGATAAGCATTGGTGAGGTAGCAGTGAACAGGGTAGACCTAATCCTTGCCCTTGTAGAGTTTCTGAGTAGTGGGGAAGACAGTCATTAAACAAGGATGTATGGATATGAAGCATGTTCCAGAGAGTAGGTGATAGTGCTGTGGAAGGGTAGAGCACAAATATCTAAGCCACCCCCCTGTGTAGGGAAAAGGTCTCTTTCTGAAAATAAATTAGCCATGCAAAAGTAGGTGAGGAGAGGAACAGATGTTGGACATTGGGATCTCATCACAGATAGTCATAAAATGCCTCTTTTTCTTGGAGATCAATGATTCTAAGACATTGACTAACATTTTTTATGCTCTGCTGGAAAACTTCTGGGAGCAAGACCTTGTTATTACAAAATGCTCCGAATACAGACTAACACTATCAAAGCACACAATTATTGCTTCTGGTTCTGATCTGCCTGTCCAGGTACCAGTCAACTTCTGCTTTTTGTTCTTTCTCTTTCCCTCCCCATCTCAATGGGGATTATTTGTTTTCCCCTCTCTCACTCTGATTACTCTTTCAGATGCACTCCAGGCACTAATACTATACAGTGTTTCCCAAATTGTAATATGAGAAACATTGGCATAAGAAGAGATTCTTTTAGGTAGAACAAGGACAAACTTCTCATTATTTACACATTTATTTTTATAAATTCCTTATTTTAAGTAAATTCAATCGATATTAATAAGCCCACTAAAAGAAATATATAGAGTAAATAAAAATGAAACAAAGTTTGGGTAACATCATCATCCTAGAGGTACTCTAAATTTATTATTTAACCTTTTTGTACCTCATATTTTTCTTCTGTAAAGTGGGAATAACAAGACCTCCATAGGTTATAATGGTGAAATGAAAATGTCCTTAAGCCATAACTGAGTTTCTGATACATAGTAGGTCTTTAACAAATGACGATTTCCTTTTTCTTCCCTGTCTTACTGCCTACATACTGAACTTCTACTGCCATTCTTATCTGGATTTTATTTTGTTTTTAGGTTATTTTTTTTTAACAGTTATTCATTTTTGAGAGACAGAGTGCAAGCAGAGAAGGGGAGAGAGAGGGACACAGCATCTGAAGCAGGCCCCAGGCTCCAAGCTGTCAGTACAGACCCCCAACACGGGGCTCGAACTCACAAACCGTGAGATCATGACCTGAGCTGAAGTCGGATGCTTAACCGACTGAGCCACCAGGTGCACCATCTGGCTTTTAATATTAAAGATAAAATACAAGGTATTGCCCATTGACTATATTTCAAATTAAAAGCTCAAGATAATCTTACTATTATCACACATTTATCTGAGGCTAGATTAGATATACACAGACACATTGACATGGATATAAATATATACATATATATACCAGTACAAAAGAAACATTAAAGACTGAAAATCCTTTTTCTGCACTAACGATCATTAGGCAGAAAGCTTTCATGTCATTACGATAAAGACTAATAGACTATGAATTAATCTTGTTTTATTTCTCTCTAGTGAAAAGGAGCAGAAAGAGCAGTGGCTTTTAGAGTAGAGTAAGCGTTGACTCTCAGCTCCACCACTTACTAGCTATGTATAACTCATCATATAACTCAATCTTCTTGAGTCCTGGTTTCCTCATCTAATGATACCTACTACCTCGCAAGACTGTTGACAAGGTAGAGACAAAGTATCTACGTTGCTTCAAGTAAGTGCTAAAAATCATGATTATTATAGTTATTATTTTCAACTTTGACCCACTTTGACCCAAGACCAAACTATACAAATACCTCATTGCAGAAAAGATGCTATTACTCTGACTCCATTCATGAGAAAAGAAAAGCTCTAAATTGTTTTTTTAAAAAAACTTTGAAACTATGTCAGTCAGAGTTCAGCTGTAGATAACAGAAGCCATTCTTGTAATTTTAAGAAGAAAGAGGTTTCATACAAAGAAATGCATGCTCACATCATTGTCAGAAGGTCCAGCAGGTTCTAGACTGAGCCATCAGAAGAGCAACACAAAAGTGGCCAAACTTGGGGAGTCTGCTCTGCCATAAAGAGAAATGTAGAAAATCAAGAAAAGGTCACAGAAGCTATTGGCTCCAGGAAAAATGTACAATTCATCCAGGGTCAGAAAGCCAGGGCCATGAGGGCTGGCTTCCGAATAAGGTTGCTAGATAAGATGCAGGACACCCATTTAAATTTGAATTTCAGATCAACAACAAAAAGATGTTTGGTGTAAGTGTGTCCCATACAATAGTCAGGACATACTTAGACTAAAAACTTTGTTGTTGATTTGAAATTCAAATGTAACTGGTTGTCATGTGTTCAACTAGGAGTCCTGAATTACCCCTTCTTTATCTGAAATTAAAATTCAACCAGGTGTCCTGTATCTTTATTTGCTAAATCTAGAGCTCTGCTCTAGGGCCACCCATAGCCGACTGTTTTAATATCAGCGGGAAGGTGTTTTGCATGATGCTGCCTCCATTTAGTCTCAAGAGATTGTATCAGATTGGCAGAAACTAAATCACATCGGGAACTCTGGCTGCAAGGACATTTGGGAGACATAATCTTAGCTTTTCAGTCTTGGTATTATGGCAGACATGCAGGAGGTACAATGGAGTGTATGACAAGCAAACAATTCACCACAATATCTACACAGAAATATTGACTTACTGCATTTGTAATTTGTTTTATTTTAACAGATATATCTTGAACATCTCTTATTTTTTAGTCAGTATAAGTATTAGGGATGCAGCACTAAAGAAAATAATAATAATAATAATAATAATAATAATAATAATAATAATAATATCCTTGTCCTCATAGAGCTTAGACATCTCATGAAGAAAAAAACAACAACAAAACCCCCCTGTAAATTACAAAAATGTGTAAAAAATTGAAAGTAAAGGCTACTTGTAGTCCTACCATTCTTCTTCCATCTTAATGTAACAACAACAACAACAACAACAAAAGGTAAAACAATCTCCTTATCCTTTTTTCCCTCCAATTTTACTTCCCAGGAATAATCATCAGTAAAAGTTGTGAGTGTATGTGCACGTGCACATGTATTGTGAATAAGTTAAACCTGATCACTAAGTCCCATGATGGTGGGAGATATAGGCTCCATTCATCTGCTGAAGAAGTCAACGTCACTCAAGCTAAAAAGAAAAAGACGGAATCCAGACATGTCCTTCCTCTTCCCTTGGGGTCCTTCATATATGATTTAGCTCTCATGGCTTTCTGGAAGGCACTTTCTCCCTTGGTCTCCATCCTGCCTCTATCCTGCTGTGTCTCCTTCACCTGCCTTTATCTTCAGAGCAGACAGACTCACTCGGAGTCAGAGTGGAGCACATACAGGACAGGGCAAACCTCTCTCTGCAGAGAACTGATCAATTTTCATAAGTCCAGTTTTCATCTGGTGATGACAAAATGTCCTCAGTTCATTAACATGAGGATGCCAGGAGATGAAAGGAATGAAGGGGTGGAACCTCTCTGTCAGTCTCCCCACCCCAGCCCCACCTTATACGCCACACAGAGTTAGGTCTTAACTCCTTCTTCTGGCTCCTTTATCTAGCACCAAAGATTTTTCATGTCTGACCACACGACCAGGTTTTCCTCCCACCATTTCCTCACAAAGACTCTGCTCCAGCCACTCTTCAAACATGCTTTGTTTTCCCACTTCTGTCCCTGTCCTGACATTCAGTCTGTATTGAGGGCCTAACAGTCCAACACCTCTGCCCATGCATGGGCACTTACCCCTGCTCAGGATCCAGCTTCAGTGCCTCTTCCTTGGTGATGCTGCCTTAGATTCATTCCTGCAGAAGCCAAACCTGAGACCAGGATTTGAGGGCCAGGGGGTTATTTAGGAGGAGGTTCCAGGAAGCTGGTGTCAGGAGGAGAGAGTGAGGCAAGGGTGAGGAAAGCCAACAAAGGGTATGCTATTGAGGAGGCTATATGGTGGGCAACTGGTGGAGGTGGGGGGAGAGTTTAAGCCGATTGGAGAAGTCAGGGAGAGGCGCCCACCTAACATCAAGGAGGCTGAAGTGTTTATCCTCCACCTTCCATCTGTCAATGCTGAAGGCTGCTCCTAGTGACATGAACCCCCTTCCAGTTCTGACCTGGCCTATGTGTGATCTGAGAGAAATGCCTCAGGTGGAAAGTGTAGGTGTGTGCAGTAGGACGCTGCCAGTGTGCACAGAAACTGGGTGCCGAGGGGATCTGGACAGGGGGACATGTGGCATTTTGACAAGTTAGACATGATTCCATTATGCTAGGATGGCCTTTGGTTTGTATCATTCCTGCTTCATGTTGTAAGTATTTGTGTGCAATCAGAAAAATATATATATTAAATGACTAATTGCCTTAGCCTGGGTTACCCCAGAAAGCAGATCCAGAGGCAAATGCTCCTGTGGTCTGACTCTATCAAAAAGTGCAAACCCAGAAAAGTAGGAGCAGTGACGAGAGGGAGTGAGGCAGGGAAGACAGAAGCGCCAATACGAGGTATGTTTTAAAGCTGGCTGCCATGAGCGTCCTCCAGGAGGCTGTATACACCACTGAGTGTCTCGAGACATGCCACCAAGAGAAGGAAGGGAGAACAATCTATCGACTAGTTCCTTTCTCCCAGCATCAGAGGTGTATTTGACAGGGACTCAGGCCCCTGCACATCCACGGTACAGCTGGGTGAGCACTGGCCGATCCCATGGCAATCCAACACCTCAGCACTAACAGAGATGTCCCAGGGCAGTGGGCGAAGCAGGAGGCAAGGGGCTCTCTGTGGGTGCAGGAGGTTGGTCTGAACTCATCGAGGGTCTGGGCTGTATGGGACAAAATATCTGGAGACAAATGAAGGCAAGAGATCCAAAGTGGTTTACTAAAATGTGTCTGGTTCACCAACTGAAACAATTCCCTAGGGATGACCCAATCCTCACATGAGCCCACATATCATGCCTAGAAGATTATCCTGAAATAGTGTGAAGCATCCAACCCCACAGTGGCTCACATATTAAAATCAACCTTCTATTGTGAAAATCTGGTACATCAAACTAAAAATAATAATAATAATAATAATAATAATAATAATAATAATAATAATAATAAAAACAAAACAAAAACCAGAAACTGAGTAGATGGAGGTATTCTTTCCAACATGCCTGATGTCTCTGAGGAGCTAGAGATGTACAAGAATGAAGTGAAGAAGAAAAACAAGTGACTGAAGCAAATGTGAATGAATCCTTGTTTTTATCAGGAAGGTAAAGGAAAGGGCTTCTCTGGTTCACTCAAGGATCCTTCAAGGACAATCTATACAGAATTTTTACCTGTTTTTTTATATTTTTTTTAATGTTTATTTTTGAGAAAGAGACAGAGTATGAGCAGGGAGAGACAGAGAGAGAGGGAGACACAGAATCTGAAGCAGACTCCAGGCTCTGAACTCTCAGTGCAGAGCCCGACGCAGGGCTTGAACTCATGAACCGCGAGATCATGACCTGAGCCGAAGTTGGACATTCAACTGACTGAGCCATCCAGGCACTCCCTTACCTGTTTTATTTATTCTCATTAACTTCTGTGAGCCGCTAATTATACGTGTATACAAATTTTTTCTATATGTTTATGAAATTTGAATTAAAGAGGCAAAACGAACTATATTAAAGAAACAGGAGGGCCAAAATTTTTATAGGTGCTGTCCTGGCAGGGAGATAACATGTAAAAGAGAAACATGTTTATCTGGTGGAATGATGTAAGTAGCAGGAAAAATACAGGCCTGTATAGACATTATTTAAAGGAAGAGAGAGGAAATGTACTCAATTTCTTTACAGCTATCAGCTCTGTATTTATTTTTTTTAATCTAGATACTGTTGAAAACATTATGAGTAGGTATTGATGAAAAGGTCAATGACCTTCTATAATCACGAAGTGTTATTTCAAAAGGAATTATTTTACTTTAAAAAATATCTTAGATGTTAATATTCCTTAAGAAACATTCTATTTATGTTTCCTCACCTTATGAGGAAATTCAGTTATTATTAGCTTTTCAAATATGCATAAAAATGATCTAGAAGCTTTATAATTAATATATAGTATAAATATATTGTTAAAATGCTTTAAAGGGTTATGTAGATAACAAAACATAATGTATACAATAATGAAGATAGTGCAACCTTTTAAACAAAGAAGTTTCGATTTCTGGAAGAAGAGCTGTGTAGACTCCTGCAGAAAACATGGTCGGTGTAATCACATCATTGGGGCATATTCTTGAAGATCAAGTGCTTGAATATAGTCAGCCATGGCTTCCTCAATCAGACCTATTCTACCACGAACTTCTGCTCTGCGATTATATATGAGAGCATCATCAGGCTTCAAAGACAGGGCTGTAAAAGAAAAAACATTTCAAGCTATGTTTTGTGCTAACATTAGAAAATAGGCTCCTTTTTTAAAAATAAAAAATTTATAAGAACTTTAGTGTTATTTATTTGAAAGCATTTTTCTTCAAATGTAAGTAATTATTTAGTAAGATTAAAAATATTAAATCTTTCTAAGGAAACTAACTTGGGGAACACTGTACAATGTCTTTCTTTGAAAGGCTGCCATTGTTTATGTATGGTTTCCCTAATAATTTTCTGTATCTCAGCTTACCCATGCTTTAAGCTGTTCCATAAAGGAATCAACATTGGTAGCATTAAAGATATAATATATAAAAACATTAATTCTTATGTAAGTTTACCTACACAAATAGACCTGATGACTTTCTCCTTTTGTTGTCAAAAACTAAGCATATCAACAACCCCTGTGATCTTAGCCAAAAATTACAAAACAAAAATACCTTTACTTAGGTCTCCCTCAGCTAGTTCATATTGCTTTAAACAACAGTAGAAGTGTGCTCTGTTAAAATATACTGCAGCCCAAAAGGGACAGCTTTCAACCACATATGCAAAATCTTCTTTTGCTTCTTTGTATTTCTTCAAAATTGTATTTGCAATAGCTCGATTCATGGCAGCACATTCATTTTCTGGATCAAACTTCAAAGCCTTTGAGAAGTAGTCACTGGCCTACAAAATGTGAAGATGATGGTAATTTGAATATATTTCAATTGGAAGCTATACAGTAACTTAAAGCACTTTTGCTCTTAAGTTAAAATAAGGACATTGGCATACAAAGGGGACAGAGGAAGCATTTCATCCCAAATAGGGATGATAAAGAGGTGCATTGTCTGTAGACAATGTAAAAAACAGTAATAAAAACAGCCAAAAGTCACTTTTGTTTTTGTTATCACCATGTGTTGGCAAATCTCGATAATGTCAGTGATAAAACACTACTCCTTGCTGAGGTGAAATGCTCTACTACCAATCCCTGAAATCCCACATCCCTGTACAGCACTAGAAGGCGGCAAAATATAAATTAGAAAAGAAGGTCACAACAAGATAAAATATGTTGGAAAATTAACATTTTTCATATAAAAGCAGAGTATCTAAGAGCTACAGAGGCAAATGAATTTTAAAAATAAGGTTCTAAACCATACCATTAAGGGATAAAAACTTAGTTATACTATGACAGTTGGGAAGAAGAAAGAGAGAGGAAAAAAATCAACTTGTCAAGAAGACCAAAGACTCTAGATTATTCTCTACTCATCATCAAGCTGAAAGGAACACTTCAAAGTGTGGTCTGTAGACTGGTTTTGAGGTCTTAGTTTGAGAATCATTTGCTACAGGTCTGTAAAGAGCTTAAGTACAGAAACTAAGAGTAAACTGTCAGTAACTTCTAAAGCATTTTGACGCAGCTATGACATAAACATATTTCTAGTAACTTGTTTATATTGTCTTAGCAACATATTGATCAATAATAAATTGGAAACTTTTAAAATAGTCCTTCACCACAACTCACTTCAGATGCTGATTAGACCCCCTACTACTCAAGATAGGAGTCTCTTCTCTAATTCCATGATGGATAAAAATTTGGATCCTACTTTAAAACTTACTTCACTTAAAGGAAAAGTCATTTTTAACAATACAGACTGTTCTCCGATTTTTTACCACTCAGTTTTTCCCAACACACCACAATCTTGCTTCTCTCTATCTCCCCCTATTTTGTGAGTTCTGCTCTTGCTGAGGCTGCAGATGTCCTCAAACCCAATGGACATTTTCTAGTTCTTTTCTTTCATGACATTTCTGTGGCATGGACACTTTTGATCTTTGCTTCCTTTGTAAAATTCCCTGTCCTTGAGACAGAATGTCTCCTTGGTTTTTCTCTTACCCCTCTAATGATTTTCTCTGTCTCCTTCGCTGAACTATGTTTCTCTGTGTATTACAGGGATTCATGAGTGAAATGAAATACTGGTAGCATGGTGTCCAGGAGCCCAGACCATGGAACCAGATTTCTAGATTCAAATCCTGGCTCTACCACTTGTTGTCACCATGTCTTTGGATGAGTAACTAAAGCTCCTTTTGCCCCCAATTTTCTCATATGTAAAATGGAAGTAACAAATAGAACTCTACTTCCAGTGCTCAATTAGTATTGTGAGGTTCATATGTAAAGTACTGAGAATGATATTCAAAACACCAATTATTTTCTATTCAATTATTACTGATAAACCATTTTTTTCCCCAGTGTCTACAAATGGAGAGATGACGTAGCCCTAAGGCAATTCTCTGTGAACTTTGCTACCTCTGATGACTTTTAAGAGGCAATTAGATCAAGATTGTGTAACCCATCTTGTTCCTGGATGGAACTATTCTATGTGGCAGATAAGTGCAGTTTAAGGATCTACTAAAATGGTGACAGAAATGACATCCTTCTCTGAAGAGCTTAAAGAGAATTCACTCCTGAACAGAAGGCTGGACTCAACAATCATCAGAAATGAGGCAAGGAAATGACTCTAAGCAGGGCCAAGACTTTCTTCAAAAAGTAATTCAGGCTTCATTTTAGTTAACCAGTAAATAATCAATAAAGCTCACACTATTCTACATCACAAAAGCATGACTTCAATCAAGTAGGAGCAAATGCTTACTTAAGCTACAATAAAATAATTCAGTAACACACAATAATGTACCTGTGAACAATATAACTTTCTATCATAGCTTCCAAAATATATTACTCAGAAAATAAAAGCCCATACATTTAATGAGGTTACTTGCAGTATAGGAGTAATAGTTATGAAGCAATTAAAGGTCAAAGACACCTACTGCAAAGATGGCCTTGATTTTTTAACAATTCATCTAATGCCATAATATCTGCAATTAAAAAGCAGATCTAGTTACTTTTTAAGTTACCCATACTTCATGATGTATGTACGTAGCTCATCCAAATGTGATTTAAAATGATTAAGTCACTAACTAATGATAAAAGAAGCCAAAACATATAATACACACACACACACACACACACACACACACACACACACACGTGTATATATATATATATATATATATATATATACATATATACACACATATATGTGTATACATATATATGCACATATATATTAAGTCTCTAGAGATTATTTGATCTGTTGAAGGATCCTTTTTCCTGCCCCTAAATCTTCCTTTCAGTATAGTTAGAAACAAAGTTTGAGGAGGTGGGGAGGAGGAAATAGAAGCCACTTTCTCCACAAAAAGGCTTCAAGCATACTAAAATAGCTGCATAATTACTGTCAAAGTCTGCTTAACTCTGGAGAGGGTGTGCTCTGTGAAGCCTAAGTATCCAGCATATCAGGAAAGAGGACAAAATACATTTTAAATGAAATATTCACTCAGCTAATGAGTCCCTAGTTCCAGGAAAACAGAGCCATACTTAAAAAAAAAAATCAAGGATCAAATACACCTTAAATCTAACTAGTTTCATCCTAGTTATTAAAGGCAAGTTTAAAAGATTGGAATCTCCCTCCCGTGTGGATCTTAAACATTTATGGGAACAGAAAACTGACCTGGTCATTTTATTTATCTTTATCTCACTAACTAACTCCACAATGCAGGGAAACATTGCTAGGACCCAGACAGAGATGGTCTAAGATTGATGAAGTTTAAGGCAACTGACCTTGGCTTATCAACCTGGGAAACATTAGCCTCCCAGCTGTCCATTGAGGTCTGAGCTACAACAATCTCATTCACACCTCATAGAATTATATCTTCAATAATTCTCTGTCCCAGCATTTAGCTTCACTACTGAGGTCAATGAATCTCATCACAGGGCTTGGTGTCCAGGGTCATGATCTAACTTGGGAAAAAATAAGACCTAAATAAACCAAGGCAATGGCAGTAGAACAGAATGGAGGGCACATATCTGAGGGAAAAAAATCAAGAAGCAAAACTGACAGGATTAGATAACTGATGGATGAAAGAAGTTAGGAAGAGAAAGATACGGTTGATGCTGATGTCTCTACTCAGGTGACCTGATGGAAGATGACATCTTGAACTGAGAGAGGATCTATATGAAGAAGAGCTCGACAAGAGGTAGGGGATAGCGAGATCAACCCAGTTTGGGCTCTGATGTACTTGGAAAATATCCAGTTTTAGCAACTGGTGATATATATGAGTTAGGAGATCATGACCTGAGCTGAAATCAAAAATCGGATGCTTCCCTGACTGAGCCACCCTGCCACCCACTTCCACAACCCTTTTATTCAAGGCTCTGTCTCTGCTGCTGTGACAGTGTTCTTGCCAAAATCATCAGTGACTTCCTCCATCCTCCTCTTTCTTGACCTCTCCCAGCAGCATTTGCCACAGGACACTTTTCCCTTCTTAAAGCCCATTATTCTCGAGGTATTATCATGATCTCCTACTTTTCTTCTCATCATCCTAGCCGGGTGCTCCCTTCTCAGTCTACTTTCTGGTATCTCCTCTCTGCTTCGCTCTTAAACACTGGTGCTACCACAGGGCTCGCTCCTCAAACCCCTCTCTCCAGCTATACTACCTGCCCAGGCGATCTCATCTCATATAGTCCCACATATATGCTTATACTGATATAATGCTTATGTGAGACTGTACTAGATGTTTGTCACTACTAATATTTTTCTTGTTTATTTTCTATTTCTCCCTCCAGTAAAAAGTAAGCTACATCAGAAAAGAAGCCTTCCTGATCTTGCTCAGCTCTGTATCCTCAGGGTTATTATTAATGCCTCACACATGGCAGGTACATCATAAGTATACGGAGGTTGAAGGGATGAAGAGCTAGTGGAATCAGAAAATATTTGCTGAACTTTTCCAGCAAAATAAAGAGAAGAACGATAGCTTTTGGTATATAAAGATGCCCCACAGGTCATTTTATTCAGGGATACGGAGGCAGTCTTGGATGTCAGAGGAGAACACTGAGGCTATAGTTCTCAGAAAATACAAGCAATAAAAACAAGTTTTTAAAATGAGTACATCATCTTAGAAGGTAAGGGTTGTGGAAAGTTCTAAGAAACACAGAGCTTGTAGTGGAAGCCTTCCTAGACCAGGTAGGCTTAGAGAGGACATTTTGCAGTCTTTTGCCATAGCATCAAGGCAAGCAGAACTTAGAAAGTTACCATGGCCCATCACCCTGCTTCCCACAAGAGGCTCTGCTGTTAGTCCAGGAAAAAGATGTATCTTGTTCAAATGTGAGTTAACAGAGAAGCAATTTGCCTGCCTTCATTGTAAAAGCCAAGGATGAAAAGTAATAGCTTAATTTTTGGAAAGATTATAAAAACTCAGTAGAAAAAAAAAGTATTGTTACAATGTAGAGAAAAATTATAATGTAACATTTCAAAACGAACTAGAAAAAAATGCTAAGGGAGCAATTGTGTTTAAGAAAAAAATAAACAGGGGCGCCTGGGTGGCGCAGTCGGTTGGGCGTCCGACTTCAGCCAGGTCACGATCTCGCGGTCCGTGAGTTCGAGCCCCGCGTCAGGCTCTGGGCTGATGGCTCGGAGCCTGGAGCCTGTTTCCGATTCTGTGTCTCCCTCTCTCTCTGCCCCTCCCTCGTTCATGCTCTGTCTCTCTCTGTCCCAAAAATAAATAAAAAATGTTGAAAAAAAAAAAAAAGAAAAAAATAAACAAATACTGAAGGATATCAGAAAAGACATGGCTAGGAAGGCATGACATAGAAATCAGATGAAAAAAAAAAAAATTTAAAGTCCACGGGGGATAACAGAGATGTCAGAAAACACAGGAAATATTTAGAAGAGAAATGTGAAAAAAGCAAAGAAATGCAACAGAAATTAAGAAATTAAAAAACATAAGAAAAAATAATTGATATATAGAAGTCAGAGGGCATCTTATATATAATAATTGACATTCATTCCAATGAAGAGAATAATGAAACAAAAAAAGTTTTATACTGAATTCAACAAAACTCTTCTGAAATCTGCATCTTGAAAATGCACACTGCATACTTTGACTCCAAATCATCAACTCCGAGACGTACCTTGGTAGAACCTTTTACTTAAAAACAATAACAAACGAACAAAAAAACTTTGGTTGTCATGACAAAACGAAGTCACCAATAGAAGAACAAAAATCACGTTTGCATCAGGCTTTTTGACAACAACATATAACACCAGAAAATAGTGAAATACTTAAAACATTCAAGGAAAGAACAGTGAGTCAGGACCTTAAACCCAGACATGCTACCTTAAGTTGTAAAAGCTGCAGGCAAACAGCTATGAACATTAAAAAATTCAAGGAATATTGTTCTCATGAGCCCTTTCTCGGGACTCTGCTAGAGGACCAATTTCAGGCAACTAAGAAATTAGCAGTTGGGAGGGAAACTTTGGCAAAAAGCCTGGTAATGACAACTGAGTATGCTTAACTAGAGAACAGAGGCTAAAATGTGAAATAAGGGTAACAAAATAGTGTGCAAATATTAACCCCTCTGGCAGTGGAGGAATAACGAAACTCTCAACAAAATGGGAGAATAGAGAGACACAGTGGAAAACTGGCACAAGCTGATACCATAAGCTTGAACATATTTAAGAATAAAAATAGACACTTTTTTTAAAAAAAGAATACTATTAACTAAAATCAACTAATAGATGAGAGGGAGGATTAAAGGAAGAAGAGATTAAATGGTAATCTTGTTGTTCATAGTAGAGAAACTGGAGAAATAAGAAACTAAGAGTATAGAAATATGTTTATAAAGGTAATCACTAAAGCAAAACTGAAAACCTTCCTAAATATCAGAAAACGTTTCAAAAAATTAAATAAAGCAGACTACAGAATAAAATATTTTAAATGCAGCACACAAAAATATGACATAAAATAACAGAAGATCAAACATACTGACCATGGCAAAATGTAAATGGACTTAACCCATCTATGAAAAGCCACATATTTTCAAATTGCCATCTAAAGCAAAATCTAACTCTATGCTGTATAAAAGAGATGCAAACCTAAAATAAAGGATTCTAAACATTGAAAATAAGAGGAAGGGCAAAGGAATATCGGGCAAAAAGCAAACCAAATGAAATCAGAGGTCACAATCTTCATATCAGATAAAAGCAAATTTATTCCAAAGAGCTAAAAGAAACAGAAGGGCATTTGTAATGCACTCACAATGCATATGTAATGTGTATGACTATCTATACATAAAATAATAATGTAGCAGCAATATTTATAAAGCAGAAATTATAAGAGATGTAAAGAAAACTACAGACGGCCACACTAATTTTAAGATACTTAAATAAACCTTTCTCGGTCCAACATGAACCAAATGAAAAACAAGTATGGATGTAGGCTAAATTAAAAATGTAATTTATAAGGTATATTTTATATGGATATTTTAAACTATATATCCTTATAGCATAAATTGTTTTTAGAAAAGGCCCCTGGAGTATTTAAGTTGCCATATACTAGACCACATTAAAACTCAATAAACTCTAAAATTAGAAAATATAAAAGTCCTTCTACCTAGACATTTTAACTGCCTTGTTAATTTATTATTCAGTCAAAGGGGAAATAAAATTTCAGGTGTAACATTTTAGGAAAACAAACAAACAAAAACATTGCAGACTGAAATACATAGGAAACTGCTAAAAGCAGTACTAGGGAAATGGCCTCACCTTGACAACTCACCACAATATAAAATAAAGGGTGACAATAGATGAATTGAACTTCTGACTCAAAGACAGACAAAGAACAAAGATAAACTGAAGATAAAGAACAAAAGAGAGAATATAAATAAAAAATTAAAGTTGAGTTTGAATTATGTAAATATCAGAATAATTTGAATTATGTAAATATCATCTAATAACCCAACATTTTCATTTCAGAGACTCTGAATTACAGTCCAAAAAGATTAAGATGTCATAAAACCACAACTAACATCTTTATCTCCTTACTCCCGGTCAAGTGCTCATGTGACTGAAGTTTAGGAAAGGTAGCAATTAAGACAAGTTAGATAATCACGTCATGAAAAAAGAGTCTCGGAGGAAGTCTGAGATTTGGCTAAGTGGAGTCAAAGAGAGGATTCCAGGACAGAAGCTGGCAACAATGGATAGCCAGGCAATGGCCCATGCTTGGGGAAGTCCAGAACAATGTTTACTGGACAAGTATCGAATGGTTGATGATAATGACAAGAATAAACCCATAGAGATGTAAACATTTAATAAATAATTACAAACATTCTTATGAAAGAGAACTTAAAAAAAAAGAGCTAATGAATGATTAGCCTGTTATGTAAGGTTGCATTTTGAAACTATATATAACAAAGCATTTAGTGTCTAAAAGGCAATGTTAAGGAAAACTCCTTACCTGGGAAAACTGCCTGTGGTGAAAATAGATATTTCCTGCATTGAAGTAAGCCAGTGAATACGTAGGATTTAGGGAAATTGCTGCTTGATAGTCTTTCATTGCATTCTGTTGTTGACCCATAAACTCGTGAATCACACCACGATTTGTTAAGAATTCTGCTGTAGTATTGATCTGCAATATAATAGTATGAGTATTTAGCATCTGGGAATAGTGTTTATCTCCAATTTCAAGTCTAAAAATGAATGTTATGAAATCTACTTGTGGGAAACTAGTAATTTTATAGTGCAGGTGAAACCCATTAGAGCAAATATTTTGAGAAACGACAGGGTATGGAGTTGATTCAAAGTCAACCCTTTGGTGATTTGGTTGCAATAAAACAAATAATCTTAGTGCTTTACTCAGTTCCTTTCCAAAAGATAGACACAGTGGTAGTGGGCGGGGGGGGGGGGGGGCGAGGGGGAGGTTATCTGTTTAGCTCTGTTAAGCTGGAGAAGAAATTAAATAGTTAATATGTTTATTTGTCCTAGGTAGCAGCCATTATCTTTCAGTTCTTTCCTTTTTCTCATCTCAAAGATTACAAAATCTGCCCATTTCTACAGAAACAGAATCCAAACTCCAGAAGAAAAGAGAAAGATTTTTCTGTCACTGTATACAAAACCTAAGATTTTTATTTGCCATTTCACTACAGAAGGATTTTGGAATTTATATTGTTCTTTCTTTAGTTCCTTTGAACCCAGAACCTTATTTTATTTTTTGCATTTATTTTTTATTACAAACTAATATTTATGTCCCATGAAACTATAAATTGCATTTACTGACAAGAGTCAACATTTGTCATGAGTTTGTATTTTGGATTTTAAATGTTATTTACGTTATAAAATTGACAAACCATGATAACTCTTTAGGATTCTTCTGGAAAAAGAAAACACACAAATATCATTTTCCCTATAAGTTACTTTAAAAAGTAACCAAGAAGTTACATAACCCTATTTATTAATGGTGCTAATTTATGCCAATGATAATATAATCTAAGTGCATTTTTACCTTTATGGCAGCATTAATGTCTTGAATTGCAGCAAAATTATCACCCATCTGAAGAGAGACCACAGCTCTTCCTTCATAGGCTAAGTAGCATTTTGGATCAACTTCTATGGCAACGGTAAAGTGATTCCAAGCTTTCTGGAATTTTCCTTGGGCCTAAAATAAGGTTTCATTTACATGAAGTTAGAAATTGTCTATAACATGACAAGTTAGAAATTGTCTATAATGTGACAAATGTTTATGGTTCTAACTTAATCAGTTAAAGCCTTTAGTAAGGGCCAATTTATATTGTGCTAAATCCAAGATATTAAAAAAAAAAAAAAAGAAGTAGATTGTACTGTGAGTGCACTCAATTGACTAAATTACCTCTGAGTATTCATACTAACATTTTAATTAATTAAAATAAATCTACTTGTCAGAGTCATCTCTTATGCCAATCTTGGAGAACACTAACGCTTCTGACAATCACCACCATGAGGTTTACTTGAGCTCCATACACACACAGGTAGGGATTGTATTTATTCCTTGGCATTGAATCTCCAGCTATACATAACATATACATAATGAAAATAACAAAATAAATGTGTTGAGAATAAACTAATAGCGTAAAACCTATTTTGACAGATTTTACCAGCATCTAGAATTTTAGAATCACTATACATATTTCATGGAAAAATGCATTCAAATCTACCAAGTATCTGTTCATACAAACCTTAGCACCAACTGGAAAATAAGAACAAAGGTTAGGAGAGGGGTGCTGTTAACTGAAAGATGTCCAAGTATTTCCAAGGGAAGACCAGCTAGCAACTAAATACCTCATCACCGTAAGGCAGTGAGCTGATAAATTCATGGAGGTCCAGAGTCTGTCCTTTATTCTCATAGGTTAAAAACCCACCTTGCCAGAAGCTGCCTCACATACACCAAACTGAGCCCAGTGACTCTTACATAAAACTAATATTTTAACTATACACTGTTCTTTAACCAGCAAATCTTCTACCTCTGCACAAATTATGTGAAAATCAACACTGTCATGACAAATTCATTTGAGAAACAAGAATAAGAATATTAAGCTGCAGACAGCCTCACAATAGGATATCTGTCATCTGTTTCTGACATCTGTTTTGGCTAACTTCTATATCGCTAGTGCTAGGCACACAGTAGAGAAATCTGTCTTTGTTGAACAAATGGTTACTCTTTCCCCTGAGCAGAAATTGGATGAACCTCTGTAACTCTTCTAAGTCCTTTCTTTCCTGACTCAATCCTTCCTCATACTGATGTTTCTCAATCTTCTTTCAGGTTGATATATACAAAGTGAGATCTTCATAAACAAAACTCTGATGTCTCTGCTTTGGTTAATTATATTAGCATTTTTAACTGGCCTGAAAGGCCTTCACCTCCAGTCATTTTCCAATTCTCTAGCCTTGTCCTACAACACTCTCTTCTTCCCGTAACATTCCATCCACTTGGGCCCTCTGTTTTTTCACAAGACTTTCTAATGGGTTGTTCACTGTGTCTTAGCCCCAATTCTTAACTCTGACTGACTACTAGTCTTTCACACTCCCTTTAATTGTTAATTTCTCAAAAAGCCCTCCCTTACCCCTTCAACAAATCTAAGTTCACTTGTTGTAAGTTGTCCTAAAACACATCTTTTTCCTTTGTTGCACTTATCATAAGTATAATTAAATAATTATTCACGATTGCTTGATACTCATCTCTCTAGTAGGCAGTAAACTCTAAAAGAAGAACCAAGTATATTTGGTTTACTGCATATCACTAGGCCTAGAGTAATTCTTATCCTATGTTAGGTGCTCAGTAAAATGCCTTTTGAATGCGATGCATGACAATGTTAACACATTTCATTGGATTGCAATCAGCTCTACCAGCTTTGGAAGTCATCCTGTCTCTTCAAACTGACTTTGCAAATTTCTACTGTGATCCAATAATGGCTAATTTTATGTTTAAGTCTCAGAGAGCAATCTTATTTTCCTTATTATAAGTTCTTGGGCACACTTCACTATAGCTGCCAATCTTAACAATCAACTCCAATGTTATTAATATTATTAGATCAGTCAAACTCATTTATTTTCAAATTAAAAAAAAATCAACTGTAATTGCAGATTATTAATAAGAATTTCTGCAAATTACAATATTTTGAACATATTTGTTGTCCATTATCTAAAATTTTGAATATTGAAAAAAGATTTTAAAAAAGAGAAGAAAATTTTAATTACTCAGTTCCTCTTCATGGAATATAAAGCACACTTAGCACTTTATTCCAAGGATGTCGCTACATATTTTATTAGTGCAAATAGGTTCGTGAGTGCATGGGTCAGGTCAGTGTGTTCCAGAAACCACTCAGAGACCTGTGTAGTGACACAGAGAGTAATACTTTCCCACCTTGCTGAAAGGACAAACACCTAGTCTCTTGCCTGCCCAGTAAGTTCTCACTCACTGCCATTTGGAAGATGACCTGAATCCCTGTACAGTGTTTATCTGACCCATTGTATGGCTAAAGTCAACTTCAAAACTCTCACCCATTGCTTATTCTCTCTAACTTTTCATTAATTCAACAGGACAATAGCTCTGGGGTCCAATACAGGTTAGTGAAACAAATGTTAGCCAGGTTTGTTATATGTGAAACCCATCAGGCAAATTTCAAAAGATGTAAGTGTGGGGGTAAGGTAAGGCAGGGCACAGGTGTTAAGGAACCTCAGGTTTGAAGGGTCATCACCTCACCATGCACCAGGCCCCTGGGTGTGGTCCCCAGGCAGCCTCCCTGTGACTAATAAACCCTCGCTTCTCACTGCTGCTCTAACCTTAAGGGAAAGGTAAAATGTACATAACCAAGGAAATAACATGTATCCTAATCACCAGTAAAGGGCCAAATATATTCTTCTCCTTTTTCCAAAAGGAATTTTTATGAACTAATATGTTATTATAGAATACTACCTGTAAATTATAGCCTAAACTAATTCTGGCTTTTGTGTATGTTGGATTAATGTGCAACACTTTAAGAAAGTCCTTCTGTGCTCGTTTGGTAGCTCCATCATGGCCGTATTCCATGTAAGAATTTCCCCGTCCAACATAAGCATCCAGAAAACATGGATCAATTTTAAGAGCCCAGGTGAAGAAATCAACAGCTTCTTCAAACTCCTTATTTCTGAAAATAAATGAAAATATTGATGCTTTCTGATGAATTTTCTAAGTGCTTTTCTGTATATAATTTACCCATGAAGATTTGCATTGACGCTTATAAAAAAATTTTTTCATTTTTATTATCCATCATAGGAAGTGAGTACATGAGTTCATATGACCTAAGGAAGACTGACAGGGTCTTTGAAGTTTTTGGTGAAAGGAAAAAGGCAGAATATGTTGGGATGATATTCTAAAGTTCTTTTTTCAGAACTATACAAGTATGAATGGTATTCCCGAACTTGTTTTTAACAGCTATCAGTGACCAGTACAGAAAAACATGCACTATTAATGATGAAAATACACTATTTAAATCAGATTAAAATAAATGTATTTATGTATTTCACATTTCATTATACAATGAAAGGAACCAAATTTTTATCACATGGCAGGCCTATATCAGATCTTCTATAAAGGGAAATGCTTTCTTTATGACACCAGGAAAGGAGAAAAGAAAAAAAAAGTGAAATGCGTTCAATTTATTAACTTGTGAACACATGTGAATAAATGATAACTCTATCTCTCGTCCCTAATTATTCTCTTGTGGTAGGATGAGAGCTAGTAAAATAATCAAATATTTGTTCGTGGGCAGATATAGTCACTTTTCCATCGTATATGCATATCTAATAATTATATTCAGTCTCTAGAATGAGGGAGCTAACACTGAGTAACTTCTTACCTACCACGTACTGTCCTAATTGCATTACCTATGCTATTTCACTTAATGCCTCCAACAATTCTTAAGCTAGTTATAATTTTCTACATTTTGTAGATGAAAAGAAAATGGCTCAGAAAAGTCTGTGCGCAGTAAATAGCATAGTGACGTTCAACAGTGTACAATATCTAGGATTCAGACTTGGGTAAACCATAACCTCAAACGTCACACTTTTTCATGTGGTCATCTCTGCTCACATTCTTTGCTTTAAATCTACCTGCTGTTGGTGCACAAGATCTGATATCTCAACAGTGTAGTCAGAAGAAAGCTCAGACCTAAACCTGAATGTGTAAATTAATATTAATTTTTCAAAATTGTTCTGAAGAGCAAATGAGCACGTGTGAAAACCACTGAGCAAAGAAACCCTCAATAAAGATGGCCATCTTTCTCCCAGCCTCTTCTTCATTACTTCTCAAAACGGTCTCAAAATTTAACAAGATGCACCACTACTTTACTAATTTTTCCTTCATAAAATACATGGAGCCCAGGGAAACTATTCTAGAGACTGTCATCTCCTAGATATTACTCAGGAATATCTCTTTATAGTGTTCCCCAAACTTCAGCCCCTCCTTTGTGACAGCTGCCCTATGTTCTACCTACGCTATCATTTACTGAACATTTTTCTTTAGGCCAAATCACTGTTTTTTACTTATCTCAATTTATTTTTTTTTAATGTTTATTTTTGAGAGAGAGAGAGAGAGACAGCATGAGTGGGGTAGGGGCAGAGAGAGAGGAAGACACAATGTGAAGCAGGCTGTAGGCTCCGAGCTGTCAGCACAGAGCCTGACTCACAAACTCACAAACTCACTCAAACTCACAAACTGTGAGATCATGACCTGAGCCAAAGTCAGACGCTTAACCGACTGAGCCACCCAGGCACCCCTTAACTCAATTTATTTTAAAAGACAACTTAATTTCAATCCCATAAGTAGAAAATTAATATTTCATACCATAAATAGAAAGCAACTGTAAAAATAAATAGCTATTGGAGTTGGATACTATGGTCTGTAGAAAACTGAACCTGAGTTCTATTACAAAGTATTGGAAAGTTGTTAAGACTAGATTTTGGCTGAGATTTTCCCCTTGATGTATTCAAAAGGTTTGAGAAAGAATTCAGTTTGAGGCTGAAAAGCAATTCAGTTTCTCACAACGTGATTCAATATTGTTTAATGCCTAAGCCATGAAGAATAATTGTGGTACTTAGGATATTTGCTGCATGTTTTGGCAAACACTCCCCAAACATGGGGCATCAGGTGTTCTGTCAGAAGATCATACAAGAATCAACAGTGAAATACCAGGAAGCTAGCTAGTCCTTCCTTCTAGTATAGGCAGGCAAAAGTGAACATTCACATACATGAGTCAGTTGGTACCCACTGAGTTCTCTCTGTGGATTGTTACTAAGAAAACACAGGTTCACTTCCCTCAGTAGTTTACAGTGAAATTGTGCTTCTCTCCTGATTACTGGCACTATTGGAAAGGTAAAAGTTCACTGAATATAGGGTAACAATGCCTGAGGCTGCAGTCTCACTGCTTACAGGAATCATTCTAAAAGTGGATAATGCATTCTGTTTTCCTTTGTACCTCTCAATCCCCTTGACCTATTTTGCCCATTCCCCATCCCTGTCCTTTCTGGAAACCACCAATTTCTTTTCTGTAGTTAGGAGTCTGTTTCTGTTTTTGTTTGTTTGCTCATTTGTTTTGTTTTTTAACTTCCACATTTGTCATTCTCTGCCTGATCTATTCGACTTAGCATAATACCCTCTAGGTCCATCTATGTTGTTGCAAATGGCATTCTTTTTAATTTTTTTTTTTTCAACGTTTATTTTATTTTTTGGGACAGAGAGAGACAGAGCATGAACGGGGGAGGGACAGAGAGAGAGGGAGACACAGAATCGGAAACAGGCTCCAGGCTCTGAGCCATCAGCCCAGAGCCTGACGCGGGGCTCGAACTCACGGACCGTGAGATCGTGACCTGGCTGAAGTCGGACGCTTAACCGACTGCGCCACCCAGGCGCCCCAATGGCATTCTTTTTTATGGCTGAGTAATTCCAGTGTGTGTGTGTGTGTGTGTGTGTGTACCACATATTCTTTATCCATTCATCTATTGAAGGGCATTTGGGTTACCTCCATATCTTGGTTATTGTAAATATGCTTCAATAAACATAGGGCTGCACAGATCTTTTCAAATTAATGTTTTTGTTTTCTTTGGGTAAAGTAATGGAATCACTGGATCATATGGTATTTCTATTTTTAATTTTTTAAGGAAATTCCTTAATGTTTTCCACACTGGTTGCACCAATTTACATTCTAAACAGTGCACCATGAGGGTTCCCTTTTGTCCACATCCTCGCCAAGACTTGTTATTTCTTGTCTTTTTGGTACTAGCCATTCTGACTGGTGTGAGGTAATCTCTCATTGTGGTTTTGAGTTGCATGTCCCTGATGATAAGTGATGTTGAGCATCTTTTCATGTATCCTTTGGCATCTGTATGTTTTCTTTGGAAAAATATCTATGCAAGTTCCCTATTTTTGATCTAATTATTTGGGGGAGGGAGGGGTTGGCGTTGAGTTGTATAAATTCTTTATATATATTAGATATTAACCCCTTATCAGATATTTCTTTTGAGAGAGAGAGAGAGCATGAGCTGGGGAGGGGCAGAGAGAGAGAGAGAGAGAATCTCAAGCAGGCTCTGCACTGTCAGCACAGAGCCTAACATGGGGCTTGAACCCACAAACTGTGAGAGTATACCTGAACAGAAATCAAAAGTCAGATGCCTAACTAACTGAGCTACCCAGGTGTCCCTAAACTAACAAATTTTAAAAGAAAAAATGAGGCAATAAATCAAAGCTATTTTTCTATACCTATCTAGTTACCAGCCCTAAAGTTCAATGAGCACCTAGTCTATTCAGGCTAAGTAAATAATTATTAAAGCTTAAAGCTGGAAAGGAACTTTGAAAGACACCTCGCAAGTTCTTCAAAGCTGACAATGACTAAAAATTAAGTCCAGAGGAGGTGGACAGTGCCAAAACCAGAGACTTCCCAGAGACAGAAAAAGAAATGACACAGATACCACTATAGACATAGCAATTTCATTTTTCTGAAGATGTGAATATCACACAATATCCTAGATTGAAGCTCTTGTTAAATAATCACATGTAGTTAAACAATTGGGAAACAATAGTAAACAACTGGTAGAGTATCTATGTTATATCAGGATACATATTAATCAAGACATAAATTGTTAAGCATCAATTACAAATATATATATAAAAGTATATTAAATTAGTTTTTCTAAAATAAAATGTGCTTTTATAAATTTAAAAATAACGTGATCACTGGGGAAGATGCATGATTTTCATTACAATGTCCATAACTATGGACCATGTGCTGAGTGTGCAGGTGAGGCCACAGACACAAAGGTCCACTGCATTTTCAAATTAATCACATACGTGACCAGATGTGCACTACTGAGTTGTACAAATAAATCATAAATACCTCCCAAAACTAAAGAATGTGGTTTGCAGAGTCCAGGATTCAAAAACATTTTATGCAAATGTAAGAATAGGAAAATAAATGTGCCAGAGTAAAAAGTGGATAGGATATATAATTCTGAGTAAATCAGGCTTTCTCTCTGTGCCATTTTTTTTTTTTAATCTGAAGGTGGCTTTCTCAAAGAGATCTAAAAATTAACTCTACCATAACACTCTTAGTGACCAAATTGGACAACAAGTAGGATATTCAGCCTAAGGAATGTTGTCTCCTAGCAACGACAAGAGTGAGAGCCAGAGATATACAAAGGCATACTTCAAAAGTCTGCAACCCCATGAGTTCAAAGATCAAAGTCCTAAAATTTAAAGATTTATTCCTTTTTCTTTTTTTTGAATTTTCCAAATGAAAAAACTTTTACTTTCCCTGCTAGAAGACATCAATAATGAATCTCAATACTTAGAAACCATGCTGCTATGGTAAAAGTATGTTATGGCATACCTTGAAAAGCAAAAATACGTTTCCTGAAATAAATACAACCAATCACTAAACATTCCTTATTGCCAAATTCAGTAAAACTGAAACCACATGGAATTGGGACTGTTGAGTTATCAGGGCTTTACTGTTGATTTAAATTCTACTTTTATTAAAGGACAATAGAGATTCCAGTCGGCTGATGAAAGTTGGGTTATTTGGAATTGCAAAGCAGTATCAGCTTAAGGAGGCTCTACCATATAGACTCAGTGATTACATTTCATAAAAGAGATTGGGGACTGACAGAGAGAGAACTTTACTGTCTCTAATAGTTGCTAAACATAGGAATGAGGTTAGGAAAGATTTTGGAGTCTTTTTTTTTAATTTTAAGAGAATACAATGACCTCAGACATTTTTGGTCTGCACTCACCCACCAAAACAAACACATCAGTCATCACTAGTCCATCTCTCTTTAAGAATGACAATTACCTAAAGAGATGGGTTATGCAAAGGTTGCTGGATTAACACAGACAGTGGTGTGACTATGTTTTGCTGTCTATAGAAAAATAAATGCTTTTTAACTCAGTGATGCCTTTCACAAGTACCAGTTATTAGATTACTATATTTGTTAAAAAAAAAAAAAAAGTCTTACTCTCACAGGGAAATGTAGCTGTACTACCTATGTCCTAAAGGGAAAAACAGAATGTTGATTTCCTAAATAATTCAAACTGTATTCTATTCTCTAAATTGGATATTTACACAGCTTAGTCTACATAATTTATGAATATCCTAATTTCCCTTCCAATTAATTGCTATTGTTTCATGAAAAATAATGCTGTAAACTATTACTTACTCAAATACATTTTATTCCACATTAAAATCTTCATGTGTGAACCTCTATGCTTTTAAAAGCAAAATGACCAGAAATTAATTTTTAGATGCTAAATGTATATGTAGAAACACTATAGTTAACAAAATATATCTACTCTAATACTATCTAAGTTTTTTTCAGTGTTTATTTATTTTTTAGAGAGAGAAAGACAGAGAGCGTGAGTGGGGTAGGGGCAGAGAGAGAGGGAAACACAGAATCTGAAACAGGCTCCAGGCTCCGAGCTGTTAGCTCAGAGCCCTATGGGGTCTCAAACTCACAAACCGTGAGATCATGACCTGAGCCGAAGTAAGACACTTAACTGAGTAAGCCACCCAGGTACCCCCAATACTATCTAAGTTATTAACTGATCACCATCTGTATTTTAGCCTATGTAACTGCTCTTTTCTCCCCTTCTATAACTTACTTATTTTTATAATATCCCCAGAAACAGGTAACAATGTTTTAGTAATATGGGGTTTTTTTTTTGCAGATTTTATTGTATTTTGTGGATATTTACTGGTATTGTTGTAATTGGTTTTAGATTTAGAACTATGTTTTCTAAATGCAAAATATTCTTGAAAATGTATTACTTTTTGAAATCACCCTCTCTTCCAAGAAACATGCTTTTTAAAAGCTAGTTCCATTTTATGAACAAAATTAATTAATTTGATTTTATTTTTAGCTATTTCAAGCTATGCATGATTTTATTACTTGGTTATTACCAAGGTCCTGTCCTGGGGTGTAGCAGGTGGGTACCGCAATGCCATGATACAGGTATTTTCTTGCAGACTTGGCTAAATCACTTATTGGAAGGTAGAAGGGTGCTAATGACACATTCAGGTGTGCCCCCCACTACTTTATAGGGAGTCTTTGTGTCTCTCCCGATTTTTGTACTCTGTTACTTCCACAACATTTTCCTCTGTTTCTTCTATTCTATCATTACTATAAATTTGTTGGTCCTACCTGCTTTCGTGTCAACACACATTGCACTCCGTACCTGTGATGGCACATGGCAGTGGCTTGACAAAGGCTCACATTAGTCTTGCTTATCAGCGCAGCTTGTTTAAAATCCTGAAACAGTTTTACAGGGCTTTGTTAATTTTGCAACATGATCTTCTGTGCTTTCTTAAACTTCTTTCTAACTTTGATTCTACCATGAACATACTTAACACAAGCATTAAAAATATACATCTTCCTAAAACTTTTTTTTTCCTTTTAGTATCACAGCTAGTGAGAATCGATGGAGGAGAGGAAACCCATAACTGAAAACTCACTCGGAATCTTACGCTACTAGTCTCCACTGTCCTTGTGGTTTTGCCCTGATGTGTGTAAGGAGATATTTCATTTGCTTTCTTTTAATTGTTTTTTGTTTTTGTTTTTGTTTTCTGAGTGCACATCACCAGAAACATCCTCATCTAGATAGAAAGAGAAATTCACTTGGAGACAAGCTTTGGCAATACATGTCCATAAGACAAGCAGATACTCGGGCCCAGTTAAAGCATATAACTGGGCCTTTCATGTGGATTAGCTATGGCTACTCCTACCTTTGGAATCCACACTTCTGGGAAGGAGTGTATCATTTTGTCCAGGAATCCTAGAAGCCTCCTGAGAGGGAGCAATGTAAACTCTAACCCCACGATTTTGAGTTAGAGAAGTCAGCTAGGATAGACCTGAATGACCCTGGGGAAGAGGTTGTTAAGAGAATTAAAAGTGCTAAATCTGATGCTGTGGCCCTAACGTCCTCTAGTAGGTGCCGGAGATGGGCTAAGCTTAACAGATCGTCTCCCTGTCCTTCTCTGTTCCCCCTTTTCTATCTCCTTCCCATCTTTCTTCCACAAACCTTCCAGGGCTGTGCCAGAGGGAGGAAGCTGGCTGTCTTTTGAGGATAGAATGAGTTTTCTGCAAATACTGGGGTGAAAGATGGAGTAGTGGGGTCAAATGAGCATTCTGCGATCCTACTGGGGGAGGAAGGTATTAGTCACCGAGACCAACCCGCGAATGTGGACTCCCCACTTAGATTCCTGAAGTAAATTTTGATACCAAATGGAAATATTTGGGAGAAAATAAGAAAGTCATTGTCTAATCAAATATAATCTAATCAAATATGCTGGTAGCTAACTCCTCTAGAAGGATCATTTGGCTAAAATAGAGGCAAATTTGTAAGTGTGAGATTTGTTTAAATGTTCCTATTAATTTGAGGAGTTGTGGGGAGTGATCATAAACCTAAAAGGTTGAGAATACCAATTTCCGTTTTGTAATCAGATAAAATTTATAAATGTCAACCTGACTTTATATATATAACCATTATTACACTATATGGTAATTAGACATTAATGATCAGCAATAGACATAAATGATGACTGTTAGCATTACTCAAAATAAAGCTATCAGCATTTTTATTATTTTTCTCATCTGCATTAATCTTTTCTTTAATATGGAGATCATAAATAACAAACCACAACAACTCATTTTTCACAAAGCAAAGTCCCAACTCTCATTCCCTCCACTGATTCGAGTTTATTTGTAAAGACCTTCACCCACACTGTCTTGCTTTCTGTGTCAGAGGGTGGACTGGGACCTCATTCGTTCCTGTCTCTTCTGGATACCTGCTCCATCATAGTCCTGCTGTTTTCTGTATCTTTAATCTTTGTCTCACTGCCCCACCCTAACGTGCCTTCCCTCAATCCTCCCACTATCAAACTACGCATGCCCTGTCATTCTAGTTCTTGCCCTCAAAAGAACATCTCCTTGAAAGCATGGTCAACACCAATGGCTGCCATGTCTCCACATTCCCTCAACTTCTACTTGTTGTTTAATAAGGCCAATTTTAGGGGTGCCTGTGTGGCTTAGTTGGTTGAGTGTCCAACTTCAGCTCAGGTCATGATCTCATTGTTCGTGAGGTCGAGCCCCGTGTTGGGCTCTGTGCTGACAGCTCAGAGCCTGAAGCCTGCTTCAGATTCTGTGTCTCCCTCTCTCTCTGCCTTACTCTGCTCGTTCTCTGTCTCTCTCTCTTAAATATATATAATAAACATTAAAAAAATTAAGAAAAAAATAAGGCCAATTTTATTTTGTAATTTGTAAACTGCCTCTAAAGACATTTGTTGTTTATTTATTTTTAGTCTTATCAAAGCAACCCGTGTATACAGTGTATAGGGTCTAATAAAACTAAAAAGCTTACAGTGACCTTCTGTTCCCCCTCTCCTTACTTGATTCCCACTCCCCAGAGGCAATTCTTTTTACAACTTGCTGTTTTTTGTTTTGCTATTTACTTTCCAATTTCTAAATAACATGAGTATCCTATCAGGTTTAACTTCCACCAGAGGATAATACTTAACTATCTTACACCATCGCTCCATGCACCTCACACCTCCTGCCACCATCCCATATACCTATGGCCATGTATTTGCTGGTTTCAGTCTCTGTTTTACTTCACTCAAGTGTAGGAACCTTGGCTACTCATTTATTTTTAAGTTTGAGGTATTAAAATCTTGAGTAGTAGTTTGGGGTGCCATGAACAACTCTTTTCCACTATCTTGAACTTTGTGGAATTATATATTTTTTATTCCTTTACTGTCTTCCTGGTAGGTTTTCAAGAGGACAAAGGGATAAACAAATGTTCTTAATCCAACCAGCTTAACTATTAACTTCCTAAACAATGCCAGTCTAAATGCTGCATTCTACTTCCTGGTCAACGTGTTCTTATGAAGGTCATACAACTTTCAATTAACTAATAAGTTTTCAGTACTCATCCTACTTA
Organism: Panthera pardus; assembly: GCF_024362965.1. Taxonomy (NCBI): domain Eukaryota; kingdom Metazoa; phylum Chordata; class Mammalia; order Carnivora; family Felidae; genus Panthera; species Panthera pardus. The sequence continues at coordinate 79,281,531 of NW_026526810.1, read as the reverse complement.
ACCTCACTATTAATCAATTACTCCCACTAAAAAATTTTCCCTGGGCAGTTTTAAGACTGTTTCTCTTGCTTGTTTTATTTAGCCATCTTAATATTAAAAGTCATATACTTTCACTGGGTTTTTTTCAACTTGCATTTTTTAATTTAGTTTTTAAATTAATTTTTTTACTTTACATGAAGAAAAAACTTTTTTCTTGTTTTTACTTTTAATTAGTGGCTGCAGGGCATGCTTTTTTCCTAGACTTTTACCTATTTATATCATTTAAAGTATATTTCTTATAGCCAGAATATAGTTGGGGCTTTTTAAAAATTCCAATCTGATATTCTCATTATTTTAATTGGCACATTTTGCCCATTTCCATTTAATGTAATATCTGATATGATTAGATTCAGGTCTATGATTTTATTATTTGTTTTCTGCTGGTTTTCTCTGCTTTCTGTCCCTTTGTTTTCCCTTTCTAGACTTATTTTGATTTATTTTAAGTTTTTAAACATTGGATTTTAATTAATCTATGGTCTTTTTTGCTAAGGAGGCCACATTTGGGCAGAAACTGAAATGAAAGCAAGATAGGCACCACAGACAGATCAGTGGGAAGAGTGTTCGTGCTTGCTTAGGGAATAGCTTGTGTGAGGGCTCTGAGGCAGGAAGGGAGCCTGCCATTTCCAAGCAAAAGCAAAAGGCCAGAGTGGAGTGACTTGCGTGAAGAAAAGAAGAGCATTTGACCATGAAGGCAGATCAATGGGCAACAGTCAGACCATGTAGGGTCTTGGCTGGCCATAGTCAAGGATTCATATTTTATGCTCAATGTGATGGGAAGCCATTGGAAGGTTTTGAACAAAGGAATAACTTGATCTTCTTTATGTTTTTAAGAGGTCTCTCTGGCTGCTGTGTGAAGAACAGCATGTAGAGGAACAAGAGCAAAAGCAGAAAGGCAATTAAGAAGCTACTACAGGAGTCCAGGGAAGAGATGGCAAAGGCCTGAATTGGGAGGACAGCAGTGGCAAAAATGAGAAGTGATGAATTCAAAATATGCTTTGATAGTAGAGCTGATTGGACTTGCTCATGAGTTAGATGTGGGGTAAAGAAAGAGAAGGGTCCAGAATGATTCCCCTGAGACCATGAGGTCCTCAAGAACTGGAACTCTGGTCTTCCTGATTCCCAAGGCTTCAATGCCAATGCCAGTACCCTGCTTTTTCAGAGAGAACATAGGATTTGGAATCAAGGATATGTTCAAGAGAACATAGGATTTGGCAAGATCGGAGCTCAAATCTTGCCCCAGTACTTCTTAGTTGAAAGATTTTATTAAGTACTAAATAAATACGTACTTGTTAAATAACACGGGTCCTGTATTAAATTCTCCAGCAGCTGAGGTATTTTGCTCCCAACCCCTACTGTCCTCACTTGCTCCACCCCAACACTGGTGCCCAGAGTTCCAGAGCTTACTTGCCTACTCCAAAGAAGTGATGGAGCTCTACCTACCTGAGAGAATTCTGAATGGTGTATCTCAAAACCAAAACCTGAAGGAGTTCAAATCTTGAAACTGCATTTCATCACAGTATAAATTGCCTAGAATAAGGTTTCTCAGGCACTTCCTTAACAATAAGTAATTCTGGGGGGGGGAGGGGGGCAGAATCTCAAAAGATGGCTCCCAGGCATAGGAAAATAATATAAGCCATGTCTGGAGGTGAAAAAATTAGGGACCACTCCACTCCATATTATTCTGTTGTGGTTCTTCAGACACACAAAAGCAAAACTGCCACTATTTAACTACAACCCTCAAATTGCTATTTAATTTTTGCCTCATATCAATTCCAAAATTAATTTAAAACAGAAAATACAAATAAGATAAAAATGATAATAGTGAATTTTGTTTAAATATAACTAATAATTATTTTTTTAATTTTTTAATGTTTATTTTTGAGAGGGAGAGACAGAGAGAGACAGAGAGCCAGACAGAGCACAAGCAGGGGAGGGGCAGAGAGGGAGGGAGACAGAGAACCCGAAGCAAGCTCTGAGCTGTCAGCACAGAGCTCGACGCAGGGCTGGAACTCATGAACCGCGAGATCATGACCTGAGCCGAAGTCGGAGGCTTAACCAACTGAGCCACCCTGGTGCCCCAATAATTAATTATTAAAATACATTTTAAACCACCTGTTTTTCTTCTGATACACTACAGATGCTATCTTCCATTGCAATTCTGAGTGCCTGTTTCCACTAAAAAGTCTATTCCCAGTAGCCTATTTTGAGCACCTATTTTCTGCCCTAAACAAAACAAACAGATTTATTTTGATATATTATCAATGGGGAATGAGGAAAATTGTGAATGAGAAAGAATTATCACTGAGCAGCAAAATAAATCAATACGTCATTCTATTTGCCAAATAATTGAGTTTTGTGTGTAGCCAAAATATTCCCTGGGGGAAGGTGAGTGTTTTGATACTTCATCAAATCAGAAACATTTTTTTTTTTACATATTAGATGTTTCCCTGTAATCAAAGCAAAGTAAACATACACGATTTCTTGGCAAAGATTCTCTTATTCATTCAAAGTACTTCAATACAATTCTTGCTAAAGTTGTTATTGCTCATTAATATTGCCATTTGATACCAAAAGAAACTTGTTCACTAGTTATCAGAACAGAACATGCAATATCAAGTAGGTTCATTTTTGCAAGGAAACAAGGTTTACCTCCAATGCGAAAGTATACTGCTCTAACTCTACATAGATGAGTCCACGGTTAATGAAGGTGTTTAACATCACAGTTTCTCCAGCATCAAGAAGCAGCACAATGCCATAATCTGTTAATGCCTAAAAATAAAATAACCACTTACAACCTGGATTCAATTCTAGAGTCTCACTACACTGGCTATGAACAAATGTGTTTATGCCCAAACTAGGACCTCACATCAGTTCTTTAATATGACGTACATTTATGGCCAAAAATAGTCATTTAGATTTAAAGGGTCCCCTTAACTAAGTGTTATAGATACTGCTATGCTTTAATAAATGGTCCACACTCTGCTCGCTTTTCACATGTTATCTGTGAAACGCTTCTAAGCATTTTTATTGTGTATGGTTTGGTGGGGGGGCATGCAACACCCTCCCTCACCTCAGTAGTTTCACCAAATGACTGTTGACATGAAAGCAGAGCACTTGCTACCTTTTAAAATTTAATTTCTTTTTAGTGTTTTATTGTTTTCCTCACTGAAACCTAAGCTTTATGGAGGTAGAGCTTATCTATTTTGCTCACCATTGTAAAGCCAGTAACTAGTTCAGTGCCTGTACATAATAGAAATCAGATAAATTTTTGTTGAATAAATCATGAATCAATGTAAATAGATTTTAATACACAACAAATAAGCACTCTTTTGATAAGCACTTTGATAAGCATATTTGTGTTCTGTAAGACATTATTCTAAACTAAGAATGATCAACTCATAGGACCTTTCTCCATTACTTTAATCTTTTTAAATTATATTATTCACTGACTAAGTATGTTTTTACTGGTCATCTACTCTATGCCAGGTACCAGGAATATGGCAAATTTGGGTTGGAACTAAATCTTTTAACTCATTTTCCTGCTGAATATTTTGTCCATATGGTTTCATCAGAAAAGGGCCAAAACTTACACACTTGTAGTACATACTAACTGAAAATGCAAATAATATTATTTTGCTATTTGCTCATTGGTCCTTCTCTAGTGTTTCATTACTAGGCACTCAAGTGTCTAAAAGAACTGTACAATTAAAGGTCCTATATGTTCATTGTGACATAATTATCAGTGGGCCTATGCCAGAGCTGTAAAAATAATTCATAATACTTATAAAACAAAAACAAAACTAGAATGTTAGCAATTTTCCTTTCACAGAATAACAGAATGTAAAATCTGTAAGATGCCTTAGAGATCCACTAAGCAACTGAATATGTGACACAAGAGGAAACAGAAGCTGGGAAATGAGATTTCATGAAGGTCAATGAGCAGGATTTGGATCGTGCCTCTGCTATTTTTACTTAGCTTTTCAGTCTTGGGAAAATTGCTTAACACTAAGCCTCAGTTTCTTCTGCAAAACTGGGAGGTAATTTATCATATTGTTGTTGTAAAAGTCCACTTAAAAATATTTGACTTTATGTTGGTAAAGGATTTAGCCCTGTGTTTGTTACCCAATAAGCCCTAAGTAAGTGGTAACTGTTACTTATATTAATACACGGTGGTAGAAAGCAGAATTCACCTTTTGTTAGTTTTTATGAAAGTATATCTTGGAAGAAAGCCTAAGTACATTTTCTACAGAAAGATACTTGGGTTTCCTCAGTCTAGTGATGGCAGGAATCACTGTTTCTCCCTGAGAAACAGGGAGGTAGACAAAAAGAGAGGAGGTGACACTGTTAAATGACATCCGGTCCACATGCTCGATGTCAGATGGTTTTACAAAGCCACCTAAAGACTGTTAACCAGAAGCAAACAAACCTGTGAATACCAATGCAGGTCTCTACTCTCTCTGGGATTTGGTTGTGTTTCTAACTTCTCCCTACTTTCATTTCCTCCTCTGTAAAATGACTCAATGGGATGAAATGTGTTGGGTACAGAGCAGCTCTAACATAACCAATATGTTATTATTCTAGTTAGGTCTCTAGGTAGTTTTACATTTTTCCCATTCATAGAACACTGACTTTGTTATATATCAGAGATAACAAAAATGGGAGTTCCCTGCCCCTACCCAGTCCATTGTTTGTGGCTTCAGAATTACCCAGAAAAGGCAGGAATGGGGGTGGGGAGGGAGTTGTCAAAGACACCTGCTATGCAGGTTTCTCTGATAAATGATCCTTTAATTAGCTCTTAGAATCTTAACAACTCCTTTGTTAAAAATTAGTTATTCATTTGTCAACATTTCTGGAGGAAACCTGACAGACTGGTTACCAGGAATTCTACAGTCCTTAGGTAGAAAAAATGGTTCTCAACTTTTTCCCTTCCATAGCAAATAAATTTCTAAATCTCCAAATGCTTTAAACAGATTTAACTGTCCAAATTTCAAGGAGATTGGAGGAGTGTATCCACACAGAACAGCAGGAATGTGATGTAGTTTTTTAAAGGAATGTTTCACTGGCTATGGAAGTAGAGAGAAAAAAAGGAAGACAAGCAGGCAACAGAGAAAGGGAAGCAAGAGGATGGGACAGAACACTAACAGACTGAGACCAGCTGGCCAGTGAGGAATCTCCACTGGAAAAGGACCAAACCTACAAGAGTAGGAAAGAGATGGGGAAGATTAGAAAATACAAAAGAGGCCTTGCACTGGTAGAAGGGGGATCATGACAAATTGAGAAAAATGGTTACTGTAGCCTTTAGTTACGGCTTCATAATAAATACACAGGCAATACTGGTCACTGGTCCCAGTCTTGGAAACCATCATTCAAAACTCCCTGCTGTGCCCGTGGTCTGAACAGTGTACAAAAAAAACCAAAAAACAAACCAAAAAACAAAAAACACCCTGACAAACTGTTCTGGCTAATGTTGAGATTTTAAAGCAACAATATTGCTAGTGATCACTGCTTAAAAATTCTGCAAGCAGTGTATCAGTAGAAACATTTACTCAAGTGAGAATTATGCAATAGATTTTAATTTATAAATGCCTTTAAATGCTTATATAAGCATTGTAAAAGTCATTTTCATTTGACATTGCAGAGATTGGTATAAAAATATTTGGTGAGGACCAACAAAAACACTAAATATTCTTTGAAATGGTTCTTTGGTTTCTCAAGTGTGTGTGTGTGTGTGCGTGTGCGTGTGTGTGTGTGTGTGTGTGTATTTCCATAGGAATTATTTTTCAAAATTGTAACAGAAATAAGAAGAACATGTTTTACACATACTTTAAATGTGTTTACAAATGCATTAACATGTTGTTTACTAAAATGGTCATCTTACCATTCGAAGCTCACTTATCTTGGTATAACATAAGGCTCTGTTATAAAATGCTATGTAACTGTTTTTGTCCATGTTGATAGCTGTAGTTAAATCTGTAATTGCTAGCTTATAAGTCTACAAAGAAAAAAATAATTAGATAACAAGGGTTAATCATAATGGAATGAAATTTAATTGTAAAATAAGTTCTTGATTCTATCAGAATTTTTTGAACACTCATTCAACCATCCTGCGTATCATTTGAAATTAAGACAAGTAACCTAATTTTTCATAGAGTTAATTAAGAAGATCTTTTGATAGGAATTATTATAATAATGTTTCTCCTACCTTCAAATAAAATTCAATATACAAACAACTTTAACTTAGATAATTATTTTATTGCCAATATTGCTATAAAGCAAAAAGAAAATTATACTTCTTATTAGTAAAAGAGAAATAAGCCATATTCATCCAGCAAATATTCATCAGAGCTTGCTTCTGTCACTCTTACTGTTAGATCACATAATCGCCATGTTACCTACCCATGTTCTCCTTCACTTCCTCTTTGATGCTTTCCTGATACCTTAGATCACTCATTTCTATAGATAGTAATTTTCATGGAATTAACATGTAATACAAGGTCTTACCTTTGCTTTCAGGCATTATTTGCAAAGTATTTCATATGAAATAGTTACAAAGAAAGGTCAGAAAAGAAAAGTAGGGAGAAACAATGTATTCCATGAAGTATCAGATATCAATGGTACTGCTCACACCCTTTGATCCAGTAATTTCCACTTAAGAATCAATCATAAACTCAAGCAATGACTTTGTTTTCAGTGTAACAGTATGAAGATAGTAATATAGTAAAATAGTAAAATATTTAAAACAATCCAAATGTCCAACAATAAAGTGATTAAGAATAAAATATGGTAGAATATTATTCAGTTGTTAAAAATGGTACCCTCAACTATTGTGACAAGCAAGGCACAACAAATTTATAGGTAGCATAATCCCAATTTTGGATTTTATATATATATTCCCCCCCAGGGGAAAAAAGACTAAATGTAAATACACCAAAATGCCCTCTGGAATTTTCATTCGATGGTGGGGATAGTAGGTGATTTTATCTTTCCCTTTATTCCCCTGTGTACTTTCCAAATTCTATAATAAATATACACTATTTTCTTAATCAGATAAATAATAAGTGTTATTCAAAATACAAATGTCAAAAATAAATATCACTATTTTGTGAAAAAAGTATAAAGTGTCTTATGCAGTTCTGTCCTTTATACCTTGGCAGTTCTCCTCTCACAGAGAAAAAAAGGAAGCAAGTCATAACTTGGCACCAGAGCACTCTAAAATCTCAGTTAACAAGGCAGGAAACCGCCCTACCTTGTTGTAGTATTTCAGAACTCCTCTGTAGATATAGGCACGCACACTCTGAGGATAAATTTTGATGGCCTCATTACAATTCAAGATTGCTTTGGAGTATCTTCCTTTTAAACCATAGAAGGCTACTCGGCTTAGATACGCCTTTTCAGAGAAAGAGCAGAGGAAAGCAAGAATGGAAGTTTTAGTAAAAGCATCAATTCCCCCAAAATATGTAATAGTTTGAACAAATCCATGCCACCCAAAGATTATATAAAATATAGTCTTTTTTCCCACTCTCTTTTATTAGAAAATATTTCAAATATATAAAATAATAGAAAAAATAGTATAATGAACATCCATATGACTACCATCTTGATTCAATAATTATTATTTTGCAATATTTGTTGTATCTATTTTTTTCTGAATTATTTAAAAATAAGTTGTAGACATGATACTTCACCCCCGAGTTTTCCACTATGTAAACATTCTCTTACATAAGCACCCTATCATTATATATCTAACAAAATTAATAGTATTTCCTTAAAATCATCTAATATTTAGTCCATATTCAAATTTCATAGGCTTTTAAAATCAAGATGCAATCTTGTGTCATCTCTCCAGCCTCTTAAAAGGCAAGAATAAATGTGATAGCAAAGTAAGAAGTAAATGAAATTAATAACAGTATATAAAATTATAATTATTAATAGGTATAGTAAAATATTAACAATACTTATAAACATCACAATTCAGAAAGCACCTTTACATATAACATATCACTGTTGGAAATAACATCTTTAGTTCAAAGGGAAATACAGATATATGGATTATCAAAACACAGTTGGCTAAGAAGTAGGTATAAGTAACTGATTCTTGCTAACTAACAACAACAACGTATAAAGGCTTGAATAGTTTTAGCAAATTTAACACACTCTCCAAATCACTGAAATTGTTCATTTAAATACCTGATAATGTTTTGGATTGAGGGTAATTGCACGATTAAAATCCAGGACCGAGCTATCCTTGTTAAGTTTTACTTTACAAAGACCACGTTGATAAAAGCCTTCTGCAAAATCAGGATTTGCTTTCACAGCTTTTGTAAAACAATCAAAAGCCTAGGAGAGTATATTGTTAAAAAGAAAATCATTTAGGGAGTAGAACAGATTAACTTAAAATGTTAATAAATTACATTGTATAACAATTGTTTAAAAGTTTTCACTTATTTTTGGTCATTTTAAATACATTTTCCAGTGAAATTCGTGGAGAAAACAAAAGTAATATAAACAAGTCAGGTTTATTACTATAATTTATAGGTTCCTTTACTCCCAAACTGATATCTATATAATCCATGTTGTTAGATACCAATACTTTTGGAGGTGTAATTTTAATTGTTATTCTTCATAATGTGTTTCTTCAAAGAAATCACAACCAGTACATTTATTTTCTATGAGGGCCCAAGAACCATAGCAGATACATAGTAATGACATTTCTGAACAGTGGAACTCTAAAAATTTCCCCAATGTTGTAAAGCAAATGTTGGTTTGCTCTGGTTGTCCAAAAGGACTAAAAACACAGAAAGTATTTATAATTAATTTTATATTTATTGGAATTTCTTAATGGAACAACTCATCAAGTGCAACTCTTCTTCAAGTTTATGGAGATTCAAGTTTCAAACACCCCTAAATACAAAGACTGGAATGGTGTGTGTGTGTGTGTGTGTGTGTGTGTGTGTGTGCATCTGTGTCTATGCCTGTGTATAGGGAGATTCAGTTATGGAATATCTAACATTAGCCACTGTAAAATATCAATTGTATTACTTATTTGTCACATCACTGACAATTTTAAAATGGAGAATTATATAAATTAGCCAAATATTGGATCAATACATAATAACTGAGTCAACTGGCTTTCAATGAATCTGACCATCTTAATAACCAGTTTCAATCTGATATGAATTGTTCAGCTGTCAATAAAAGAAATTAGTATCCTACTCATGTTCTATTTATTCTATAGTATTACTCAGAAGCACTCAATTTAAAATGTTTACAATTTAATGAGTAAATTCATGTTAATGTGATGAAAATATTCTGCTATAACAATTTCTTACAGTTAGATTTATTGTTTTGGTGGGAAACACACATTAGTCTTTGGAATACTGTTGGCAAACCAACATCAAATAAAAGGTACTGAGTAAATAAAATGATATAGCAGGCATTGCAGGGTGCAGACTGATTGTATTAAGCCACCCTTTATAAGAAACTTTGGTCTAGTCAATCGCTGTATAGGTAGCCTTCAGAAATAGAACTGAATTCAAGAAATCAATTTCCAAAATCACAAAAAACCTATGCCCCTAAATACACAAAATACCATTTGTATGTTGCCTTCCTCCATGTAACAAAGGCCCAAGTTATACAGACAGTCTGCTGAAGCTGCTATGGCATTTGGTCCTTTATCAGAATGAGAAAAGATATCCAACGCCTTTTTAAACATTTTCATAGCTTCCTAGAATGATTAAAAAAAAAACATGGAAGGGAATGCTTTAACATTTATTTAACATGACAGCCTTAAACGTTAAAAAGAATGCTAAGCATGCAGCCCTACTCTCATTTCACAGTAGGCCACAGTAGGACACAGGCCTTGTCAGTGCACCACCAGCTGAGGACCCAAGCAGGGAGTCTGATGGCAGGGAATCCCAACAAGGTGTATCTCCTAAATCTGCTACTTAAGCAGACTTATAGATATGCACTTTTGATACTATAATTTCTAAATTATTAAGGCTATTTTCGTGTAGTATAAAATCAGCTTAAAGTTATAGACTAGTTTATGACCAGTTTTTCAGTAATTTTCCTGAAAGAAATACTGAACAGCTATTAAATAGTAAAAGATTTCCAATGATAATATCTGATGTGGTTTTAATCAAACTTTATTTTGTCCTACTGTGCTCTTTATAATTTTTTTAACGTTTATTGAGACAGACAGAGCATGAACGGGGGAGGGTCAGAGAGAGGGAAACACAGAATCTGAAACAGGCTCCAGGCTCTGAGCTGTCAGCACAGAGCCCGACGCGAGGCTCGAACTCACAGACCGCGAGATCATGACCTGAGCCAAGGTCAGCCGCTTAACCGACTGAGCCACCCAGGTGCCCCTGTCCTACTGTGCTCTTAATGGGAATCCACTGGCACCAGAAAATAAACTAACATAAAAAATCACCCTCTTAGGGGCACCTGAGCGGCTCAGTCAGATAAGTGTCTGACTCTTGATTTCAGCTCAGGTCATGTTCTCATATTTCATGGGTTTGAACCCCACATCAGGCTCTGCACTGTCAGTACAGATTTTTTCTCTCTCTCTCTCTCTCTCTCTCTCTCTCTCTCTCTCTCTGTGTGTGTGTGTGTGTGTGTCTCTCCCCCACTCACTCTCTCCCTCACTCTCTCTCAGAATAAATACATAAATTTTAAAATAAATCACCCATTTAAACTAGTCAAAATAGTTGAAATTTGCTAATGAAAAAAATTCAATTTTCTAGATAGAAATGACTTTTTTATAATTAGCTAACAGATATATTTATGGAAATATAAATATTTGTGACTCTTTAGACCATTTTCTTAATCATATTAAATTACTAAATAAACAACGAGATTTAGCTTGGATATGCTAAGTGTCCTTTGTGCTTCCACTTAGCATCTATTTCACATATAACTTCAACATCCATCTTTCCATCCTTATTCTCAGCACTTGACCTTGCCATAGAAAAAATACATCACCTTCTTTCTCCATTTTCCTCATTTTTACTTTTCAACACATCTATATCTTCTTCCATTTCCATTTTTTTCTCTCCTGACTTTGAATGGTTTCTATTCTTCTCCTTTTCAGAAGGAGAAATTCCTTCTGAAATTTCTAATTTTAATTCAGAAGGAATTAGATTCCTCAAGCTGTGTCCTTGACCCCTACTCCTTCTGCTCTGCCTGAACACAAGTTATTTCCTTCCTCTTCTGGGTCACTGCCCCTTCACTGTCTCTTTGAGTCCACAAAGTCTTCCATCCCATTTAAATTAAAGTAAATACATCTTCACTTCCTCCTGCTTCCTCTCATAGCTAGCTGATGTCCTACCTGTCTCTTCTTCACTTCTCTGAAAAGACTCCCGGGGAAGATCTAGAGGGGTACCCAAGTAAGGCATATTTATGTTCTAAAAATAATACTGCAGCTGTTATGTGGATAAAGCTTAGAAGAATGCAACAGTGTTGCTATCATTCTAGTAAAATAAAAATATGTTCTGGATTAAGATAAAGACCACAGAAATGGAGAAAGGAAGTAGAACTGAGAGATATTTAGAAAGAATCAAGAGAACATCACTATTGATTGGATAGAACAGGGCAATCAAAGGTAATTCCAGATTTCTATAGAGCAATAAGTGGAGGAGAGGAGGTTAAAGTAAACATAAGAGGGGTGCCTGGGTGGCTCAGTCAGTTGAGCATCTGACTTTGACTAAGGAAAGGATCTCATGGTTCATGAGTTTGAGCCCCGCATTGGGCTCTGTGCTGACAGCTCAGAGCGTGGAGCCTACTTCAGATTCTGTCTCCATCTCTCTCTGCCCCTCTCCCACTTGCACACAATCTTTCACTCTCCCTCCAATATAAATAATTTTTTTGTTTAATTTTTAAGAAAATGTCAGAATATTCCAAAAACAAATTCAATATCATAAAGGTGTCAATTCTCCCTAAAATAATCTAGAGATTGAATACAATTCAAAGAAAATTCTGAATTTTCACCTTTCCCATGCATGTGCATACATGCACACATGCACCACAACGATACACTCCAGTAAGCTAAGCAGCGCCATGCAGTGGAGAAAGGAGCCATTACACCAAGCCCAATCCAATTGCACCAACCAAGCTCAGGGCCTAGAGCACCACCATATGTCTTTCTGCCTGCTTAGTGTAGACTATAAAGTGCTTCATACTTTGACTTCTAGGGGAAATTGAATGTAATTTCAGATTTCATTCTGTTTGCTGGTCCATCTATTTGTTTTTTGATTTTTGTTTTTCTTTTCTTTTTCTTGGATACAAGGAGAAAATTTTATTTTCATTTTCTGTTTTCTTTTTATTTTTTAATTCTTTTTACCATATTTTAATTTTTTATAGACTTTTTATTCTATTTTACTTTCTTCATTTCATTTTATTCTATTTTATGGTATACATTTGTTTTAATTTTTAAACATTTTCTTTTTTTCTTCTTTTCTTTTCTTTCCCTTTTTGCTCTATTCTATCAAGCTTCTTTCAACAACCAAACCAAAACACACCTAGGATCCAGCTTCCTTTATTTGACTTTTTTGTGTTGTTTTTCAATTTTCAACTTAATGTTTTATTTATATTTTTTTCTTCCTCCAGAATGACAAAATGAAGAAATTCACCCCAAAAGGAAGAACAGGAAGAAATGACAGCCAGGGACTTTATCAACACAGACATAAGCAAGATGTCTGACCTAGAATTTAGAATCATGATAAGAATACTAGCTGGGGTTGAAAAAAGCATAGAATCCCTTTCTGCAGAAATAAGAGGTGAAATTCAGTGAGGATGAAATTAAAAATGCTATAACTGAGACACAATCTCAAATGGATGCCATGTGGTAAGGATGGATGAAGCACAGCAGTGAATCTGTGAAATAGAAGACAAAATTATGGAGAATAATCCCGAAAAAAGAGGGAAACTAAGGCAAAAGAGCATGATACAAGAATTAAAGAACTTAGTGACTTATTAAAAAGGAATAACATCCAAATCATAGGCATCCCAGAAGATGAAGAGAGAGAAAAAAGAGGAGAAGGTTTATGGTAGCAAATCATAGCAGAAAACTTTAATTTAATTTTAACTTTAATTTACAAATTTTAAGTTTAACTTTAAAATTTTAATTTTAATTTTTTCAACCTCATTAATTCCTTTTCTCCCTTCAAAATGATGAAACTAAGGAATTTACCCCAAAAGAAAGAGCATAAAGAAACAACAGCCCAGGGACTTAACCAACACAGATACAAGCAAGATGTCTGAACCAGAATTTAGAATCATGATAATAAGAATACTAGCTGGAGTTGAAAATAGATTAGAATCCCATTCTGCAAGAAGTAAAAACTAGGCAGAATGAAATAAAAACTGCTATAACTGAGCTGCAATCACAGATGGATTCTGCGGCGGCAAGGATGGATGAGGCAGAACAGAGAATCAGCAATATAGAGGACAAACTTATAGAGAATAATGAAGCAGGAAAAAAAAAGGGAGATAAAGGCAAAAGATCACAATTTAATAATTAGAGATATCAGTGACTCATTAAAAAGAAACAACATCAGAATCATAGGGGTCCCAGAAGAGGAAGAGAGAGAAATAGGGGTAGAAGTATTGTGAACACGTCATAGTGGAAAACTTCCTAACCTGGGGAAAGACACAGACATCAAAATCCAGGAAGCACAGAGGACCCCCATTAGAATCAACAAAAACCGACCATCAACAAGGCATATCATAGTCAAATTCACAAACTACTCAGGCAAGGAGAGAATCATGAAAGCAGCAAGGGAAAAAAAGTCCCTAACCAACAAGGGAAGACAGATTAGGTTTGCAGCAGACCTATTCACAGAAACTTGGCAGGCCAGAAAGGTGTGGCAGGATATATTCAGTGTGGTGAATCAGAAAAATATGCAGCCAAGAATTCTTTATCCAGCAAGGCTGTCATTCAAAATAGAAGGAGAGATAAAAAGTTTCCCAGACAAACAAAAATGAAAGGAGTTTGTGACCACTAAGCCAGCCCTGCAAGAAATTTTAAGGGGGACTCTCTGAGGGTAGAAAAGATAAAACAAAACAAAAAAAGACCAAAAGTAATAGAGACTAGAAATGACCAGAGAACACCACTAGAAGAAACTCCAACTCTACAGGCAACACAGTGGCAGTAAATTCATATCTTTCGGTACTCACTCTAAATGTAAATGGACGAAACACTGAATGGATAAGAAAATAAGATCCACCTATATGCTGTTAACAAGAGACCCATTTTAGACCTAAAGACACCTTCACATTGAAGGTAAGAGGATGGAGAACCATCTATCATGCTAATGGTCAACAAAAGAAAGCCAGAGTAGCCACACTTATATCAGACAATCTGGATTTTAAAATAAATATTGTAACAAGAGATGAAGAAGGGCATTTATCATAATTAAGGGGTCTATCCACCAAGAATATCTAACAATTGTAAACATTTATGCCAACGTGGAAAAACCCAATATAAATTAAACATAAAGAAACTCATTGATAATAATATCATAAAAGTAGGACCTTCAACACCCCACTCACAGCAATGGACATATCATTTAAGCAGAAAATCAATAAGGAAACAATGGATTTCAATGACACACTGAACGAACGGACTTAATAGATATATTCAGAACATTACATTCTTAATATTCTTTTTTTTTTTTTTTTTTAATTTTTTTTAACGTTTATTTATTTTTGAGACAGAGAGAGACAGAGCATGAATGGGGGAGGGGCAGAGAGAGAGGGAGACACAGAATCCGAAGCAGGCGCTCCAGGCTCTGAGCCATCGGCCCAGAGCCCGATGCGGGGCTCGAACTCACGGACCGCGAGATCATGACCTGAGCTGAAGTCGGACGCTTAACCGACTGAGCCACCCAGGCGCCCCTCAGAACATTACATTCTAAAGCAACATAATACACATTGTTCTTGAGTGCACATGGAACACTCTCCAGAATAGAACACATACTGGGACACAAATCAGCCCTCAACAAATACAAAAAGATCAAGATCATACCACGCATATTCTCAGACCACAATGCTATGAAACTTGAAATCAACCACAAGAAAAAATTTGAAAAGACAACGAATACTTGGAGATTAAAGAACACCCTAGTAAGGACTGAATGGGTTAGCCAATAATTTAAAGAAGAAATTAAAAAGTACATGGAAACCAATGAAAATGATAACAGCCTAAAACCTCTGGGACGCAGCAAAGGCGGTCATAAGAGGGAGGTATATAGCAATGCAGGCCTTCCTAAAGAAGGAAGACAGTTTTCAGATATGCAATCTAACCTTACACTTTAAAGAGTTGGAAAAAGAACAGCAAATAAAACCCAAAACCAGCAGAAGACAGGAAATAATAAAGATTAGAATTCAATGCTGTCGAAAAAAAAAAAAAAAAAAAAACAACAGTAGACTAGATCAATGAAATCAGGAGCTAGTTCTTTGAAAGAATTAACAAAATTGATAAATCCCTAGCCAGTTTGATTAAAAAGAAAAAATAAAGGACCCAAATAAATAAAATCAAGAATGAAAGAGGGGAGATCTCAACCAACACCCCAAAATGCAAACCATAATAAGAGAATATTATGAGCAACTATATGCCAGTAAGTTGGGCAATCTGGAAGAAATATACAAATTCCTAGAAACATATAAACTAGCAAAACTGAAACAAGAAGAAATAGGAAAGTTGAACAGACCCATAACCAGTAAATAACTGGAATTAGTAATCCAAAATCTCCCAAAAAACAAGAGGCCAGGGCTGGATGGCTTTCCAGGGGACTTTTACCAAATATTTAAAAAAGAGTTACCACCTATTCTTTTGAATCTGTTCCAAAAATTAGAAATGAAAGGAAAACTTCCAAACTCATTCTATGAAGCCAGCATTACCTTGATTACAACACCAGACAAAGACCCCACTAAAAAGGACAACTACCAACCAATTTCCCTGATGAATATGGATGCAAAAATTCTCAAAAAATATTAGCCAACCAGATCCAACAATACATTAAAAAAATTACTCACCATGATCAAGTGGGATTTATACCTGGGATGCAGGGCTGGTTCAATATCTGCAAATCAATCAATGTGACACATCACATTAATAAAAGAAAGGACAAGAATCACATGATCCTCTCAATAGATGCAGAGAAAGTATTTGACAAAATACAGCATCCTTTCTTGATAAAAACCATCAAGAAAGTAGAGACAGAAAGATCATACCTCAAGATCATAAAAGCCATATACAAAAGACCCACTGCTAATATCATCCTCAATGCATAAAAACTGAGATCTTTCCCCCTAAGGTCAGAAACACGACAGAGATATCCACTCTCACCACTGTTATTCAACACAGTACTGGAAGTCTTAGCCTCAGCAATCAGACAACAAAAAGAAATGAAAGGCATCCAAATCAGGATGGAGGAAATCAAATTTTCACTCTTCACAGACATGATACTTTATATGGAAAACCCAGAAAGAGTCCACCATAAAACTGATAGAACTGATCCATGAATTCACCAAAGTCACAGGATATAAAATCAATGCTCTGCATTCAGTTACATTTCTATACACCAATAATGAAGCAGCAGAAACAGAAATCAAGGAATTGATCCCATTGGCAGTTGCACAAAAAAACCATAAAATACCTAGGAATAAACCTAACCAAAGAGGTGAAAAATCTAAACACTGAAAACTATAGAAAATTTATGAAATAAATTGAAGAAGGCACAAAAAAATGGAAAAATGTTCCATGTTCATAGATTAGAAGAACAAATATTGCTAAAATGTTGATATTATCCAAAGCAATCTACATATTCAATGCAATCCCTATCAAAATAACACCAGCATTCTTGATAGACTTAGAACAAACAATCCTAAATTTTGTATGGAATCAGGAAAGACCCTGAAGAGCCAAAGCAATCCTGAAAAAGAAAACCAAAGCTGGAAGCATCACAATCCCGGACTTCAAGCTGTGTTACAAAGCTGTAATCATCAAAACAGTATGGTACTAGCACAAAAACAGACACATAGATCAATGGAACAGAATAGAGAACCCAGAAATGGACCCACAAACCTATGGCCAACTAATCTTTGACAAAGCAGGAAAGAATATCCAGTGGAATGAAGACTGTCTCTTTAGCAAATGGCAGTGGGAAAACTGGACAAGCCACAAGCAGAAGAATGAACCTGGACCACTTTCTTACACCATACACAAAAATAAACTCAAAATGGATTAAAGACCTAAATGTAAGATAGACACCAAAATCCTAGAGAAAAAAGCAGGTAAAAACCTCTTTGACCTCAGCCACAGCAACCTGTTACTCAACATGTCTCCAGAGACAAGGGAAATAAAAGCTAAAATAAATTAACTATTGGGACCTCATCAAGATAAAAAGTTTGTGCATGGCAACAGAAACAATCAGCCAAACCAAAAGGCAACTGACAGAATATGAGAAGATATTTGCAAATGACATATCCAAAATCTATAAAGAACTCAAACTCAACACCCAAAAAACAAATAATCCGTTGAAGAAATGGGCAAAAGACATGAATAGATACTTTTCCAAAGAAAACATCCAGATGGCTAACAGATACATGAAAACATACAACACATCACTTATCATCAGGGAAATACAAATCAAAACCACAATGAGATACCACCTCACACTTGTCAGAATGGCTAAAATTAACAACTCAGGCAATGGCAGATGTTGGTGAGGATGCAGAGAAAGAGGATCCTTTTGGACTGCTGGTGGGAATGTGAACTTGTGTAGCCACACTGGAAAACAGTATGGAGATTCCTCAAAAAATTAAAAATAGAACTACTCTATGACCCAGCAATTACACTACTAGGCATTTATCCACGGGATACAGGTGTGCTGTTTAGAAGGGACACATGCACCCAATATTTATAGCAGTGCTACCAACAATAGCCAAAGTAAGGAAATGTCCATCGATAGATGAATGGATAAAGATGTGGTGTGCGTGTGTGTGTGTATACATATATATACACACACAATGGAGTATTACTCTTCAATCAAAAAGAATGAAATCTTGCCATTTCCAACTACATGGATGGAACTAGAGTGTATTATGCTAAGCGAAATTAGTTAATCAGAGGAAGACAAATATCATATGACTTCACTCATATGTGGAATTTAAGATACAAAACAGGTGAACATAAGGGAAGGGAAGCAAAAATAATATAAAAACAGGGAGAGGGACAAAACAAAAGAGACTCTTAAATATAGAGAACTGAGGGTTGCTGGAGAGGTAGTGGGAGGGGGGATGGGCAAGGGACATTAAGGAGGACACTTGGGATGAGCACTGGGTGTTATATGAAGGGGATGAATCACTGGATTCTACTCCTGAAATCATTATTGCACTACATGCTAACTAACGTGGATGTAAATTAAAATAAATAAATAATAAAATAAAATAAAATAAAATAGAAGAAGAATAAAGGCCCAAGAATAACCAGTAGTTTCCTAGAGAAGAATATGGTGTAGGGGCTAGCTTTACCAGATATCAATAATTACAATAAAACTAAAATAATTAAGAGATTGTACTATTGGGCTGGGGATAGAGAAACTGACCAAAAGACAAGAATAGACAGCCCCAAATCAGAGCCACATATGCATGAAAACTTATAATATGACAGCTGTACCACTTCAGATCTTTGGCTTGAGAGAACAGTCCAATAAATGACACTTGAACATTTGAATATCCATATAGGAAAAATTAAAATGTTACCACTATCTCATACTCAAAGAAATCAATTTAAGTTAGAGTAAGATCTTAAATAGAAAAAGCAAAACTTAAACTTTTAGAAGAAAATATGGAAGAATATCTGTATGACCTTGGGAGAGGGAAAAACTTCTTAAACAAGAATTGTTTAAAAGCCACAACAGTAAAACAAAAAAATAGATACATTCTACTATATTAAAATTAAGAACCTCTGTAAAACCAGCCACAAATTACAAGAAGATATGTGGCATACATGACAACCAAGGATTGATATACAGAATTTATTTTTTAATGCCTAAAATCAATAAGAATAAGACAAACAAAAAATATGTGCAGGAAATTGAGAGAACATGAAATATGAGCAATTAACAAACATATAAGAAGATGCTCAATCTGTGCTCAGAGAAATGTGAATTAAGACCACAATGAGACATCAGTTTTTACCTAATAAATTGACAAAAACAAAGTCTGACAACCAATTACAGTAGAGGATAGACATCAACAGGAACATGCATACATGACAGGTAGGAGCATAAATTGGTACAGCCCTATGTAACAACATGCCATTTTCTTGGAAGTTAAATATTCACATTCTATACATACCAGCAATTCCATTCATAGGAATATATCCTGGAAAGCTACTCCACATGTTAACAGAAAACATGTAAAGGAATATTTATAGCAGCCCTAGTCTTAAGAGGAAAAATAAATAAAAAGAAATAACCCAGATGTTAATTAACACAAGAATCAATAAATAAATGTTATAATCTAGTTCTGCAAAAAAAAAGTATATAAGCTGTCATGCTGAGCACAATATAAAAATTCTATTAATAGGTTTAGTAAATAATACACAAGACTTTCACCTTGATTTTCTTGGCTTTCATTTGGGCTTTTGCTAATAGAGTATACATGGTGAGCTCAGGCCTGTTCAAAGTGATCCGATCCAAGACCTGAATGGCCTTGTCATGGTTTTCACAAAATGAATAAATGAGTGCTTGCTGTATAGGACTCAACTCAATGAGACCTAAAAGGAAAATAAAATTTATCAATTACCTTTGCCAAGTATCTAGGATTTAGAATATAATTATTTTAAGGAAGTCAAGCAATTCAATAATTTATCTTTGTAATATGAATAAATCAATGCAATACTAAAATCTATTTACTACCAACAAACAATAAGCTATTCCAATTACAAACAACAACAAAAACAAAAAAACTAAAATTATAACCCTGGAATCTCCCATAATAATCCCTCAGAAAATTCATTTCATCAATGAAACATTTACTGGTTGATTTTGTACATGTGAAACTGAAAATTTAAATTTTCAAAATCATCTTTGATGAAGTACACCTTCCATGTTATTCCTACTTGCCTATTGAAAACAGTATAAACATTGTAGGAGATATTTATTTTAAAATTAAGACAATTGTAATTTTGCATTAATTATGTTTACCTTTGTTCATTTCTGCCACTTGATAAATAGTAAACTTTGCAAGATCATAACATTTCATCATAAGAAGATATTGTCCTCTGAAAAAAATAATACCTTTTAATTCTAAGTAGTTAAAAATAATTTTTCTAAAATAAAATTTCTTATAATCAGTTACTTAAAATTTTATAATTATAGTACCTTTATTCATACTTATATGTGTATAATAAAAACAATGTAAAAATTATAAACATTTTATATAGTCTAAATTGACCAATTAGCATACAGATGTGATGAGAAAACAATTTAGGAAAAGTGAAGCTGAAATAAAAATACTCAAATCTTTTTCCAATTATCTATATTTTAAATGTTATACTCTGACCCCACAGCTAACATCATACTCAGTGATGTAAAGCTAAAATTTTCTTCTTCTAAGATCAGAAGTAAGACAAGAATGCCCATTCTTCTATTCAACATAAAAATCCAAGCCACAGCAATCAGACAAGAAAAAGAAATAAAACACATCTAAATTAGAAAGAAAGAAGTAAAACTCTTACTATTTGCAGATGACATGATACTATATAGAAAACCCAAAAGACTCCCCCCCCCCCAAAATTATGATAACTAATAAATGAATCCAGTAAAGTTGTACGATACAAAATTAATATACAAAAATCTGTTATATTCCTATACACTAATAATGAACTATCAGAAAGAAATTTTTTAATCCCATTTACAACTGCTTCAAAAAGAATGAAATTACTAAGAATAAATTTAGTCAAGGAGGTGAAAGATCTGTACTCTGAAACTTATAAGGCCTTGATAAAAGAAACAAGATGACACAAATAAATGGAAAGATATTCAGTGATTAAAGATGGAAAAACTAATATTATTAAGATGCCTATACTACCCAAAGGTATAATCCATATCAAAATACCAATGACTTTTTTTCATAAAACTAGAAGAAAAGTCCTAAAATTTGTATGAAAGCACAAAAGACCCCAAACAGCCAAAGCAATCTTGAGAAAGAAGAACAAAGCTGGAAGTATCATGCTCCTTGATTCCAAATTATACTAAAAAGCCATAGTCATCAAAACAGTATGGTACTGGCACAAAAACAGACAACAGACATATAGATGAATGGAAAAGAATATAAAGCTCAGAAATAAACCCACAATTGTGTGGTGTATCAATGTATGAAAAAGGAGGCAAGAATATACAATAGAGAAAAAACCATCTCTTCAATAAGTGGTATTGGGAAAACTAAACAGCTATATGCAAAAGAATGAAATTAGGGCACTTTCTCCCACCATACACAAAAATAAACTCAAAATGGATTAAAGACTTTACCTAATGTAAAACCTGAAACTATAAACTCCTATAAGAAAACATAAGCCAAAAACTCTTTATCATTTGTCTTAGCAATATTATTTTGGGTCTGTCTCCTCAGGCAACAATAGCAAGGAAACAACAGCAAAAATAAACAAATGGGATTACATTGAACTAAAAAGCTTTTCCACAGCAAAGGAAACCATTAACAAAATGAAAACTCAACCTATTGAATGGGAGAAGATAATTGCAAATGTTGTATCTGATAAGGGGTGTATATCCAAAACCTAAAAAAACTCCTACAACTCAACACACACACACACACACACACACACAAAACAAAAACAAAACAAAACAAAAAACAAATTGTCTGGTTATAAATGGGCAGAGGGCCTAAATAGACATTTTTCCAAAGAAGATATGTGGATGGCCAATGGGTCCATGAAAGGTTGTTCAACATCACTAATCATCAGGGATATTCAAATCAAAACCACAATGAGATATTACCTTACACCTGTCAGAATGGCTATTATCAAAAAGACAAGAAATAACAAGTATTGATGAGGATGTGGAGAAAAGGGAACCCTTGTGCACTATTGATGGGAATGTAAATTGGTACAGCCACTATGGAAAACAGTATGGAAGTTCCTCAGAAAATTAAAAATAGAAACACCATATGATCCAGCAGTTCTACTTTTGAGATTTATCCAAAGAAAATGAAAACACTAATTCAAAATAATATATATACCACTATGTTCATTGTAGCATTATATAACATACTCAAGATATGGAAGCAATCTAAGTATCCATCAATAGATGAATAGGTAAAGAAGATGTGTATAAATATACAATGGATTATTACTCAGCCATTAAAAAATGAAATCCTGCTACTTGGGACAATATGGATGGACCTAGAGGATATTATGCTAAATTAAATAAGTCAGACTGGAAAAGATAATTGCCATATGATTTCACTTACATGTGGGATCCAAAAATCAAACGAACAAATAGCAAAAGCAGAAACAGACCCATAAATACAGAGAACAAACAGGTAGTTACCAGACAGGAGGGGGCAGAGGGATAGGCAAAATAGGTGCAGACAAATGGGTGGTACAGGCTTCCAGTTATGAAATGAATAAGTCATGGGGATGAAACAGCATAGAAAATATAGCCAATGGTATTATATGGTGACAGATGGTAGCTACAATTGTGGTAAGCATAGAAGAATGTATAAAGTTATTGAATCACTATGTTGCACATCTGAGGCAAAACGTATCGTTGTGTGTCAACAATATTTCAACTTAAAAAAAGATGTGGTATATGTGTGCAATGGAATATTCCTCAGCTGTAAAAAAAGTACAAAATCTTGCCATTTGTGACAACATGGATAAGACTAAAGATATTGTACTAAGTGAAATAAGTCAGAGAAAGACAAATACTATATGATTTCACTTACATGTAGACTCTAAAAACAAAATGAGGGGTGCCTGGGTGTCTCAGTCGACTAAGCTTCTGACTTTGGCTCAAGTCACGATTTCTCTCTGTGCTGAAAGCTCAGAGCCTGGAGCCTGCTTTGGATTCTGTCTCCCTCTGTCTCTGCCCCTCCCCAGCTCACGCTTTCTCTCTCTTTCTCTCAAAAATAAACATTTAACAAACAAACAATAAAAACTAAAATGAATGAGCAAACAAAACAAAAACACAGACTCATAAATACAGAGAACAAACTGGTCACCAGAGGGAAAGGGCTGGGTGGGGAGGGATGATATAGGTGAAGGAAATTAAGAAGTACAAATTTCCAGTTATAAAATCAGTAACTCACAGGGATAAAAAGTACATCATAGGTAATATAGTCAATGATATTATAATAACTTAATATGGTGATAGATGGTAATTAGGAATCATATATATAAAATTAGGAATCTTTACTGTGTACCTGCACTATTGTACACCTGAAGCTAAAATAATATTGTATGCCAGCCATATATTAACAAAAGTAAGTAAGTAAATAAATAAATAAAATGCCAGTATAGTTAACATACAGTGTCATATTAGTCTCAGGTGTGCAATATAGTGATTCAACACTTCCATACAGTACTCAGAGCTCTTCGAGATAAGTATACTCTTTAATCCCCTTCACCTATTTCCCCCATCCTCCCACCCACCTCCCCTCTGGTTACCCTCTGTTCTCTATAGTTAAGAGTCTGTTTTTTGATTTGTCTCCTTTTTTCCCTTTGTTTGTTTCGTGTCTTCAATTCTACATATGACTGAAATCATATTCTAACTGGCTGGTTTATTTTGCTTTGCATTATACCCTCTAGATTCATCCATGTTATTGCAAACGGCAAGATTACATTCTTTTTTATGGATTAATAATATTCTACTGTGTATCTTCTTTATCCATTCACCCATCGATGGACACTTGGGCTGCTTCCACAATTTGGCTATTGTAAATAATCCTGCAATAAACATAGAGATGCATATATCCTTTAAAATTAGTGTTTTTTTATTCTTTAGATGAAAACCTAGTAGTGGGATTACTGGATCATGGGGTAGTTTAAACAGTTGGGTTTGATGCAAGGATAGAGAAAAGGGTAAGATATCTGGTTATCTTATAAATAATCTTAAAATTTAACAAATACAATAGCTATATCTGACTTGCTAGTTGAAAGGTGGCCATTGCTGGGAAATTAAATGTAAAAAGAAGAGGACAGAAAGATCAAGACAGAAGTAAAGATCCCAACAGCTAGTTCATGTGCTTAGTTATGCCAAGAACTCCATTTCTATGTTCGTACCTTATTATATATAACTGGATTCCATCTGGCTGAAGGTGGATAGCACGAGATAACTCTCTTACTGCCTTTTTCAATTTATGCAACTGTTGAGTGATAAACAGAAACTTTGCTTATAATAATACTGATTTGTTTCCCTTCTGATGCTTCCCTCCCACCCTTCAATACAGAAATTTTGCAAGAACATCTCCTAATATACATGAGTTCTTTGGGGTTTTGTTTGTTTGTTGCTCTTAAGAATCATCAAACCAAATGGGATACAAAGAAGTTTTTTTTAAAACTTTTTAAAAGGTTTTTAAAGTTAAAAAGTTTTTTTTAAAAACTTTTTACTAAGCCTGCCCTGGGTCTTCTACCTCCACCATCAGGAAAGGAAGGGCATTGCATGGGACTCGAGTCACATTGGCTCCTGAGATGTAGACAATGGAGAAGAGAGACTCTAGCTAACTCGCAGTAGACAAGCACTGTGAGCAAGAAATAAACCTTTGTTATTTTAACACAGTGATTTTAAGTGTTCGGGGTGGGGGGAGGGTTTGGTGCGTGTGTGTACGTGTTTAGCCACAGCACAAACTAGACTATCGTGGCTGAAACCAGTGTGACCAAAGAACTTGTAGAAGACGAGGGCAGAATGGTAATAAGGGGCCAATTCCTGTGGTTCTTAGAGGCCTTTGGCTTTTGCAGCATTCAGCTTTTATTCTGAGTGCAAAGGAAGCTATTAAAGGGTTCTGGGCAAAGTGAAATAATCTTATGTTTTAACATGATCACTATGGCGGCTATGTTGAAAATCCTTCCGAAGGGAGTAAAAAACAGAAGCAAGAAGACCAAGAGGTCCCTGCAGCAATCCTGATGAGGAATGACACGTCTTGGACAAGATGATTAGTGGTGGAGTGGTAGACAGGGATATCTATTTTGAAAGGCAGAAACAACAGCTAACAGTGGTTATCTCTGGAAAGTCAAATTTGGTTGGAATCAGGGAAGACTTTTGCTATTTATTGCATCTTTGACTTTGCAACACTAAAGATATGTCACATTTTTTAATTTAAATAACTTGTAAAATTTAAACAAAATCTTGGGGTGCCTGGGTGGCTCAGTTTAAGCGTCCGGCTTCGGCACAGGTCATCTCTCACAGCTCTTGAGTTTGAGCCCCACGTTGGACTCTGTGCTGACAGCTTAGAACCTGGAGCCTGTTTCAGATTCTGTGTCTCCCTCTCTCTCCCCCTCCCTTCTTCTTCTCTCTCTCTCTCTCTCTCATTCTCTCTCTCTCTCAAAATAAATAAACATTAAAAAATATTTTTTAATTTAAACAAAATCTAAAGGTAAGTATGAATGAGTAGGATCCCATTATATACACAGATCCCATTCTACAAACCCACCTGCTCGCTCTCTCTCTCTCTCTCTCTCTCTCTCTCTCACACACACACACACACACACACACACACACACACACTCAAAACCACTGTAAAATGTTAATAGTAGTTGCCTCTAGAGAATAAAATTATGGATTATTTTAACTTACTGTTATTTGCATACATATATTACATGAAATAAATATATATTGTTTTTGTAATAAGGAAAAACGTTTTTTTTAATGAAAGACAAAATTCACACTTCATAAGTAAAGGCTTTATACATAGGTAATTATAATTAATTATATCTACTTTATATTTATTGCTTGGACATGCATTAGCCTCTGTAATTAACTGAAAACAAATATATTAATATACTGAAATTACACTGAACAATAGATATCCAGAAAATTAAAGCATTTTTTTTAAAAATCAAGGTTTTCAAAACTTAAATACCTTATGATAGGTTTCTGCTCTACAAATATAGCTTTGAATATATAAAGGATCAAGTCTAATAGCCTCAGAAAAATGCCAAATGGCTTCAACGTAGTTATCCAAGTATAGCAGATGTATGAGGCCAATATTTACGTAAGCCAAAGTAACAGTTCTAAAAAAAAAAGTGAAAAAGCAAAATCTTGTTAGACATTTTAATTAATCCAAATGTTTTCCAATTTTGAGTGAACCTAGTGAAATACATACATCAATATATATCAGGATGTTTTATTAAATGTTTTACTAAAACAAAGTAAATCAGTTAACTATTGTCTTAAAAATTATAAGCACCTTTATAAAATCCTTAGTTGAGAATCAACATTTATAGAGTCTATGCTAGGAACAGAATTCCTGAACTCCCCGTTCCATCTTTACTCTTCCTTGACTTAATCTTGAGTTATCTTGAATTTCAAGCTTAGTTTTTCTCAATTTAAAAGTTTTCCCCTCAGGCTATGTTGTATTCGCCATGAGTAACAGAGAGAAACAGTAATATTCTCAGAGCCTGGGGTTAAAAATCCTCTCCACGTACATATTAACCCAGCTTCTTTTCTTTATAAAATAAATGTATTTTTTCTCTCTTTGAATCAAAACATTTTCAATAGAGAATTGATCTTAGAAATTACTCTATTTGATGCCTCTATTTCAAAATGAGGAAACTACATACCCTACAGCCCAGCTTTGTTAGAAGCCTAGACCCTTTGCCTAAAAGACACCAAAGTTCTTACTGCCCATTTTTTGGCTTTTTTTGGAACTGAAACTCTTTTCTTTCTGGCTCAAAAATATCTAAAAAGGAACTACTTTGGCCATTATGGAGCCATTCTCCATGACTTTCCTAAGTCAAGTTTAAAGTTTACCTTAGATAAAAGTAAACAGTCTGCTGGTTGGCATGGAATTGGCATGTTGTTTTTATTTTTTTTTGATGCCTTTCATTTTAACAAATGCTTCTTTGAAAAGAACAGAAATTAATTAATTCTGTGTTTTAGAGCTTAGATTTCTGTACACACTAAAAGTGTGTACAACTTTTAGTCTTTGTTTCTTCCTGAACCTACACTCTAATGGTATTGGTTTTTTCTTTTGCTTTACTATCCAAAATGAAGTCAGATTCTAAATAGTTTCCTACTATTGAGTCATATGTTGTGTGCATAGCAATATATCAAGCAGAATATTTTCTCATTATTGTAAAACTTGATAACATTTTTTCATGAACTTAATTTCAAGAAGCTCTGATCTGTTTATCCCCACACTGCTGTTAGTAACTTTATGTTGTTACCTATGAATTGGACTCATCTCAAAAGCATTCAATATCTAAAATTTGCAAAAGTATCTGAGGTAAACAGATGTTGGGAACCAGATCTTATCTTAGAAGTAGTATTCTAATTCTAGGATGCTTTTACAATTGTTATTTTATAAGGTTATTAATGATGAGGGGAAATGGCTTTTTCTTTCATTTTGTTTTTTTTCTTAACTTTATACAAAAGTGAATTCAGTAAGAATGAAAAGGAAAACATACCTTTCTAGAGAAATAACAGTTTCAAAGTCACAGATTGCCAGCAACCAAAGCTTTAGATCTGCATAGAGTATGCCCCGATGTAGAAAACAACCAAGATTCTCATAGCCATCATTTATGAGAGCTTAAAAATAACAACATACATCTTATTTGGGTTCTGAACAAAAATATCTGAGTTGTGTTTTAGTCTTTACCCTTCCCATTGCTTATTCTTACATTTGAACACTTTATAAAACATATCTATGATGAGCGCATTTATTTGGTAAGAAACAGTATTCACATAAAAATGTATTTGTCTATAAGTAACTATGTGGCTATCAAGGTTCACAAATTCATTAAAACTGGAGAAATCCTGATGGTAATCTAGGATAGTCCACTCACTTCACAGATGAAGAGATTAAGGTGCAAAGGGGCTTAACCACAGTCATGATTAAGTCAATGGCAAAGATGGAATCTAACCTCTGATTCACTTCAGTGGATTGCAGTCAGAAGGGCACCATTGCCCTTGATGGGCTGTTAATTATCAGGAAAGCATTGCTATTGGTCATAACACAGGCTCTGGTACAACTCCAGACACGCAGATGACAGAGATCAGACTGCTACACATAAACCAGGAAGAGCAGCTCAAAGAGACTACTCCAAGGTAAGCTGAACTTGGAGTTAAGGCAGGCAACTTGACTATGCATGTTCTAAACAACAGGAGTGTGGGGCAAAAAGAATCTTCTCAGTACTCCAGGTGTGTGTCTTTCATCTATAAGCAGTCCAGAGGTCATCTCATGTATCCCCACTTACTAATTTTCCCTTCACTTTCCCAAAAACAGGCTAGTGAATGGGAAAACATGGGTTTTCCACAACATTTGATCCATGTCTTCTAAGCTTCTCAGGCCCATTCTGGCTAAGAAGGGAAAGTTCTGCCAAAAATGTACATAGTGCTCACAGTCTGGGACAAAAATATTCACAGTGTTAGATTTGGGGAAGTATATTGAGTTTAAGCAATGATGACACAGATTAAATAAATAATCATGAAGGCAATCTGCTCCATTCACAGTATAATTGGCTAGCAAAGACAAAGTCAGCTGCACTTTTGGTGGTTGCTCTAGGAAAATTAAAAAATTCTACCTAAGGAAAAAATATTAGAATTACTTAACCTCTCTGTGCCTCTGTTTTCTTATCCGGGATGAAAATAATTCCTACCTCATAGCATTATTCTGAATATTAATTGAAACACTCTATATAAAGCATTTAGATTAGTGTTTGGCAATTAGTGAAATGCACAATAAATATTAGATATTATTATTAGCTTGGAAAAAATATCTTAAGGGTCCTTTTTGATTGTGGAAGATAAAACTCCTTAAGCTAGCCTATAGAAAAGAATTAAAGCCAAAATCAAGTTGGTCTGCTCTGAATAATTAAATAACAAAGACTTTGTCTTATTGTGATAGCCTAGAAAAGAGGGAGTGAGGAGCCCACAACTTGGAGAAGAGGGAAGTATGAAAAAGAGGCTTTTAGAGATTACCAAGAAAGGAGTTTGGCCAGATGGCAGATAGACAGAGCTGACAGAGAGAAATAAACTTCAAGAAAAATGGGTGTGCTTGACCTCCAAATTTAAATCGCTTTGGGGCACCTGGGTGGGTCTGTCAGTTGAGCATCAAACTTCGGCTCGGGTCATGATCTCATGGCTCATGAGTTCGAGCCCCACATGGGGCTCTGTGCTGACAGCTCAGAGCCTGGAGCCTGCTTCGGATTCTGTGCCTCTGTCTCTACCCCTTCCCCACTCATGCTCTGTCTCTCTCTGTCTCAAAACTAAATAAACATTAAATTTTTTTTTTCTAAAGTTAAATCATTTCTGCTAACTTTATCCTTTGAATCCTAAAATATTCATTTTCTTAATGTTTATTTATTTTTGAGAGAGAGAGAGAGAGAGAGAGAGAGAGAGAGAGAGAGAGAGAGAGAGAGAAAGATCATGAGCAGGGAAGGGCAGAGAGAGAGGGAGACAACAGAATCTGAAGCAGGCTCCAGGCTCTGAACTATCCACAGAGCCCAAGGTGGGGCTCAAACTCAAGAACTCTGAGATCATGACCTGAGCCAAACTCCAATGCTTAACCTACTGAGTGACCCAAATGCCCCCAACCCCAAGACATTCATTAACAGTAATCACAAGAATTGTGTGGATATGCAAAAATGGAGAATCAACCAGAGAGCAGAAATTAGATGCAAAGATTACAAGAGAGTTAAACAAAATTTAACTTAGTCTTCCCTTCCAAAAATCCTTAGAAATAGAAGGGAGGGTACCAGATTCCTCTCAGCACATAGGATAGACTCTAGGTTATTTTATTTGAATATTCATGGCACAGGTGGCCTCAGAAGGCTATCATCTTATATTGCCTTCCTTCAGGAGCTGTGTAATTCTTTTTGTAAGAGTACAGTTGTCTCTTAGTCTCTAGATACTGATACTGCCTCATCTAGAATGATGGGATTGTAGTACTTTGCACCCAGGGGAACACTGTTGGTCTCTGGCTGGAATTATCCAATCACAATGAGCTAATTTATTCAGCTGGGACTGTTTACTGAGCACTTACTCTATGCACAGAATGGTGCAGGGCATATTTATATACCAAGAATACACTGATACAGGGTAAAGTGGAAATGACTACTGTTAGCTTTTGGCATCCTATTATTACTAAAGATTCTCAAAGTTCATTTTTAGTTTAAGGGTTTAAAAACTCAGAATTTGACTAATCAATGGGCTAGGCCTATGGAGTAGGACACAGCCCACTAGGAAAATTCACTGCTGTTTTATCAAGCTGACTAGAAAATAGACCTGGATTTCCAGAAATAACCTGAGAACTCAATATATAGAAAGAGATTTCTTTGATATGATATTCTCCCTTTGCCAAAGTTATACACATACATGTAAGTACAAACACACTCACATTCACTAAAAGGGCATACTAGGAACACTTAAACCATTGTAGCTTGTAAATATATGTGAATATATATACTATACAAACATATCTTAATATGTAACTACATAAAAATATACATATTATATTAATCATCCCATATTAGTATTCCACTCCATTAACTTCAAATCAAATTCCTATGTATGTGGAGTTGAAGGCAAAGTACCTGAAACACTGTAGTCCTGGAGCGCTCTAAAAGGGCTACTCTTTCTAAACAAGCAGGCTCTATAATACAGTGCTAACCAGTTATTAGGATCTAAGTGAATTGCCACAGAAAGATCTTGAGTTGCTTGCTTATAAAATTGCCGTTTAAAATATGCTCTTCCTCTGTATGTCCTAGAAAAAGAAAAAAATTCAATATGTATTGCAAAACACACATTTTCTCTTTTTTCCTTTAGAACTAATTTTGTATTTGAATAACAATTTCTGATTATTTCCACTTGCTCCCCAAAAAAGGTTAGCAATGATGTTAATAGCAAAAAGGATATGAACTTTTTATAAATAAATATACTTTATTTTATATATAATTATATGCTTATTAATAATATGCTAATTATATGCCTACTAATCTTATTACATTTCTTCTACTTATCAGAGAAATGTATCAATAAAATAAATATGAGTTTATTTGTTTTTATTACTTATTGAGTACCCAAAATGTTAGGCTTTAATTTATGTAAGATTGTTCTCTAGAAAAAACAAATAATCCATTTTGAAGGAAATGGGCCTCAGTGAGTGGAGTTGTTAGAAAATTTTTCTTTGGCACTGAAAATGCACCCAAATAAATAGGAGGCTGCTTCACATGGATGAAAGCTATTGCATCAATTGTGTGATTGGATTTTATCTCCATTAACTTCTGACTCCAATTTCAAAATTATCATTAACCTACATCAATTCCTGAAAATTCCATTTTCAATCATTTAGTAATGTAAAGCAAATCAGCTTTTAGAAATAAAATAAGGCAATTAAGGAAAAACAGGAGGAATAAGCTAATAGGTTATCTGCTGCAAAGAAGTTAACATAAATCTAGTTGGGGGGAGGGAGAGGGGATAAAGAGATATATAAGAAAGTTATATTATGAAATCAATGATAACTTGGGGAAAAGAGTGAAGCCAGTACATTGGCAGACTGGTAACAAAGATCTCTCAAAAGCACTAAGCATCCTGATACTCATGATATTTTATCTTTCACCTAAATGTTTATTGCCCCATCTTTAAGAAATGTCTTATTTATTTTCTAATAAATATAAGAATTTTATATTTATTGTTAAGTATTTCTGATTGCTAAGAATACTCCTAGTGATTTTTCAGCATATTATATGACCCCAAACTTAAAATTTACAGGATAAACCTTTAGTAATATTTCTGTAGGATGCCATTAAGTCATGTCAACTCTTCAAACATACTGACTTTTATACCTTTTCCTTATTTTGTTTCCACTGCTTCATACTTCATACCCTCCTCAGCTCACACCTGTACTATTTTACTCCATTCCTAGTTCTAGAGTAATAAGATCTGATCGTCAGATAATAAAGATCTCTTTTCTCAAAAACTTTCAACAAACCCCTATTGGCAATGGAATGAGGTCAAATTCTTCAAAATGGCATATAAGGTCTTCCATAAGCTAGCATCATCTTACAATAGCTTTAATTAATCTTCTTGTTCTCCAACTAATTTGACGCTTTCCTGCAAGTAACACGCCTTTTACTCAAGAAGTAGACAACCAGAATAGAGCAATAACTAGGGCAGAATATTAAAAGACTTTCTAAAAAGATTGTCCTCCTTTCAAATGACTACAAGTTGGGATAATTTTAGGAGCAAGTTATCTCAAACTTTCAAAGGACAAAAATTATCTAATCCTAAAGGATATGTTCCTAAGAAAAGAAAACGATGGAAGGCTTAATTCCTTTTGAAAAAGAAGCCAAATACTGAAAATACAATCTGACTATGAAACTAGAGAACAATCTCACTACAAATGTAGATGAAAAATCTTCAAGAAAGTAAAAACAAAGAGAACTCAGTATAGTTTCATAATATTCCATCCAAAAATATATGAGGTCCAAGAGGCACTTATCTTTCAAAATTAGAAAAACTGTTAATATGAGATTCCTATAAGTAAATGAAAATTCCTATTATTACTAACAGTATTGTTAAGTTAAAGTCAATGCAATGATATAAAGTTGTGAGATTAGAACAGAGAAAAACTGGCAGAATAGGGAACTTCAAAACTTCATCCTTCCATAAAGGTAATGAACATGCTAACACCATCAGAATCAACTTTTTTAGAACTCTGGAATCAATATAATTAAAAACCTCACAACCACCATGAGAATGCTTTATACAGGAAAGAAATCTACACATCAGATGAAGCTCAGGATGCTAGGTAGGATAAATTCAAAGAGATCCACACAGAGACACCTTATGATTAACCTGGTGAAACAGAGACAAAAAACAAAAAAACAAAAAACAAAAACAAAAACAAACAAACAAAACTCTTGAAAGCAGGATGAGCGAAGTAACTTCTCCTTTACAGAGGATTTTCAATAAGACTAACAACTGATATCTCATCCAAAATCATGGAGGCTAGAAGGCAGTGGAATAGCACACAGGCATGCCTTGTTTCATTGCACTTCCCTTTATTGCATTTTGAAGATACATTTTTTATTTATTTTTTAATTTTCTTAATGCTTATTTATTTTTGAGAGAGAGAGACAGACAGACAGACAGAGTGTGCAGGGGGCAGGGGGAGCAGAGGGAGTGGGGAGGTGCAGAGAGAGTGGGAGACACAGAATCCAAAGCAGGCTCCAGGCTCTGAGCTGTCAGCAGAGTCCAATGCGGGGCTGGAACCCATGAACCATGAGATCATGACCTGTGCCAAAATCGGATGCTCAACCAACTGAGCAACCCAGACACCCATTTTTTTTAATTTTCTTAATGCTTATTTATTTTTGAGAGAGAGAGAGAGAGCGAAGATACTACATTTTTTACAAAGTAAAGGTTTGTGGCAACTGTGCATCAAGCAAGATTATTCACACATTTTTTCCAACAGCATTTACTCACTTCATGTCTCTGTGTCACATACTGGTAATCCTCACAACATTTCAAAGATTATTATTATATTTGTTATGGTGATCTATAATTAGTGCTCTTTGATGTTAGTTACTATTGTCATTGTCTTGGGGCTCCCTAAACCATGTCCATATCAGACAGCGAACGTAATCAATAAATGTGTGTGTTCTGGCTGCTCTACCAACTGGCCATTCCCTTGTCTCTCTTCCTGTCCTCCAGCCTCCCTATTCCCTGAGACACAACAATATTGAAATGGGGCCAGTTAATAGCCCTACAGTGGCCCCTAAGCATTCAAATGAAAAGAAGAGTTGCGTGTTTCTCACTTTAAATCAAAAGCTAGAAATAATTAAGCTTAGTGAGGAAGGCATGTTGGAAGCCAAGACAAGCTAAAAGCTAGAACTCTTGCACCAGTGAGCCAAGTTGTGAATACAAAGGAAAAGTTCTGGAAGGAAATTTAAAGTGCTACTCCAGTGAACACATGAGTGATAAGGAAGTGAGAGAGCCTTGTTGTTGACATGGACAAAGTTTTGGTGGTCTGGATAAGGATCAAACAAGCCACCACAGTCCCTTAAGCAGAAGCCTAATCCAGGGTAAGGCCCCAACTCTCTTCAATTCTATGAAAGCTGAGAGAGGTGAGGAAGCTTCAGAAGAAAAATCTGAAGCTAACAGAGGTAGGTTCCTGAGGTTTAAGGAAAAGAAGCCATCTCCATAACATCCAAGAGCAAGGTGAAGCAGCAAGTGCTAGACATAAAAAGAATACTACCACATGATTCTATTTATATAAAGTTAAAAAAAAGAAACAGGCAAAACTAAACTAAAAATATTTAAGGACACACACTTATGTGATGAAACTAAAAAGGACTACAAGGAAGTGATTAAAATGGACATCAGGATAGTGGTTGTTGATCTTCTAGGAAGGCAAAGGCACAAAGGGGTCTCTAGGGTGCTGGAAATGTTTCTTGACCTGGTAATAGTTACACAGGCATTTACATTGTGATAAGTCATTAAGTTGCACACTGGTACACTTTTCTGGATGCATCCCTTATTTTACTATAAAAAATTTCAATATTGAACAAATTGCGAGTAAAAAAATGATCAGGTACAACTACATACACATTTAAATCTCTTCAAAACAAAACTTAGATTAAAGGAAAAAGCAACAAAATGAGAACTTTTTATGCACAATAAGGTTGGAAAAAGCAAAGTTCGTTATCAAACTTATAATAAGATATTACAGAAATCTATATAAACAGTTCTCTGTACTCAGTGAATAAAAAGGATATGAAAGAAAACTTAAAGAATAAAATATAGGTCAATATTTTCAAAATTGATAATGTATCTAGTATTTAGGAAATGTAAATGAAACAACTCTAAATTGTCATTTTATGCCTATTAAATTACCCACTACTGTTAGGACTGAAAATTGACTTCACTATTTTTAAAAAGCTGTCTGACATATTTCCAGCAATTTTCTTTCCTCAGAATGTACTTTAAAACAATAATTTCAAAAACCGCATCTAAAATAATTCCTACCTGGCTTGAGAATTTTGGGGATCTATATTTAATAAAGCTGTAAAATCTTGTATGGCTGAAATCCAGTTTTCATTTTCATAGTAAAACATCCCACGTTTCAATAATGCATCTGTTCTTTTGGGATCATAAAAAATGCACTACATGGGGTGTGGAGGGGAGGCAGAAAAACATAACACAATAATGAAAAAAGAATAAAACACAAGAAAAGTATATCATCTCATAGCAAATTAACTAGCTGACAACTACGTTTTTAACTTTATATTATATAAATGCAAACTAACTTAAGATGCCTAAACTTTCAAATTTGCATTTAAAGACCAGGTCTTCAGTAAGAACATTTATCAACAAATTCTAAAAAGGGGAGGAGGTTTACTGAGAGAGGGGGGAAAAAAAAAACCCAGCATATATCAGAACCAAAGCTTTTGCCCACCAAAATTTTTACTGATAAAATTTCAGAGGTGCAATGTTCAACTAAAGTGGGGTTGTATTAGATCATAGCATTTATCCCAATTAAAGATGATATATATTAGACTACATCAAGGCTGATTCAATCAAATCAAATATGTATTAATCTAGTCCCTAAAATGGTGAAAAGAAATTAATTGGTATTGGCCTGGTTTATTCATTTCACATTGACATGCAAGGCAAGAGTGAAAAGGCTACATCATTGTATATTCAGTTGTAAACTCCTTGCCTATTGATTAGTGGGGGGCTGGAGGGGGGGGAATGGGGAAGTGAAGCACAAAGACTACTGAGTATTTTTTAAAACAGTAGAAAAAGAAAAGAAAAGAAAATCCTAAAGATTTTGAAGCTTGTTTGGCCTCAAGTGGCTGCATTAGTCAATGCATGGAGGAAATGAACAGGAATAGATAATCTAATAATTTAATTATCTTAGAAGAGATTTTTGGTCACTTCTAGTTTGCAATCCTCTTGAAACAAAAGAATGTCAAGTATGAGGCTAACCATCATGAATTAAGAAAAAGGGTAGTTGGGAACACAGAAAGCTAAGTTATTTAAATAACTTCTAAATTCTCAATTGTATTAAGAAGTAGAATTTAGAGTTAAGTCAGGAGATCAAGGTTACAATTCTGCTGCAATTAGGGGACTATTTGGCTGACTCTAGCCTCAAAGTACAGTTCAGCTAAAAGTTCACTTCTTCAAGGGAATTCCCTGATATTTCCCAATATAAATATATAATTAAATATATATTTACCCCTCCATTATCTTTATTTCTTTCATAGCACTCATCATAAATTGTATGTATTTATGTACGTATTTATTTCTGTAATATGTCCTTTAACCTATAGGCTCCATGTAAGCAAGAAACAGGTCTGTTTCATTCACCAAAATTTATCCACTACATTATACAGTGATAAATATACAGTTGATAAATATTTGTGAATGAATGAATGAATGAATGAATGAGCCAGCAAGCACAGCTTCTTTAAGAGCAGATGGGTTCTCTGTAGAAGAGAATCAGCCATGTCTCAAGAGTTAAGAGGTGGAAAATAATTTGCTCTCTTGTCTAAAGGGAAGAAGCAATTTTCAAAGGTTTCTTTAAGCACTTTTCATGCTTCAGAAGAGCTAGTAAAGTCATGCCTCCCTCCCGGAGTTGTTTCAATGCACCCATACCCAACTCTTTGATGTAAATCCATTCATTCACTAATAATAAAAAAAATCATTGACATAGCATTAATATCAATTCTACTACTGAGTGCTCTAGGTCCTAACATATAATAAATTCGTTTTTATTGTATAATATATGTGAAAGACACTCAATGACTTGCTCTAATATTAGGAGGAGAACATCATGATCTAAAATACATAAATGTCAGCATTATATATGATAAAGCTTACCTTAGAAAAGTCATCGATGGCCAGAACTTTGTTTGCTATTTCATACATCTCACCCCTCCTGAAATATATATCAGCATCTGTGGGCTTGCACTTAATTGCCTGGGTATAGTTTAGAATTGCTAAAGTAATGTCTTTTCTTCCCCTGAAAATTTCTGCCTTTGACAAATATGCCTCTAAAGAAAATTAAAAAGGTAAAATTTAGTTTCACAGTCCTTTTATTAACTATGAAAATTTTAATCCCTTTCCCTCCAAAAACATAGAATAATGTTTCTATATTATACTTTCTTAACCATTAAGGGTTTTTTTTTTATCTATTTCAACAATGCAGAATTTGTTCTCAAATGCTGGTAAGTATCTATTTGTGGTTATAAGCATTTTCAATTTCAATTTTAAGTAACAAAAATGACCTTTTATCTTTTTGTATATCTGAAGTGTTTCATACTCTTTTAAAGTTTATAGTAAAACAAAAATTTATGGACTTTGGCAGAAATAGGCATAGATCGAAAAACATTTATTAAGCTCAAGTTATATTCTAGGGGTATGTTATTCACGCTGTGGATACAAAGATGAACAGGACATTTTCTCATTCTCAAAAAGTTCCATGTTTAGTCATTCAAGCTGGTTAGAGGACAGTACATAAAGGCAAATGTATAGATTTCATCCAACCAAGAAGTCTTAGAACACTAAAACTCTTCAGAGATTTGTGGTCAAGAAAAGATTTATCAATCACTTCTATAACTAAAATTTTAAGTTCATATCCTTCTTGTGCGATGACCATTAAGGAACCAATTTATTGTAATGTACACAAGGACATTAATTAACATTTAAAACCATGGTGAGTATTTTGAAAACACCATAGGATCATACAAGTCCCATATATACAATATCAAGAGTAAATTTAACTTTAAAGAGCAAGAATCATTTTTGGAGACTTATATCTATTAACTTCTATATCTTTACAACACCACTAAGTGACCAAAGCTTAGGTAAAGATATAAATAATATAACTGGACAGAAAACCCACCTGCATTATTTTTATTATATTTATTTACATAATTCAAATCATCCAAAGCTTCATTAATTTTGTCTTGGAAAAGATAAATAAAATGTCGGTGCCAATAGGCATTGAGGAACAATGGCTCCAAGAGTATAGCCTAGAAAATATATGTATAAATTCAATTAAATTTGGTTTATTGAAGGAAGATATCCCAACAAATGAATTTTTAAAATACTATTGATCCCAATGGCATTCTATGTGTATATTATAAAATGATACCTCCCAATCTGACAGACAAAATGTAGTGTTTTTCATATCAGTCATTTGAAAATGCCAATAATTATAATTTCATAATCCTACACTTATACCACAAAAATTCACTGTTCAAAATTCTAGTAGAAATTATTACATACATTCTTACATAGAGAGGACAATTATATAACAATATTAATATAAGTACAAATTGTTAACATTGTTATTTTGATTAAATAAAACTTACTTCCTGTAGATCTTTCAGGGCACTCTGCAACTTTCCCAGTTTCCTATAAATAGCTCCACGCCTACAATATGCAAATGCAGGATATTTTTTCCTATCATTTATTTCTTTAGTCAAGATCTCCACTTCGGATTCATAATATTTAGTAACTTCTGGAGAAAGACCAGACTTCAAAGAATGACTCAATTCTAGTTTTGGTGGTTCTTTCATTCTTTCAGACATGTCGTTATGGATAGATATTTTAACTCTTTTGTGTGTGGTTGTCTTCTGATGTTTGTGCTTAGAGAACATATCAAGAGCCCATGTTCGAGGGTTAGTATTTTCTGGAATTCCTCCCTTACTTTGGACAAATTCATCAAAATTTAAACACGAAGGTAGACTGGGACACTGAAATTTACGTTCATATAATGGAACTCTGAGTAAATATTTCTTCTGTCCAGGAAGGATTCCATGAGATGTTGATCTAGTTATTAAAAGAGTGATTTTTAAATGACAGAAATACAATTATTTTTATAACCAATAAATCAACTCAGTTTTACACAAAATTAGTTTCTCTATTATTAAAATAAAATTACATGCTATTTTCATTCAAACCAAGTTCTCCTGTTCATTCTTCAAAATTGTAACATATGAAGAATATGTAGAAACTCTATAGAATTTATGAAAGCAGAAGATTGTTATTAAAGATGTAGCTTTCTTAGAATACTGGAAATAAGGGGTCAATGTTCCTTTCAAGTTTAATTTATAACCCTGTCCCCAACCAGAGAAATTACAATGGGGAATTGAGGAGGTAAAACTTGATGTGAGGAAGGCAATGTCATCCAAGAGTTTGGAGAGGACATGAACTTTAGGAAATGGGAAGAAGAAAAGATTTAACTACACAGTATGCTACCAAATTAATATCCCAGACGCCACCCTTCTTTAGTAGACTATCAAATTAGAGAATACCTAATATGCTTTCAAATGCTACATTTCTAGTATTTTCCTCCTCAAATTCTCCATTTTCTGAAGTTTTCATTCAGTAAAATTTAGCATATGATGGGTATTGTACCAGCCACACAAGTTAGAGTAAGTACATTCTATTGGAAGAAAAAATGTAAACCCCATCATTTCATAAATATTTACTGAGTTTATACTGTGAGAAAGACCTATTGCTAAACATTAGGAGAATTAAAAAGTCAGTATTCTTCTCTTCCCTTACATTGTGTCACTCTCCATTCCTCTCCACACTCTAGTGCAACCTGCCATATCTCTTTTGCCTAGAGTACAATCACTTCTTAATACCAGACTTCTACTCTTACTCTTTGTCTAATCTGTTCTCCACATGGAAGTCAGCATGCTTGCTTATTTTTTTCTTAACAAATGTAAATCAGATCATGTTACTCCCTCCAAGAGCTTCTCCTAATATCTAGAATGCAAATCAAGCTTTTCTTCATGGTCTACAAGACTCTACATGATGAGGCCCAGGCATATATCTCTGATAACACTACTCTCTCGCCTCTCAATTTTCCAGCCATATCATCTGAGAGCAAGCCTCAAGGCTGTTGCACTTTTCAGCACTTCTGAATGGCTGGCTCCTTCTCAATTCATATTTCCTATCAAATGTTACCTTAGAAAGGCCTTCTGTGCCAGATGCATTTTGTTTCTACCTCCATGTTCAACTCTACCCTTGTCTACTTTGCCCTCAGACCCGGGGGACTTAATCTGTTCAGACTATATTCATAAGATCCTTGTTCTCTGTCTTCTAATTGGGTATGTCCAATTAGAAACCCCAAAGAGGAAAGGAGGAGAGTGAAGTCAAGGTATTTATTCCTCTGACACCCTGCTAAAGGGTCGCTTCAAAATGGCTATGATCCTTGACCACGGATCACTAATTTTTTTTTTTTTTTTTAAGGAAACCCTTTCTCCAAAATTCCTCTTCTAGGTTCTAGTAATCACTCTTACTTTTTGTCCTCTCAGACTTAGGGGCAGAAAATGCTCTATTATTTTTAGCCACAGCATACTACATTATCATTTGTGGTTTCTTATGCCCTGACATTTTTGTAAATTGTGCCTTTATTATATTTTCATAGAATTATCCTAAATTGAGAGTGCTGTTTAGTACTGGTACCCTGACTGATAAAATAATTGGTACCCGAGGTAGACTCAGGAAATACACACACAGAAGGATCCTAGGATAAACTTCTTCCCAGGATAAAATAGGACACAAATAATCCACGGTGTGTGGTGGCATCAAAGCTCCTCAAATTATCACTAGTGTTAGCAGGGGATGGTGTCCAGGTGGAAGGCAAAGTTGTAGGAGATCAAGTAGCTACCACTTAGTCACTAGGACAACAGTAATGGTTATAAAAATTGTGGAATCACTTTACTGCTTTCAGACCAAAAGAGAAGAACAGTACCTACTAAATGCCCAGATTCCCTAAACCTTGGATACCATGATAATGAAGCTACTGGAAAAGGAGTAGGAAACAAATACAGGATGTGAACATTTGAGCAGGCACGAATGAGGCCAAGAAGTTTGAATCTCCAAATTTCACTTATCCTCCCTTGACAGAAGAGACTGCCTGAGGTACTGTCAGATTCTCCAGTCTGAGAGACTCAACCCTCTCCTGTATAAATATCTTTCAATGACTACACTGAGATATTGCTTCATATGTTACATAAAATCTGATTCAAGGACTCCTCAAAATCACTCATCTGGGATCTGCCGAGCCCTCTCATGGAGCTACAATGACTATTGTCCCTCAGTCTCTTACATACCTCCTCCATGGATGGGTGGTTGCTAGCCCTAGCCAGTGAAGCCTTGCTAGAACTTCCTGCCAGTCTCTGAGTGATTCTCAAACTTTAGCATTAGTCACCTGGAAGACTTGTTAAATGCAGATTTCTAGTGTAGATTTCTAGCTAGATTTGGTGGACAGAATTTTAACTCATGGAGATCAGTGGTAAGAACTAAAAGACTGCAGGTCCTCAGAAAGTGAAATATGTGGGCAGCCTGCTAAGGTGTTCTTTGATTTACATAAATGAAAAACCTTTAAGTCTTCTGTGCATAGGTGTAACCAGCTATAGGTGGGGTTTAAAACCTCTCATGCAGCTCTCTGATCTCAGCTAGTTCATATCTAAAACTTCTCACCTGACGGGAAGGCCAGGCCAGGTCCCTCTGAGGAAGGATCTGGCAATGTGGCCCAGGTGGATTTAATGAAATTTCCCCCAAATTTTACAAAGGTCTGGGAGAGAATAAACACCCAAACCTTCTGAGAATTATTAGATACTTAACCCTAAACTTATGTTGATATACAGATACCCATTGTGGATGCCACTGAAGTTCACAATCAAACTGGGGGATTCTGAAGGTCAAGTGATATAAAGAATCTTGGCCTGAAAACACCTAACAGAATCTAATGAGACATGGACCCATCCTGTGATAATTTCCCTAGTCCCAGAATGTGTAGTAAGAATGAATCAACTTGATAATTGTGTAAACTACACCATAAAGAAGATAATAGTAGTAAGGATCAAGTAGAAATCTTTGGAACTGCCTCCATTCCATCCCATACCACCACCCACCAAGATAGCACACCAAAAACAATACTAGGCCATCAGGGAAATTACAGACTAGTAGCACTAAGGAAAATATGTCACCTACTGTTTGGGGTAGGGGGAAAATAAATTCTGCCTCTCTTGGGGATGTAGTGGCAGCAAGACGGACAAAAGAAAATCAGGACTGAGACTATAGATTCACTGTCAGGAGGTAGTGAAGTTTGGAAGTTTTGATAGTAGAAGTGGGGACCATGGTCAGTTATTCTAAAAAGAGACAGAAGGAGATGCATTTACAGGGATAAGAGGGCCAATAGCAAAAGGCCTGGTCTGAATCTCAGTTCACATCTTCTTGCTGCAACAGTAAGCTTCTGAAGAAGGTCTCTGCTAGTCCCTTACTGGCTGGTCCACCAATATTGGATTCAGAGATCAAAGCCGAGGGAAACTTCCAGAGAAATGGTGAAGCTACCAAGTTATTACAGACACATAGCATCCTGCCATGACCTAGATGAGGGGCTAGGCAACAGGGGTAACCTATAGTAAAGGGACTGGCAGAAAACACATGGGGCTGGGTTTTTAATCAACTCAAATGGACTTCGGCAGGAGTTACTTTCCACAGTCAAGCTTTGACTTGATATATGAGTACATACACTGTCTGCTTCTAACCATTTAAGGGAGCCAGCACGAATGAGTATAACTAAACAAGCTTAAAGGTCAGATATACAGTGGTTAAGAAGGATAATTCTGTGTTAACCAAGTTAAGATTCGTGAAAAAAGATCTCAAGCTATACAAATAAAATTATTTTTAAAGTTTCTCCATAAACTTGTTTTAAAATAACAATTATTTAATAGCTACACTTTTGTGCTAGTTTAAATTAAGATTTTTTAAAAAGAAGAAAGCTGTACTAATGTATTATCCTAGATAAATACTCCTATAGTTTGTTTTACTGCCTCCACCAAAAGGCTCATCCTATTACACCTGTTGGCAGTATATACAAATTTCAAATTCAGTTGTTAAAAGGCAAATAAATCTCTTTAAATGGTGAAACTTTATAATCAAAGTGATAAAGAATCAGTAAGAGGTAAAATACCCTACCAAAATAGTGTTTCATCTGCTTATATTCTTTATAGAGACAGAAGCCACTTAGGTATGGCCAGAATGGTGCAGATATTATCCTTTCTAGGATAGTAACGATTCATATGCTTTGAAATCAGCAAATGTATCAAAAATTTATAAGCAAATTTCTGTTTCTTATCAAAAATATTTGTCCACTTAGAAAAACCTATGTGAAGTCTTCTAAAGATGAGCTAACAAAACCAGTTCCACATATTTGCTGCCGGGAAAACTGAAGCATAAGTAGTGTGCAGAGAACTCGGGACTTGAATGGCATCCTCCACTAGGATTGGTCTCTCTTTCACTCTGTCACTCACATTGACAGTGATTGTTCCCAAGTCTTTTCAGGGACAATAAGTCACTACACCAAAATATCATGAACCCTTTTTCAGAACCACAAGACTTTATAACAATAAACAAAACAATATGACTCACTTCAACAGTAAAGTCTTTAGTTTTCAAAAGGGCATACACTTAATGAATTCCTTATCATCTGGGGTTATCTGAAGAGGAATAAAGCCCAGAGCTTTCTGCAAACTATTTTGCACAACACTTCAGTCTAAGAAAGTTACGTCCTGAACACTTAAAAGATGAGCATACCTGGAACTTCAGCTGTTGTTATCTCAGGTCCTTGCACATTTTAAACATGTTAGATACTATTACTTCCAAATAAGGAGAAAAATTATTTCTATGTGTTGATCCCTGAATAAGGGCTCACACAACATACAAAAAACAGTTTGTCTATCTATTCTCAATCTACTCGTTACAATTTGAAAACAGTTAAATCTCAGCAACCTACTTCAACTTTTGAATGGGTGACACTTATTTGGAGCAGGCATTGCTTTTTGGTGTTAAATCGCTTCAGAAAAATAACTTAGTAGATTTTATTTCTTTCCATTGAAAGATTTCATCAAA
Organism: Panthera pardus; assembly: GCF_024362965.1. Lineage (NCBI taxonomy): Eukaryota > Metazoa > Chordata > Mammalia > Carnivora > Felidae > Panthera > Panthera pardus. The sequence continues at coordinate 79,237,366 of NW_026526810.1, read as the reverse complement.
TCAAACTGACTTAGTTTTACTTCATGTCCTTAATCAGCCCCAACTTTAAATTATAGTTTAAAGCAGTCATACATTTGTACCATTAAATATTCATATATTTAAAAATAAGGGATTGTCCTTTAGTTAAGGATTTAGCATATTTTCAGTGCTGAATAAAATAATAACAACTTCAGTTAGTGAAATTATAAGACTAAGGCCAAAACTACAATACATTTCTTAAACTATAACAATTACTGATTAAATAAGACCTTGTAAGAACTTTTGGTGACTTGGATAATTCATCATACACGTTTGAGAGTTTACTGAGTTTCAATCTTTTCTTCCATTTCGTCTTCTTTTTCTTGGGATAAACAATGTAACTTATGCCAGCTTTTCTAGATGCTTCAATGAGAGAGAGAGACAGATCTCTCACATTGCTTCTGCTCTGGATGTGATCTAAGATAGTGTCTATATTTTCTTTCACAGGGATGGCTTCCTCAGTTTCACTTTGCTGAGTCATCCAGCGCTCCAGCTCCTTTGCTTTCTGAAATAGAATCTGTTTCATATTGCTTTGCATGTCATCCTTAATCTCTAAAGGAGTTATGGTCTCCTCTTTCCTCAACTCCACTGCAGATTTTACTCTCTTAATTAGCAAGAAACAAAGATAAAACCATTTAAAATCAATTTAGTTGCTGTGTGTTTTAATTAATTCAGTTACAATTACTATTAACGTAGTTTGGTCACTTGTTGAAAATTTTTAAATCGTATTTTTGATGTTTTTCAAAGTCAACTTATAAAGTTAATAGTAGGTTAGTTAAAGCAAAGTACAATAATTTGGTAATGTGATATTTTGTTAGCTACATAAAAATAACACTATAAAGTATATATGCATTAACTGTGATTTTATATATTCTTAATTAAAAGAGAATGCTCTTTACATATTGAAATAAAGTACAAACTCTACTTTTACTTGTAATGCAAATAAAAAAAAATTGGTAGAATGGGTAAGAAATACTAAAATGACCTATCCTAAAAAATCAATTTGAGTCAATTTTCTTTTCTTTTCTCTTCTTTTTTTAGAGAATGTTCTTTTTTTAAGTTAATTTTATTTATTTTCGGACAGAGGGAGAGCTCCTGTGCATGAGTGGGGGAGGGGCAGAGAGAATAAGACAGGGAGAATCCCAAGCAGACTCTGTGCTGTCAGTGGGGAGCCCGACGTGGGGCTTGAACTGTGAAATCATGACCTGAGCTGAAATCAAGAGTCAGCTGATTAACTGACTGAGCCACCTAGGCACCTCAGTGAGTTAATTTTCAAAAACACTTTAACAACACTGAATTTCTATACAGAAGTATTCAAGTATTCTTTACAATAATTTCAAGTCAATATTTACAAGCTTAAGAAAAAGAATTGCAGCCTAATATTTACTTTATCTAATCATCAGAGAATCCACTTAACTTTTAATAATAATATCAATATTATAATATGCTAATAATTGTAAATAACTTGTAATAATTATGCATTAGTTCTTGAAACTCTAACAATAAACCTAATAAAAGACATTAACTCCAATTCTTTAATATAGAATTTCCAGTTTATTGAGCCATGGTCCATAAATTAACTGCATTTAAGTTTGCTAATAAATTTGTTATGCAAATGTTTTTCTTTATAGTGAAGTTAGGCCCAAATTCCAAACATAACAATTTCACACAAACTAGTTATATACTTTAAGATATACTAAAGTACAGTAGAGATATTGACACTCCATAACTTACCATACTTCCCCTATCTCAAGAAACCATATATAACTCACTATATAATTAGAATAGAGAATAGGGTAATACATAAACTACAGAATATGTGTATGTACAATACACACACACACACACACACACACACATATATATATATCAAGAAAGATAGTCATGTGTATGTATGTGATATATACGTCAATAAAACACATTCCTGAAAAAAAAGTGGAACATAAGATTTCCTGCTTGCTGACTAGATATGAATTACACAGAGAGGCTCCATGCATCTCTGTCGGACACTCAGGAAGGAATCCTGAGGAATCTATAACTATAAAGTAGAGCTAACAGAATGGGTTTGGGGCTTTTTCATACCCTTATTGAAATATTATAGATATATAACATATGTAAATTTGTTATACAAATTGTATTTGTATACAAAATAATGATATGATACATGCATATACTGTGAAATGATTACTACAGTAAGGTTAGTTAACAACTCCATCCTCTCACAAAATTACCATTGTTTTTGTGTGGCGATAACATTTAAGATCTACACTCTTAACAACTTTCAAATATATACAGTATTGTTAGTTATAGTCACCAGGCTGTACATTAGAACCCCAGAACTTACACATCTTATAACTGACTCTTGTACCCTCTGGCCAACATCTGTTCGATCCTCTTTTCTCCACCCCAGCCCCAGTATTTATTCTATGTTTCTGTAAGTTCAGCTTTTTTAGATTCCTCATATAAGTGAAAACAGACAGTATTTATCTTTCTCTGTCATGTAGCATAATATCCCAAGGTCCATCCATGTTGTCACAAACGGCAAAATTTCCTCATTTTTTGTAGTTGATATTCCATTATTTACATATTGTATGTACACACATACTACAAGAAAAGAAAACTGCTGGCTAATATCCCTGATTAGTATAAATGGAAAATTCTCAAGAAAATACTAGCAGACTGAATTCAACAGCACATTAAAAGGATTATACAACATGATCATGTGGGTTTTATCCATCAGATGCAAAGACGATTCAACATACACAAATCAATAAAAGTGACACATCACATTAACAGAATGAAAGATAAAGGCTATATATGATTGTTTCAATAGATGTAGATAAAGCATTTAACAAAATTCAACTTCTTTTCATGATAAAAACGCGCAACAGATTTGGTATGGAAGGAACACACCTCAACATAGTAAAGGCCATATACGACAAACCCACAGCTAATATCACGATCAATAGTAAAAGACTGAAAACTTTCCTGCTAAGATCAGGAACAAGACAAAGAGTACTCACTCTTGCCACTTTTGCCTAACATAGTACTGGACGTCTTAGCCAAAGAAATTAGGAAAGAAAAATAGGCATCCAAATTAGAGAGAAAGTAGTAAAACTGTCTCTGTTTGCAGATGACAGAATCACATACAGACAAAACTCTAAAGACTCTACCAAAAGACTGTCAGAACTAATTATTGAATTTGGTAAAACTGCAGGTTACAAAGTCTTCTTTTTTTAACGTTTATTTATTTTTGAGACAGAGAGAGACAGAGCATGAACGGGGGAGGGGCAGAGAGAGAGGGAGACACAGAATCGGAAGCAGGCTCCAGGCTCTGGGCTGATGGCCCAGAGCCTGACGCGGGGCTCGAACTCACGGACCGTGAGATCGTGACCTGAGCTGAAGTCGGACGCTTAACTGACTGAGCCATCCAGGCGCCCCTGTAGGTTACAAAATCAATACACAGAAATCAGCTGCATTTCTGTGCACTAGCAATGAATTATCGGAAAAATAAATTTAAAAACTCCATTTACAATAGTATCAAAAATAATAAAAATACTTAGGAATAAATATATTCAAAGACGTGAAGGATTTGTATACTGAAAATTATAATACGATGATGAAAGAAATTGAAGAAGACACAAATAAGTGAAGGGTATCGCATAAACCAGAAAAACTAGTATTTTAAAACGTCCATACTACCAACGCCATTAATAGATTCAATATAATCCTTATCAAAATTCCAATGTCACTTTTCAAAGAAATAGAAAAAACAATCCTAAAATTCATATGGAACCAGAAAAGAACCTGAATAGTCAAAGCATTCCTGAAAAAGAACAAAGGTGGAGATTTCACAATTCCAGATTTCAAAATTCATTAAGAAACAATAGTAATCAAAACAGTATGGTACTGGCATAAAAACAAACACATAGACCAATGGAATAGAATCAAGAACCTAGAAAGATCCCATGCATATATGGTCAACTAATATTTGACAAAGAAGCCAAGAATACTCAATGAGGAACTGATAGTCTCTTCAATCAATTGCTCTAAGAAAACTAGATATTCATATGCAAAAGAATGAAATTTCCTATCTCACACTACTCACAAAAATGAACTCTAAACAAATTAAAGATTTCAATTTAAATTCTTAAACTATAAAACTACTAGATGTAAACATAGGGAAAAGCTATTTGATATTGGCCTTGGTAATGCTTTTTTCAATATGATACCAAAAGTACAAGCAACAAAAGCAAAAATAAACAAGTAGTGGGACTACATCAAACTAGAAAGCTTCTGCACAGCAAAATAAACAATCAGTAAAATGAAAAGCCAAACTACAAAATGGGAAAAAATATCTGCAATCCATCTATCTGAAAAGGGGTCGATATCCAAAATATATAATAATCTCTTTTAACTCAATAGCAACAACAACAAAATCCAATTAAAAAATGGTCAGAGCAACCGAATAGAGATTTTTCCAAAGACATGCAAATGGCCAATGGGTTCATAAAAAGATGTTCAACGCCAGTAATCATCAGGGAAATGCAAGTCAAAACTACAATGAGATATCACCTCAAACCTGTTAGAATGGCTATTATAGGGAGGAGTTCCCATGAAGATGGCAATATACCAAGACCCTGAACTCACCTCCTCCACAGAACACACTAAATTACACCTATTTACACAACAATTCCTCCTGAAGAACTGAAGGCCAACTGAACAGCTTCTGAACAACCAAAGATAGAGAATGACAAAAAAGAACAGCAAGACAGACAAAGACATGGAGACAAAGGGAACTCCCACCCCTGATCCTGTACACGGCAGTGGAGAGGGATAGTTCTGAGGAACTGGGAACAGATTTGTCTTTCCTTAGACACAGAAAAAAAAAGCCACAGGTTAACGTTTTTATTTATTTTTGAGAAAGAGAGAGCATGAACGGGGGAGGGTCAGAGAGAGAGGGAGACACAGAATCTGAAACAGGCTCCAGGCTCTGAGCGGTCAGCACAGAGCCCAACGCGGGGCTCGAACTCACAGACCGCGAGATCATGACCTGAGCTGAAGTCGGACGCTTAACCGACTGAGCCACCCAGGAGCCCCAAAAAAAGCCACAGTTTAAAAGAGCAACTAGTATATAAAAGAGACAACACTGGACCAAATGGAGGAGGAGCTTTGGGAAGCTCTCCAGGTCAGAGGAACTAGAGAATAACACAGCTTACAGTCCTTCTCCACCTTAAAAGCCTAGATAGAATCAGGGTCTGGATACCCTAACTGGTGGGTCCAGTCATCACAGCAAGCTTATGACCTCAATAAGCCCAGGGTCTGCAAGCCCATGCCAGCCCCCAGTGTGCCGGGGCACAGAAAAAAGAGCCAAGGTGTAAAAGGGAAGGAACTGCAGGAATGTTCCCTCCCCCTTCACCTTGAAAGCCTAGTCCAGAACAGGGTCCAGCCCAAGGTCAGCTTGCAAGCTTAGCCGATCCCAGGGACTGCAATCCCAAGGTCCACAAGCCCAAACCAGTCCCTGTGGTACTAGAGCACAGAAAATAAACCAGGAATTTTCTTTGGTTGTTTTAGTTATTTTGTTTTTATTTTTCAATAATTGTTATTTTTATTGTTTTTTTATTTGTCTTGTTTTTATTTTTGCCCCTTTGGGTTTTTTTCTTTTTTAAAAAACATTTATTTATTTTTGAGAGACAAAGAGAGACAAAGCACGAGCAGGGGAGGGACAGAGAGAGAGGGAGACACAGAATCTGAAGCAGGCTCCAGGCTCAGCTGTCAGCACAGAGCCCGATGCAGGACTCAAAACAACGAACCTTGAACCTTGAGATCATGACCTGAGCCGAAGTTGGATGCTTAACCAGCTGAGCCACCCAGGTGCCCCAGTTTGTTTTTTTTTTCTTTTCTTTTTTCTTCTTTTCCTTTCTTCCTTTTTTCCTTTCTTTTCTCTTTTCTTTTTTCCTTTTTTATTTTACTTTTATTTTATTATTATTTTCTTCTCTCTGTAAAAAGCCACGGTTTAAAAGAGCAACTGGCATTTACAGCCACAGCTCCAACCAGACAGCAAAAGTCGCCAAGCACACAGTCTGCACAGGGGACACCATATACAAGAGTGACCATTCCTTCAAGTTTAGGAGGAGTAGCTGTTCCACCTAGAAACAAATCCAGAAAGTCAAGAAAATGGGGAAACAGAAATATGCTCCAGAAGAAAGAACAAGAAAAAAACTCAGAAAAATAACTAAATGAAAAAGAGATAAGCAATATGCCTGATAAAGAATTTAAATTAATAATCATAAAGTACTCACGGGGATGTACCAAAGAGTGAAGAACTCAGTGAAACATTCAATAAAGAGATAGAAAATATATAAAAAAAAAATAACCAATCAGGACTGAAGACTACAAGAACAGAAATAAAAAACATACTAGAGGGAATCAACAGTAGATGAGAGGATGTCGAAGAACGTCACAGTGACCTGGAAGGCAGGGTAATAAAAAGCACACAAGCTGAACAGTAAAATGAGAAAATAATTTTTTTAAATGAGGATAGATTAAGGGATCTCTTGGATAACCTCAAGTGGGCAAACATTTGCATTATAGTGGTCCCAGAAGAAAAAGAGAAGGAGAAAAACATAGAAAACTTATTTGAAGAAATAATAACTGAAAAGTCCCCCAACCTAGGGAAAGAAATAGACTTCCAACTCCAAGAAGCACAGAGTTCCAAACAAGATGAACCCAAGGAGGTCCATACCACAGCACATAATAATTAAAATGTCAAAGGTTAGGGGTGCCTGGGTGGCTCAGTCAGTTAAGCATCTGACTTTGGCTCAGGTCATGATCTCACGGTTCAAGAGTTCAAACCCCAGTCAGGCTCTGTGCTGACAGCTAAGAGCTTAGAGCCTTCTTCAGGTTCTGTGTCTCCCTCACTCTCTGCCCCTCTTCTGCTGTTCTCTTTCTCTCAAAAATAAATAAACATTAAAAAATTTTTTCTAAATAATAATAAAATGTCAAAGGTTAAAGATAAAGAGAAGATAAAAGCAGCAAGAAGAAACAAAAAGTTTACCTGTAAGAAAAAAACCTATAAGGCTTTCAGGTGATTATTCAGCAGAAACTTTGCAGGTCTGAAGGGAGTAGCATAATATATTCAAAGTGCTGAAAGTAAAAACCTACAACCAAGAATATACTGACAAAGTTATCATTCAGATTTAAAGGAAAGATAAAGATTTTCCTAGACAAACAAAAGATAAAGGAGTTTGTGACCACTAAACCATCCTTACAAGAAATGTTAAAGGGATTTAAGTGGAAAACAAATGGCCACAGTTAGACATAAGAAAATTATTAATAAAAAGATGTAAACTATGACAACATATGTATAAAATGTGGAGGAGGGAGTAAAAAGGGACAAGTGAAGGGGAAAAGGAAAAGAAAGCAATGTTTTTTCTTTTTCTTTTTTTTTTTTTAATGTGTTTGAACTTAAATGACCATCAAATTTATATAGACTACTATGTACTTTGGATGTTACATATGAACCCCATGGTAACTGCAAACCCAAAACCTATGATAGATACACAAAAAATAAAGAGGTAGAATGGCTATTATAAAAAAGACAGGAGATATCGAGTGTTGGTAAAGCTATAGGGAAAAGGGAACCCTTGTCCACTATTGATAAGAATGTAAATTTGTGCAGCCACTAGGGAAACAGTATGGAGGTTGCTCAAAAAATTAAAAATAGAACTACCATATGATCCAATCCCACTTCTGGGCATATATCCAAAGGAAATGAAATTAGGACCTTGAAGAGCTATCTTCACTCCCTTATTCCTTGCAGCATTAGTAACAATAGCCAAGATGTAGAAACAACCTAGGGGCCCATCAATGGAATAATGGATAAGAAAATGTGATGTATATATGTTTGCATATATATAATGGGATATTATTCAGCCATTAAAAAAGGAACTTCAGGATGCTTGGGTGGCTCAGTCAGTTGTGTCCAACTCTTGATTTCAGTTCAGCTCATGATCTTATGGTTTGTGGGATCGTGCCCCACATTGGGCTCTGTGCTGACAATGTGGAGCCTGCTTGGGATTCTTTCTCTCGCTCTCTCTCTGTCCCTCCCCCTCCCCCTCTCAAAATAAATAGATAAACTTTAAAAAAAAAAAAAAGGGAAATTCTGCTATTTGCAACAACACGGATGGACCTTGAGGGCATTATGCCAAGTAAACTAAATAAATAAGTCAGACAGAGAAAGATAAATACTATATAATCTCACTTATACATGGAATCTTAAAAACAACAACAACTCATAGGTACAGAAAAGAGATTGCTGGTTGCCAGAGGCAAGGATTGGGTGATGGATGAAATGGGTGATGATGGTCAAAGGGTACAAAATTCCATTATAAAATAAATAAGTACTGGGGATGTAATACAGCATAGTCACTGTGGTTAAAATACTGTATTGTATATTTACAAGCTGAAAATTTTTAAAAAAAAAATTGGGAGCACCTGGGTGGCTCAGTCAGTTGAGCATCTGACTTCAGCTCAGGTCATGATCTCACAGTTTGCGGATTCAAGCCCTGCATTGGGCTCTATGCAGACAGCTTAGAGCCTGGAGCCTGCTTTGGATTCTGTGTCTCCCTCTCTCTCTGCCCATCCCCTGCTTGCACTCTGTCTCCCTCTCTCTTTCTCAAAATAATAAATAAACATTAAAAAATGTTTAAGTTGCTAAGAGTAGATCTTAAAAGTTCTCATCACATGTAAAAAATGTATCACTGTGTTAACTAGACTTGATGTGGTGATCATTTTGTAATACATACTGTTATTGAATTACAATGCTATATACTTGAAACTAATATAATGTTATATGTCAATTATATGCCAATAAAGAAATCCTAAGGATAGTGTGATTGTACAGAGATATAAAACAGAGGAATCAAAAGGTCAGTAAGAAAAGAGAATGTCAGAAATGACATAGGAAGCAGGCTAATGTTATGCAAGTTAAAAGCAAGTTACAAGCAAGTAACATGGAGGGTCAAGAAAGATTTCTAAGATTTCAGACAGAAAAACAGAAGCTGAAGCTAGATGTCAATGCCACTGAGGGTAAGCACCAGCCACTCCAGGGGCACCGGGGTGGCTGAGTCAGGTAAGCATCCAATTCTTGGTTTTAGCTCAGGTCATGATCCCCCAGGTTGTGAGATCAAGCTCCGCCGTGGGTTCTGCATGGACAGCATGGAGCCTACTTGGGATTCTCGCTCTCCCTCTCTCTCTGCCCTCCCCCAATTGTGCTTTCTCTCTCTCTCAAAATAAATAAATGAACTAAAAAAAACAAAAAAAAACAAAAAACCCAGCCACTCCAAAAGGCCTGTGCATTCTTCGTGCAGAGGAAAGTACATTGCGTTTAGTAAGAGGCGGTGTGGGTTTAACTTCTAGCTCTGCCATTTATCACTTTCTGACCTTTGTTTTTTTTCACACATAAAATAAGGATAATATCTGTCTCACCTTCCTTCTCTCGGGATATTGTGAAGCTTGAGACCAGACTGGACTAGTGTTCATGAAAATGCTTTAAAACTGTGAGCCCAGTGCAAATGTAGGTCAATATTATAATGGCTTGACTTATGATATATCAAGTAAAGTCAAATTATGAACATGAGATACTTCCAAAAGCTGTTGAAAACCTTAAATTGGCACCACCAACCACAATTTTACAGGGGCTACCAAATACGCACTCAAATCCAAACTTTTAATCAATTCTGAATGAATCAACTCACTATACTATTTCAGGAAAGCAAACAAAAAAAAGCATCAATAGTGATTATTACTAGAAATATAAGCATTTCTTTTGAATAATAAAAACCAAAAATGATCATACCTTTAATTGAGGAAATGGTGTGCTGAAACATTTTTGGATACTTTCAAATGATGCAGATTTTTTTAGGAAAAGAAACTGAAATAACCAAATGACAAATATGCATTGACTATAGATACTATTTGGTAAAGTACAATATCATATGACAATTGACTATAAATGCTTAGGTAAATTAATTAAATGCAGAAATGCTAATTAAAATACACATTCTGACTGACTTTGAAGTCACTGATTTCACAGAGAGGAACAGAACTGAAAATCCATCAGTTAATTTAGAAAAGTGTATAAATAATGGAAACTCTTATTTTTTTAAATTCAACAATACAACAAATACTTACCAAAGCTTTCTGGTCGGTGCAAGGGGCACAAGTGTGTATAAATGTGCCGTAAATATGCTGAGCCATTGATCCCCTCGGCACTGAGGCTGCACTAGTAGGACCTGAAGCAGCTACTGTCCCCTGAACAGTCACCTCTTATCATGAGCAACCTCAACCTTTTACTCCACAGGAGCATACAAATATCATCACTTCCTTTGAGAGCTATTATACTGTAAGAGTTGGGAAATACTACTATACTAGATAGTGTAGAAAGTACAAAAAAAAAAATGACATGTTCCATATCCTCAACCAATGTAATGGTAGAAACAGTAATCCAAAGCAGCTGTGGCCCTGACTTCAGATGGTATGAATGAATCTGGTGTAAAGAGAACACAAGATAGGCAGAGTCAGTTCTGAAGGGGACGGGACCTGGATACACTGGCAGGAAGAGGTAGTGCAGGGCTGGCCTGTGAGAGGTGGCAACATTCCCATAGACTGAGCTGGAGTTGAGAATATCCCAGGCCAAGGGAACAGCCTAAACAAGCACAGGGGCATGGGGGAGTCACCAAGGACTCTGGTGCAGGCAGAGTACTGGGTACATGCAGACCACATAAAAGCAGAAACATAATGGGAGGTAAGCTAGAAAGTCTGGTTGAGGCCAGGTTATGAGCCTTAATGAAGCACTCTGACTTTATTTGTTAGGTGGAGTTACTCAGTTTGAGACATGAGTGACATAATCCTACTTGTTTTAAGAATATAGCAGGTGGAGCACCTGGGTGGCTCAGTCGGTCAAGTGTCCATCTTTAGCTCGGGTCATGATCTCACGGTTCATTGGTTCAAGTCCCGCTGTTGGGCTCTGTGCTGACAGCCTGCTACAGATTCTGTGTCTCCCTTTCTCTCTGCCTTTCCCCTGCTCATGCTCTGTATATCTCCCTCTCAAAAATAAATACACATGTAAAAATTAAAAAAAGAAAGAATAAAGTAGAAGGCAGTAGGAGGATGAAGAAGCAGCTACTAAAACTGGGAATAGCTGACAGGCAGGTATACATAATGCTACTAAAATAGTCTAGAAAGTGCACGTGGCACTCCAAACTAGAAGGTGACGTTCACTGGTTCAATTATTCTTTATGTGATGGTCACTGCTCTAGGTGATATGGATAAAAGAGTGAAGAAGAGTGCTATGACCCCAGGCTGGTGAGGAATAAAATGATCAAACATACATATGGACAAATATTTAGTAAGTGCTATAAGGAAAATAGCAAAAAAGTGATCTATATTAACATTATCCCCTCCAAAAAAAAAAAAGTATTACCTAACTGTATGGGGGATAAAGGAGGAGTCATAGACATATCTTTAACCTAGTTAACTGACCAGAATAGGATTTGATTTGTCCCAAGGCACCAAGACTTTCCACTATGTGCCATTCAGCATCCCAAGATATCATCAAGGGGAGCAGAGGGCTGAAGGCACTAATGAAAGAAAAATAAAACTGTTTCTTGTTTGTCCCCCATAAAGTGCAGGACATTTATTAAACCAGGTATGTATAGTTTATACCTTTCTTCTTCTCTTAGTTTCTCTCAATCATTGTCTCTTTTCTATCCAATTATGTATATTATTTAATTAGTTTACTTGTATACACTACAGTGATAACAAAGCCATAAGCATGAGTCTAATCACCATTTAGAGAATTCAGTTTTACTGTTTCATGGCCATAACCAATGCCTCCATTTGGTCAAAACATTCACAAACATGTTTCTTTAATCATTTAAGACCTAGGCAAGAAGTGATAAATGAGTGTAAGACTGGAAATTTTCAAAGTTTTAAGAAAATTCATAGCAGACATTCTGCTATTGATCAGTAAATAACATCTTCTGAGTGTCACAAAGACAACACATTTGAAAAAGAAAGTGTGTCCTCAGCAAAGACACCAGTAATGAATGTTCTAAGGCATTTCCCAGACTAAGGAAGCACCAACAAATAATTTCCAGAACTACTAGAAATCATATCTGAGCTGCAGGCAGATAAAGCAACCAACCCACAATTTAAAATAAAAATCACACATACCCTAGAACTTCTGCTATGCCGATTTAAAGCGACACTTTCCTTGCTTTCAGATGAAAATTTCTCAATTAAAATTTTGCTTGCTTGAACACTCTGTTATAAAAAGATAACAGTTTTAAGTTATATAGTGGAGTACTTTAAAAAGCCTTTGATTACTGTTATGTCATAATACAATATTATTACCAAATGTATGGAAAAGGTAGAAGTACAGAAAACGTTTACCACAGACATATTAGAAGTCCAGCTACAGCCATAATATTTGGCCAAAACCCACAATTCGGCTTCTGTGTTGGCCATTTGCCAAATAGATTCTTTTACTTTACTTCTGGCAGTACTAATCTCAGGAGCAATCAATGATACTGTGATCCCATAGGTTAGCATTGAATCTATTTAATATGCCAATATCAGAATTGTGAATAAGACATATTATTTGGATTTACTGTCAATATATGACTATTCTCTGTCAGATATAAGTAAGCATTCTAAATTTTTATTGGAATGGAAAGCTCCTTAAATGCTTTACAATTCAAACTCTTTCCACCAACTAAGTTATATATGTATACTTATTGTTGTAAGGGTAAATTATTATTAAGTGTGTTATTCTTCTATATTATAATCAGTGATTTGGATATATAGAAACAACTAGAAGATCTAAGTTTGACAGCCTGGTGTAGTCATTATGAGTTAAATCATACTGCTACTTTGCTGAAATTTTTAGGTCTCAAACAACTAACATTTCAAAATCAAACGATATGTATTCAATAGGAAATTAAGCTTTTAAGAGTACCAGGAAATTATCACTGAGAATGGAACAGATATGGAGAAGGCTATGGGTAATTTAGGAATTACCAGCATTGATTTTTATTTATTTCTAGTGTATTTTTATAACACAGCTATAGCACAGTATAAGCTAAGAGAATTACTAAACATAGCAGAAGGCTACCTGGGGTCACCATTACTATTCAAAGACAAACTACGTGATATACAAGGAACTATTGGAACTATTGGAACTATTTTGTCATATGCTTACACAAAATATGATGGAATAGCAGCTATTATATATTTAAGAAAATTCTTTTAACAATAACAAAAGACAAAAACCATAATACTGTATTTTACAGATATCAAAACAGCAAAACTTACTAATAATAAATGGTTGCTTTTTAAAAAGAGAACATGGTTCATATATTGGAAGCTGACAAGATATTGGCCAAACCAATGTGTCTTGAGAGAGCAAATATTGCTTATATGATACCTGATGTAACTCCAGAGGTTTTGCTCTACTCCAGAGGTATTGCTAAAACTTGTATGCATCCAATAATAGCTGGGATGCAGATAGAAATGGAAACAGTTTTGCTATCTGAAAAGTCAATTATGACTCTGCTTCTAATTATGGCAGGCTAGGTAATTCTGCTGAGGAAAACTAAGAAAGCTACTTGTAGTATGAAAAACACAATCTTCAAAGCATCAAAAAGCTAACATGATGATGAACAGATACTGGGCCAAAATCTAAGAAAAGGCAAGAACCTGGAAAAGTAAGCCCAGTATTCAAGATGCTTTTGTTATGATACTTGCCAAAGCAGCTGCAAGTCTGAGTTACAGATTGACGAATTCTTGGGGCAAGGGTGATAGAAATTGAAGCCCAGAACTTACCTAAGTGTTGGAACTTGATTTATTTATAGATTATTTATTTATTTATACACAAATGTAATACACTGTATAATATTGTACATATACAAAATATACAAGTATCCAAGGCTACAGGAGATGCTACATGCTCAGATTTAAAGTGAAAAGAAGCATGGGTGCCCGGTGGGCTCAGTCAGTAGAGAATGTGACTCTTGATCGCAGGGTCCTGAGTTCAAACCTCACATTGGGCATGGAGCCTACTAAAATAAAATAAAATAAAATAAAATAAAATAAAATAAAATAAAATAAAAGTTTTAAACCTCTTTTTTAAAAAAGAATGGTAGTAAGTAACTTTTGTGTAGACTTTCAGCCTCAGTTCCATCACAAGGGTGGTCAAAGAAATTCAAGCCTCAACTTTAGACTAAAACTATTTCTGAGGGCTAACTTCTGACAAGAAGTTTCTCTGGAGAAAAGAAATGCCATTGTTAGTCTCAAACGTTTCCTAAAAATAACGGTTTAAATACAATAATAAACATTTAAAGATAGGTACACAAATAAATAAAACACTAGAACATAACAGATTTGGGAAAAAAATAAATATTCTAAAAAGAAAAACACAAAACCAAATTTAAAAATACAGTAAACAAGTTTAACAGTATCTTAGACACAACTGAAGAAAGAATTTATGAACTTGAACTATAAGATAGACCAGAAGGGAAATTACCTGGAATCCAGCATCAAGAGAAAAAAAAAAAAAAAGGAAGCTAATACGTATGATTAAAATCCCAGAAAATGAAAGAAAGAATGGCCAGAGGCAACATTTGAAGAAGTCATAACTAAAAATTCTCCATAGTTGATGAAAGACATCAAAGTATGCATTCAAAAATCCCAGAGATTCCAAAGCATAAATAAAAAGAAATCTGCCGCTAGACACACCATATTGAAAATAGGGGGAAAAAAAGAGAAAAGTTTAAAAGTAGCCGCTTTGGGAGGAAGCAAGGAGTTGATCATCCTCAAAAAATTCACATTTAAGACCCAGTTCTCAACAGCAACAGTGGATGCCAGAAAATAGTAGAACATCATTAGTGTACTAAAAGAATATATCTGCAAAATACATCATACCCAAGTATAATCTCTCTCAAGAATGAGCTAATATAAAGACATTTGAAACAAAGAAAAAACAAGATTTTCACCAACTATGGAACTCCCACTTGCCTTAAAGCAAATTCTAAAGGATATATTTTAGGCAAAAGGTAGAATGATGCCAGACAGAAAGATCTGAGATACTAGAGAGAGAAAAAAAGAAGAAAGGAAGAAAGAAAGAAAAGGAAAGAAAAGAAAGAAAAGAAAAAAGAAAAGAAGAGAGAGATAATTATATTTTATAAAATATTAATAACAATGTTTTGAGGGTTTTAGAAGATAAATATCTAATAATATATCAAAGTAAAAACATACTAAGTCAAAAGGGGGTAAATGGAATTGAAAGGTTTTAAAGTCACTGAATTTTCCTGGAAGAGTATAAAGAGTATAAAGGTATTGATCAACATCAGATTTTGATAAGTTAAAGATGTCTGTCGAGGGAAATCACCATAAGAATAAGAAACAGTACACATACTTCCAAAATAGGGATGATAAAACACAATTTTTGAAATAGAAAAAGTAAAAATAAAACCAGAATATATTATATCCAGACCACTGACTTTTTAAAAAAAAATTAACAACAAAAAGATAAATTTAGGAAAAGGAATAAAAGAAGAAATAAAGGCAGAGTCAATAAAAAACACAAAGTATATGGTAGGATAAAACAAAAAATATCAGTAATCATAATATATATATAAACATGTTAAATACACCTTTAAAAAGTAGGGCACACAGACCTTTGTATCTAAATACCATTTCCCATTCAAAGGAACAAGGATTCTTTGAACAAAGGTCTGATTCCAGTTGCGATGTATGGAAAGTATCCTAGGCCATCTTTTTGTGTCAGAAAGTCCTCCTGGATCCTTTTTCTTCTAGTCATTGGTGTGAACAACCACCAGCACTGATTTGCTTTTGGACCACCTTTCTAACAGGTTACTCCATCATCACCAGTTGTAACCAGTCCTGGTTACAAACCAATCTTGCTACAATTCTTACTTCTGTTCCAACAATTCTGCCTACTCTCAATACCTTCTATTCACATTTTCTAAATACGAAGACAGAAAAATACATGCCCCTCCTTTATAAACACAGAGTTTGTGTTTGTACTCATTACAGTATATTGCAGTAATATTACATAGTATTCCTATTACCCCCCAGCTGTGTTAGTTCAGTTAGAAGCAGATACGACCAGTGGAAGACATAGAGAGAGGGAGCAGTAAGAAGCCTTCAGACCATGATGCAGTCTGACATCTGTGAAAGAGGAAGAGAGAGGAAGGAGTGAGTAGCAAGAGCCTCAGATCACAGAGCAGTTCTGAGACAGGCAGATGGAAAGTTCTGGAGCCAACGCTTCCTGTGAAAACAACCCTCCATCAAGCAGGAATGGGGTCAACACTAGCAAACCCCTTGTGTTCAGCCACTGGCTAGGAGCAGCCCACAGGAAAAATGGCCTTGGTGCAAATGCCCTGATAGATCTACAGGACAGCAGCTGGAGGCTGGCGGTCATGTATGCTTATGTCAATGGATTCTCTTGAAGGAGATGTAAGCATCACATTTTCATGGATGCCATGCCTATTTTTGCAAATTAATATTTACCAATATTTTACATTAAGGCAATCTTTTGTATCCTTTATGTTATGAACTTTCTTGTTTTAGCTCATCACATATTTCCCCCAAAAATATTATCTTCTGAAATAAATTAAAAGTTCAGACTACACTTAAGGAAATGCAAATATACACATCAATCTTCCAAGATTTAAATTATACATATACTTTGACCGGGAATTCCAAATAGAAAAATTTACAAAGATATATGTGCAAGTGTGGTTTGTAGGGAAGGGGTTGTCTTTGTTTTGGTTTTTGGTTTTTGTGTTTTGTTTTTGTTTTTGCTTTTGTTTTTTTGATGCAGCCTCAGCTGAGATCCTCACTCAAACAACATGACAGATCTTGAGCCAGAACCTTCCAGTTAGGCCAGAAACAGTGGATTCCAGACCCTCAGAAACTGTGTGAGATAGTAATAGCTTGTCGTTTTAAGCTGCTACATTTTGGGATAATTTGATCTGCAGCAATGGATAATTAATATGCCCTTCTAAACTGGGTTAGTAGCTATCAGCACCAGAAAGAGGTAAGGAAAAGGGTAAGGGAACAAATGGGAAAGGAGGGATACTTTTTTGAATGAAGACATAATTAGTACCTTTCTCTTTGGGTTCATAGGAAAGTCAAATGAAATAATACAGGAGAGGTGCCTGGCACAGTGTCTGGCTCATAGTAAATACTCAATAAATGAGAATCAACAGAAGCATGTTTTAAGCAAAATAATCAAGATGAAGAATATAGATTATGTGATTCCACACACGGAAAAACATTAATTTGCATATATTTGCATTACATAAATGAAAATGAACGTGTTTGAAAGGATACACACACAATGTAGTTTATAATTGTTAACTTCAAAGAGAAGAGATCCAGGAAAGAACAGCATTCAAGGTGGGGAGTGACATTTTTGCCATACACAGCTGTATCATTTGACTTTTTTCTGCACGAAATTATTCACCCACTATCGTGCAAGTTCTTAAATAATTTTAATTGGCCTTGTTACTCAGAACAGCAAAAAACAATAATATTGCTAAAGGAAACAATGGTGGTTTAACAAAAAAAAACAAGATAGAAGATTTTTAAAAGACAGAAACCACAGAATAACAACAATAATAATACCAGTAAGACCGAATTAACCATATGCTACTTACGTGGTTCGTCTGAAACAAAGCAAAAAATTTTAAAAATTTTAAAAAACAAGGATTAAAATGAAAATACTCCTGAATACAAACAGAAAAGAACACAGGGATGGCCATATTACAGTAGAATTCCAGCATTAAAAAAGCCAAAGTAGACCATTTAAAATTGATGAGACAGAATTCATAAGAAAGGTAAAACATTGCTAAATTCATAATAAAGATAAAACAGCTTCTAGTTGCAAAAAGTAAATAAGAACTACTGGTAACACATGAAGAAATAGATTAAAACAACTGCACTAAAAAATCCTCAAGAGTGTTTTTTAAATCAAGTAAAAGAAATATGCCACAGAAGAATGGACTAATATAACAATATAACAGCTATATCTATTGTTAACTGAGCACTGATTTTCATTAGGCAATATGCTACAACCTCTCATTAAATTCTCAGAACACCCACTTTACATACAAAAAAAAACCAAAAAAACCCAAAAAAAACAAAAAAACAAAAACGAGACTTGTGGAAACTAAAGATTATCCAGGAAGTGAGTGGGATTCAAATCCAAGATGGATTGGAAAGCCTGTGCTCTGCTTAGTGCTGCCACAAAATGGTCACAACTTAGAATACCATTGAATTAATAGACAATATTGGGATATGTAGGATACCACCAAGCAAATACCAATAAATTCCAAGACACTGATATTCTAAAGAATATATTTTATTATGTTAATAAGGATAAAGAATAAAATTAAAATAATGCCAAGTCAGAACAGTTCTAAAAAACACTTTCCCACATAAATCATGTATCAAAAACATAATGAAAATGGCAATACAAATTATTTAGAAAATAAATGAACACACTATAAATAAAAATTTATGAAATAAGATCAAAATCTTACATAGAAGAAAATTCATGAAGTACTTATATTACTTAAAAAGAAGAAAGATAAAGACATTCATTCAATTGTAAATCAACACAAGAAATTAGAAAAATGCCCAAATAGAAATGTCAACCTTCTATAGAAAGCAGGAAGCCAACAACCAAAAAATTTTCAAAAATAGAAGTATATGAAGAATATACTTCTGAATATAAAAATTCAGAGCGGCAAATATTGAATTAATCTGGAAGTGTTTTCAGTCAAAGGTGATAGGTTAAACTTATTTTTCTGACTTACAGGCCAGAAAAATCTAACAGCTAGGGGATCCTATACTATAAACCTTGCTAAAAAAAAAAAATTAAAGGTATGATTTGATACTGGTGTGAGTATAGTAATTTGAGAAGTAGAGACTAAAGCATTTGTAATTGAAAACAAATGAGAAAAGATAAAATAAACTCATTTTAAAAATATTTTTTATCAAGAAAAAATTCTCAAAAATATGATTAGGAATGGGAAAGAAAGTGATGCAACATTAGAAATAAAGATTAACCATTAGAAATGGTTAAGCATAGGGGTGCCTGGGTGGTTCAGTCGGTTGAGCAACCGACTTCGGCTCAGGTCATGATCTCACGGTCTGTGAGTTCAAGCCCTACATTGGGCTCTGTGCTGACAGCTCAGAGCCTGGAGCCTGCTTCCGATTCTGTGTCTCCTTCTCTCTCTGCCCCTCCCCTGCTCATGCTCTGTCTCTCTCTCTCTGTCAAAAATAAATAAACATTTTAAAAATTTAAAAAAAAAGAAAGAAAGAAACGGTTAAGCGTCCTACTTGATTTGGGCTCAGGTTATGATCTCACAGCCATGAGCTCTGTGCTGGGTGTGAAGCCTTCTTGGGATTCTCTGTCTCTTCCCCCTCTCTGCTCCCTCTCTCCTTGTGTCTCTCAAAATAAATAAACATTTAAAAAAAAAGAAATAAAGATTAACCCTGAAGAGACAGCATATTCATACGCCACATGTAATTTATACATCTCAATCAGATGGCTTTCTGTAAGAACGAAATGACTCAAGAAAAAATACTTATCATTGAACAACCCAAGAACAAGGAACCCTTGTGCACTATTAGAGTGTATGCAAACTGGTGCAATCACTATGGAAAACAGTATGGAGGTTTCTCAAAAAACTAAAAAGAGAGCCATGCCTGGCTGGCTCAGTTGGTATAGCAGAAAATGCTTGATCTTGGCATAGTGAGTTTGAGCCCCCAGTGGGTGTAGACATTACTTTTAAAAAATTGAAAACAGAATTACAATATGATCCAGTAATTCCACTACTGGACTTAAGAATATGAAAACACTAATTCAGAAAAATATATGAACCTCTATGTTTAGTGCAGGATTATCTACAATAGCCAATTTACAGAAAAAGCCCAAGTGCCCATTGACGGATGGATAAAGAAGAGGTGGTATATATATATATATATATATATATATATATATATATATATATACACAATGGAATATTACACAGCCATAAAAAAGAACAAAATCTTGCCACTTGCAACAACAAGAATGGAGCTACAGAGCATAATGCTAAGTGAAATAAGTCAGTCAAAGAAAGACAAATACCATGTTCTTCCACTCATATGTACAATTTAAGAAATAAAACAAACAAAGGGAAAAAGAGAGAGAGAAACCAAGAAACAGACTCTTAGCTATAGAAAACAAACTGATGGTTACCAGAGGGGAGGTACGTGGGGGGATGGGTGAAATAGGTGATGGGGATTAAAGAGTACACTTATCATAATGAGCACTGGGTAATGTACAGAATTGTTGAATCACTATATTTTACACTTGAAACTAATAAAACCCTGTGTGTTAACTATACTGGAATTAAAATAAAAAATAAATTAAAATGAATTTAAAAAAGCGAACAACCCAAAAATTAGAAAAGAAAAACTTCTCTGTTTTCAATGACTTAAGCACACATTTATTCCAAAATTCTTTTATACATGTTTGTAAACACTTCCATCTTAATTAAGGAAGGTGTTACTTGAAAGCATATTATATTCAGTGTAGTTTCAATGAGATAATAAGCATAGGACTTTTCTTTTTTTTTTTTAAGTTTTTATTTAAATTCCAGTTAGTTAATATACAGTGTAATATTATAGAAAAGAAAAAAATTCTAATTGTCAAACAATTACTTTCCCAAATTGTTCAGATGTTTCCACTGAGTTCTTCCAAATTTTCTAGATTATTTTATGCCACATCAGTTTCAGAATATTAAAAAAAAAAATGAAATCCTACCCAATTAACTTCACGAAGCAAGAATAAACCTGATAGGAGAATGCAACAAAGAAAAAAAGACATTCCATACATATTTCACCATGAGTATACATTAAAAATAAAGTATTGCCTTACAGAATTCAACATAATATTTAGGCATAATACACCTTAACCAAGTAATCTAAAACATGTAAAGATGTTTCAATATTAACATTCAGAATAGATCCAATATGAATGCGATTCCATCCCTGTCTTGGTTGCAGGGAAGCTAAGTGGTAAACTGATTATTCTATTTCATGCAACATCATATGTGGACAGAATTTTTTATTTAATTTTACCTCTATTACACAAGAAGGGTAATATACCCTTCTTATGCTCTCCCTATGATTTCTTCAATTTTTTGTTTTATCATGATCTGAGTTTTAGTAAGCTGCCCCAAATACCATGCAAATAAAATAATCCTAAGTACTATTAAAAATTTAAGCACAATAATGTTAATCACAGAATTGTTTTAAAAGGAAAAAAATAAAAAGAAAGGAGAAAAGGGGAGAAAAGTAGAAGAAAAGAAGGAAGATGAAGGATTTTTGAGAATGAAAGAAAATGGACCAAAAAACAGGTAGTAATTGTCTTGAGGGAGAAGAATAATAGTTGCATTGGGCTTTCTTCTCTTGACTTTTCTAATTTTTAAAATAATCAGTATAACATAATGTGAGAGCAAACAAACACTCTTTAAGGGAAGAAGAGAAGAGTCAGAACTGTATTGGGTGATATTAAATTAACTAAAAGTACACTTTAAAAAGTAAATGAAAATGACATGAAGATCTTTTAAACAACCCAAGTAGTTCTATATCTTGGAAACTTGGTCGAATAAAATATTTATTCAAAAAGAAAACAGAACAGGGACTCCTGAGTGGCTCAGTCAGTTAAGCCTCTGACTTCGGCTCAGGTCATCTCACGGTTTGAGAGTTTGAGCCCTGCATTGCACTGTCTGCTGTCAGCACAGAACCAGCTTCAGGTCTTCTGTCTCCCCCTCTCTCTGTCCCTCCCCAGCCTGTACTCTCTCAAAAATAAACATTTAAAAAAAAGCAGAATAATCTTATCGACTGGCTAGAGTGACATGGATAAGTACACTATAAGACCATCCAATCAGTCTTAATTATGGCAACAGTTGTCTGACAATTTACATAGCAACTGTCCAGTAAAATTTAATGTCATAATCAATTATACAATTTAATTATTAAACAACCAAAAAAAAGAGAGAAAAGTCATTCAGTGTGTTACCTCATATTTTGGATATAGAATTTCCTTCATAACAGATACTGGAACAGAGAATTTGGGTGAAGTTGGATTCCAAAACAACTTCGTACATCCTGGATAAGCAGACACCTTTGGAAATAAAATGAAAGGTTATTAAAAACCAGCAAATGATCTCTAGTGTAAAGACCCAAACTTCTGTCAAATGTGTTCCTAGTTGCCCAGATAGTGAGTTGACTGGTTCCATGACCATTGAACATCTGGAAAGGCAACTTTTCACACCCACCAGATTAGCAGAAATGTAGAGTTGGCAATTCCAACAAATGTCAACGATGTGGGGAAACTAGTAGAACCACAATGGAGACAAACCAGCCATTTCTAGTAAAATAAAAAATATATACTTCCCACTGTATACTCTAAGAAAATTCTTACACATGTGCATGAAGAGACATGTACAGGGATGTTCATGCAGCATATGAAATAGCAAAAAAGAAAACCCAATCTAAATGTCCATTAATAGAAAAACAAATTAATAAAATATGGCATATTCACATAACTAACACTATAAGGCCATTCAAGCCCAAAAATTATAAACCACAGATGGATCTTAGGAGCACAGTATTGACAGCAAAATAAGCATCTTTTAGAAAGTGTCATTTACGTAAAAGTCTCTAGACCACACATAACTATAGTATTTATTATTTAGTGTCACATATATATCTAATAAAGTATAAAATCATGAACTAGAAAGACTGCAATTATAACAGTAACTGCTGTTGGGTTAGGAGGAAGAGAAATGAAATTAGAAAGAAGTGCAAAATGACTTATTATTTTTTTAATTTCTTTTATTTAAAAAAATCTGAAACAAGTATGATAAAAAGTTAAAACAAATTCTTGATAAAGTGTCACCAGTTGTATGTTAGTTTGGTTTCTATATTTGTTTGTTTATTCAAACTTTTTCAAAATAAAACTTAATCAGGCATAGGTGAATTTTTAGGGAGGTGAAACTATTCTGCATGATACTGGAAATGTGGCTATATAACATGATGCATTTGTCAAAACCCACTAGACTTTAGAGCACAAACAGTGAACCTTTGTGTACAGAAATTTTAAAAAAATTATTTAGGGGGGAGCATGGGTGGCTCAGTCAATTAAGCACCCGACTCTTGATTTCAGCTCAGGTCATGATCTCACGGTTCGTGGGACTGAGCCCCAATTTGGGCTTTGTGCTAAGTGTGGAACCTGCTTAGGATTCTCTCTCTCTCTCTCTCAAAAAAAAAGAAAAGGTAAGAAAAGAGGAAAGGAAAGAAAAGGAAAGGAAAAGAAAGGAAAGGAAAGGGAAAGAGAAAGGGAAAAGAAAGGAAAAAAGAAAAGAAAGAAAAGAAAAAAATAATTTAGGAAATCAAGGGGAATCCCAGGATGGAATGCAGAATATAACAAAAAAACAATCTAACTGTATTATAAATGTATGAAACAACCTCACTGAAGGGGGTTGGGAAAAAAGTTGCTGACCTTAGTAACTTTGGAAATGAGTATAGTTTATAAAAATAAAGACAAAATAAATTGTATATAACACTACTTTAGTTGATGAAGTTGTATCCTCCAGGAATATGGGATAATAATTCTAATACATCTACACTGAAGTTGAACAGTTAAGTGAATAGATGGAAGATGGTAGGAGCCAGGGTTGTCACTGTTGGTTGGGAGTTTAAAGAAAAGCAAGGGAGGAGGTTAGAATGATCACGTAATAGATTCAAGTTGGAGACATCAGTATGACCCCATGTTTAGCTTAATTTAGACACAGGTTACATATAGACATATTTTTAGGAGTTAGTACATATTTCCTTACTGTGTCAGCTAAGAAGGCCTGGAAGCAATAATGCCCCAGTAGCAACAAGCACACCTAATGTCTAGCTGTTGGTTTCTGATTACGTTCTGCAATAAAGGGAATTGGGGCTTCTTGTTGAAATGGCTGTTTCTTGGGGAGCCTGGGTGGCTTAGCTGGTTAAGCATCTGACACTTGATTTTGGCTCAGGTCATGATATCGCAGTTTGTGAGATTGAGGCCTACACTGGGCTCTGCACAGATAGCACCAAGCCTGTTTGGGATTCTCTCTTTCCCTCTTTCTCTGCCTCTCCCTCTCTTGTGCTTTCTTGCTTTCTCACTTTCTCTCTCTCTCTCTCTCTCTCTCTCTCAAAAATAAATAAATAAACATTAAAAAAAAAAGAAATGGATGATTCTGTGGTCTGGGACAGGAAATATATAAGATGAGCCTTTTTAAAAAGTGTTGGGGCTTTTGGGTGGCTCAGTTGGTTGAGCGTCCGACTTTAGCTCAGGTCATGATCTCGCGGTCTGTGAGTTTGAGCCCCATGTCAGACTCTGTGCTGACAGCTCAGAGCCTGGGGCCTGCTTCAGATTCTGTGTCTCCCTCTCTCTCTGCCCCTCTCCCGTTCATGCTGTGTGTGTCTCTCTCTGTAAAAAAAAAAAAAAAAAAAAAAAAAAAAAAAAAAAACACTAAAAACAAATGTTTTTAAGTGTTATAAAAAAATCCCACGGTGATGGGGGATGGTGTTGAAGGGACATAGGAGCCAACTGAAGGAACTCTCAATAACCAATGCTCAAAATGTTTTAGCAAAATATTAATATTAATAATAATAATAAAGTAGTATTGGAGTATAACTCAAAGTGCAACATATATATCCATGACTCATACTATACAAATAATTGAATGAATAAATAAATAAATGAGAAGAAAAGGCAAATCTGCACAAATACAAATTAATTTTTTTTATTATACTCTGGCCTCCAGGAGATAGAGCACAACTCCACATTCATAAAGTGTGAGCTGAACATAAGTGACTTCCTCCCAAAGAGTATGGTATGAAAATGGGGGAAAAGAGAAACTATACAATGAAGAAACTTGACAAACACTACCTCAGATGATTAAGACTAACATCAACAGTCATAACATATGTTGATAACACGCACCTTTGATATGATGTAATCAAAATGGTGCTTTCCCTTGGTTGTCTTCCTTCCAAAATCACACCAGGCAAATCCCAATGGGGGGACATTCTACAAAATACCTGACTACTACTCCCCCAAAATCTTAGAAACTGTCACAGCCAAGAGCAAACTAACAAATACGACAACTAAATATATTGAGGTATCCTGGATGGGATCCTGGAACAGAAAATTAACATTACATAAAAACTAAAGAAGTCTGAATAAAATACGGGCCTTAGTTAATAACAATGTATAAATACTAGTTCATGGAACTGTAAGCTGTATTAGTTTGCTGACACTGCCATAACAAATTACCACTGGTGGTTTAAAGTAACAGAAATGTGTTCTCTCACTGCTCTGGAGACTAGAAGTCCAAAATCAAGGTGTGGGTATTTTCCAGGCTCCCTTGGAAGGCTCTCGGGAAGAATCCTTCCTTGCCTCTTCCGAACTTCTGGTGGTTGCCATCAGTCCCGGGCATTTCTTAGCTTGCAGATGCATCCTTCCAATCTCTACCTCTACCGTCAAATGGCCTTCCTGTGTGTCTGTGTGGTCAAAGGCATTTTCCTCTTATAACGACCCTGTCCTATTGGATTTAGGGCCCACCCTAAATCCAGAATTCACCCCAAGATTCTGAATTATATTTGCAAAGATCCTATTTCCAAATAAGGTCACATTCACAGGTATTGTGGGTTAGGCCTTGGACATATTTCTTTGGGGCCACTATTAACCCACTATTATCGTATTAATAATGGGGGAAACAGGATGTGTAATATGTGGGAAACCTCCATACCGTCTTTGCAATTTTTCTGTACTCTGAAACAATTCTACAAAATAAAGTTTATTATAAATAAGTAATTAAATATTAAATCAAACAAAAAATTTATCTCAAAAAATAGTTGGAGGCATAAAAATTAATCAGACATTCGTGACAAAACCTTGAAGAAAATGTGGTAAGATTTTTAAAAATAATAGCTGTTTGAATGCATGGTATTACTGGCGATTATGTTTTCTTTAATGTTTCCATTGACTTTTAATAATACTTAATTGGACTATTCATTTTCCCAAAGAAGATTTTTCACCAGAAAAATGACCTCAAACAATGTTAGAGCATTAACTTGCAAGCATCACTGCAGCATTGACTATGAAACCTTAATAGTGACATCTCCTAGAGGGTGGGTGTTACACAGACCTTTTAGAATAATATATAAAGACCCAAACACAGTACATAAAGATCCACAATTATAAGGTGACACTGAGTCTTGACCACTTTATTTCCAGTCAGATATACTTCAACTACTACATATACTTGATTGCATTTCCTATACCAACTGGGTAGAGAAAAGCAGATTTTGCAGGTGCCAGGTTAATTTGTCCACCATAGGAATTCAAAATTAAGTTTCTATCTCACTCATCCTCTGTTTTGCTGGGCACATTATGTCACTTTATGCTGTACAGACCTACAACCAGGAAGTCCTTGCTAAAAGATGAATAAAATCTTCCAAAATCATCTGACAACTCTTCTACCAAAGATCAACTAGAAATTAAGAAGATTTCAGGCATTCAAATGATAGGATACATACAATACCGTAATTCCTTCTGTGTAGTAGATAGACTTCCAGCAGCTTAAGCGTCCAGAATAAAATTATTCCCCTAGACGTAAGCAAGATATGACACTCAAAGAGGGAAGAAAGGACAATCCATCACCAAGCAACAGCACTTTGCTATTAAGGAAAAGCACAGGTGCACCTTCAGGAGAGAATTTATCAAATTAAACTGGTAAAGAAACACTCATCATGGTAAACTGATTTCCCCTGCAATGCTCAGAACTTTCTGAGAGAAGAACTAGGAAAATAGTTAGAAATGACAGGGTTGGTGGCTGCTAGTACTCAACAGGAAGATAGGGATTGCACAGCAAAGTAAATTACTATTAAGCAACCAGGCTGATTTAGTGTAATAGCACCTGCACAGCCCCTGTGGTTACTATGTATATTACAACCCCCTACAATAACTCCTGTTCACACTGAAGAGCCAAGGTCAGAGTATTCTGTTCACTAAGGGAGAGAGACATGCAAATTAGTTCCCAGGGATGAGTCAAGCTTCAGAGAAGTGAAACATAAGGATGAACAAGACTTTTCAAAATGCGGTCTGAGACTCCGAAGAGCTCAAGATCTTTTCGAGGGTCTTTTCAAGACTTTGTCAATACCTTTCCACACCTGAAAACTATTTCCTCAATAATATTAAGAGGCTACTTGCCTTTTTCTCTGTGTTGAAATTTGCACTGATGGTGCAAAACAAACAAACAAAAAAACATTGAGTAAAACTGATGGCACCTTACCATGAATCAAGGCAGCAGCACCTTAAAAATGCACACCAGAAGGCAGGAAAAATTGTTAAGAACACATCTTTATTTTGTAAGCACACATCAATGTGACTAAACGAGAATTACACATAAAGTGTTTCGGTGGCCGCAGAATGGTGGATTTGAGGAAAAACACGTGCTATTGTTAGAGTTGTGAACTGAACCTGCCACCATTTTCACTTTGACAAGACACACATCAAACTGGTCATTCAGACTTCGATATGTGGCAAGCATTTTCTTGAAACTAAATGAAGAAATCCTGTCATTTCAAATAAAACCACTTATAGTGTCTGTGCCAATGAAACAATTTAAGCATTTAGCCAAAATTAGAATTTTGGAAAATGTGTGCCCCTCACCATGAGCCTGTCAGGTTCCCAATGTAGAAGACGGCTGACCACACCGACTCCATCTTTGGCCCTCCACCTTGTCCATGCCTGTGCAACGACCTCCCTCAGTGTCACATGGCAGACCCCATGGAGGTTGATGTATACAGTGACAGGAATGTGGGAGGGCTCATTCTGATCTTCCTTAAAGTGGTTCACAGAAGGCTCCGCTTTTGGTAACTAGTAGAGCTGACTGGTGCACAGATGCCACCACTTTTGATAACTACCTTTTAACCTCACCAAAATGCCCCTCACTCTATAAAAGCTAAAGATTAGGGTCCAGAGTGGACAGAGAATAGCTGCATAGTACCTGAGTAGTTTGTCTGCCCAATCCCCCTTGTCAGTAAGTTACCCTGAATAAAACTATAAATGGTATGGAGTGGTTTGCTTTCTTTTTCAGTCATAAAGTGCCTTCTCAGTCTGGAGGATACTTTGCTGTCCCTCCTCCACCTTCTAACACAATGCTAAAACCTTTTTCTGATAATATTAAAAATACGGTATTTTGATATTATAGTGAAATGTATCAACTTTTGAAGATCTACATAACTTGATGAACAATATTTTCCAAATAACCAAGGTACGATGTTACAAAATAACAAATGGGTAAAAAAAATACATTGCAAGTACAAAAAACCAATAGATTTTAATGTATCAAGGTATGAAAAAGTCATTGATATGGTTTCTGCTTTCATTTGCAACAAAAATTTTTAGCTGTAGGAATTATCATTTAATACATTTTCTTTCAGCTACACAAATTATCATTCAATATTAATAACTAAGTTTAATTGCTTTGTTGTGGTCTAACACAATTTTTTATTCAACTTCTTTATTTTTGAGATAACTATAGATTCACATGCAGTTTTAAGAAATATTAAATAATGAGAGATCCCGTCTATACTAGTTTCCCTCAAAGGTAACATCTTGCAAGACTATAGTACAATATCACAAATATTAACATTAATACAGTCAAAATACAGAACATTTTCATTACCACAGGATCCCTCATGTTGTCCTTTTATAGACACACTCATCCCACCCCCCATGCTTAAACCCTAGATACCACTAATCTGTCTTCCATTCCTATAATTTTGTCACTTCAAGAATGTTATGTAAGGAAACCATAAGGTATGTAATCTTTTAAAAATGCTTTTTTTAGCAAAATTCTCTGAAGATTCATCCTCATAGTTGCATACATCAAGAGTTCATTCCTTTTTATTGCTGACTGGTAGTTGCATGTTAAAAAAAAAAAAAAAAAAAAAAAAAAAAGACTGCTGAAATGTTTTCCAGAGGGTTGAGAGGAGATTTTTTTAAATTAAGAATTCAATTTCCTCCATAAAGACTCCACCAAAAAAACTACTAGAATAAATGGATTCAGTAAAGTTGCATGATACAAAATTAACACCCAGAAATTGGTTGAGTTTCTATACACTAATAACAAAGTAGCAGAAAGAGATATTAAGAAAATAATTTCATTTACGATTGTATCAAAAATAATAAAATACTTACCTAGGAATAAACTTAACCAAGGAGGTGAAAGATACGTAGTCTGAAAACTATAAAACACTGATTAAAGATATTGAAGATGACACAAACAAAAAGATATTTCATGCTCATGGATTGGAAGAATTAATATCGTTAAAATGTCCATATTCCCCAAAGCAATAATTCAGTGCAATCCCTACCAAAATACCAACAGCATTTTTCACAGAACTTGAACAAATAATACTAAAATTTGTATGAAACCAGTAAAGAGCCTGAATAGCCAAAGCAATCTTGAGAAAAAAGAACAAAGCTGAAGTTGTCACAATTCCTGATTTCAAAATATACTACAAAGCTGGAGTACTCAAAACAGTATAACACATGGCTCAATAGAACAGAATAGAGAGCCCAGAAATAAACCCACACATACATAGCCAATTAATCTATGGCAAAGGAAGCAGGAATGTACAATGGAGGAAAGTCTCTTCAATAAACGATGCTGGGGAAAACTGGACCACTTTCTAACACCATACACAAAAATAAATTCAAAATGGAAAAAGATCTAAATGTAAGCCCTACAGTAACATTTTCCTAGATATGTCTCCTAAGACAAGGGAAATTAGAGCAAAAATAAATTATTAGGACTACATCAAAATAAAAAGCTTTTGCTCAGCAAAGGAAACCATCAACAAAATGAAAAGGCAGCCTACTGAATGGGAGAAAATATTTGCAAATTATATATTTGATAAGGGGCTAATACCAAAACATATAAAGAACTTATACAATTCAACACACACACACACAAAAATCTAATTTAAAAAAATTGGGCAGAAGAGGCACCTCGGTGGCTCAGTCCGTTAAGCGACCGAATCATTATCTCGGCTCAGGTCATGATCTCACTGTTCATGAATTCAAGCCCCACATAAGGGTCTGCACTGACAGCATGGAACCTACTTAAGATTCTCTGTCTCCTTCTCTCTCTGCCCCTCCCTCACTTGTGCGCACTTGTGCACTCTCTCTCTCTCAAAATAAACTTTAAAAAATACTTCAAAAAACTGGGCAGAAGACCTGAGTAGGCATTTTTCCAAAGAAGGCATACAGATGGCCAACAGATACATAAAAAGATGCTCAACATCACCACTCATTAGTGGAAATGAAAATCAAAATCACAAGATATCACCTTACACCTGTCAGAATGGCTAAAATAAAAAAGACTAAAAAATAACAAGTGTTGACGAGGATGTGGAGAGAAAGGAACCCTTTTGCACTGTTGGTGGAAATGTAAACCGGTGCAGCCACTGGAAAACTATATGGAGGTTCCTCAAAAAATTAAAAATAGAAATTCCATATGATCCAATAATTCCGCTACTGGGTATTCATCTGAAGAAAATGAAACACAAATTTGAAAAGATGTGTGGTACCCCTATGGTTGTTGCAGCATTATTTACTTAGGAAGCAACCTAAGTGTCTATCAGTAGATGAATGGATAAGGAAGATGTAGTATGTAAACACACACACACACACACACACACACACACACACACACACACACACACACTGGAATATTACACGGCCATAGAAAAGGATAAGATGGTGCCATTTGTGACATGAATGAGCCTAGAGGGTATTATTCTAAGTGAAATAAGTCAGACCGAGAAAGACAAATACCATATGATTTCACTCACATGTGGAATATAAAAAATGAAATGAATAAACAAAAAGAAGAATCAGACCTATAAATATAGAGAACCAACTGATTGTTGCCAGAGGGAAGGAAGGTGGAGAACGGGCAAAAATGGGTGAAGTGTATTAGGAGATACAGCTTCTTATTATGGAGTGAATAAGCCATGGGAATGAAAAATACAGTGTAGGGAATACAGTCAATGATATTGGAATAGTGTTATATGGTGAGAGAAGGTAGATGCACTTGCAGCTATGCATATATATGTACTATGCATATAGCATAAAGGTTAGAGAAGCTGAACCACTATATTTTATACCTGAAAGTAATGTAACATTGTATGTCAACTATACTCAAACAAAAACACATTTTTAACAATTCAATTTCCTTAATAGTTATAAGGCTATTCAAATTATCTACTTCATAATGAGTGAGCTGTGGCAGCTTTGTTTTCTGAGGAACTGCTCCATTTCATCTAAGTTGTCAAATTTATATGTGTAGAGTCACTCATAGTGAGTGACTTATTCTTTTCCCTTATTCTTTTGACATCTGAAAGATCTTTAGGGACATCTCGCATTTCATTTCTAATATCGGTTAACTTGTGTCCTTTCTTTTTTTTCTTGTCAGTCTTGTTACAGATCAATTTTATTGATCTTTTCAAAGAATTAGATTTTGTTGCATTGATTTTCTCTATATTTTCTGTTTTCAATTTTACTGATTTCTGCCCTTTATTATTCCTTCCCTTTGCTTACTTTTTATTTTGCTCCTCTTTTTTTTAGGTTTCTGAGGTAGAAGCTTAAATTATTTATTGAGGGGCACCTGAGTAGCTCAGTCACTTAAGCAGATGACTCTTGGTTTTGACTTGGTCATGATCTTGGGGTTGCCGGGTTCAAGCCTCACATAAGGTTCTCTGCTAACCATGTGGAGCCTGCTTGAGATTCTCTCTCCCCTTCTCTCTCTCTGTTCCTCACCTGCTCATGTATGCTTTCTCTCCATCTTCCTCTCAAAATAAACAAATAAAACTCAAAAATGTTTTAAAATTATTTATTGATACTTTGTCTTTTCTCTTTTTTTTAATTTTTTAAAATGTTTTTATTTATTTTTGTGACAGAGAGAGACAGACCATGAGCAGGGGACGGGCAGAGAGGGAGACACAGAATCGGAAGCAGGCTCTAGGCTCTGAGCTGTCAGCACAGAGCCCGATGTGGGGCTCGAACCCGCAGACTGTGAGATCATGACCTGAGCTGAAGTCGGACGCTTAACCGACTCAGCCACACAGGCGCCCTGATACTTTGTCTTTTCTACGGTAAGCATTTAGTGCTATAAATTTCCCTTTCAGCAGTGCTTTAACTGTGTGCCACACATTCTGATATGTTATATGTTCATTGTAATTCTGTTCAATTGATTTTCTATATGGTTTTCTATCTGTTGAGACTTTCTTGTTAAGCCACAGTTACTTATAACTTTATTGTTTAGCTTCTAAGTATTTGGATATTTTTCTGTTATCTTTGTTATTGATATCTAAGTTGATTCCATTATGGATTTGCTCTGTCTTGGTATATGACCTATGGGAACTTGAAAAAAATGTGTATTCTGTTTTTGTTGGGTGTAATCATATACAATTTCAACTAGATTCTATTGGTTAATGGAGTTTTTGAGTTCTTCTACATCCTTGCAGATTTTCTCTCCAAATGTTTTATTAATTACTTACAGAGGGATGTTGAACTCTCCAACTGTAAATGTGGAATATCCCATTTCTCATTCAGTTTTTGCTGCACATATTTTGTAGGTCTGTTCTTTGGTGCACATACTTCTTAAGACTGCCATGTCTTCCTGGTAGGTTGGCACTTTTATCACAGTATAATGCCCCTCTCTGTCTCTGATAACTTCCTTCGCTTGTAAGTCTACTTTTTCTGATATTAATGATATTAATAATAATATTAATAACCTGCTTTTCTTTGATTTATGTTTGCATGCTATACTTTTACCCTTTTGCTTTCAACCTTCCCATATCATCATAACTGAAGTCAGTTACTCGTAGACACTATATACTGAGTCATGTTCTTTTAATCTACTCTACAATCTCTGTCACATAATCGGTGTATTTAGACAATTTACATATAACTTATGGATATAGTCTGCCATTTCATTTTTTTGTTTTGTTTGCTCTATCTGGTATCTTTTGTTTTTCTGTTTCCTTTTTCCTGCCTTCCTATTGCCTGGATATAGTTTTAAATTCCACTTTTATTTATCTATGGTGTTTTTGAGTGTATCTCTTTCTATAGCTTTTTAGTTTTGTTCTAGGAATCACATTATGTAAAAATAACTTATCAAAGTCTACAAATGTCATCATTTTACCAGTTTAATATGAAACCTTGCCTCCCTTTTTGTCTCCTTACCCTTCCCCATTTATAATATATTTTAAACATTTCCTCTATATACATTTAATAACATAATTTTTGTTTCAACTGACAAACATAATTTAGAATACTCAAAAGGAGAAGGAAACTAATGCATTTACTCATATTTTTGCTTTAAATGTTTTTGTTCCTTCTAGATACTCCAAGATTCTTCTTTTCATCATTTTTTTCCTATTTAGAGAACTTCCTCTAGTCATTTTTTTAGGGCAAATCTGCCAGCAACAAATTCTCTGTTTCCTTTCATCTGAAAATGTCTTGATTCCCTTTTATTCCCAAAGGATATTTTCTCCAGACACAGGACTGATTTCTGACTTCAATAGTTTCTGATGAGAAATCCACTGCCATTCAAATTGTTTTTCTCCTATAGGTAACATACTGTCTCTCTCTTGGTTCTTTCAAGGTTTTTTTCTATGTCATTACTTCTCATAAGTTTGAGTATTATGTGACTTAGTACAAATTTCTTTAGATTTTTCCTGCTTGGGGTTTGCTCAGGTTCCTAAATATGTTTGTATTTTTCCAAATTCAGAGTTTTTCAGCCATCATTTCTTCTTACACATTTTCAGCCACCTCTATCTCTTCTTTTTCTTCTCCTTGCAGGACTGCAACAACACAAATGTTAGATCTTTGGTAATATTCCCACAGGTCAAGGGACCTGTTCCCACAAGTCTATTTTTTTCAGTTTATTTCTCTTTGTTGTTCAGACTGGATAAATTCTATTGTTCTATCTTCAACTTCACTGATTCCTGTCTCTGCCACTCTACTTTTGAGCCCATCTACTATGCTTTTTATTTCAGTTATTATGCTTTTAATTCTAAAATGTTTTCTGTTTCTCCCCTCTATTTTCAATTTCTTTCCTAAAACTTCTATTTCCTTTCTCTTTATTTTTATAATTGAGATATAATTGACATATAACATTATATTATTCTCAGGTGTATAATATAATGATTCAATATTTGTATATGTTGCAAAATGATCACCACAATAAGTCAGGTTAACATTCATCACTATATATAGTTACAGAATTTCTTTTCTTATAAAAAGAAACTTTTAAGATCTACTCTCTCAGCAGCTTTCAAATATGCAATACAGTATAATTAACTATAGTCTTCATGCTGTACATTACATCCCCATGACTTATTTATTTTAAAACTAGTAATTTGTAGCTTTTGATTGCCTTCACCCATTTCACCCACCTCCCCACCCCTCACCTCTGGCAACCACCAATCTGTTCTCTGTATCTATGAGCTTAGTTTTTAGGAGTTTGGCAGGGGGTTAGATTCTATATAGAAGCAAGATCATTTGTCTTTCTCGATATGGTTTATTTCACTTAGCAAAATGCCTTCAAGGTCCATCCACGTTGTCACAAATGGCAAGATTTCATTCTTTTTCATGGTTGAATACTCCTGTGTGTGTGATTGTGTGTGTGTGTGTGTGTGTGTGTGTGTGTGTGTGTGTGTGACATTTTCTTTATCCATTCATCCATCAGTGGACACTTACATTGTTTCCATGTTTTGGCTATTATAAATAGTGTTGCAAGAAACATGGGGGTTGCATGTATCTTTTCAACTTAGTGTTTTAATTTTCTTTGGACAAATGTCTAGAAGTGGGATTGTTGGATCATGTGGTAGTCCTATTTTTAATTTTTTAAGGAACCTGTTTTCCACAGTGGTTATACCTACTTACATTCCCACTAACAGAGTACAAGAATTCCCTATTCTCCACATCTTCATCAACACTTGTTATTTCTTGTCCTTTTGATAACAGCCACTCTAAAAGGTGTGAGGTGATATTTCATTGTGGTTTTGATTTGCATTTCCCTGGTGATTAGCGATCTTGAGCATCTTTTCATGTAACTGTAGGCCATCTGTATCTTTTCTGGAAAAATCTCTATTCAGATCCTCTGCTCATTTTTTAATTGGATTGTTTTTTTGCCTTTGAGTTGTATGAGTTCTTTATATATTTTGGATATTAACACCTTATCATATATATTATTTGCAAATATATTCTCCCAGTCTGTAAGCTGCCTTTTCATTTTGTTGATAGTTTCCTTTGCTTTGCAGAAGCTTTTTAGTTTGATATACTCTTACTTACTCACTTTTGCTTCTGGTGCCTTTGCTTTTGATGCTAAGTCCAAGAATCATTGCCAAGACCAAAGTTAAGGAGCTTACCACCTATTTTCTTCGAGGAGTTTTATGGTTTCAGATTTTACACTCAAGTCATTAAACCATTTTTAGTTAAGTTTTGTGTATGGTATAAGATAGTGGTCCAGTTTCATTCTTTTGCATGTGGCTGTCCAATTTTCTCAACATCATTTATTGAAGACATTGTCCTTTCCCCACTGTATATTCTTGGCTCCTTTGTCATAAATTAATTGACCATGTATGTGTAGATTTATTTCTAGGCTCTCTATTCTGCTCCATTGATCTATGTGTCTGTTTTTATGGAAACACCATATTGTTTTTTATTTTTGTTTTGTTTTATTTATTATTTTGAGAGAGAGAAAGAGAGAGAGTAGGGGAGAGACAGAGAAAGAGGGAGAAGGAGAGAGAGAGAATCACAAGCAGACTCCACACTGTCAGTGCAGAGCCCTATATGGGGCTCAAATTCATAAACCATGAGATCATGACCTGAGCTGAAGTCCAACGTTTAACCAACTGAGCCATGCAGGCACCCCATTACCATACTGTTTTGATTACTATAACTTTATAATATAGTTTGAAATCAGGAAGCATGCTGTCTCCAGCTTTGTTCTTTCTCAAGATTGCTTTGGCCATTCAGTATCTTTTGTGGTTCCATACATATTTCAGGACTGTTTATTCTATTTCTATGAAAAATGTTATTGACTCTTGATCTTATTTATTTACCCTGTTTTAGGTGACCCTCCACTGGGCTTCCTCTGATACCATCAAAGTGGGGAAGGGGAGGTGTGGTCATTACTGATACTTGGGGATAGAAGTCCAAGATCCCCATGTGGTTTCAACTGACAACAAGGAGGGGGATCTCTTTAACACTCTGTTAAGATTAAAGTCCCAGCTCCACATGCAGTCTTCTTTGGTATGACCCTGGCAGGGGTGGAAGAGTGCCTCATTAACTCTTATCAAGAGTTAAGTTTCAATTTCCCAATAGGCTTTTGATGGTGGGGGGTAGGGCCACTGTTTTTCCTTTGGTGTTTAACTGGAATAGAGCAGTTACTGTCTAAAACTTTTCTGTCTTTCTGGGCTACCCCTTTCCTGGTTCTTTGGCTAAAGAGAGCAGGTTTTTGTTGAGGCTTTTTTTTCCTTTGCCTATCTTTGCTTCTATATTAACAGCTTTTTCAACTCCAAGTCTAGTATATATGAAGCAAAAAAGAAAACCCAAGGAACTAACTCACAGCCATGTCATTTCTTGCATGCCAACATTTCTAATTAATGTGCTTTGTTCTCCATTTTTCT
Organism: Panthera pardus; assembly: GCF_024362965.1. NCBI lineage: Eukaryota > Metazoa > Chordata > Mammalia > Carnivora > Felidae > Panthera > Panthera pardus. Next base: position 79,200,451 of record NW_026526810.1, on the reverse strand, counting down.
TTTTTTTAATGTTTATTTTTGAGAGAGAGAGAGAGAGACTGTAAGTGAGGGAGTGAGAGTCAAGAGTTTTCTCCTCTTGACTCACATCTTGCCACAAGTAGGCTCCAGGCTCCATGCTGTCAGCACTGACACGGGGCTCGATCTCATGAACCATAAGATAATGACCTGAGCAGAAGTCAGATGCTTAACCGACTGAACCCCCCGGGCGCCCCTGTTTTCCACTTTTCAAGACACTTTTATGTTTGTAACATCCAGCATTTTTAATTGTACTTAGCAGGAAGAATAGGGAAGAGTAAAAATACTTTTTCTCCATCTTCCCCAGAAGTAAAAATCTTGCAACAACTTCCAAGAAACTACCACTTGTTAAGTTTTGGCATATTAACAAAGGAAAATATCCATTATTATGTTAAAAGTATGTTCAAGTAATATTTTCCAACTACCTATCTGTGTGAGACCAGAATTTTCCTCATATATTTCAACCAAAACAACCTACCACAAAATTGAATGCAGAAGCAGTCATGAGAATCCAGCCATCTTCCAGCAAGCTACACATTAAAGATTGCAAAACATGTAAGCCAACCCTAGTTTTCTCATTAAAATTTTGTTTTCAAAAATATAATTATTTTTCATAAAAATGCATTTTGTTAACATATTACTTTATTAGTGTTATTTTTTTTAATGTTTATTCATTTTTGAGAGACAGAATGCAAGTGGGGGAGGAGCAGAGAAAGAAATACACAGAATCAGAAGCAAGCTCCAGGCTCTGAGCTGTCAGCACAGAGCTGACGTGGGGCTCAAACTCATGAACTGTGAGATCATGACCTGAGCCGAAGTCGGACAGTTAACAACTGAGCCACCCAAGTGCCCTATTAGTGTTATTTTTAATAAATAAAAAATAAACATTTAGCATTTTCTCAGTTCTAATTCCCAACATTTGTTGTTTGTTTGTTTTTTGTTTTTTAAGTTTATTTATTTTTGAGAGAGAGAGAGCGAGCGAGCAAGGGAGGGGCATGGGAGGGGGCGGACACAGAGGATCCGAAGTGGGCTCTGCACTGACAGCCCAATGTGGGGCTGGAACTCATGAACTGTGGGATCATGGCCTGAGCTGAAGTTGGACACTGAACCGACTGAGCCACCCAGGTGCCCCAATTCCCAACAACTGTAAATATCAATAGATATAACCTACATAAATAATTATTGAGGTCCTCAAAAATTCTTAAGATTACAAAAAGGGTCCTGAAACCAAAAGGTTCAAGAGCTGTGAGGTAGAGAAAAGTATTAAGGTAAGCTCTTACTTCCTCTCCCAAGAGTTGTAGGTGTGGTTTCTGAGCACGCTGTCTAGTTCCTTGTGCCAAATCAGGTAGTATCACTGGTGGTGTTGGAAGGATGGCAACATATTCTTGATTATCACCCACAACAGGATTTCTTTGCAATATTCTACAGTATGATAAAAAACAATACATTGGTTTGTTAAGTCACTGATGAGACTCATTTCATACCTCTGCTGAAATAAACACACCGACATTTGATATCTATAATAAGCAGAAATTGTGCAGAAGTCAGACAGTCTGAAATGGGAGATAATTCAAAATAATTTTTCTGTGGTTCTGCATACATTTCAACAGTAACATTCATGATGGTTTTACTATATTAGAATAACAAATTCATCCTGTAAAAGTCTGATTACAAAAGAGGTAAAAAGGTCTCTACCTTCTGACGGCTAACCTGCTCCCCACTCAAAGCCCACAGGAAATGGTCTCATTTCTTAGAGTGAAGTAAAGTGTCAGCCCAACAAGAACTGCCTTCTCACATTAAAGTTTTCTCCTCTTGACTCACATCTTGCCAAGATGAACAAAAAATCTATGGCATTTATCTTCCTTTCTAGGCTACAAACTATATATATATATAAATTATATAAAATTATACAAAAAATATAAACAAAAATTATAACACAAAAAATTATAATATAAAAATTATAAACAAAAGTCTTAATTAAGCCAAAGACATAAGCTAAATGAAAATTTGAAGGCAAGATGTGTCATTAATGACTAATTTATGAACTGCTTTAAAATACATTAATTTTGTATTAAATTTGGTATTAATTTGTACTAATTTTTATAATTACTGTAAAAGAATTATAAAAGGAGTATAAAATGAGCCTGCACAGACTATAGCTATATCAATTTCACACGGAAGCCAGTGTTCCACTTTTTGATATACCCTTATGTGAATAGGCAATCGCTTTATGAGTCATCAAATGTGAAGACTAAAAGTTCACAAACCACCCAACTCACTTTAGTTACTTAATAATATGCTGAAACCTTCATATTCTATCATACCAGCTCTTAAAAAAAACAGGTCCACCCAAAGTTAGGCTCATGGAAATAGGGCTTGCCAAAGTAGAGTCATGGAGAAAAGCCTCCTATCCCAACTAGTCAAATATTTGAATTCAAAGAGAAGATAAAGTTCAACTGCCAATATGGTGAATATAGTAGACGGCCACTCAACACCCAATTATCCTCCTTCTAATGTGCTTTCCTGAACTACTGAGGATGAAGAAGTAAAAGTCTCTTGCAGCCAGTGTCCTAGATGTGAGTTAGGATCCACTAATGAGATGCACTCAGCATACAATTTGGAAAGCAGAAGGTTCTGATGTTTTTGTTAGCAAACAGTCATGGCAACATCGAGTTCTACTGTAGCAGTGTTTCAGTTAATAGTAGTCCTTTTGTAGGTTGCTTTTCTTTTTTTGGGGGGGGAGGGGCAGTGAGCAGCAAGCATATCAAACAGACATACTGTGGTTTCAGAGTCTAAAGCTGTAACAATAGAAGCCACCAGATCCCTGAATCACAGCTAGGGTGGTATGTTGCCAGTACTGGCTTCCAGATTTACTACCTTCCTGACTATGCTAGAAGCAGCAGCTTCCTTGGCAGCCATTTAAGCATGCTGTGTGTCATCTCTGGAAACCCTCCCTGCCTACAGCCCACTTTCCCAATCTTTCCATTGGTTTTATAAGCATCAAATTCCCATTACTAACTCCCTCTTTGCCTAAAATAGCTAAAAATATTTCTGTTTTCGTCAACTGAATCCTGAATGGTATGTATTGGAAAAACAAAGAACAGGGTGAAGTCTACTGGCTGCAATAGTGAGCCTAGAGACTACATATATCGAAGTCAGTAAAGTATTTCTGAGATCATGAAGGACAGGCATGACATAAGAAGCTACCTTGAGGCACTGCTGTATTTTTATCTAGCTCTAAGCCAAAACCAAGGTAGTAAGAGTAATTCCCAACTTACTGTCTTTTCACATTCCAAATGTACACTAATGAAGCTGACACTGTGGTTGGTGGGAAGAAAAATGAAAGAAGTCATTGGAGTGCATAGTGTTGGTAGACATGTATAGAGGACCTTAGTGAAAGGCTACCCAAGATTAGCAAGTGTTCCTACAGGACAAAGAGTAATCAATTACTTTGAAAATTTTCTCCAGACTTTCCCTTCTTCCTTCTTTATATCCAGAGAGAAGAGCTAATCCTTTCTAGAGTTCATTCTCCCGTTTGGAAAACACCACTTCGGATTGAAAATCTCTTCATACCCAATCTCTCCATCACTCCCAGCAGTAATCACTGGTTCTGCTCCTTCTTCCATGGTGTCTCTCCTGTCCACTGCATTTTCTCTCATCTGAGTCCTACGATATCATCTTTGCTGGTCCCTTACCTCTAGACCTTCCCTCCTCCAATTCATACTATATACCCTGCCAGAGATGTCATCACTCACCCCCTTTCCAAATACTTTAATGACTATATACACTGTATAAACCCAAGCTCCCAGGCTTTGCATTTAGGGTCCTCCACAGTCTGGATACCATCTACTTGCCAATCCTACTGCCCTCCCCTAACTCCTGGCCCAACCTACATTCACTATGTAGAAGGTGCCTGAGGTGCTGAGATTACTTAGGGACAATAGAGAAGAGAGGCAAACCAGATTACAATACAGTATGGCTATGAAAATAATGAAAAGAAGGCTTGCAGATTGCAGCTCCCTCATGAAACGTTTATAAATCCCCCTCTGCCCAGTAAAAATTCATCTTTGCTTCCCTAGTTTTTCTGCTGCATTTGATCGGATCTTTCATTGTAGAATATGCTATTTTTTATTCTATGTATTTTTTTCACAGTAGACATAGACTGGTTTGAAGAGAAAACTGATTCTTATTCATTTCCTATCTTCTGTGATGCAAATGTAGTACATACTGAATACATATTGTATTTTGGCTCAGCAAGAAAAGTCTCACAGCCTCTGTGAGTTCCCTGTCCCAGGCTCTATCCCAGGGAACTGAGAATCACAGGTCAGCATGATGTATTGCAGTGGTTCTCAAAGTGTGTTCCCTAACGCAGCATCATTAAAATCACATACAAACTTGCTAGAAAATGCAAATTCTTGGCTGCCCATTATACCTAATGAATCAGAATCTCAGGGTAGGACTCAGTCATCTGTTTTAACCAGCCCTGCAGATGATTCTGATATACACTGAAAACCAGTGATGTACTACAATCTTTCCTAAAACAGCCTGATTCTAAGAATATCCTGGGAGCTTGTCAAAACTATAGCTTCCCAGATACCTCCTCTAGAGATTCTAATTCACATGTGGGGTAGGTCACTTCTCCTTCCTAGGTCTCAGTTTCTCCATCTATCTATAGCAACAGTGATCAGGTCTTTCAGGGTCTAATGCTTAGAAATAATATATGAGAGAAATGTCACATTGTACATGTTCAATTATTAAGTAATTAGTAAGTGGCTGATATTCAATTATTATTGCTATTATCATTGAGGATATTAAATGAAGGAAACATGCCCACCTCTCTCAGAGTGAGTTAAGTTTCTTTACTTGTCCCCCATGGGCCAGAGATATAACATATATTTCTTATTGTAGGTTGCTATCAAAGAAGTTTAGAAAACATTTGCTCTAACCTGTGAACACTTTTTAAAAATCTCTGCATACATATTCTACGAGTCACATAAAAGAGAACATGAGCTCTATCCTATGAAGCATAAAGAAGGGTTCTCCCTCCAGCACTCTCCCCTCTTCTTGGATGTGACTCTAACAGAGAAGTTCCCCCGTCACATCTTTGCTTTCCCTTCCTTACTGAACTTAAAATCTTGCTTGTTGGGGTACAAAACCTGTTAAAGGCTTCACAGGATGATGCTCACAGTTGCTTTCATACAACTCAAAGAAGAGGTGTACAGGGATATTTTCAGAGTGCTCATGTGCAAAAGTTGTGTCACAAAAATACAGGCAATAGAGTATTATATTCCACACAACATTTTTAAAGTACTTGTCACAAGCCACTGAATTGATTTCACAACTCCATATTAGGTCACAATCTACAATTTAGAAAATAGTAACTTACAAAGAATGTTATTTGAAAAGCAAACTCCTAGATCTAGAAAAGACTTTAAGAGTTCATCTTCTTGAAGATTACAAATAATTTTCTTTACTATAGTCTTCAAAATATGTAGCAGAGGTAATGAACACTTTGAACACTTTTTAAAAATTGAGGGAACCATAATCTTAATAAAATGATAAATCTAAAGGAGAATAAGAGTATAACTATGTAGATTTTATTTTTTTATAAAATATGATTAGGGAAGTGGGGGATTTTATTTTTAATCATTGTAACTTCATTGTTACATGCAAACAGTGACATCTGGTGGAATGATATTGCTTTGCTTTAAAAAATTTCAGCTTTCACATATTGACAGTTATGAAATCAGATAAATGTCCAAGTAATTCCTGTTTTTATATATCTATATAAAATAAAAAATACACTAATCTAATAGCTTATTAAACTTTTATAGTGCATAGTAAAATGACTTCTGTCATTCCAATCTGTATTTTTTAAATATGCTGAAGTCTTCCTTAGGTATAAGGGGTATTTGTTAAAAATGGATACAATGGAAATCTAACGGAGGTTACTATTGATTCTACTTCTAACAACTGTGATTTGGACTGCAAAATTTACCCTCAGTTTCCTCATCCATAAATATGAGAAGGTTAGGCTAAAAGAAGGATAAGATCCTCTTATGGCTCTAAAACATGTACTTTTGTGACATATGCCCATCTAGACCTCAGACAGGGATTAAGTCTTATGTGCTTTGGCATAATATCTTGGGTCACTGCCTGGAGTATATACCAAGGAACAAGCTAAGTAAGGTATGCGGGTAGGGCCAGGATTAGATTTAACCACTGAGGAATGGAAGACAATGCAGGAGATGGGGAAGAGTGGGGGAAAGTCAGTTCCAGATACCCACGGTGGAAAGTAACATACAGCAGAAGATAAAACACAATATTCCAAATGTAGTTTGACAGACCACAGGTGGTGGTGCACTAGAAGTAGTATCAGAAAGTTCTAGCAAGGGATGATGGCTCATTCTGGTGGGGAGAAACCAGTAATGGGGAAAACAAAACCAGGCGGTATTCAGTGCAAGCTACAAGTAAATAAGTAATTAATATCAGGGAAGTCTACCATATTTAGCAAGGTCCCAGCCCTGGCCTAGTGCTCAGAAACAAGATTTCAGTTCTTAAGAGGGAATAAGCACTATAAGAACTTCCACCCCAATAGAAGCAGAAGCCCTGCTTCCAATACTGGGTCACAATGGATCAAATAACAAAACACAACGGTAAATAAAATATGCATATCTCAAATTATTCAACTAGAGCTCCTCAGATTCTTCCTAGCTTACATCAAAATTGGTTCTGAAAACAAGATGAGAACAAGTATTCAGAATGAAGCATGAAAAGAAAAAAACGAGAGGGTCTTCACAAGTTCACAAAACGGTGGAATATAATGGAAACCACATTTAGAATCAAAGAGATCTAGGTCTGAATCTTAGCTTTTACCAGCCCTATACACATGGACTAGTCACTTACACCTACTTTGAACTACATTTTCTTCACTTGGGAAGAAAATACATAATTTTCCATTTTCATATTCAAATATCAGCAAAATATTTAGAAGATTCAGATAAAATCTTTAAAATGCAAGTGCACTTTATATAGCTGATTTGTCAACTATAGGTAGTAGAGATAGTAAGTCAAAATAATTACCCATGTGCCTGTATTTCAGTTTCAAAGTAAAAATCTTCAAAGGAATATAAACTACGAAAACAACACCCTTAATGTCATTTTTGTAAAATGTATATGTAAGTGCATGCACAGAAAAAAAAGGCCTGGCCTAGAATAATATTTTTAAATTTTTTTATGTTTATTTATTTTTAAGAGAGAGAGACAGTGCAAGTGGGGGGAAGGGCAGAGAGAACCAGGGAGACACAGAATCCAAAGCAGGCTCCAGGCTCTGAACGGTCAGCACAGAGCCCAACACAGGGCTTGAACTCATGAACCATGAGATCATGACCTGAGCCGAAGTCGGATCCTTAACTGACTGAGCCACCCAGGCGCCCCTAGAATAATCTTTATCATATAGAATAAACACTGGAAAAGGTCTGCTTCTGGCATAATAGTCTTAACAATCACAGAGAAAATGTGTAAAGGCAAAATTCTCATAACCGAATCCACCCCACCCCCAACACCTTTCAGGATTCTGAATGACTAAATTAGTAATATAAACCTGCATCTTCTGGTGCTCCTACTTAAGATCTAAACATAGTATTCTAGGGACACCTGGGTGGTTCAGTCAGTTAAGCATCCAATTCATGATCTCACAGTCATGGAATTCAGCATGGAACACAGAGCCTGCCTGGGATATTTTCTCTCTCTCTCTCTCTCTCTCTCTCTCTCTCTCTCTCTCTTCTTTCTGCCCCTTCCCTGCTTGGGCTCATGCAAGCACTCTTTCTCTCTCAAAATAAATAAATAAATCTTTAAAAACTTTTAAACTCTATCTTTTTTTTAAAAAAAGCAATCCATTCCCAAACATGTTCTAGTGACATTATTTAAGGCAAAACTTAAAGTCCTAGAAGCATCCAGGAGTAGAGAACAGATTACTTGCAAATAAAATAAAAACAGGCTGCTTTCAGATTTTTATCTCATAACATCGGATATCAGATGATACAAACAATAAATACATAGATATATGTCGGCAAATATGACAGATTATAGGAAACAGCAAAGAACTAAAACAAGAGAGAATATACAAAGATGACAAAAATAATACCCAGTATAACTGATAATGGCAATAAATGCATATGGGGTGATCCAACCTGTTATAAGAAAAAAATTGATTGGCTTAAAAAATATTCTAGTCTATGCAATCTACAAGCAACACAACTACTAAAGATTAAAAATAAAAGGGCAAACATACACCATATAAATAAAGCAAAAAATAGGACAAAGTGTAGTTTTACTTTTTATGGAATTAGTGTACAATCTATAATGAAAACAAAAGGACTACAGTTAACAATTTCTTGAATTTTCTTCCACACATACACAAAAATGTGTATATAATCACATATCTGTTAATTTACTTCTATCTCCTTTCAGTGCACGGAGCACTACCTCGTTCTTAGTCATGATTGCAATGCAACCCATCACTGGATGCACCATAAAAAAATATTCTATTGATAAGCACCTAAGTTATTTCCAGTTTTTAGTTATTATAAGGACAATGAACATCCTTCTGCATGTATTTTAGTAAATTACAGTCATCAGCATATAGATGACATTTAAAGCCATGGTCTTGGATAAGATCACTTTGGTAAGTATGGGAGAAAAGAGGTGCCAGTATAAGTTTGGGCACCCCAATGTTTTGAAATCAAAAGATAAGGAGACACCAGCAAAGGAGACTTGAGAAGGTATAGCCAGGGAGACAGAAAGAGAACCAGAAAAGAGTATAGTCCCAAAGGTCAAGAAATTAAAGGGTTTTAAGGAAGAGTTAATGCAACTGTGCCAAATGCTACTAAAAAGTCAAAATGAGGACTGTGATATCTTACAGCAAATCTGATCATGTCCTTCTTCCTCAAAAAACTCTATCAATGGCTTCCCAATACACTGTGAATAAGAATCTCTCCCCCAAAGCCTCATATACATGCCCTCACACACCTACAGAGAATCTGTAAAATCCTACATGATCTGATTCATGACTTCACTCAACCTCCACTGCATCACTGCTCCTCCCGTTCTCCAATGCTGGACTTCTTTCCAATTCTTAGATGAGTTCCAACTGTCCACAGCTGACTCTCAAACTTCAATATGCCTTCAAATCATCTGCTTTTTTAACAAGTTCCCAAGTGATGTTGATTCACTCTCAGGTTGCAATTTAAGTATCAATTCCTCAAACCTCCCAAGATGATCAGGAAATCTTCCAGTTTCCACAGCACCCTGAACTTCTGCGTATTAATTATCCCATTCACGATAAGTAATTTACCACCTTTCTTCTCTGCCAATCTCCATATTCCCTGAGGGCAGGGATTATTTCTCTTGTTAGCAGATGCTTCCCTAGGGCCTAACTCTATGCCTGCCACACAGTAGGTACACAAAAAATATATGCTGATTGATTTAAGTGATTAGTCAGGTCCATATTTCTTGACATGGAAAGATAATTACAACACAGTTAAAAAAAATCAGGTCACAAAACGTACACAGCATTATCCCAGTTTTGTTCTATCTTACTTATTTTCATACAGAAAAGTCTGGAATCATGTATTTAAGAATGTAAATAGTATTATCCCTGGATAGCAAGATTTTGAATAATTGTAGGGTTTTTTGCATTTTCTTGCATATTTTTCACATTTACTAAAGTATTGTCTTTTTATTGTCATTTTATAACAACAATAAATAAGAGGAATTATTTTGTTTAATTATTTTGAAATTAAACATTAAATTCTGACACTTAAGCTTTGGTTTTCCAATTATTGCATTTGCCACTATTTTAACATATGGAGCTAACAGTCTGTCCACATTTTTTCAAAATGCGATTAAGAATTTCTTTTGTAACGTGAAGCCAAGTGGAGAGTTAGGTCTGGGATCTATAGCCTAAGCACTGCTTCCCACCAGGAAGCTGGCTGTAAGGTGAACCTGACTTGAGAAGGTCAGCCAATGTTTGTAAGACAGCATTTTTTGCCAACTCTCTCTTTATTGATGCTGGATCAACAAAATACACAAGCAATTTTACATAGACAAGTCAGTAAAATAGGACATAAGTCCATAAATAGACTCAATAACACATTGGAATTTAAGGTATGAGAAGCTGCCATTTCAAAATAGTGAGGAAAGAGGATTTATTGACAATAATGATATTATGCAATTGACTAGTCACTTGGTGGGGGGAGGAATAATGCTTATTCTTCTCATCAAGTTAATTACAGATGGATCAAAGTAAGCTATAAAATGATAGAAGAAAATATGAGAAAATACATTTAAGTGTAAGTGTAGAAAAGCCATTTCTAAGAATGAAACCAAGACTAGAACGCATAGAGAATGACTGCTAGTTTTTACTACATAAAAATTAAAACTTCTGGAGAGCATAAAACACCATAACAAAGGTAGAAAGCAAACAACAAAGTAAAAGAAAATGTCTACTATATATAACAAATAATTAAAATCTTTAATATAAAAAGATCACTTATAAATCAATAAGGAAGAGATGAATGATGACCCAACAGAATACGAATTGATAATTCTCAAAAGGAGAATAACCAAAAGACATCACCATCATTTAAAGTGAAAAAATATATAGTAATAAAAAGATATGTTTCCTCATCAGATTAGAAAAAAAATGAAGCAGATTGACAATTAGTTATTTGATAAGGGTAAAAGGAAATGGATATGATAAGTTGTTGGTAGAGTATAAGTCTGAATAATTTTTCTGGAAAGAAGTCTAGCAATATACATCAAAAATTTTAGAGCAAGGGGCATCTGGGTGGCTCAGTTGGTTAAGCATCTGATCAGCTCAGGTCATGATCTCGTGGTTCACGAGTTCGTGCCCAGTGTCAGGCTCTGTGCTGACAGTGCGGAGCCTGCTTGGGATCCTGTCTTGGCTCTCTCTCTCTCTGCCCCTCCCCCACTTGCGCAGGCTCTCTCTCTCTCTCTCTCTCTCTCTCCCCCAAAAATAAACATTAAAAAAAAAATTTTAAGCAAAAAGTTTAATAACTAATTCCACACTTGAAATCTTCTTACATTGCAGCTTGGTTAAGTTGGTGAATAATATGAAAATATTTAAATGGTCACACACAACCCTCAGTGAAAAATCAGTCTATAGAATGCCGTACATGGTTTAAACACAGGCACATACAGGAGATGTTAGAGGGCTATTCACCAAACTGTTAACTTAATCTAAGTGTTTAAACACTTTTAATGATTTACCTTATTTTAAAACACCAAATCTAAAATTCCATGCTAAGAATTCTAACAACTATAAACTTCTCTTTAAAATACAGAAACTTTAAAAGCAAAATTATAATTCATATGAAACATTTTTATAGTTCTCAACAAAATTGCTGTTTAGCAAAATAAACATAAGTTTCAGCAATATATTGCTATTTTAAATAAACTTAAGTATGTACCTATCTAGTCCATTAAAATATTCTTGGTGTTTGCCACAAGTAACAATTACTATATGGAGAATTGGGAAAGCATTAAAATTATATAACCACAAATAGTGTTAGGCTTCATAGTTAACTGTTCATCTCACAGAAAAACCAAAAGCCACCAAATGAAAGGGTATTCATTTTGTGTTTACAATTACCTTTCTTGAGAACACTTATTAGTGCAGAAAAAATTATACATTTCTCTGAACTTGTAGGCTCAGCAGACAGATATATTTTGAAAAGGTTAAGCTATGTTTAGCAAGGTAATCCTCAAGAGATGGATGCCAGAGAATTAAATATTCAGTGCTTAAATTAACTTCTTATTTGGTACTTAGGAACAAATTGCCAAGAATTATCATCCTCAAATAGAACATTTATTGACACTCTTGGAGAAAGCAAGATCTACTTGAAGAAAAAAAAATTTTAGAATTCGAAAGATCCCAGTATTTTTAACACTTTACATGACTACTAGAAGCTGTGACACCTCAAAATGATGCTTAGCTACAGTGCTAATGGAAATGACTCAAAACAGTGGGTTCATGACTACTAGATTATGGTTATACCTTTATTTTCCATTTTCAGCTTTAGGCTTTCCAAAGACTACACTGCAGAACTGTTATTTTCTACCAGAGAAACTGGAACAGTTTGGTAATTTCCAAAGTTTTTCACATATAATTTGTTTCAAAAATTTCAAAACACTTACCTGATAAAACTAAAAGACAGGTGTTTAAGATTTTGAGTAGCAAATAAATCTCTGAAAAACATTTTTGCCTAACTAGAAAATAAACATGAGAATGGCCCTCTTTTAGGAATTCAAATTGAATTTCATTGTGATTACTGAACACAGGGAAACCAGATGTTTATTTATTTTTAAAAGAGAGAGAGCATGAGCAGGGGAGGGGCAGAGAGAGAGGGGGACAGAGAATTTAAACCAGGCTCTGTGCTTGCTGTCAGCTTAAAACCAGACATGGGGCTGGAACTCACGAACCATGAGATCATGACCTGAGCAGAAGTCGGATGCTCAATGACTGAGCCACCCATGTGCCCTCAGATGATTTTAAAGCTTGAAAGAATGCAGTAAAAGTATTAACAATTATCACTAAAAGTCAAGTTTGAGGAAATGAGCTCAGAATACACCATGAAAAGAGTTGAGAAGTTACTAATAATTCTGTGATAGTTTGTGTAATTAAAAATGGTCTTTTAAAATATTTTCACAGGTCTAAAATACTTAAAATATAATACTTAAAATGTCTCTATTTAAATTAACTTAATATTTAATGTTTTGAATATTCTTAAACATGTAGTAGGTGATTTTTCAGGATTCCTACCAGCTCTTATGAAAGGCAAGAGGCTTAACAAATATGCATTCTCAATGGACAGGTGATATCAATCCCAAAGGGGTGAATGTTGGTGCCTGGGGAGGGAGATGATGAAAGCTTACTCTTTTTATGTATATGGCATGTGCGTGTGTGCACACGCGCGTGGGCGCGCACACACACACACACACACACACACACACACACATGACCATGAGATGCACAGTATATCCAGGGTATTAAAATGTAATGGGGAAAGGCAATTGGGAGAGAAAAAGTGAAAAAGCCTTCCTTAAATGGTTGATCATAAAAAATTTTGAGAAAAACTAAGCCACTTAGACACATCTGGATTCTTATCATTATCTAGAGATAAGATCTTTGGCAAGCAAACGGATATTATGGAGCCTAAACTTCTTCAATAATAAAATGGAAATGATGACTGCTTACAGTTGAAGATTTAAAAAGGAAAGATGCAAAGTACATCACACAGTACTAGGAATGTGGTTTCTGCTAAACACATGTGAGCTTCCTTCCCTTTTCTCCTCTCTTTTGAGGATGCTATAAATTACATCCTATCCTCAAAAGAACACTCAGATGCCAAAGGAAAATGAGACACACAGAGAAATGGAAGAAACTCCAGAGGCAATGACTTTTGAACATAATCCCTGGACTCAAGTATTCCCAATGATGGTGTGAAATCTAAAAGACTGACTTTGAATCCAAATCTATGATTTTCTTAACTGTGTAAACCTGGAAGAGTTGCTTGATTTTTACGAACCTCAATTTTCACATCTGAACTCCACAGAGTTGTTATGAAGAACAAATAATATAATGTATGTGACACTCTTTGGTAACTAGATGCCACTAAACTAAAGCTACCTTATCATGGGCCACGGTTCATGTTAATAATAGTAGGAAATGAAGACACTGTCCTAGACTGTGTATGTGCTGGGAAGGAATGGAAAAGGACAAAACCTGCTCCTCTCTAGTGTCTAAAAACAGAATTGTGTCATCAAAATCTAAACCTCAAAGGTAGAATTTGACAGTTTAAATCCACTTAAAGAAAATTACCAGTGGAACTCTTACCTGTCTCTGCACTCTTCATCTGTAGTGTGATCATCTAAGAAAGAGGTTCCCAATATCCCAAGCAAAGTACTGTGACCTTTCTTGTCAGCTGTATGGTAAACTCGAGAAGCCAAGTGTAAGTTGACAGGCAGCTCCTGGGCTGGGACAGTGGTGCACAGATCATGGAGGGTAGAAGAGGGGTAGTCTTGAGGAATTCTGCAGCAAAGAAAAGAAAGGGGGCTTCTTTGATCATTTTGTGATCTTTTGATATAAAATACATTGACATTGACAGTTTAGGCTCTAAAAAGGGTGTCTAAATGTATAAGACTTAAAACTATAATAATGATTTATAATGAATTTAATATCACAACTGGGGACCCGATCTTCAAAGTTATATACCCAACTTTCTGCTGAAGATCTCAACCTATAGGACTTACAGATACCTCAGAAACATGTTTAAAAGCAAACTCATTACCATCCCACCCAAATGCCTTTTCTCCGGATTTCTGTAACTCCTTTGGTGACACCATATCCAGCCATCATGTATTACTTCTTTGCTACTCTGCTCAAATGCTAATGTCCCTGAAGAGGTAGAACAAGGTAGTACATTATCCATTAACTAGCATCAATAAACCCAAGTTTATGCAGCATCCCCCTTTCCACTATGCTAGAACTTGCCTCTCTCCTGCCTTTCCAAAGCAGAGAAGAAGGCATGAAGATCTTTCTTAATTTCCATTGTCACTTGCCACCCAATGAACAAACACTAATTGAGCAAGTACCACTACTACTCTATGCTAGGTGATTTACACACATTCTCTCCAACTCCCACAATGAACTTATATGGGAGGTATTATTATCCTTATATTAGAGCAGGCTTATTTTGGAGAGCTCATAAAATTAATGAGTAACTGCTAGGATCTAAACACAACGCTGCAGACTATAAGACAACTTTTTTCCTATTACTGCCTGTTAATGACCCCTGAGGTAGATGTAGCCCCTATCCAGTTCTACTCCATCCCCACCCCCCTACTAAAATTATACTCTTACATTAACTAAATGATGACCTTTTCATCAAATCAAACCAAATGAACTTTATTTTTTTTTAATTTTTTTTTAACATTTATTTATTTTTGAGACAGAGAGAGACAGAGCATGAACGGGGGAGGGTCACAGAGAGAGGGAGACACAGAATCTGAAACAGGCTCCAGGCTCTGAGCTGTCAGCACAGAGCCCGACGCGGGGCTCGAACTCACGGACTGCGAGATCATGACCTGAGCCGAAGTCGGACGCTTAACCGACTGAGCCACCCAGGCGCCCCCCAAATGAACTTTAGATCATGTTCTATATGATCTACAAGACACAGCTGACAATATCGATGACTCTTCCTGAAATGGCTCTTTCTTTGTGAGATTTTTAAAACCTGTGTTATCCCAGCTTTCCATCTACCTCCAAAATTCATCATAATTTGATTTAGTCATTCAATTTTCTTTCTCCATCTTCAAAACTGGGTATAGCTTCCAAGGTTGAACTCCTCTTTGAATATTGGAAAAATAAGCTTCAGTGTTTCAACTATTTCCTCTTGTGCCAAGACCTCCCAAATTTCACCTCCGGTATCACTATCTTACCTAGATTCCTCATCCTTAAGATACAAAAGATTGAGCCATCTTTGAGTCCTCTTCCCTTCACCTGCACATCCTATGAAAGACTGAGCTTCTCTGCTTCCCAGGGCTGCTGCTTCTCCCTCCTCACTTCCAACACACTCCTGTCAAGGTCCTCATCACCTCAGCCTGCATTAGCAAGGGTGGATTGAGTACCACATCCTCTGTCTCTTCCTCTCTTCAATTCCTCCTGCAAAATTCTGCCACATTGGTCTCTAAATACTCCTTTGCCCAGCACAATGGCTCTCTGTTGCTTGCTGCATTCATCTAATTTCCTCTCTAAGTTTCAAGGCTCTTAGCATGTGGCCCTACTTCTAACACAGTAGTTTGACTCAGACTGCCTCTGTTCAAATCCTGTTTAAAATTATTACTAGGTCAAGGGTGCCTGGGTAGCTCATTCAGTTAAGCATCTGACTTCAGCTCAAGTCATGATTTCATGATTCATGAGTTTGAGCCCTGCATAGGGCTTGCTGCTGTCAGCACAGAGCCTGCTTTGGATCTTCTGTCCCACTCTCTCTCTGCCTCTCCCCTACTGCCTCTCTCTCTCTCCCTCAAAATAAATAAATAAACTTAAAAAAATAAAATAATCACTAGGTCATACGCAAGTCAATTTATTTATATTTTGGCAAATAGGAAATAACATTAGCACATCCTGGATAAAGTTACTTTAAGGAAGAAAGGAATTGAGAACGAACTGATGGCTACCAGAGGATAGGGGGTGGGGGATGGGCAAAATGGGTGAAGGGGAGTGAGAGATATGGCTTCCAGTCATGGAATGAGTAAGTCACGGGAATAAATGGCACAGCACGGGGAATATAGTCAAGAGTAATGTAATAGCGTTGTGTGGTGACAGATGGTAGCTATACTTGTAAACATAGTATAACGTATAGAATTGTTGAATCACTATGTTATATACCTGAAACTAATGTAACATTCTGTGTCAACCATACTTCAATAATAAGGACTGAATGCATTTAAAACAATACCTCTCAGGGGCGCCTGGGTGGCTCGGTCAGTTGAGCCTCTCACTCTTGGTTTTGGCTGGGGTCATGATCTCAGCGGTTTGTGAATTCAAGCATGGCCCACATCGGGCTCTGTGTTGACAGCACAAAGCCTGCTAGAGAGTCTCTCTCTGCCCCTCCCCTGCTCATGCTATCTCTGTCTCTCTCAAAATAAATAAATAAATAAAATAAAACAGTGTCTCTCACATGGCAGATATTAGCTATTGTATCAGTCTCCAGGACAATTCACAGGGCCAACAATATCTGTCAGTTCCTTCAGTTGTGGATCAAATGCTGCCTATCTTTTTGTCCATGCTTACACATCCTTCAAACAAGGCCTCCAAGACAAACTTCTCTGCAAAATTTACTGTTTTTTTTTAAATATCTCTTTTCATACATTGCCTTCTTCTTGTGCCACCCCTTCTGACCCTTTGTCTAATGGGTTGATGCCAATCTGTCCATCAACTGTTCCATGTGTTCTAGATGGTAGCATACATAGTATGAAGAAGAAAGACTTTAGGGTTGGCTGGGCCTGGATCAGAATCTCAGTTCTAACACTTGCAAGCTATAGCACTGGTCTCCCCGGAGGTCTTCTGTAAGATAAAAATTAAAACCCCTAACTAATGCCTTTGTAAAATCGATAATAAGAAGTCCTGGCCTGTGGAACTCTCAAGAAATGCTTGTTTTATTTTTATTGCTGTTGTTATTAATTTGAACTGGACAGCACCTAACCCATTGCTAGGCACAATATGGACATTACTGAATCACTAATAGAGAACAGTTTATATCATTTCCAAAATAGCATAGGGCTCAACAAAAACAGGACATAAAACGTACACGTTTGAATAGGACAAAGCTGCAGGAGCAGGGGGGTGAAGAGAGGTAAAACCAAAGCATTTGGAAATGCCTGAGACAAAGAGACCTAACTGGAGAAGTGAACATGGGTGTCCAGAAAGCCAGGGATCCTGAGAAAGGATTGGGGGGAAAAAAAGGAGGGGAGAAAAAGGTGAGCTCTGATGTCAAGCTCATCCACATCATCGTTCTGTCTGGAACAGGTCCTGGCTAGTGGAATGTACTTGAGATTACATTACCAACTTTTTTTTTTCCTTAAAAAGCATCACAACCAATCTGAATTCCTATGTTCCATCATACTCTAATAACAGATTTGTAAGTGAATCTCTCTAGGTTATTGAGCTAAATAACATCACGTTCCAAGAGATGGATGAATTCCCAAGAAAACAATTTAATGTGGGGGATAGTCACAGGTGAGAAAAGTTATGTAAAAAAAAGGTCTAAATAAAAAGGAGCAGCGAATAAAGGATTTTCAGAAACATTTTTCCAAAATTCCCTTTCATTGTATACATTTCTTAACTATCAGGTTTTCATTCCTCTGCATCTTATTCTTATTTCTCTCCAATGGAAATTTCTCATTTCAATTTTAATGAATTAACACAGTACTATATATTTCAAAAAGATCTACAAATATTTTTGGCATGTTCAAGAAAGGCTGTATGTTTTTATAGCACACTCTCCTTAAACAGGACTATTTGTCATTCTTTGAAACACTAAGACATAAAAAAGAAAAGACTCTGACTCTGTGTGTGGCCACACTACTTTGCTTAATGCACTAAATGCAAGGTTTTTTAGGGAAAAAAATCAAGAAGTTTCTGCTTCATTGATAATCTGACAGTAACTATTTATTGAAGGTAAAATACTTGTTGTCTGCTGTCACTATTTGTTTTAATACATAATCTTGCTAACTAAATGAGCTTAAAGCAATGCAGATAAGCAATGGCATGTACAGGGTCACTTAAATGCCAATTTGACTCTTTCATAAACTTTGGAATTCTTTTCCCATGAGTCTACTCTCAGCTACTAAATTGTGAGTAATATCCATTTACAGAGTTTAGGCTGGCCATAAAAAGGTTGTCTTCCATGTCCAGCACACCTTTCAATGCCCTAAGCAACAACAAAAGCTAATAATTAAAGCTTCTTTGAGCCCTAGTAAAGAGTTGAATGAAGAAGAGTCTAGAATAAACCAACCCATAAAAATCTAGTGGTAAAATAAGGAAAAAATCAGTTTCAGCAAGGTGATTGGCAAAAGATAAGCCCATAAATCTAACTTGCATTTACACATTATTATTCAAAATTGTGGTTGTATCCCTGTGTATTAAGAATTTCCATTAAAAATGAGGGGGGGGGGGGAATAAAACATGATATAATGGTAGAGAAAAATAAGGTCATCTAAATTACCAAATTGGCCTATAAACATTTTATGTTGGGTTAAATTTTATTTCATTTTGCCATAACAAAATGAACCAATATAATAAGCAGTTAATACAAATTATGCATTACCGTGACCAAAAATATCAGATCTGACATGTTAACATTTAATTTTCCTTTGTCTCAAAAAGAGCTATTTTTATTATAGTTATATCATTGTTATGTCATTAAACTAAGTGCATTGGTCAAAAGCATTAATAGAAAGAAGTGTGAAGTATAGCATATATATCCTAACCATAATATCTGATACCAACTCTTCCTGTGGGAAGGTTTAACTTAGATCTCATATATGAATTTCCTCAATATTTCTTCTTCCTTTAAAAACGCATGTTCAGTTATCAATGCTACTGACAGTAAAAATTGTAAACATAAGGAAGTTACTTTTTTTTAGGTAGTTTTTGATCCTGTTGGGGTTTTGTACACCTTCCTTGTCTCTGTTGTGGAATTCCTAATTTACTTTTTTGTGTTTGCTTAGCTTCTTTTCCTCTGATTTGCAAAAATTCTGATGATTTCACCTTCAAGAAAATATAAAGTATGCTGTTAAGGAAAGTTGTAACATGAAAATTAGATCTTTCTCTCATATTTAATGGTTTACCTTATATTGAAGCTCCTAATTTTTATATATATTTTATAACAGAATATAAACCCTAAAGGTAAGTTGATATTTTCCTCTAAATCCTTGCCTAGGTTTTCACATATACACCTCAATAGCAATAAAAATACTAGTACCATATTTATCTGTAATATTTTATTTATTGCCTTAAAACTATTAAAGAAGAAATACAAGATATTTTTCCTCCATAAATCTTCTCTTCTTGATTGGTATTTTTTCTTTAAGATTTTATTTTTTTAAGTAATCTCTACACCCAGTGTGGGGCTTGAACTTAAAACCCCGAGATCAAGAGTTGAACGCTCCACTGACTGAGCCAGACAGGTGCCCCTTGATTGATATTTTTATTTTTTATTTTTTTTAATTTTTTTTTTTAACGTTTATTTATTTTTGAGACAGAGAGAGACAGAGAGAGACAGAGCATGGACGGGGGAGGGGCAGAGAGAGAGGGAGACACAGAATCGGAAGCAGGCTCCAGGCTCTGAGCCATAGGCCCAGAGCCCGACGCGGGGCTCGAACTCACAGACTGTGAGATCGTGACCTGAGCTGAAGTCGGACGCTTAACCGACTGAGCCACCCAGGCGCCCCTGATTGATATTTTTAATAGAACTTGCCCTTAGTCTCTTTAAAAGTTTGGCATGACTGGTGGTTGCAACCACAAGCCAAAATGAATAACTGTTTTGAGCAATGTTTATCAATTTGTACTTATTATACTATTGTATTGTTTTCTATTTCTACTACTTGAGGAAAATCAAATGCATTTCTATTTCTTAAATAATTGCCTTTTAATCATTATAGGTATTAGTAGTATTGTTTTTCTAGATTTCCTAGAAAATTTTCAGAATTCGTGATAATAGTTCATCTAAAAATATTTTTTCTCTGTTGGTTGCTTTGTTTGTTTGTTTGTTTGTTTTTAAGCTGGATTTAAGGAAGAAAGCAGAGAGAACTTCCTTAGGGAAAGCAGAAAGATATGGTTGAATAAGTAGAAGGAGGCCAAATAAAGAGAGGTTCTCCTAAATTAGGTCCAGGGTTTGGGCTCCCTGCAGTAAATAGGAGAGAGCTATTGCAATTTCATAGGTAAAGAAGTGATGATGAATAAGAAAAGCTCAGAGTACAGACCATTCCATCTCACTACCTAGTTAATGTTTGAATTTCCCTAAAGTTTCTCCACCTAATGGTCATCTATCCTGGCTTGAACACGATGAGGAAAAGAGGACTTGGATATATCCAAAGGCAGCCACTCTCTCTGAAACTCTCCCAGTTTGTTTGTTTGTTTGTTTGCTTGCTTGCTTGTTTGTTTGTTTGTTATACAGCCTAACAATTTTTACCCACCAGTCTCATTTCAAACCTCAGGAGCACACAGGTACAATCTAGCTCCTTCCATTTGATTGACAATCAAATATTTGAATACAGCTGACTCTCCTGGACCCATTTTCTCCCAGATAAACATCATCAGTCCCTTCAATTCTTCCTTACATGTTTCTGAAGTACTGTGCTTTTTCATCTTGAATGTTCTCTTCCAAATGGTCTCCAATTTGTCAGTGTCGCTCCTGGGATTGGATACCCAGATCCGAACACAACATTTGAGGTGTGATGTGATCAGATTAACCAGGAGAAAGATGATCCTCTTTTATGGTATTCATCAATCAGCACAAACTATGATTGCACTTACCTTCCTACCACAAACCTAAGTGATAGCCTAAAACTCTGAGGTCTTTTTCACATTTGCTCTACATCACGTCACCTCATATCTATGCACTTAGCCTATGGACCCAAGGGTAGAACCATTCACACATTTATCCCAATTAAATTTCATCTGAGGTCTGGCCAACCAAATCTTACCAATCTCATTTGGATGTTATCTAAAAATCCAATCAGTAAATCTTCCATATTCTCATCCAAATTACTAGGAAATATGTTGAATTAGACCCAGCCCTGTTGCAGTCCACTAGGGACTCTTATGACGAGCTGTGCATCCTTTGCATAACTAATTACAAATCCATCTAGTAGTTCACCTGATTGCACTCTTGTCTACAAAACTGTCATTTGGAAGCTTACATAAATGGATTGCTATAATCCAAAGGCTAATAACAATAACTAATGTTGATTGAGCATTGTTGTAGGCCAAGCTCTTCACCATGATAGCCTTGCATTGAACTCCAGGTCTAACACTTTTCTGATGTTCAGTCTCGTAATTCTAGAAAAAGAAATAAGGTTGGTCTTCTGTAGCTTGTCCTTAGGAAACTCATGCTGGCTCCAAGTGATGGCTGTTTCCTCTTATAAGCAGTATACAGGGGCTCTTACAAGGTTGTTAAAATTCTTTTAACGAATCATTTAATCATTCCAGAGTTTTGTCCAAGATCAGTGCATACATACAGAAACCATAACCCTTATCCTTAAAAAAATAAAACTCAGATTTTCAGCTGCCAGTCTCCAGGCTTCTAGGTCCTCTCCTACTAACTACAGCACCTCCTCAAAGCTGCTGCTGACAGGGGTGCAACAGGCTTCAACCTATCTACCTGAGCTGACAGGCTCAGATATCGAAGTTAACTCTGAAAATCTTTAACCAATCTTGGGCTTCAAGTTTCTTTTATCACTTCTTTTTCTTTTCGTTCTAAACTAAAGATTATTCTCCTTGTCAGATTTAAGAGAAGCAAAGTACAAGTTTATCAGCTTCCTTTTCTCTATGTCATATTTCTGTTTATTTAAAACTTCAGCCTTTTCCCAAAAATAAATTAAGGTAGCTCTGTCACATGTTGTCATCACATTATTCATTCATAATGACAGGGCTATCCTTCCTTTTTTCTCTCTTTGCTCTTAAACTAATATGAAAAAAAAATACTTTTTTTTTTTATTCTTAGCATGATTCACAGGCCTAAACACATTCTGAATCTTAGGGTTTTTGATATAATTGTTACAGCCACATGCCACTTTTATGTTTATCTATGGATGTGTATTTCTTATTTCATCTTTTGTGTATTTTTAAAACTCTGAATGGAATAGATCACTCATAACTGTTTTCTGAGAACTGGAAGGATTTAGGGCATCCCACATCTCTTAAACTTTCTTCCATTTAGAATCTCAGGACAAGTGGTATCTACATTTTGTACAGACTTTTTACCCTTTTCCTTCCTAAAATGCTCAACAATCCTCTCACAAGCCCTTGTGTCAGTCATTTTTTCATAGTCACCATTATCTAATTTGTCTTTTTTATTTAATTTATCTAAGTCATGTTGGTCATGACTTAGAGCAGAGTCCTAATAACCTTTATTATACTAATGAGCTTCTAAGAATATAAGTGGCCAACAAGGTAAAGACTGATCAAAATCTGTTTTTTGTTTTTTGGGTTTTTTTTCCTGAATGAGACCTTCTGGCATTTTTCTGAGCAGTGCTCTTTTATCACACCTTTTGGGTAGTTCTATTTGCTATGTCAAAAGAGGTCTTCTTGTCCCCAAATCTGGCCTGGCTTGCTGGAGTATATTCTTCCTCATTCCTGTGCTAGAGATGCTAGAGACTAATTTTATGACCTCGAATGTGCAGGGTAAAGTTCATGGATTACAACTGATCTTGAAATGTTAATGCAAATAAATACAAGATACTTGGTGGGATGAGTCACAGGAATACTTCCAGTGCCATTTTCTATGGCATTTTTAATATGTCCCACACTATCCCAAAAACAATAATCCATAAAGGTCTTTTTTGGTCCTCTTTTCCTCCTCTTGAAACAATTCTGGTTCCAGTTTAGAGCTCTCTTAATCCATTCTCCAAGTCTTTCTTGTCCAACCATTTCTCCTAGTTTAATGAGGACACTCCATCCCTAGTCATTTTTGCAAGTGAGAGTCTGTTTTTGTACTTAACCAGACACCTGTTTATTGTTGTTATGAAAAACAGTGTTGCCAAGGGGTAAAGAGTAAAGGTTCCAGAATTAGACCATCTCAGTCCAAGCCCTGCCTTCATGACCTAACATGATATTTATACTTGGACAAGTTATTTATCTTCTTTATGACTCAGTTTTTTCAAATACAGTCTTGTTAAGAAATCAATTATTAGGAAAACATAAGATAACATATGTAAAACACTTAGCAAAGTGTTTAGCATGTGGTAAATACTCAATAAATTTAATTAACTTAGGGAAGGACTGCCTCTTTTGACCAAAAATAAATACATTTCCATAATTTCTTAATAATATTTAACAGCAGTCACAACAATCCAAAAGAGTTAATGTGAAACTTTTCTAATGAGGGATTTGAATTGCTTCCAGGCCATGGTGGTTAAATTGCTATCCAGAAAGTCCATGTCATTTTTTAACACATTTAGTAGCTAATCATTTGCCTCTCATGCCCACATTTTATTTCCAAAGTCCCAATGTTCAGGTAGAAGTATAGATGAAAACACTACCTGTGCCCAACAGCCTAACACTTTTTCATTAAGATGCCATAGTCTTTAAAGATACTGTCGGAAAGGAAAGGAAAGGAAAGGAAAGGAAAGGAAAGGAAAGGAAAGGAAAGGAAAGGAAAGGAAAGGAAAGAAGAGAAAAAAGAGAAAGGAATAGAGTATCTAAGATCTCCACACCTAGAAGGTGTCAGCCTGAAACACAGGATTCACCTGGAGGAGTTAGCAATGAGTGGGTTCACTCAGCCTTGGCAGAATTCATTTCATACCCCAAGTGTAAGCTTTAGAAAGATAGCATGACTTCTGATGAAGTCTGTAGCTCATCATAGGATAAGTCCTTTCTCCATAGCAATGGTGGATTTTCTCTGGTCAACTATTATTTGTGCACCTTCCTTATTACCCATTATTCCCAAAAGATCAATATGCCAGCAAGATGAACTTAAGAAAGTAGGGCTTGAGAAATGAAGGAAAAAAAAAAACAACAGGAGGAAACTGCACTAATCCAAACATAACGTCACCAGGACCCAGACTAGGTTGAGGGCAACTGGAAAAGACAAGGAAAAAAATTACAAGCAATGTTAGGAGGCAGGGTGTCTGGCTGGCTCATCTGGTAGAACATGCAACTCTTGATCTTGGGGCCATGAGTGTGAGCCCCAAATTGGGAGTAGAGATTACTTAAAAATAAAATCTTAAACAAATAATAATGTTAGGAGGTATCTAAGCCTTGGAGACTGATTATGGGTGAAAGCAAGGGAAGGGAAGATTACAGATAAATCCAAGGTTTCAGAGTTGGGATTTGTGGCACAGGTTGAAGAATAGCCAGTTGAACTGGGGAAAACAGAGCAGGAACATGGTCTTCAGTGGGGAGAGGGGACCCAAAAGGAGAGGGAAGGTTATTACCCAAGAAGTAGTATCCATTTGAGTAAGTCAGAGAGCTATCCATGGTAATAATCAAGACAGTATTTTGTGGTTCAGAAAAAAAAAGTGGCTTTTTTAATCCTAATAATAATGTACCAATTTTTGGGGTCCCTGGGTGTCTCAGTCAATTAAGCATCCGACTCTTGATTTCGGCTCAGGTCACGATCTCACAGTTCATGGGTTTGAGCCCAGCATCAGGCTCTGCTCTGGCAGCACGGAGCCTGCTTGGGGTCTCTCTTTCCCTGTCTCTCTCTTCCCCTCCCCCACCTGCTCTCTCTCTCAGGATAACTAAACATTAAAAAAAATGTACCATTTTAAATAAACTCATTTAAGTCAAAAAGTAACTCAGATTAAAGAAAAGTAATAAGCAAATAGTAGTAAGGCAATACACAAACATGGTAAAAATTATTAAATTACACATATATAAAATGAATTTGGAAAGCATTCTCACAATAGGAAAAGACTCAGGGTTAGGATAAACCTATAAACAGGGCAAAGATATAAAATATACAAAGTTCACCCAGTCCTGGTCCCTGGGCTATAGTTCCTGACTCCCTCAAGATGGTAATGGGAGGACTCTTGGTCAATTTCTGAAAGCCCTGAGGTTCCTTCACTCCTTAAATATGTGTCTTCTCTCTCCAGAGTTGTAATTAGGTTTGAGACTAAAAGTCTGCAAAACACAATTTGCATATTAGAGAGCGCTTTTTTCAGGGGGAACCTACCTCCATGCCTTGGCCCTTACCCAGGCCATTTTTTCACATTTGCACATCCTCAACAATCATAACTGTTTCCAACACAAATAATGTTTTACCTTTAAAGATTTGGCTGCTTTGGAATCACCTATGGGCTGTTCATCTTTCAAAAGTTTACTTGATTCATCTGCTGGTTGAACTTCCAGAGTTTCCTGAGATTTAAATACTATGCTTTCTGTTTCTGAGACTCCCCACTCCAATACATCCTCTTGTTCAAGCTGGAAAATACTTGATAAAGTTTCAGGAAGTTCCTCAAGCACATTCTGTAGGAAAACATAAATGTATGTTTAAGATCTTCTTATTGGTTCTTCCAAAGTTTTAAGTCACACAATGTTTCTTTCTAACCATAAAATGATTATAAAAATGCATGATTGAAATTAAACAAAGATAGTAAGTTTCCTGTGAAGATTTAGAAATAGAAGCTCAAATTGAGTTAAAAATGTAAAGGCTACCAAATTATTTCCTCTGGCTCTTGTCTCAGAAAATACAACTACCCCCAGGTTATTATGCACCAACTCTAAGGAAATCATAAGACTTCAGTCTTACCCTGACTTCACCCCACACGCATAAAGAATCAAGGCCCACAGAAACAACTGACCTCTGCCCAATCCGAGGTTCTCTGGTCCTAAGAAATGTGGTTCCTACTAGCCAGATGCTCCTCCAGAAGACTGATCTCAGGTCCTCAAAGAAGAGCTGACCCAGAGGTCTCAAGAAGACCACCCAGACATCCCAACTCTATCCCAAGCCCTAATGAAAAATTCTCACAAAATATCACTCTTAAAACTATTTTGTCTTCCTTAAAAATGTCTCAGTGGGGCGCCTGAGTGGCTCAGTTGGTTAAGCATCTGACTCTTGATTTCAGCTCAGGTCATGATCTCATAGTCATGAGATCAAGCCCCGCATCAGGCTCCATGCTGTGTGTAGAGCTTTCTTGGGATTCTCTCTCCCTCTCTCTCTGCCCCACTCCCACTCATGGTGTCTCTCTCTCTCACTCTCCCAAAAGAAAGAAATAAACATTAAAAAAAAAAGTCTCACTGACTTAATCTGTATCTCACCAAGTCTTATGGAAAATATCTTTATAGCCATATTTGGATATTAACCAATTTTAAACCAAGATTATTTGGGATTATGGAGTACTGGCAGTTAAAACTTCACTGCCTCAAATTAACAGATGATAAAACTAGTCTGACTTACCTAAAAATCTGAATTCTAGAGAATGACTTGAAAATGCAATTGTATCACTTTGTTCTTGATACATTCATTTGCTAATAAGTAAAATAAGAGGTAAAGCTGGCAAACAGTACCAAATACTACATAAATGTCTTTATTACGCCAAAAGGGATGGCTAAACCAAGAAATTTCCATTTATAAAATTAAACTTTAATCTGGAGCTCATATTTTTATAAAACTGCTTACTGGACACTACTATAATTTATTGTAACTAGATGGGACATTATTCAAATCCTATATCTGTCAATTAACAGATGTATGATTTTGGTCAAGTTAATTAACCCTTTTTAGTCTCATTTTCCTCACTGATTAAAAAAAAAGAGGTTAACAAAATCTTTTTCATAAAATGGCAGAATAGATACCCTAGAGGGACAGGTGCCATGGGCCCTATGCTGTCTACTTATGACAAACTCATTCGTTTCATGCACCACAGATTTGGCACTGTTTATCACTCTCTTTCTTTTGAATTTCTCTTCTACTGGCTTCAACACACACTCCCAGCATTCTGGTTTGGAGGACTAAACAGATGAAGGCACCACCCTCCAAAATAGAAAATGAGGAAGAAAAGTTTGAGGAGAGGCAAATGACCCTCTTTAGTACTCATCCCAGCCTTATTTCTCCACAAAATGTTTACTGGTCCTATCACTCTGTGCCCTGCCTCTATTTCAGAATGTATCATACTGTATTATAATTGTCTAGGTAATCATTATCACAGTTGTAATCAACATATAGAAGCATTATCTCATTTAAATTTAATCTTCCACCACAACTCCATGAAGTAGGAACTGTTTGTAACCCCATTTTGTGGATGAAGAAATGGAGACTTACAGAATTAAGTAACCTGCCCAAGGTCACACTGACAGTAAGTAGCAGTGCTCTGTTTGAACCTAGACAATCTGATTCCAACCTGTACTCTCTTACCCTCCTTCCCCTATACCCAACAGACTAGCACTTCTCAAAGTGTGTTCCACAGACTCCTGGCAATCTTTGAGCCCCTTTCAGATGATCTGCAGTGTTAAAACTATTTTCAAAATAATACTAAACCTTATTTCCTTTTTTCACTGTGTTGACATTTGCAGTGATGATGGAAAAGCAGTAGTAGGTAGAACAATGAACCAATACTTTTCTTTTTTTTAAATTTTTTTAATGTTTATTTATTTTTGAAGGAGAGAGAGAGAGAGAGAGAGACAGAGCATGAGCAGGGGACGGGCAGAGAGAGAGGGGGACAACAGAATCTGAAGCAGGCTCCAGGCTCTGAGCTGTCAGCACAGAGCACCACGTGGGGCTTGAACCCACAAACCCTGAGATCATGACCTGAGCCAAAGTCAACCAACTGAGCCACCCAGGCACCCCTGAACCAGTACTTTTCAAATTATTAACACATGAGATTACAAAAGTGTACAGGGTTAAAGAGCCATTCAAAGAGCAAGGCAGATCAATGGATTTTAATGTAAGGATATACAATAAGTTAATTTATCTTGTTTCAGGTTCCCCATTGCAACTCATCTTTAAGAAACTACCACTTGTACAGTTTGGATGTATTAATAGAGAATAGTATCCATAATTATGTTAAAAGGCTATTAAAATGTTACTCCCGTTTCAATCTGTATGAGACAAGACCTACTGAATATACTTCAACCAAAAGAACATACACAACAGATTGAATGCAGAAACAGATATGAGACTCTAGCTCTCTATTAAATCAGGTATTATAGAGATTTGCAAAGAAAAAAAAAAAAGTAAAACAATGCTACCATTCTTGCTAAATTATTTTTTGGATACAATTTTTTTCTTAATATGTTTTGTGTTCATATGTAATTGAACATAATAATTGTGTTATTATTTTAAATTAATGAATAAATATTTTATATTTTTCTCAGTTTTAATTTCAATTATGGTATATATTGGTTGAAATAATCCACATAAACAAAAACTCCTTTGGGTCCTTAAAATATTTTCTAAGAGTTTAAAGGCATCCTGAGAACAGAGAGTTTAAGTACATTAAAACTTTAAAGTCTGGGGCCCCTGGGTGGCTCAATCAGTTGAGCATCCAACTTCGGCTCAGGTCATGATCTCATGGTTCATGGGTTTGAGCCTCATGTCGGGCTCTGTGCTGACAGCTCAGAGTCTGGAGCCTGCTTCAGATTCTGTGTCTCCCTCTCTCTCTCTGTCTCCCCACTCTCCCACCCCCCACCTCTCAAAAATAAATAAACATTTTTAAAAAACCTTAAAATTTGAGGATTTCTTAAAAAGGAAATTGTGTCTGGGGCATCTGGGTGGCTCAGTCGGTTGAGTGTCCGACTTCAGCTCAGGTTTTTGATCTCATAGTTCGTGGGTTCAAGCCCCGCGTCAGGCTCTGTGCTGACAGCTCCAAGCCTGGACCTGCTTCAAATTCTGTGTCTCCCTTTCTCTCTGCCCCTCCTTCACTCGCACTCTGTCCCTCTCTCTCTGTCTCAAAAATAAAAAACATTAAAAAAAATTTGTTTAAAAAGGAAATTGTGTCTTACCTATCTTTTATGTCTCAAGTACTTAGTGCACTGTATATCATCAGCAATTATTTGTAAATGAGTGAATGAATAAATAAAAGAAAATGATATCAGTTTCTTCCTCTGCTATGTATTTAGTCTCTATTTAGAATATTCATTGAACGGTATTGTACTTTGTCTCTTTATCTATTGGTCTACTCCATACAATGAGTTCTTCAAGGTCAAGAACTGTCTTTTCTATCTTTGTATTAACCATGTCTACAATAATATCTATCACATTGTAGAAAAGGAATAAATAAGTTCCTTGATTTTTTTTATAATTATGTGAGGAAATCATTCTCCATGATGATTCAAAAACTATTATATTTAAAATGGTGGGTACTTAAAATAAGTTGTATCAAAGAACTGAGAGACCTTTGGCCTGTGGCACTGAGATGTTCACAAGTGAAGCTACATACTCTGAGGATGCCAGGCACAACTTAGAAAGAACAGACCCTCTTCAAATAAGAGCATGTTGCTCTATGCTCCCCCAGAAAAATGTCAGCTCAGGAATCTTCTAGAACTCCAAGGGACAAGTAGGATAGACAGGTAGAGTTCTGCTTTCTAGCAGAGTAGGCACCCCGAAAAATGTATCTAGAAAGATACCACAGAGGAGTCTTTTTACCATGACCAGGTATCAAATTAAAAGGTACTTACTTTATGTCAGGGTACCTGGGTAGCTCAGTTGGTTGAATATCTGACTCTTGATTTTGGCTCAGGTCATGATCTCACACTATGTGAGTTCAAGCTCTGTATCAGGTTCATGCTGAGTATGGAACCTGCTTGGGGTTCTCAATCTCTCTCTCTCTCTCTGCTCCTCTTGCTCTCGTTCTATCTCTTTCAAAATAAATAAACTTAAAAAAAAAAAGGTACTTTACCTATTAAAAAGCCAGTGGCCAGAAGAGGTCCAGTGATTGCTTATAAATGTCAAAGCTGAGAGAATGGTTCCCACAAAATTACAAGGAAATCAATATTTTTGTTTAAATCTTTATTTTAAATAGTCAAGATAATGTCTAAGCTAGGCACCTGATAATTGGCCTTTTTCATAGGTTCCTGAAAATGGTATCTTTTCCTATACTTTACATGAACATAATAAATGGTATTAAGTCACTTCATTTATTAATGAAGAACTTCTATTTTTCCGCACCTAACTAATCTTGTATTTTGAATTTACTAACCTATTAGAAGTTCAGACATCAGAGGTTTCAATATCTACCTGTAAATGGTGATCCCTAGAGGCAACTACCATAGATGTCAGTCTTAAGCCCAAAGCATATGTGGGAAAGCTTCAAAATTGATTTAGCCACATATTAGTGCCACACATCCTGGGTCCTGAGGTAGGAGATGAGAACACAAAGCAGAAAAAGGCATGGTCTCAACCCAGAAGCATTTCAAACTCTAGCAGTTTAACCAGTTGTGGAAAGTAATATCACTGGATCCATGGCTTTTGTGAAAAGATCCCATATATTTTCTAACCATGACATATTATCATAAAAATGAAGTGTGAAGTTTTATGTATGTGGATTCACATTTTCAGGAACTATAGAGCTTGCAATTTAACAATAGTTTACAAATTCTTTATAAAGGAAATGACCATCGTGCCATCATTTGTATTATGTAAATACAGATTTCTATACACATGGAGCTGCGCCCCATTCATAGGGAATATGTTCCAGATTGCTTTGAATCCTGTAAATATTTTGCCAATGATGGATGGAAAGGAAACTTTATTTCTGAAACAAACTTCTGTCATCAACAGTCCATATTTCTCCACAAAATTTTTCCCCCATCAACAATAGAAAAAATAAAATGATGCTTTCTTAGAAGCTAATAACTTTTAATTAACTCTCCAACTACTTTCTAGATCTAAATGCCTAGACCAGAGGAATTGTTAAAATCTTTCCCTTCTGAAAAGAGTTTTGGGCCTTATCTCCAAAGGTCTATGATAGGCAGCAACAGTGACCGAAAAGAGCCAAGACTCTCAAAGTGATATTGGATTAGGGATTTTTACAGTTAAACACACCTCTAAAATAAATTCTTTATTTAGATAAGCATTCTAGCAACAAGACACAGGCTACTACTTCAATATTGGCAGGGAGGATTCTTATTAAAGACTTTACCATTTGAGGTTCCTCAAAACTTATCTGTAATCCTTGCTCCGCTGGCACTTGAGATGGCTTGTGACCGTACTCTTTCCCCATTAAAGATGTATCCTTGAAGAAGAAAAAGAAAAAAATTTAAATAATGACAGTTTTTAAAATCATTGAACTATATTATTCAATGCAGCAAAATTCTACTCATTTAATGAGTGGGGAATAAATACAAGCTAATCAAGGGGCGCCTGGGTGGCGCAGTCGGTTAAGCGTCCGACTTCAGCCAGGTCACGATCTCGCGGTCCGTGAGTTCGAGCCCCGCGTCAGGCTCTGGGCTGATGGCTCGGAGCCTGGAGCCTGTTTCCGATTCTGTGTCTCCCTCTCTCTCTGCCCCTCTCCCGTTCATGCTCTGTCTCTCTCTGTCCCAAAAATAAATAAAAAACGTTGAAAAAAAAAATTAAAAAAAAAAAAATACAAGCTAATCAATACTATGCAGTAAATGAGAAATATAAAACAAAAGACACGATAAAAATATTTTGTCTATTATTCTGACTTCTCGGCTTTTTAAATTATTGGCATCTGTAGGTATATCATCAGATTTAATAAGACAATTGAGTAAAGGTAGAGATACTGTAAAACACGGCTATTAAATGGCTGCACAAGAAAGATAAAATCAAAACAAAAATTTAATCTAATCAAAAGCAAGAAGGAGTATGATTATACTTAAAATTTCAATAAGTATAACTGCTAGTATCATTTTTATCACTACTAATGCTAATTGCTATGATATAGTCTCTATTCAGCTGAAGTGGTAAGAAGACAGTCCACCACAACGTCTAACAATGAATAGTAATAAAGAGACCCAGCTCCTGCCCAAACTGTAAAGTCACAGACCAGGTATCAACAGGCAAGTTATTTTGCTCCCCTTAACCTCAGTTTTATCCTCTTTAAAACAGGCATTTGACCATATGACTTTTGACACCCCCTTTCTCCTCCAGATTTTTAGTACATTCACTATAAACCTCAGAAGGGTCACACATTGGTAGTGGTGCTAAATCAGCTCTAGAGTAATGGCTTCTTAGGACTTTAATAACATTTTAAAATAATGCTGGAAAAGATGAAGCTGATCTTCAAGTAGCTTAATGGACTTTTAGAACAAACTCCATCACTTTTGAAAGGAAAACAACAAAATCTCATATTCTACAATGTAAAATGCACAGTATTCAGCACTCAATCAAATTTGACCAGTCTCATGGAGAAGCATGAATATGTGACACTTAAAAGAAGAAAAATTAGAAAAAGAGTCAGAAATGATAGATATGTTGGAATTAGTGGATAAGGATCTTGAAATTTCCAATATAAATATAAAATGCTCAAATATATAAGAGGAGCATAAGATATAAAAAAAAAAAAAAAAGAATTGGGCACCTGGGTGGCTCAGTCAATTAAGCATCTAACTCTTGGTTTTGGCTCAGGTCATGATCCCATGGCTCAAGAGGGAGCCCCATGTAGGGCTGTGTGCTGACAGTGTGGAGCCTGCTTGGGATTCTCTCTCTCCCTATTTCAGCCCCTCCCCCACTCTCTCTCTGCCCTTCCCATGCTCACTTGGTCTCTCAAAATAAATAAATAAGCTTTAAAAAAACAGAATCAAATGGAATGTCTAGATAAAACACATTATCTAAAATAAAAATTTCACTGAGTGGCATTAATAGCAGAGAAGACATTGCAGGAAGATAATATTTGTTAACTTGAAGACATAGAAACAACACAAATGAACCACAGAGAGAAATAAAAACTGAAAGAAAATTAATACCCAGTCTAACATAATCTTTCATTAGAGTTCCAGAAAAGGGAGTGTGAAGGGAGCAGAAAATATTTGTACAGAAAAAAATGGCCAAAAGTTTCCAAATTTGATAACAACTATAAACACTTGATGCAAAAATTTCCATGAATTTCAAGCAGAAACACACAAAGAATACTATGCCAAGCACATTATAGTCAAAATGAAGAAAACTAGTAATAAAGCAAAAAATCTCATCAGCATCCAGAGAAACATTAAGTACAAAGAAACAAATAATTAGTGGTAACAATTACCACAAACTAACATTGCAGGCTTCCTATCAGAATTATGCAGACTGGAAGACAATGAAGCAACATATTTAGAGTACCTGTACTGAAAGAAAACACTGTCTACATAATATTCTATAACCAGCAAAATTATCTTTCAAAACCAAAGGTGAAATACTTCAGCAAACTAAAGGTGAAAGAATTCATTGCCATCAAACCTGCATTACAAGAAATGTTAAAGGAAATACTTTGAGCAGACGGAAAATGGTATCAGGTCAAACTTTGAATGCACACAATGGAAATAAGTAGTAGAATGATTTAAAATGTGTGTAAAATAAAAAGAGACATTTTTCTCTTTTAAAATTTTTTTAAATATAATGAATGGTTTAAATAAAATTAGTAATGTATTGTTTTATAACATATATAGATATGAAGTATGCATTAATGATAGCACAATGATGGGAGAAGGGAAAAGAAGTATTCTTCTGTAAGTTTCTTATACCATATGTGAAACATTATATTATCTATAGGGATAATTTAAATATGCACATTGTAAAATCCATTAGCACCTACAATAAAACAATAAAACAAAGAGGTAAATAAACTAATTAAGTAGTACAAAATACCATAAAATGCTTTAAAAATAATTAAAAGAAGGCAGGTAAAGAGGAGGAAAAAAACAATAAACAAATGTGGCATATAGAAACCAAATAGCAAGATAGTAAACATAAACCCAACCATATCAATAATTCTATGTAAATGGTTCTAAATACTCCAGTTAAAAGACAAAGATTGTCACGGCAGAGAAAAAGAAGACCCTACTATATGATTGCTATAGGAAACCTACTTTAAGTATAAAGATATAAATAAGTTAAAAGTAAAAGGATTAAGGGGGTTATAACACACAAACATTAATCATAAGAAAACTGGAGTGGTGTATTAATATCAGACAAAGTAGACGTCACTTCAAAACAAGAAATGTTAGCAAGAAAAAGAAGATAATTTCATAATAATACAAGAGTTAAGTTCCTCAGAAAATATGAAATTACGCACTAATGACAATGCTTCAAAGGACATTGAAAAAAACTAACAAAACTGAAAAGAGAACTAGAAAATTTCATTATTATATTTGGGAATTTCAAACCAACACTATCTGGCCCCTGAGATTTAGCTTTTTATAAATATACTAACTAAACAGGAAATGTAAAATGTGAAATCCTACAAAAATTTCTTTACAATATTTTAGGTTTATAAATGTAACATTAAAGTATAAAACCCTGACAATAATGAACACCAAATTCAGGATATCATTCACACCTGAGGAGGAAGAGAATTATTGGAATTGGAAACAGGTACAAAGGGGGCCTCTACTTTACTTGTAATTTCCTATTTATTTAAACAATCTGAAGTGAGTATGACAAAAAGAGTAAATTTTGAAAAATCTGGTGAGTACTTTTTCTACAATTGAAAATATTTTATAATAAAGAAATTTCTAAACACATTTCATGTAGGTAATGTAACAATGTCAAAGATGGATTAAAAATATCTTAATAAAGAAAACTAGGGATGCATGGGTGGCTCAGTCAGTTAAGCATCCAATTTCAGCTCAGGTCACAATCTTATGGTTCACAAGTTTGACAGTTCTGTTCTCAGTCTTGGGCTGACAGCTCAGAGCCTGGAGCCTGCTTCAGATTCCGTGTCTCCCTCTCTCCCTGCCTCTCCCCTGCTCATGCTTTCTCTCACAAAAAATAAAAATAAAAATAAATAAAAAATAAAAAAAGAGAAACCTATAGTTTACCTTACTTGTGAACATAAATGGGAAAAAAATCCCAATTAAAATATTTTCAAATGAAAC
This sequence comes from Panthera pardus, assembly GCF_024362965.1. Lineage (NCBI taxonomy): Eukaryota > Metazoa > Chordata > Mammalia > Carnivora > Felidae > Panthera > Panthera pardus. The sequence goes on along the minus strand of NW_026526810.1, from coordinate 79,165,155 downwards.
TAATCATCATATTTAGAAACAATAAATCTTGACTAAGGAAATTCTTCCCAGAACTACATGGAAAATTCATTGCTAGTTCATAAGATTAACAGATTAACATGGAAATTCATATGATTAACTCAGTAACTGCTGAGGATGACCATCAATAAAATTCAACACCTATATCTGAGTAAAAAGTAACTAGAAACAAAAAAACTTAAACCCCACGGGAGATATTTGCAGATTCCTGCACCAAACATATTTCAAAATAAAACATTAGATAGATGAGGCCTAATGCAACAAGTAAAGAAACACCACATGTATAAATAACATAGAGTAGAAGACCAAAAAGTTACTATTAGTAGATTATGTGACCATATATTTCATGGAAAAAAGAAAATTAACTGAAAAACTAGTAGGCCAAAGCATATCTAATAAATTCAATAAATAAAATTTCATACCAGCAATAACCACTTAAGATCCCATTTTTAAAATAAAAATAAGCAAATAATATAAGCAATAAAATGCATGAATCTCAAAAACATTACGCTTAGCAGAAAAAGCCAGGTTAAAATGGTATCAGAAAAGCCAAAAATAGCATCCATCTCCAAACCACCCAATAAAGTAAATATAAAGACAAAAATATATGAAAACTTAAAAGTATTTGTCAAATTAAAGTCCAATGCCTGGGCTTTTTCTTTTTTTTTCTATGGGTCATACTTCCTTGTTTATTTGTATGCCTCATAATTGATTGTTGAAAGGCTTATAGCAACCCAGGGAGCACTTTTTAATGATGACTAATCACAGTAAGAACAGTGAGTATGTTTAGTGTTTTAACTTGCCCTATTCCCATAATCTGGAAATAAGCAGTAGTCTTGAAAAATAAAGATAACAATAAAATAAATATTTTAGTAACTCTCAGCCATAAGAATGTCTATCAGTTGTTTATGGTCAGTCTCAGCCTATCAATAGTGATGCTATTAACTGGAAATACCTGTGGGCAACTACCTGGGCTCATACTATTTGTGGTGAGCCCTCGGAGACATTTCCCCAACCACAGCAAATGTTGTGGCTGGATCAGCACGTGCTGTTCTTATTATCACTACAACACATACCCCAGCAACAACTACCAGGGAACTTTGAAAAGACAAGGTTTATCACTTATGAGTTCTAAAGGGTACATGGCATACCAAGGAGCACACAGTGAGTTTGTTAGGAGAAGGAGGGAGAGGAATGGGACATGGACCTGGGGTTCTGACTTTATTAGAGTTGAAGTGGGATGCCCAGGGTTTACCAGATTCACTATTTATTGGTGAATTTAAAACACAAGTGTGGGAATTAAAGCACAGGAAAGAAAACACAGGCAGGTAGTCAAAGGATTATCCAGGTCAACCAGAACTTTCCAAAAAAGGGAAACTTCATGGTTGGGGCAGCCTGGCTCTTTATCTAGTTGTGTAGTTGACACACATTCAAGATGGATGTCTTTTAAATGAATGCCTTAGCGATCAAAACCTGAATGTCAGGCACTTACATTACAATCAAAAAAGCTAATTGTCAGGTGCCTACACTACATTGATTTGCACACCATAGGCTGTGCACATTCTCTGAAAAGACTAGAAGTCCTAAGTTTTCACCTCCGACTGACACTGAGGCTCTAGGCAAGCTGAAAGTTAGAACTAACTCAGGGTTGTAAATTGTCTGCCTGAGGACTGAGGTATGTCCCAACACACAAAAGAGCCCCTCCGAAAATCTGAGACACATTGGTTCCAGGCATTCAAGAAAATCTATATTCAATCATTACCTGACCACTAAGCTAATAAAACAGAGACTTCAGTGGCCACACACAACAGAGAATACAAACTTCACAAAGTTAGTTCAAGAAAGTCACTAATTTTTTTTAATTACAACAAGAAAAACAAGAACAACAATAGGAAATAGCACCATTAACAAACCCTGGGGGGCGAAGTAGGATCTTATTTCCACAATTATCACATTATATTATTTTAAATGTCCAGTTTATAACAACAACCAAAAACAAAAACAAACAAACAAACAAACAAACAAAAAGAGACATGCAAAAAAAACAAGAAATTATGGCTCAACATAGGAAACAAGATATAGAAACCATCCTTTAGGAAGCTCAGACATTGGACCTATTACATAAACACTTTAAATCATCTTTTTAAATACATTAAAAAGCTAAGGAAACCTTGTCAAAGCAACTGAAGAAAAGTATAACAGTAATGTCTCAACAAATTGATAATACCACTAAAAAAGCAGAAGGAAAAAAAATTAAAAATAAAATAAAAAGACAAATAAACCACTAAAACTGACCCAAGAAAAAGCAGAAAAATTTATCAGACCTATAACAAATAGAGAGATTGAATCAGTAATCAAAAACCTTCCTACAAAGAAAAGTCCAGGACCAGATGGCTTCCCTGGTGAACTCTACCAAACATTTTTTTAATCTTTCTTTTTTCATTTAAATGTTAATTTATTTATTTTTGAGAGAGAGTGAGAGAGAACAAGTTGGGAAGGAGCAGAGAGAGAAAGAGAGCACAAGCCAGGGAGGGGCAGAGAGAGGAGACACAGGATCCAAAGCAGCCTCCAGACCAAGCTGTAAGCACAGAGCCCGATGCTGGGCTCAAATGGTGAGATCAGGACCTTAGCCAAAGTCAGGCACTTAACCTTAACTGACTGAGCCACCCAGGTACCCCTCTACCAAACATTTAAAGAAAAATTAACATCAATCCTTCTCAAACTTTTCCAAAATATAAAAGAGGAAGGAAAACTTTGTAACTAATTCTATAATTCTAATACCAAAACCAGATAAAGACACTGCAAGAAAAGAAAACTATAGACCATTTTCCTTATGAGTGTAGATGCAAAAATCCTGAATAAAGTACTAGCAAACTGAGCCAGGAGCAAACTATGATGACATGGTCAAGTGAGTTTTATCCTAAGAATTCAAGATGGTTAAGGGGCACCTGGGTGGCTCAGTCAGTTAAGCATCCAACTTAGGCTCAGGTCATGATCTCACAGTTCATGAGTTTGAGCCCTGGGTCAGGCTCTGTGCTGACAACTTAGAGCCTGGAACCTGCTTTGGATTCTGTGTCTCCTTCTCTGCAGCTCCCCCACTTGCTCTCTCTCTCTCTCTCTTTCTCCCTCTCTCTCTCTCAAAAATAAACATTAAAAAATTTTTTAAAAGAATTCAAGATGGTTAAATACATGAAAATCAATCAATATAAAATATCTCTTGAACAGAATGAAGGGAAAATGAATAGACATTTCTCCAAAGAAGACATGCAAATAGCCAAAAGCACTTGAAAAGATATTCAAAATCTTTAATCATTAGGAAAACACAAATCAAAATCACAATACCACTTCACACTCACCAGGATGGCTATAATAGAAAAAAAAGACAATAACATGAGTTGGTGAGAAAGTGCAGAAATTGAAACTTGTACATTGCTGGTGGGGACGCAAATGATGCAGTCACTGTGAAACAGTTTGATGGTTACCTAAAACTTAAACATAGAATTACCATATAATCTAGCATTTCTGCTTTTATGAATATTCCTAAAAGAATTGAAAGCAGGTATTCAAACAGACATCTGTACATCGATTTCATAGTAACACTATTCACAATAGCCAAAAGGTGGCAACAACCTGATATCCATCAACTGATGAATGGATGAAAAAATGTGGCACATACATACAAATGGAATATTATTCAGCCAAAAAATAAAAAATGAAGCACTGATGCATGCTATAGCATGGATGGGCCTCAAAAACAGTATGCTAATTGAAAGAAGCCAAACATAAAGGCCATACATATATTGTATGACAGCATTTATATGAAAAATCCAGACTAGATAAATCCATAGAGTCAAAAAGCCAACTAATGGTTGCCAGGCACTGAAAGCAAAGTGGGGAGAGCAGTAGATGGGGGGGTGACTGCTTAATGTGTGTGAGTTAACCTTTCAGGTGAGGAAATTGTTTGGGAACCAAATGGAGTTAATGAGTCTATATTGTGAATATACTAGGTTTCCATTGAATTGTTCACTTTAAGATGGGTTAATTTTATGTTATGTGAATTTCACTTCAATGTAAAAAGAAAAGTGATTAGTATGATAAGGACTTGGAGATATCCTCTGCTCATTTGACATTTTTACTAACAGTAAAATGTATACTTGATAGTTATAAGACATTGTCCTATGACAAAAGGACTTATTTTTGTTTGTATTATAATACATTCATAGAATATATTATAGAAAAATTCACATGTGACATTTAAAAAAGACCTGTAATGTAAAAAATAACCATTTATTGACAATAATTTTGCTAGTGTTAGATTAAATTCTAGCAACAGAGACACATAATGGATGTGTAAAGAGTAAAAAGCAGTAAAAAAAAAAAATGCTTCCTCTAACCTTAGGAAATATATTAATTAGTAAGTCAAATTTAAAAAATAGTAAAATAGTTGCTTCACTTAATCTCAGGAAATTAATTAATTTATAAGTCAAAAAAAACATAATCATCTTCATGGCAGTCTCAAGTGAAAATTATATGGAAGGCAGTATGATAAGTTGGTTGAACATACATGCTCTGTGATCCAATTGCTTGGATTTAAATCTTGCCTCTGTTACTTTTGGGCAGACATGAACAAAGTACTTAATCTCTCTGGGTCTCAGTTTTATAAAATGGAGATAATAATAGAACATACCTTTCATGTTTATTATAAGGAATAAATGAGATTATACATGAATATAGAAAATATTCTGTACATAATAGCTATTATTATTCACATTAAAATAAAAACAAAATAAGGATGCCTACTGTCACCAACATCATTTGACATTATACTTACAGATTCTAGATATGAAACATAAATAAAACATACAATTATAGGAAATGATTTAACCAAATTACTGTTTTTTGAAGAGGCTATCACTGTATGCCTAGAAAACTCAAAAGAATCTAATGCAAAAGTATTAGAAATGTTATTTAGCAGTTAAATCCATTAACAAAAACCAAATTTAGAAAATGAGAAAAGGGGGGAGCCTGGCTCACTCAGTGAAGCATGTGATTCTTGATCTCAGGGGTGTGCGTTCAAGCCCCACATTGGGCGTGGAGCCTACTTAAAAAAGGAAAAAGGAAAAAAGGAACAAAATCACAAAAGCAACAAAAATATAAACTATCAAAACAGTGCCTTAAGAGTGTGAGGAAAACTAAAAAACTTTATTGAAGATACAAAAGTTGACTTGAATCAGAAATCTTGGATTTGGGACTAAAAAAAAATTGAAAAATTTTAAGAGAAATACAATTACAGTAGTCCCTTCTTATCCACAGGGGATATGTTCCAACATGCCTGAAACCACAGATAGTACCAAACTCTATGTATACTGTGTTTTTTCCTATAAAGACATACCTATGATAAAGTTTAATTTATAAGTTAGGGACAGTAAGAGATTACTAATAATAACTAATAATAAATAGAACAATTATAACAATATACTACAATAAAAGTCATGTATATGTGGTTTCTCTCTCAAAATATCTTACCGTACTGTACTCACCCTTCTTGCAATGATACGGGATGACAAATGTCTATATGACAAGATGAAGTGAGGTGAACGACGGAGGCATTGTGACATAGCGTTAGGCTACTATTGACTTTCTGACAATATGTCAGGAGGAGGATCATCTGGTTCCAGACTGTGGTTGACTGTGGGTAACTGGACCCACAGAAAACAACACCATGGATAAGGGGGAGCTACATGTATTAATGCTATTTTGTCCACCTGGGTCAGAAACTATAATAACTAATATACTTCTACATTTTTCACATGGTCTGTCAGAGTTGAACAAATTTTTTTAACTTTTTTTTAGTTTATTTTTGAGAGACAGAGACAGAACATGAGCAGGGGAGGGGCAGAGAGAGAGGGAGACACAGAATCAGAAGCAGGCTCCAGGCTCTGAGCTATCAGCACAGAGCCTGACACTGGGCTGGAACCCACAAACAATGAGATCATGACCTGAACCGAAGTTGGATGTTTAATCAACTGAGCCACGCAGGCGTCCCTGAACAAATTTTTAAACACCTGAAAATTTATAAAGCTATGAGCAGCCCAGCTTCACAATCCTGGATACATTTTTCATGTGTTTCACAGAGCAGCTTCGACCTCTCGTGTCTACCTTAGAGTCCAGAATGTCAGAGCCGGAAGGAACTTGAAAGATCAGTGAAGTCTGAAGGAAGCGCAGATTTCAGCCACTGAAACCAGAGCTCGGAGCCCCAAAGTGTGCTGTGTAGTATTCAAAACAAACAGAGCCCACGGTCTTTCCCCTGAACCGCTTCTAGCCGCTGGACTAGCAACAGAAGCAGCAGTGTTCCTCTGGCCTGTTAGGCAGAACCTGTGTTCTTTTCAAATCCTCTTTAAAAGAAGAGAGGTGCTGAGCGCAACTTTCCCCCTACTCTTCCTCATGCAATCCAAGTTCTCCCCAGAGGAGGCTGGCTGCAAAGACATGGGCCAAAAGAATGTTTTTAACGGATACTCTTTTAAGATTTCGTCAGCACTTATTCAAGGTGCGCTATCTTTAAATAACTTACTACGAAGTTTAAGTTTCAGAAAGAAGGAAAGAAAAGACATTTTTATAGCCCTAAACTAATACTTGTCCACACAGGTTATTTTCTTGAGAAACAGCCCTGATTTGCATTGACTTTTTCTTGTTTCCCCGCAGGCAAAACCCTGCTGGCATTGGCCTGCAGAATCCTGCTTACGGGACCAAGAATGTGTCAGGGCTGCTTTGCAAACCTTCCCAACCACATTTGACTTTTTTTTTTAATTAAACATTTTACATGATTGTTCTGGATGGCTGGATCATATATTCAGTAAACTGTCAGTTGTAAAAAAATATGATTAAAAAAACCAACTTGAATGGCTACCACATAAATTTAAATATCAAAATTGTTACAGACACTATCTATAACTAACTATGTATGGTATCTTTTCCACAAAGTCCTAACAGAATACAGTCCATGATTTCCACTTTTCATATTACTTTTCTGATAGGTGCCCTATCTCATAAAACTATAGAGTACTTTTAGAAAAAAATTATTGAAGCATTCATGAAAAGTTTGTTTAATCCAGGTCATCTAAAACAGATATAATCAGAAAAATATTTCCAGAATATTATCAAGTAATGCACTATCCCTTACTCCTTAACATTCATACCAGGGAAGGCAACACAAATCTAGGCTTTTCCTTTCAAAAACCTACAGATAAATATGAATGAATATGCCTGCTTCTAGGTTATGGTATCTACTATATCAGATATGATATTCCTCTGAATTAAGCAATAATTATTCAGTGATTTAGGACCAGCTATTGACCAACAGTGTGTTACAGTGCTTTAGGGCCAGGGATCCAAGAGAATTAGAAGGCAAGGTTCTTTTCCTCAAGAAGTTTACAATCTAATTAGGGAAATTAAAATAACAGACTAGAAATAATTTTTTTTAATACAAAGCAATGTACTCAAGCAACCTAATTATTATGTACAGGACCCAAGTTCAACAGGGATTCAGTTTATAGGCAGAGATGAGGATAAGAGTACAAATATCAGAATATGCACCAGTTCCAATTATGCCTCTGAAAAAAAAAAAAAAAAACTGGGGCTGGGAGCAGAGGAAGAGGGAAGGGAGAACAGCGGTTCTCATTTCATATCTTAATATAAGACCACCTGATTAATTATATGCCTGTATCAATTCACGTTGAAAGTTTTTATACCTCTTTTATTTATTTAGCCAACAGGAATTTATAATTCTAAAACTTTCAAGACATAAACTGAAAAAGGATGAAAACATTTTTGTTATGGTTTCTCAGATGACATTAAATCTGAACATTTCTATCAGTTTTTGCTGTCCCTAAAATCAAATAACAAGTTCAATTTATTTTCTTAAATGTTTTCTATTATAAAATCATTCAAAAAATTTAAAACTTACTAAGTTAGCACACACCTAACCTATCCTAATATTCAGCAAAAACATTTGTAGTACCATTCCCAGGTCTTATTAACAAAAAGGCTCTGGGAGCTAGTGTCCAAGATGGTCCCTAGTGATTTCCACCTCCCAGCAGTTCCCTCCACAGTGAATAGGGCTAACTTGTGTAATCAATAATCAGTAAGATATAGCAGAAATGATAGTGTATAGCTATGTCGTAAAAGATACAGCAACTTCCACCTACTCTCTCTTAGATCACTCACCCTAGGAGAAACCAGCTGTCATGTTAACACTCAAGCAATCCTATGAAGAGGTCCACATGATAAGGAATTGAGGTCTCCTACAAATTTCCAGCACTAAATTGCCAGTCTTGGAATTGAAACCTTCCAGCCCCAATCAAGTCTTCAAATTATGGCAGCCCCCAACAAGATCTTGATGACATCCCATGAGAAACCTCAAGCCAGAATCATACACAGAAGTTGCCCCTGGATTTGTGACCCACAGACACTATATGAAATCATAAATGTCCATTACTTTAAGCTGCTAAGGTTTGGGGTGATTGGTTACAAAGAAATAAATAACTGAAAAAAACCCAAAAGGTAAAACTCTAGCTCTTCACATATGTCATGACATTTCCTAGAAAACCTATGATCTCAGAATCACATAACAATTATCATTTATTTAGGTAAGTGTGTGTTTTCTTCCTTATTACCTAGTCTCCATAATTTTTGTTAGCCTTTTTGTTTAAGAAAATCTATTAAAAACTGAAGTACTTTGTGCTAGATTATTAATCAAAACAAAAAGTGTGTGCATTAACAATATATACCAGGAGATACTTAATACACCCTTCTTTGTCCCACGTAATTATTCCACATACATCATGAAATAGTATCATCTAACATTTCATTACATACATCAGCAACTTTAAAAGACACATCCCTTTCACCTCACACCTGTCAGAATGACTAAAATCTTGTGTTGTTACACAAGAAACAACAAGTGTTGACAAGGATGTGGAGAAAGGAGAACCCTTGTGAATGTTGGTGGAAATGCAAACTGGTGCAGCCACTTTGGAAAATAGTACGGAGGTTCTTCAAAGAGTTAAAAATAGAACTACCCTATGATCCAGCAATCTCACTTCTTGGTATTTGCCCAAAGAATACAAAAACACTAATTCAAAGGGATACCTGCACTCCTATGTTTAAAGCAGCATTATTTACAATAGCCAAGATATGGAAGCAGCCCAAGTGTCCATGATTGGTGAATGGATAAAGAAGAGCTGGTATGGATACATACAATGAACTATTATTCAGCCATTAAAAAGAGTGAAATCTTGCCATTTGCAATGACATGAATGGAGCTAGAGAGTATAATACTGAATTAAATAAGTCAGTCAGAAAAAGACAAATACCATATAACTTCACTCATATGTGGAATTTAAGACACAAAACAAATGAGTAAAGGAAAAAATTGAGAGAGAAAGAAACCAAGAAACAGACTCTTAATTATAGAGAACAATCTGATAGTTACCAGAGGGGAGGTGGGTGGGGGGATAGGTGAAGTAGGTGAGTGCACTTGTTGTGATGAGCACAGGGTGATGTATGGAAGTGTTGAATCACTATATCGTACATCTGAAACTAAAATAACACAGTATGTTAACTAACTGGAATTAAAATAAAAATTTGGAAAAAGGACACATCCCGTGAACCAAATGTTAACAGCATTTATGAAGGCTACCAAATCACAGAGAAATAAAGAGCTTACTAGAAGCAAAAGGTGTTATAAGCCCACACCAAGAAATGGTTCCTCGTCCTATTATTAAACAAAGCCAATGAAGGAAATTCTGTAAGTCCTATAACACAGATCTATAAATAATAATATCTACACTATGTTTATAATTTAGGCAGTTTATACATATACACTTTCCTTAGTTAAGATGAAAAATGAGGGGCGCCTGGGTGGCTCAGTCGGTTGAGCGGCCGACTTCAGCTCAGGTCATGATCTCGCGGCCTGTGAGTTCGAGCCCCGCGTCGGGCTCTGTGCTGACAGCTCAGAGCCTGGAGCCTGGTTCAGATTCTGTGTCTCCCTCTCTCTGACCCTCCCCCGTTCATGCTCTGTCTCTCTCTGTCTCAAAAATAAATAAACGTTAAAAAAAAATTTTTTTTTTTAAAAAAGATGAAAAATGACTAATACCACCCATAAAGGAGCCTTCAGTTATCCCTTCTCCATACTAAATTCCAGCTCCTCCAATTTTTTCTTGTATGGATCTGGGAGTAGAAATGATAAATTTTCAGAAGGACCTATAAGAATGTTCTTGAAACCTCCTAATGTCACACATGATTTAATAACATAAATACTTCAATAATAAAATTCATGTCTCTAAGAGAGAGCATATTTTAATTTATACCATTCAACAAATATTTATTTAAAGAATGACTACTAAGTCCAGGGAATTATGCAGGGTGATGTGAGGGATAAAAAATCACAAGATAAATAATCTTGCCTCCAGGTTGTTTATGATCTGATAGAACAGATTCAGCATTCATTTGATCCATCCTACTAAAAATAAAAAGACAAGTAAGACTCGATTCTGATCACTTAGGTATTCACAGCCTGGACAAACATATATATTGGTACATACATAAATAACAATAATACATGGCATAAAAGACACAGAAAGTAAATTTGTAACACAGAGTTGGAGTGAGGAGGGGGCAGATTAAATAGATTTAAAATAGAAGGCAGTATTTCCACAAAATAGGCATAAGAGAAAAGTAGGAGTTAAATGTGCCCAGTGGATACAAAGGGCATTTCATGTGGAGAAAGACTCCTTGGTCAAATTTTCAAGTCCTTTCTCCTCCCCCAGGGCAGGCACAAATATGCCACTTACTGCCAATAGGTAAGGTGAGGATGAAAGGTATCTTCATATTGGTCCCCTCACTCCCTATACCCAGTTCTACTTCCAAGGGATGGTGAGGAACCCTATGGTTTGCTTCTCTAAAATAGCTGTACTGACAGCCAGATTCCAATGTAAAGGGGGAAATCACTCTATTCATTTGGGTTTATATGAAGTTGTGAGAACTTGAACGACATTACCTATGACCTTAATTTCCCTCCTCCCACTTTGCTCATTTCTGAAGCAACAAAGTTTATCTCTGGGTAGAAGCAAACAGCTTATTCAAGTCATGAAGTGGTTTGATCACTGTTCTCAGTTGGGAGCATCAGAAACGGACCCTTTTTCATGTAGATGGTATTGAAAGGCTGGCAAGATCACAGAATCAGTGTGAAAGAAACCAAAGGAGTCACAAGATCAAGAAGCAGGAAACATCATAATAGTGTTATAGCAAGAATAGACTTGTCAGGCTTCCTCATGACACAATGGCTCAAAACAAATCCTTACCATTCCTTTCTTAAGCAGATATGGTATGTTCAGGAAGTTTTAAAAGTGTAGTGGATATGGGACACCTGGGTGGCTCAGTTGGTTAAGTGTCCAACTCTTGATTTTGGCTCAGGTCATGATCTCATGGTTGGTGAGTTCAAGTTGACAGCACAGAGCCTGCTTGAGATTCTCTCTCTCTCTCTCTCTCTCTCTCTCAATCTCAATCTCTCTCTCTGCCTCTCCCTCTCTCCCCTCTCAAAATAAATAAATAAACATTTTTTAAAAAGTGTAGTGGATGGCTGGTGTGTCAAATCACATTAACGGCTTCAATTCTTCACTTCTCACTCTACCTACACACTTTGCTATGTAACTTTTCAGTTTTTCCATCAAGAAGCAAAGTATATTTTCCTATGTCTTGACTCTTAATTCATCTATGTGATTTGCTTTGGCCAATAAAATGAGGCAGAAGTATTGTGTGCCAATTCTGAATTTAGGGCTCAAGAGTTCTTATATGTTGTTCTCTTGAGCTTCTGCTGTCCCTTTGTGTAGTCATTTTGACTGTTCAAACCAATGGTTCCAGGGTGAAAAAAACATGAAAGTGCCTGGTCTATATGTTGGTCCCAAAAGAGAGACACATGGAACTGAGCTGTCTCCAGCTGACCCAATGATACATGAACAAGCCAACTGACCCACAGACACATGTGCAAGCCCAGTGTAAATCAGCCGATTCCAGTAAATCTACAGATGTAAAAGCTATAATAATATTGTCTTAAACCACTGGAGTCCAGGTTTTGTTACACAGCATTAGCTGACTGATACATCTGGTAAAGGCCATTAGATGGCAAGAGAAAAGTATGAGGTTAGTAAGGTCAAATCATGAAAAACTCTCTATTCTATACATATTTTGGAGTTGGACTCTACTCTGTGGTTAGTAGGGATTCAACCAAATTTTTAGTGAGAAAATAACATAATATAAGTGTCTGGTGAATAAACTTTAGTGGGGGTAAAAACTGGAAGTTCTTCCTGAAGACAATGAAAGGATCTAAGTGAAGCTGATGAGGGCTTAATTTAAGGCACAGTCAGGAGAAATAAGGAGAAAGTTTAAAAGAATATTCCTTATTAATTCTTATTCTCCATTCCTTAAGGCTATTATTACAGATCAAAAGATTAATAAAAATAGCCCTCAAGTTTTTGAAATATCAGTTGTCCCATCTTGAGTCTAAACGGGATTCAGATATGTTTGGACACATCTGGCAAAGTCTAATGAGACAGACTTCCCAAAATCTCTTTTGCATGAATACGGAGTTACTTGGCAGGAAAACCCCAAAGAATGAAAGAGCTAGGCATGATGCACAGGACCTCATAAGAAAGCCTCAGTCTTCTGTGAGAGGTAACAATTCTGCCTCTCAGATTTGTCTTCCAATCCAGCCCAGTGGGACTAATGTCTGATGCATAGTAGGTATGTGATGGGGGCTAGATGGGTGCACCAGAAAATGAAGATGGGTGCTATAAGTAAACAATGAAAGAATAAACTAACTTAACACATCCCACCAAAAAACAGTCCTCCTCCTCCAACTCAGTCTTCTTGCCCTAACCAGGGCTGACTGATCCAGTAGACTCAGCCTGGGGACCATGACATTTTAAGGACCTATAAAGACATTTTCATTTTAGTTTCTTTGAAAATCAGAAGAAAAAAATAAGTTCAATAATGATGAGCATGTAATCATGAATCCAGCCTTTAATATTTTCTGTGGCATAAGCATCCCCAAAGGCAAAAGTACCTAGGGCCTACAAAAGTCATAACACAGCCTGATGCCACCACAGTATAATTTTGGAACCTGTAGAGCCCTGAACCTGGAGACTACCAGGAAGTGGGGGGGGGGGGAGTGTTGGTAATTGTCCTTCCCTTACCTCCCCCCTCAGAAGACAGGAGTAGTAAATCACAAGGCCAGAGGCAGACAGGGAATTTAGCAGATTGACAGCAAAGGAGTTTGGGGTATCTTTTCTTACTTCCTCTCCCCTTCTCTCCTAAGGGAGTCTCTGCCCCATGACAAGGCATCCCAGAGCCACCACCTGAGAGAAGCAAGAAATCTTCCCAGTGGCTTGAGCAGGCACTCTACCTGCATTGCTTGAGAAAACTGTTGTGTGGTTATAGGCACTAGAGAATTATGACTATCAGAAATACTCTTTAAATCAGTGGTTTTCAAGTTTTTAAAAGCAGGATTCTCTTACCAAACAAATTCATACTTAGAGCTTCAGCACATATAGTAGATAAACAGGGAATGTTGCAGTAAGGGAAGGGCTGCTGAAGAGTAGTGAGAATGCCAATGTCGTGCCCACTCCTTCCTTCTCCTCCCTCCACAGGACCTCAGGACTCTCTGGGACACTGGAAATCACTGCTCTTGCTAAGTTAATCATATAGATAGGCTCATCTAAAAACAAATTTATATTTAGAACTCATTTCATTTGTAAATTGCTTTGTAATCATATGTTCATTTAACTCTCATAGATTCAACTATATACGTGGGGAGAAGGGGAAGAAAAAGAAAGTCATCTATTCAAATCAAGGCTTTGGTGGATGCATGAGATAACAATGACTCGCTGCTGCCTAGGTCAGTCTCTGTTCCTTGTTCAGTGTGGGAGTATGAGCATCTCACCTAAGGAATATGATTCTGGTCTTAAGGTGTTGTACAACCCCAAACATTAACCAGCCAGGTCATCTTGGGCTCAGCCTACCTCCCCTGGGCTTGCTTGGAGACCATTTAGTTGTGTCCCACAGGGTCCCTGTGCCTTAAAGATATTCAAGGTAATTCTGACTGTTCATTTTCAACTTATGTGATGATTTGGGAACCTGACCCTCTCATAAGATAAAGCTTCACATTAACCATGGCAACTCTTTGATTTTCAGATGGTCAAAAGTGACACAAATGCCACTGTTTTCTCAAACCTTTATCTATGTTAATACCATGATCATATCTGAAGTAATTGGCATAATGAATAAAGTAAAAACCCTTCAATTTGATAATGTAAGTTAGAGAATTAAGAATTTAAATTAATACTTGAGGGGAGCCTGGGTGGCTCAATGGGTTAAACATCTGACTTCGGCTCTGGTCATGACCTCACAGTTCATGGGTTTGAGCCCCATGTCAGGCTCTGTGCTGACAGCTCAGAGCCTGGAGCCTGATTCAGATTCTGTGTCTCCCTCTCTCTCTGTCCCTCCTTTGCTCACACTCTGTCTCTCTCTCTCAAAAATAAATTAAAAAACATTTAAAAAATTTAAAAAAGAACTGATTAACACTTGAAATTAACTTGTAAATCTTGGTAATTAATCATCATATAATTTATATTTCAAAGAAAAATAAACTCTGTGCCACACAACGATTACACCTTAGACTAATATCTAAATTTTACAGCAAAAACACAGCTATGATCTTGAAAACTGTTATGAGTTTCCATAACCATTCCATATTACATACATTTCAAAAGTGAAGATGAAATAAAGACTTTTTCAGAAATTTTATTTATCCAGAGCTTTTATAAAAACAGAAAGCCAAAACTAACCAAACCAAAATTACTCCCACCAGAGGCTTCACCACCTCACATGCACTTTCAATTAACAATGCCCAAGGTCCTCATGTTCTCCCTTTTACTCAGAAAAGAAAAGCATGAGTGGGACACCTGGGTGGCTTAGTCAGTTGAGTGTCCGACTCTTGATTTTGGCTCAGGTCATGATCCCATCAGGCTCTTTACTCACAGTGCTGAGCCTGCTTGGGATTCTCTCTCTCCCTCTCTCTCTTTCTCTCTGCCCTCTCTGTGCTCTCTCTCTCTGAAAATAAACTTTTAAAAAAAAAGGAAAACATGATCACATAAAATGACTGACACACTTCCACAACATAATATAAATCAAGAGTTGGCAAATGATGGCCTACCAACCAAATCTGGCCAGCCACCTGTTTTTGTTTGGCCCATGAACAAAGAATGGCTTTACATTTTCCAAAGATTTTTTAAAAATCAAAAGAATAATATTTATAACAAGTTAAAAGTATATAAAGTTCAAATTTTAGCATTCATTAATAATATTTTGGTTTTCATCAATAAATATTTGTGGAAATTTATCTTCTCTCATAATATTAAGTACCTACATACTGTCCTTGATTTTGCCTCTTGGCCGACAAAGCTTAAACTATTTACTATCTAATCCTTTACAGAAAAGTTTGGTAATCCTTCATGTAAATGACAGATAAGTAATAAGAAATCACCATCTTATGGGAAAAAATGCATTGCTAAAGAAGACCAAAGGAATGAATTTTTCACTCTGGAATTTCAGACAAAACAAATACTGCTAAGAGTTGGTACATATCACAAAAAGAAATCAAACTATTTCCTTATGTAGAGTTACATGGGTTACACTGATTTTATCGCCTCATTACATACCATATTGTCTGAAAAAAAAATAAATAAAGCAGGATCTCCTCTCAAAATTAAGTTCCTTAAAAGTTTAGGCCTAAAAATTCAGCAACCACTATACTTTATTCTTCCACTTAAAGTATTTTTATTAATGAAAATAATAGTTTACAAAATTAGTATCTCATGCATTAAATAATTTTCAATTCATGAAGCATACCAATAAACTTTGTATTTTTCTTTATAAATTGTTCAAATCATTCATACTGTAAAAATTTCCCAAATACACTAGGCCCTTTCTTGGCTCAGCAACCTTACTTATGCTTGATCTTCCATCAGGAATTCTCTTCCCAAATACCCTCCTGCTATAGTTTCCTCCAGGTAGCAGAGGTAGGTAAGATATTTGGAGTTTGTGTGAAAAAAGACAAGGTTCTTTTTTTTTTTAACCTAGATAGCTCCCAAACTTTCTAAACCTCTTGAAAACTATTTTTTATTAAAATGCCTCTCCTCCTTTAACATTCATTCAGAATTCATTGTCCCCATAACACGTTACTTGTATTTTCATTTTTCCCTTAGGCCATTCTATCCAGTTAGAATGTGATTTTAGAATCAACCACCTACTTCTTTATAGATTTCAAGAAGCTAGTTATCTTCTGGTATTCCTCATCTGGAATGGCACTGCCACGTGCAAATACCAGAAAAGAGGAGCCATCTTTGACACCTCTCCTCTCCCTCACCTCCCAAATCTAATTCATCACCAAATCCTTAAATTGCTGACCACATATTTCTGGAACCTCCACTATAGCCTCTTAACTACTGTAACCCATAGTAGTTAGCCAATCTAACTACTTCCTACTATAGCTATTCATTCTCCACAAAACAGTCAGGAAATCCTCTCAAATCAACTCTCATCGATACACACATATCCTGACATCCCTGACTAGTTCATCTACCCATAGCCTAAGCAATCATAACACTCCATGGCTTATAAAATAATATTAGAGTTTGAAGCCTGTATCTCCTGGTATAAGTAGATCATAAGTTATGATATGTATACAGCATCTGTTCAAAGATGTTTCAAGACCGAATTAATGTTGGGCAATATCTTATTATTCTTGGCATTCTTCAGGTTGCCAACTACTTTAAAGAAATCCATTTTGGAAGTTCTATATTTAATCCTGTAATTTTAATAATATCTTTCAGAATTGCCTTCAGAGACAACTTGCCATCCACATAAGAAAATTTGTCTTTCTGCTTCCTTGCTACACCTGGATTTTTTTACCCAGAGTGGTTTTACTCCAAAAGTGTTCACTCCTTTCATTCAAAAGACATTGCTTTAAATGACATTTGGTTGTTTAAAAAAATCCAACCCATCCCTGAATGCTAGATAGTTGACAAAAGGTAAGCAAAAGAATGTACAATGGACTATTAATGTGAACAATTACCAACTGCTTACCGTGTGCCAGGCATTGAGTATTTTGCAAACATTATTTCACTTAGTTCTCACAACAAACCCATGTGATAATGGTTATTATTGTTCCAACTTTAGATTGGATTAAAAAAACAACAACATTAATTGAGTGAACAGTTAAAAATCTATTCTCCTCAAACTATTCCAAAAAATAGAAGAGGAAGGAAAGCTTTCCAATATACTCTATAAGGCTAATATCACCGTGATACCAAAACCAAAGACACTATAAAAAAAGAAAACTGTAAGTCAATATCTCTGATGAACACAGAAACAAAAATCCTCAACAAAATATTAGCAAACTAAATTCAACAATACATTAAGGCTCACTCATCACAATCAAGTGGGATTTATTCCAGGTACGCAAGGATGGTTCAACTTTTACAAATCAATCAACATGATACACCACATTAACAAAATGAAGGATATAAATCATATAATAATCTCAATAGTTACAGAAAAAGCATTTGACAAAATTCAGTATCTGTTCATACTAAAAACTCAACAAAGTAGGTTTACAGAGAACATACCTCAACATAATAAAGGTCATATATGAAAAACTCATAACTAACATCATATGCAATGGTGAAAAACTGAGAGCTTATCCCCTAACCTCAAGAGCAAAGATGTCTACCCTTACCACTTTCATTCAACATAGTATTGGAAGTCCTAGCCATAGCAATTAGACAAGAAAAATATAAAAGACATCCAAGTTGGTAAGGAAGAAGTTAAACTGTCACTATTTGCAGATGATATACTATACATAGAAAACCCTAAAAACTTCACCAAAAAACTATTAGAAGTAATGTATAAATTCAGTAAAGTTACAAGATACAAAATTAACACAGAGAAATCGGTTGCATTAGTATACACTAATAATGAAATAGCAGAAAGAGAAGTAAACATTCCATTTACAATTGCACCAAAAATAATAAAATATCCAAGAACACACTTAACCAAGGAGGTGAAAGGCATGTACTCTGAAAACACTGATGAAAAAACTGAAGACAACACAAACAAATAGAAAGATATTCCATGCTCATGAATTGGAAGAATATTGTTAAAATGTCTATAATTCCCTAAGAGATCAGATGCTGGGAAGGTGGTGGAGTAGGAGGACCCTAAGCTCACTTTGTCCCATGAATACAACTAGATAACATTCACATCAGCATAAATAACCCACAACAAACTCCACAACTAATGGTAGAGAACAGACCACATTGAAGAAGGTAGGAAGGGCAAAGATGCAGTTTGGGAGTGAAACAGACCATGGCTGCCCATAGTGGAGAGGGAGACAGTGGCATGGAGAAGGGTGAAAAACAGACTTTCACACCAGGGAGACCACATGGGGAAGATGAATCCCCATAACATTTTGCTTTGAAAGCAAGAAAAGCCAAATTTCATGAGTTCTTACAATGAGTGGGACTTAAAGCCTGAAATTTTATAAATCAGCAGGCTCCACTCTAGAAGAGCCCCAAGGGCATTAGGAAGTGGAGTCCCCACCCTTAAAGACACAGCATGATGAAAGACCTTGCAGACACAACAAAGAACAAGCAGTTTGAAAAATGCTGGGGAAAAGACAGGAGGGAGAGTGATTCACTCATATCAGAGCATGGCCCTGAGAGTCAGGGATCACAGGGAGGCCCCTCCAGGAACACAGGAATTAGCATGCACCATTTCCCTCCTCCAACCCCCAACATAAACACACAGCCACCTGTGGGAGCTAGCCCAGTGTCAACACTCACTACCTAACTTGCTTGCACCAAGCCCTGCCCCCTGCACTTCAGGGAACCCAGCTTTCCTAGTCACACTTGCCTCAGTCCCAGCACTGTGGACCCCCTTCCCCAGAAGACCAGCGCAACACCCACCAGACCTGGTCTCCCCACCCATGTGATTTGCAGAATGTCAGTTCTGGCATTGGTAGTGGCAACAGGTCTCATTTCCCAAGCAGACCACCTCGTTAAAATGTTCCCCACCTCTTCTGGGGACCAAACGCTGCCCACAACAGGTAAAGAAAGCTTCTTCAGAAAATGGGACTGAAGAAAAAAGAGGCCAGGACTCAACAACAGGGCACACAAAACACACACAGGACACACTCTACGAAGTATCAGACCCTAAAAAACTGGGGTCACTGCACTGCAGGGCACTATAAGACCTCTTCTTCATAACACCATTACCATCAAGAACAAAAGATGTAACTTACTTTCCTAACACACAGAAATAGACACAGAGAGACAAAATGAGGAGACAGAAAAATATGTCCCAAATGAAAGAACAGGACCAAACCACAGCAAAAGTCCTAAGCAAAACAACACAAGTAATATGCTTGATAGAGAATTCAAAGTATTGATCATAAAGATACTCAATGGATTTGAGAAAAAAGTGGAGGACACCTTTAACAAAGAGATCAAAAAGAACCAATCAGAGATGAGGAACACAATAAATGAAATTAAAACTATACTTGATGGAATAAATAGCAGGCCAGATGAAACAAATCAATGGCTAGAAGATAGGTAAATTGAGAACAGTCTTAGGGAACTCAGTGACTCCATTAAGCATAATAACATTCGTATTATAGGGATCCTAGAAGACAGAGTAAAGGGGGCAGAAATTTTATTTGAGAAAATAAGAGCTGAAAACTTGCTTAATCTGGGGGAGAAAAACAGATATCCAGATCCAGGGGGCACAGAGATAGAGATCCCCCCCTCAAAAAATCAACCCAAGAAGGTCCACAACAAGACACATAGTAATTAAAATGACAAAAAGTAGGGATAAAGAAAAAAATTTAAAGCAGCAAGAGAAAAGAAGACAGTTACATACAAGAAAAACTCCATAAGGTTATCAGTGGATTTTTCAGAAGAAACTTTACAGTAGCATGATATATTCAAGGTGCTGAATGGGAAATATCTGCAGCCGAGAAATTCTACCCAACAAGGCTATCATTCAGACTAGGAGAGAGAAAGAGTTTCTCAGACAAGTAAAAACTAAGAGTTCATGACCACTAAACCATCCCTACAAGAAATATTAAAGGGGAACTCTTTGAGTGGAAAGGAAAGACTATAAGTGAGAGTAAGTATTTTTGTAAAATCAGTCAAGGGATTCATAAAATAAAAGGATGTAAAATATGACTCCCTAAAACATAGGGAGGAGAGGAGTAAAGAATGGGTTCAAACTTAAGTGACCGTCAAGTTAATGTTGACAGCTATACGCAGAAGATGTTATATACAAACCCAATGGTAACCACAAGTCAAAACCCAGTAAGAGGTATACAAAAAATAAAGACAAAGGAATCCAAGTATACCACTAAAAAAAGTCAACAAACCAAGAAAAACAGCAAGAGAAGGATCAGAGGTAAATTATAAAAACAACTACAAAATAAATAACAAAATGGCAATAAGTATATATCTATCGATAATTACTTTGGTTTTTTTTAAGTTTATTTATTTATTTTGAAAGAGAGAGAGAGTGGGGGAGAGGCAGAGAGAGAGGGAGAGAGAATCCCAAGCTGACAGTGTGGAAACTTATTCGGGGCTCAGTCCCACAAACCATGAGATCCTGACCTGAGCTGAAGTCAAGAGTCAGATGCTCAACTGACTGAGCCACCCAGGTGCCCCTATCAATAATTACTTTGAATATAAATGTATTTTAATCCCCAAAGCAATCTATAGATTTAATGCAATTCCTACCAAAATACCAACAGCATTTTTCACAGAACTAGAACAAGTAACACGAAAATCTGTATGCAACCACAAAAGACCCCAAATAGCCAAAGCAATCTTGAGAAAGAAGAACAAAGCTGAAGGCATCACAACTCCTGATTTCAAGATATACTACAAAGTTGGAGTAATCAAAACAGTATAGTACTGGCACAAAAAAAAAAAAAAAAAAAGACACATAGCTCATTGGAGCAGAATAGAGAGCCCAGAAACGAGCCCACATTTATACGGTCAATTAATCTATGACAAAGGAGGAAGGAATATACAATGGGGAAAAGACAGTCTCTTTAATAAATGATGCTGGGAAAACTGGACAGCTAGCTACATGCAAAATAATGGAACTGGACCACTTTCTAACACCATACTCAAAAATAAACTCAAAATGACTAAAGACCTAAATGTGAGACCTGAGACCATAAAAATCCTAGGAGAGAACACAGCCAGTAATTTCTCTGACATCGGCCATAGCAACATTTTTCTAGATATGACTCCTAAGGCAAAGAAAACTAAAGCAAAAATAAACTATTGGGAATACATCAAAATAAAAAGCTTTTGCATAGCTAATGAAACCATAAACAAACAAAACAGGCAGTCTACTGAATTGGAGAAGACATTTGAAAATAATATATCTGATAAGGGGTTAATATCCAAAATATATAAAGAACTTATACAGCTAAACACCAAAAAAATCTAATTAAAAAATAAGCATGGCACAAAAACAGACACTCAGATCAACAGAACAAAGAACCCAGAAATGGACCCACAAACATATGGCCAACTAATCTTTGACAAGGCAGGAAAGAATATCCAATGGAATAAAGACAGTCTCTTCAGCAAGTGGTGCTGGGAAAACTGGACAGCGACATGCAGAAGAATGAACCTGGACCACTTTCTTACACCAAAAACAAAAATAAACTCAAAATGGATGAAATACCTCAATGTAAGACAGGAAGCCATCAAAATCCTCGAGGAGAAAGCAGGCAAAAACCTCTTTGATCTTGGCTGCAGCAACTTCTTACTTAACATGTCTCCAGAGGCAAGGGAAACAAAAGCAAAAATGAACTACTGGGACCTCATCAAAACACAGTGAAGGAAATAATCAGCAAAACTAAAAGGCAACCAACAGAATGGGAGAAGATATTTGCAAACAACATATCACATAAAGGGTTAGTATCCAAAATCTATAAAGAACTTATCAAACTCAACACCCAAAAACTAATAATCCAGTGAAAAAATGGGCAAAAGACATGAACAGACACTTCTCCAAAGAAAACATCCAAATGGCCAACCGACACATGAAAAACTGCTCAACATCACTCATCATCAGGGAAATACAAATCAAAACCACAATGAGATGACACCTCACACCTGTCAGAATGGTTAACATTAACAACTCAGGCAACAACAGATGTTGGCAAGGATGCAGAGAAAGAGGATCTCTTTTGCACTGCTGGTGGGAATGCAAACTGGTACAGCCACTCTGGAAAACAGTATTAAGGTTCCTCAAAAAACTAAAAACAGAACTACCCTATGACCAAGCAATTGCACTACTAGGTATTTATCCAAGGGATACAGGTATGTTGTTTCAAGGGGCACATGCACCCCAGTGATTATAGCAGCACTATCAATAATAGCCAAAATATGGAAAGAGCCCAAATGTCCATCGATGAATGAATGGATAAAGAAGATGTGGTAAATATATACAATGGAGTATTACTTGGCAATCAAAAAGAATGAAATCTTGACATTTGCAACTACGTGTATGGAACTAGAGGACTTTAAGACACAGAACAGATGAACACAATGGAAGGGAAGCAAAAATAATATAAAAACAGGGAGGGGGACAAAACATAAGAGACTCTTAAATATGGAGAATAAACAGAGGGTTACTAGAGGGGTTGTGGGAGGGGGGATGGCTAAATGGATAAGGGACATTAAGGAATCTACTCCTGAAATCATTGTTGCACTATATGCTAACTAATTTGAATGTAAATTTAAAAAAAATACAATTTAAATTAAAAAAAAAGGCAGAAGACCTGAATCTACATTTCTCCGAAGAAGACCTACAGATGGCAAACAGACACATGAAAAGATGTTCAACATCACTCATCATTAGGGAAATGAAAATCAAAACCACAATGAGACCTGACACCTGTCAGAATGGCTAGAATAAAAAAGACAAGAAATAACAAATGTCAATAAAGATGTGGAGAAAAAGGAACCCCCATACACTGCTGGTAGGAATGTAAATTGGTACAGCTACTGTGGAAAACAGTATAGAGGTTTCTCAAAACACTAAAAATAGAAATACCAGTGGCACCTGGGAGGGCTCAGTCAGTTGAGCATCTGACTTGGGCTCAGGTCATGGATCTCACATTTCATGAGTTTGAGCCCTGTATTGGACTTGCTGCTGTCAGCACAGAGCCCTCTTTGTATCCTCTGCCCCCTTCTCTCTCTGCTCCTCCCCTACTGGAGTGCTCTCTCTCTCTCTCAAAATTGGATAAACATTTAAAAAAACATAGAAATACGAAATGATTCAGTAATACCATTACTATTTATCCAAAGAAAATGAGAACACAAGTGTGAAAAGATATATGCATCCTTATGTTTGTTGCAACATTATTTACAATAGCCAAGATATGAAAGCAACCCAAGTGTCCATAAACAGATGAATGGATAAGGAAGATGTGATATATATACATATATCCACATACAATGGAATATTACATGGTCATAAAAAAGGAGATCTTGCCATTTGCAACAACATGGATGGACCTAAAAGGTATTATGCTAAGTGAAATAAGTCAGACAGAGAAAGACAAATACCTTATGAGTTCACTTAATATGTGGAATCTAAAAAACCAAACCAAAGCAGAAACAGACCCATAAGTCCAGAGAACAATCTGAACAAACTGATGGCTGCCAGAGGAGAGGGGTATAGGGGATGGGGGAAATGGATGAGGGGAGTGGGAGATACAGGCTTCCAGTTATGGAGTAAGTAAGACATGGGAATAAAAGGCACAGCATGGGGAATACAGTCAATAGTACTGTAATAGTGTTGTGTGGTGACAGACGGTAGCTACAGTCACATAGCATATAGACCTGCTCAATCACTATGTTGTAAACTGAAAACTCACGTAACATTGTGTGTCACCTCTACTTCAATTAAAAAAAGAGAAAGAAACTGAAGTTCAGAGAAGTGAGTAAGAGTCTGAAGACAGGCAGCTTTCAGTTTTAGATTCCAAAGCAGAGTGATTTTGTAGCAAAGTTCTTTATGAATACCCATAAATGGAATATTGGGTGGTGGTAGTATGAGATTAATGTTTGTCTTTGCATTTCCTGAGAATCCATAATCTTATTTCATTATCTTTTGTTGATCCCTTTTCAAAGTATTTGGGGCCCTTCATGATGCTGAGTCATTCTGAATAAGCCTGGCAGGAATTGTCAAAAAATAACAACCTATGACAGGAATATCACATGCCTTCATTACAGATATAGCAAATAGTTCAAGGCAAAGGAAGGTTACTTCAAATTGACACAAAGGTAGTTCTGGAAGGAAAAATCCATCCTGGTTGGTTGTTCATAGTCTATAAATTCAAAATATCATGACTCATAAAAATTTCATGATAGCAAAGTAGCAATATAGAAATTAAAACAGGAGATTTTATTTTAAAACTTCTGGAAATATCTTAAAATACAGAAAGTTAAATGAAAATAGAATTTATATGATAAATTATCCATTCTATACTTAGATGTTTTTTTGTTTGTTTTCTAGTCTTTGCTCTTCTGGGTATCATTCAGTTTCTTTATTTAGATAAACATTATTTGTCAGTTTATGTTTTATCATAAATATTCACCTTTAACAGTATCAAAATTCAAGAGTGGTATTTGGCCATAGTTCTTGCTTTTCCAACCTTTATGTCAAAAACTCTAGGCCTGTTACACTAGACAAGAAGTGGTTTAACAGCTGGGGTGGTGGGCACAGTGGGTCAGTAGCTGTTGCTGTAACGCACACCTTAACAAGCAGACCAAACAACTCAGTCATAGTGTTCACAAACCTATCCACAGACTGAAATGAAATCATATACTTAGTATTTATTTAAAAGTTATTTAAGGAGTAAATTGATAAATGGTAAAGTATAATCTCCAGATTAGCGTTAATAGATTTCAGTCCACCATAAAATCTAGCATCATTCTCTGTGGATTGGAACACAAAATTTTTCAATGACTCAAGTACCTGACTTACCCATATTTCTGGGAGCACTATTATTCCAATTTAACTTTTGTCTAGGTACCAACCATCTTTTCAAAGAAAATTCTTATGTATCTTCTTTCAAAATAAATAAAACAGGAGAAAAATTATTTATCGCTGAGCTGCTTTACTCTCTGACAATTCTATCAGTTCCAACACTCATTTTCTTAAAATGATGTTCGTTATCTTCTCAATAAAAGGAGGATTTCTAAAAACTATCTGTAGAAAAAGTTATATTAAACAAGCTTTAACTATAAGACATTGTTTTATTTTTATTTTTTTTAATTTTTTTTAATGTTTATTTATTTTTGAGAGAAAGAGAGATAGAGGAGAGGGGCAGAGAAGGGGGGTGGTGGGGACACAAAATCTGAAGCAGGCTCCAGGCTCTGAGCTGTCAGCACAGCCAATGCAGGGCCCAAACTCAAGAACCCTGAGATCACAACTTAACCGACTGAGCCACCCAGGCACCCCAAGAAGACATTGTTTTAAATAAACATTTTTCTAACTAGGAATATATTAAAAGAAGTTTACTTTGGGCATGACCTGATAGACCATAAGAACCTATAAGTATATTCTATATGAGTTTTTTTTTTTTCATTTTTTAATGCTTATTTAATTTTGAGAGAAAGTGCAAGCAGGGGAGGGGCAGAGAGAGAGAGAGACAGAATCTGAAGCAGGCTCCAGTCTCTGGACTGTCAGCATAGAGCCCCATGCGGGCCTTGAACCCACAAACCATGAGATCATGACCTGAGCCAAAGTCAGATGCTTAACTGACTGAGCCAACCAGACACCCTTTCTTTATTTTTTAAAAAATTTTTAGAGTTATTTATTATTATGTCTTACTATTATAATGCATACAGTAAGTTGCCAGTGTATATGTGTGTATGTGTGTGTGTACATATATATATACATATAACAACAGTAATAGTGATAAATTGACATGAGAATGTCTTGTAAATATTTTATTATTTTATCAAAAACTCTCTAGGAAATGTAACCACATTTTACAAAAATGAAAATGCCTCCCTAGGTCCCCTTCCATACAAACAAATAACTCTCTCTCCCACACCAGAGCAGAAGACAAAAGGGGCTGAAAGTAAAATATGTCAGCAGGAACGTTTACTTCGAATACAAAGGAAGAAGAAAAAAAATTGAAAAAATTCTCCTAGAAGAAAAGAGGAGACAATGAAGAAGAAAATAAGAGAGAAATATAAAAAATTAAGGAAATTACTCCAGAGGAGCAACATTCAAGTAACACAAAATCCAGAAAGAAAGATTTGAGAAAATAGAGGGGAAGATATTTTTTAAAAACTAATAAAAGGAGATTTCCCAGAACTAACTGAAATGAGTCACTAGAATTCAAAGGGCTACTGAGGGGCCACCACGAGTGATAAAAGAACCACATCATGGCACTGTGAAATTCCAGAAAACTTGGGGTGAAAAGCTTTTAGAGAGGGGAACAAAAAGTGACTGAAAAGGAACCAAAATGAGAACATCAATGGATTTCTTACCTGCAACTATGGACGTTAGAAGAAGATGAAACAGTGCTTCCAAAGTTCTGAATAAAATGATTTCCAACCCGGCATCCTGTGACCAGCCAAACTATTATTTTAAGTGAAATTAAAATAATAAAATTTTCAGAGGTGAGATCTTAAAAAAAAAAAAAGTACCTCCCATGTATCCTTTTCTGATACTAAATCAAAAAAGAGGAAAATATAGGATGCAATCAATGGATAATGAAGGGAAATGTGAAGTCCACAGCTAAGTAGTGGCCCCGAGGGTTATTAATCCTGATTACACCAGGAAATCAAAGAGCTCCAAAAGGAATGTCTCAATAAAAGAAGATGAAGGGTGCCTGGCTCGCTCAGTTGGTAGAGCAGGTGACTCTTGATCTCAGGGTCATGAGTTCAAGCCCCATGTTGGGCATAGAGCCTACCTTAATAAAAAAAAAAAAAAAAAGAGAGAGAGAGAGAGAGAGAGAGGAGATTATCTGATGTATGTAAACATAGTAAAAGGATATTTGTATCAAAGAGCTTAGGGATAAATTAGTAACGTATACATAGAAAACTAACAAAAAGAAAACCTTTTCAATCATCAACTCTACTAAGAAGCAGTTATTCCATAAAGGAAATTTTATTTGTGATGTCTTCCTAAATATAATATTGCAAATACCAAAAATTATGATTAACTCTATTGAGAAGATACAAAACTGTATGTACCATGATAAGGGGGGGTGGCGTAAGCGGTAGTAAAAGCACTTAACTGTCATGTTCCATAAAGGAAATCGATAAATGCTAATATGAAGAAAAATTAGAAATAGAAGCATTAAAATATGTTTAGAAATACAAAGATATATAGAAGGAGAAACAGTTAAAAGGTTGGATTGTAACGTTCTATGGGGATAGGAACGGGAGGTATGGAAAGGTTTGCAAAGGAACTACTGTTATAAGCCTAGGAACATATGACTTTCCAAACTATATTTAGGTATCACTTTGACAAAACTTAAGTTAAAAATGAAACAAAACAACAACAGCATTAAATCCATTTCTTCTTCTTCTATTTCTAATCTCTTTCTTTCCCCTCAATGCATAAACATCTTTTCAAAGAAAATCTTTATATAACTTCTTATAGATACAGTCCAATTTCTTTTTTTTCCATCACAGCCAATATTACTGCAAATTATTCCCAAATCAGGTCCTCACCATCACTCCTAAATCTTCTGCAATGGGTTGAGCTGAACCATATGAAATGGTTGCTTTGGCCATTTTTTACCTATATAAAGAGCCTTTCAAATGGTTGAACCTAATGGTTTACTGTCATCGCCACCACCAAATTCTGAGTCCCTCGCCTGAATATGTCTTGCTGTGTCATTTATGCCCTCTCTCCTGCCTTAATTCATTCTTTGTTTCTTTCCGAAGTAAGGCTTCAGCCCCCTCACTCTTGCTTCCCACCAGTCTATGTTGGCACTGCTGTCAGAACAGCCTTTCCAAAACACTCATTGTATCATGTAACTCCCCTGCTTAAAATTCCTCAGTGCCCTCTCAATGCCATCAGAATCAAACCTCAACTCTTTCCCATGATCACAAGCTGACCTCTGCCCGCCTTCCTAGCTTACATCCCTCCAGTCTCTACATCCACCCTTGCTTGACACCCAACTTAATGCAGAATTTACCACAACTCGATACTTCAGTCATACTAAACAACTCACATGCAGAAATGTTCTTTTGATTTTTGTATATTTAAATATATCTGATTATACATCACTAATATTTGGTACTTCTAAGGCACTAGATAAATATACATGAAAGAAAAATTCAGTGTTTTCTTAAATGACCCCAAAATTAATCACAGATGAAAAATATGCAAAGGTTCAATTTTTTCTAAGGGCCAAGTGAGTACTGAACAGGCTGATGATGACCAGGGGGAGGTGGGGTGGGGCTGGGTGAAACAGGTGAACGGGATCAAGAACACACGTAATCAAGACCAGCACTAAGTAGGGTCCAGAATTAATGAATCGCTATATTGTACACCTGAAACTAACGTAACACGTTAACTATGCTGGAATTAAAATAAAAATCTTAATAAGAAAAGACTGATGATGTTTTCTTAAATATCCAAATGCATAGTGACAGGGAACTAAGAACAACTTATAAACTGTATTAAATTGGGAAGACGGAGAAGAATGAAAGAAAGAAAAAAAGAGAGGGAAAGGAGAGGAGAGGAGTCTAGAAAAATAAGCGTCACTCCACTTTTACAATGTAACAACTATGTGAAGAAAATCTGTAAACATTACAATTAATCTATATGCAGAAAATTGTTCATTTTCCAAAAAGTGACAAAAGGAAGACTAATGGTTATCCTTAAAGAATATACGTACTAAGTATTAGTACTTCTATGTGTTTTCTGGTAAAAGAACAGCTCATTAAGTTTTAAAAGCTGCCCAACCAGTTCTCAAACTAGCACCCCATCCAACAAAAGTTTAATTAGGTTGGGAGTTTTGTTTAAATTGACAGCTGTGGTTCAAAAAGCCCCCAAGGTCAGGGTATAGTTTGCATCTTAAATAATCTAATTGCCCAAAGGTATTCTGTGGTTCTGTGGTGGTTATTTTTTGTTCTGATTCCTAACGAATCTAGGTAATAGCTCTGTGCTAGGAATATGGTTCGTTCAAATGCAAAATATTCTTACATTATCTCTGAATCAATAAAAAAGAAAAGAAAAAAAAGCAGTTATTCCTCACCTGTTCACCTTGCAGACATCCTGCAACTTTACGGATCTAGGATCTAGCCGAGCCCATAGGAAGCAGGATGTAAGCAAAAAAGGCCTTAGAGCAGGCAAAGGAGATGTCAGCAAAGGCCCACACAGAGGAAGCTCACACACTTTCCCATAGGAAAGCTTTTAAGTCCCTCCCTCAGAGGCTATTTACTCTCACTTTACAAACAATATTACCAAGCTTATTTATCTAGTTTCGAAGCCTAGGGCAGAATAGAAATAAGATATTAGGAAGAAAGCTGTGGGAGAGGGGCTCCTTACAACACACTGAAATACTGACTGCAAAACAGAGACAGCCGTCAGCGTAATGGGAAGGAGGAAACAAAAATTATAAAAAGAAAACAAAGAACTCGAAGCACAGCTGAATATAGGGTGTGGGGGCAAACACTTCACTCACCCAGTAAGACCTTGGGCATCACTGTATTATAGCACAGTGTAAGGAACCAACATCCAAAATGGTATCCCTTGTCCTCAAGAAAGGGATCGGTCAACTTAGCACCTGAGCTGGGTAATTGGAAGGCAAGCAGAACAAGTCACACCTGCTTTTACAAAAGGACAAAGCAGGGGCGCCTGGGTGGTGCAGTCGGTTAAGCGTCCGACTTCAGCCAGGTCACGATCTCGAGGTCCGTGAGTTCGAGCCCCGCGTCAGGCTCTGGGCTGATGGCTCGGAGCCTGGAGCCTGTTTCCGATTCTGTGTCTCCCTCTCTCTCTGCCCCTCCCCCGTTCATGCTCTGTCTCTCTCTGTCCCAAAAATAAATAAAAAAAAAAAAAAAAAAAAAAAAAAAAACGTTGACAAAAGGACAAAGCATAAGACTCTTAAAAACTGAGAACTGAGGATTGATGGGGGGTGGGAGGGAGGGGAGGGTGGGGGATGGGTATTGGGGAGGGCACCTTTTGGGATGAGCACTGGGTGTTGTATGGAAACCAATTTGACAATAAATTTCATATATTGAAAAAAACAAAAAAAAAAAAACCAAAAGGACACAGTATAAAAGAATTTAGAGGGGCACCTGGGTGGCTCAGTAGGGTAAGCATCCATCTTTGGCTCAGGTCATGATCCCAGGGTTCAGTTCAGTTTGGTTCCTGGGTTCAAGCCCCACGTCAGGCTCAGATTCTGTGTCTCCCTCTCTCTCTGCCCCTCCCCTATCTGCGCTGTCTCTGTCTCTCAAAATAAACAAAACATCAAAAAAAATTAAAAGAATTTAGAAAATGTTTCTACTGAAAGAGTAAAAATTAAAAAGAGCATATCTGTCCTTAAGGGATTGAACACATAATTATTAAGAAAATGATTCATTTTCTAAGGAACTCTCATGATGGCAGTTATAATGTATTTAAAAACCTAGGTGAAATAACTATTGAGTATTTACCCAATGAAAACAAAAACAGTAATTTGAAAAGATGCATGTACCCCTATGTTTATTGCAGCATTATTTACAATAAGTCAAGATATGGAAGTAACCTAAGTGTCTATCAATGGACAAATGGATAAGGAAGATGTGGGGTGTGTGTGTGTGTGTGTGTGTGTGTGTGTGTGTGTGTACGTGTGTGTATATGATGGAATATGACACAGCAATAAAAAAAAAGATGAAATCTTGCCACTTGAGACAACATGATGGACCTAGAGAGTATTACGTTAAGTGAAATAAGTCAGACTGAGAAAGACAAATACCACATGATTTCACTCAAAAGTGGAATCAAAACAAAACAAAATGATGAATAAACAAACACAAAGCAGAATCTGACCTATAAATATAGAAAAAAAAAAACCTGATAGGTGCCAGAGGGGAGGAGGGGAGGGTGATGGGCAAAATGGGTAAAGAGGAATGGGAGATACAGGTTTCCAGTTACAGAATGAGTAAATTGTGAAATAAAAGGCACATTGACTATATACAGAATACAGTCAATGGTATTGTAATAAGCATTGTATGATGACACATGATAGCTATACTTGTGGTAAACATAGCATAATACATAAAATCATCAAATCGCTATGTCGTATACCTAAAATTAATGTAACATTCTGTGTCAACTATACCCAAATAAAAATAAATCTAGGTGAAATATATATTGGGCTATAGAACCTAAACTCCGTATTTGTTTCAAATAACAAGTATATAATACCAAAGAACACAAGAGTAGTAGTTAGAGTATCTGGAGTTTGGTCTCTCTGCTCCACCACTAACTGTACGTGACCTTGGCAAATCAGTTACTTTTCTGACACTATCTCCTCATCTGTCAAATGAAGGCTCTGGAGAGATAGTTTTGAAGTATCCACTGATGTTTCCCTTCAACCTACACCCCTAATATTCTCCCTTTGCTCAGTTTGGGCATTCTGAGCCCATGGCCTCAGGTAAAAAGTGCCATCCCAGAACATAAAATGATAAAACAAGAGTCTTTCTCTGGCTTTCAGGTTTCAAAAAGCCTAAGAATCTTTTGCAGCAAAAGAACACAGGACCATGACAGTTGATCTGGTAGAAAATAAGATGAGTTTATTTGAGTAATATACCCTCACTATGCAGCTAGAAATGAATTGAATCCCTGGGCCAGAGAAAGCTGGTGGGGAGGTGATGAAAACGTGGAGGCAGCTAGGTCCCTGTGATAGGATCTCATCCCCAGCTCCCCAGGGCTGAGCCCAAAGGAAACAACAGTGGAAAGTGTTAGTGGAAATGGAGAGAAAAAAAAAATATGGGACCATTTCCCATGAAGAATCCAAGATGCAGCAAGATCCCAGAGAAGAAACGGCCATGTGGGAGTGTTGAAGCAGATGGGGGATTATATAACCTTGCACAGTTTACCAGGCCCAAGCAAGTCTTGAGAACAGCAAAATGACTTCCGTATGCCCAAAAGTGGCAAACGCAGATGGGACAGCGGGGGGAACTGAAGGAGCCTTAGAGATGGGAACAGGAGGCAATTCAGCAGGGACCTGTGTTGACTGACAATGGAGGGGAGACCTGTTGAGCAAGTGGCATCGGTTGCCTGTCACCAGGAGTAGAAGTCCAAACACTTTCAACCATGCCTCCTGGTATTACAGACGCCAAGGAAAACAACACAGTCAAGCTCTGGATGGAGCAGTGTTACATAAAGAAGTCACAGAGCAAGATCAGCTTCAGCCGTGGCCATCCATCCATCCCGGCCAACAGGTCCCTCCTGACAGCCAGTGCAGGACCTTTGGCTTTCACACTCGCCTCCTGAGAAGCAGAACTAAGGGCCTCATCCCCTCACTAGAGGAGACAAATACAATACTGGGACTGGCCAGGTGCCATGTGACACACATACTGAGCAAAATAAAGAAGCACACATTGAGTCTGAAATAGGAAAACTGATTTCCACACAAGGCTACCAACGCAGCACAAGCTGTGAGGACTCTAACTCTTGGCAAAGAAGTGTTCTAAGGCCCATTCTTATGGGCTAAGTAGGGGTCAAAAGACTGCACGCACAAGACTTCATTTCCCAATAAGACCTAAATGGACCTCCAGACAGAAGTATGGATGTTTCAGCAGTGGTCAGCATGGCACGTGACCTTTGGGAACCCTGTAACTATCCCAGGAGTGGAGATGGGAATCCCCAAATCGCCTAAGACCAAATTTCTGTGGTCCTGATGGAATGGGAACTCCAAATAAAGACTAAATTGAGTTCTAGAGAAATAAACATATTTCTTCCACATCTGTGTTTGGAGACTGAGATTCAAAGCCACGACACACTGAGACTCCACAGCTATGAAATCAAAAGATTAAGCTACAGAATAAGCCGAAATAATCTGTGAATAACTTCATGCCAATAAATGTGGGAAAACTTGGATAAAGAGAATTATTGTCTAGAAACATGTGTCGCAAAATTGACCTAGGAGTGGAAAGGGGATTGAAAGTCTGAATAAATTAATAATCCTTAAAGAAACTGAGATAATTGTTTAAAAATCTCTCTTCATCCAAGATACCAGCCCAACAACATAACAGATGAAAATTACCAAACTTTCAAAGAACAAATACGAGTTTCTAGAAACTGTTTTTAGGGAACAGAAAAAGAAAGCATCCAATTTAAGTGGTTATTATAACCCTGATAGCAAAAATGGACACGCACATTACAAGAAAAAAAAAAGTATACACCAATCTCACATACAAACACAAATGCAAAAACCCTAATAGAAATCCTCAATGTATAAAAACATACTGTAACATAACCAAAAACATTTCTCCCAGATTGAAGGGATAGTTCAGATGAATCCACATTATGACAACAGATTTAAGAAGCAGAAGATGTACTGAATGAAATTCAACACATTCATGATTTTAAAATTCTTAGCAAGCTGAAAAAGAAAGTGAATCTAATAAGGAAATCTATCAAAAAGCTAAGGTAAACATCCTACTTAGTGGTGAAATTAAGAACCAAGCCTTTCTTTTAGAGTCAGGAATAAAATAGGGATGCTCACTACCACCATTTTCATCCAACACAAATTTTATTAAGTAAGAAATTCTATAGGCAAACTATTGGAACAGATAGGAGGGTTCAGAGAGATTATGGGATAGTCAACACATTAAAACCAATAGGGTAATAAGCAATTAAAAATGTAAGTAGGAAAAATATCTTATTCACAAAAGCAATAAAATCTATAACACAGGTATATGTGTGTGTAGTTAAATATTATAACACTATGATGAAACCTTACAAGTTCTCATCTTACTTGACTTAGCAGGATTTGACACAGTTACCATATTCTTTTTTTTTAAACATTTATTTATTATTGAGAGACAGAGACAGAGTATGAGCATGGGAGGGACAGAGAGATGAGGAGACACAGAATCCAAAGCAGACTCTAGGCTCCGAGCTGTCAGCACAGAGCCCGATGCAGGGCTCAAACTCATAAACCTTGAGATCATGACCTGAGCCAAAGCTGGACGCTTAATCAACTGAGCCACCCAGAGGACCCCAGTTACCATATTCTTCTAGAAACATTTTCTTCACTTGGTTTCTGAGTCCTCATATACCTTCTCCTAGTTTTACATCTACACCTGGCTGTCCTTCCCAGTTTCTTTTGTTCATTATACCTCTTCTCTCTGCCTCTAAACAATGGTATGTCCCCAAGCTCTTGGTCCTTAAGAGATTTATTCTCCTTTCCAGCTATACTTTTCCCCTTGTCATCTCTTTCAGCTTAATTAATTTTAAATACCATTTGGTCACTGATGATTTCCAATATTTCTAGCCCTAACCTCCCCACTGAACCCTAGATTTAAAACTAAATGCCTATTCAATATCTCCACTTGAAAGTGTATCAGGCATCTCAAACTTAATATGTCCAAAATGAACCCCACAACCTGGCTTACCTATGGTCTTCACTACCTCAGAAAAACCTATATTCTACATTAGCTACACCCATTAAAAAACCATGGAGTTATTCTTGATTTCCTTCCCTCTCTCTCTCTCTCTCTCTCTCTCTCTCTCTGTCCCTCTACACAAACACACACACACACACACACACACACACACACACACACACACACACACATTCAACCCATAAGCAACCTTCAAATTGTATGCTGAATCAGACTATTTCTCATCTCCTTATCACTATAGTTGGCCCAAGCCACGACCATCTCTCACCTGGATTATCGTAATAGGTGCCTAACTGGTCTTCCTTCTTTCCCCTATAATCAATTGTCCACACAGAAGGTAGATGATAATTTTAAAACAAGGTCAGATCATGTCACGCCTCTGCTCAAAACCCTCCAAAGTCCTCCCACATCACTAGGAGAGAAATCCAAAGTTTTTATCATGGCTTACAAAATGACACATCAGTAATAGTACTCCTCCCTAGGGAACATTTAGAAATTGCCTGGGGTGGGGGAAGGCCAGCATTTTGGGTTGTTATAATGGGAATGTGCTACAGGCATTTAGTCAACAAGGAAGGACAAGGCGTTGATTAGGCATCCAGCAGTTCCCAGGGCAGTCCCACAAAACAAAGAAATAACCCACATCAGCTTGAATGTCAAATGTCCTAAAAGGCTTTTATATCAGTAAAAAAACATTTTTACAAATGTCCGAGACCAGAATCTAACTCCATTTTACATTTAAACACAAAATATTCCCCCTCATTTATTTTCTAGGAAGGCAACTACCATGTAAACAGAGGGAAAACCACACTTTGTTTTCCTGGGAAATCCTTACTATTTTAGAATATCAGGTCAACTGTGCTATCAGCTTTTTCACCAAAAGCTGAAACACACCTGTTTCATTCTGCATTGGTAGCAGTTGCACGCAGACATGAACAGAGGATAAAAGAAATTCATTCCATTAGCTTAGAACCAAACATAATGAAGCAGACACATGTGAAACACAGGAATAATGACTATTTAATTAATAGAGGAAAAGTTTTAAATACATTATGGCTAATCTATATAATTTTTAAATCTTTTAACAAAATAATGATAAATTTGTCATTAAAATTACATATGAAAGTTAGTTTTATTTTGCTCTCAAAGTGTTTACAGAGGCCTATTTCTCCACACCTTCTTAGATTACTCTTTTTTTCAGTAGTCTCATCATCTATCAAAAAAGATGGCTTCCAAGGTCTTTTTAAGTTCCAGAGACTGAATGTATCCTGACGTATGTTGAGATTCCAAGTTGGAAGATATGTGGGAGGGTTTTTTTGATACTTTTTCATTTTGTTCCATGTTGAAACAGGAATTTATTTGGACACTACACCTCTAGAGAGGCCTAGCTCACTTTCTCCGTTTCAAAAGTCCTTAATTGGTCTTCATTGGTCTTAGCACACATCACCATTTCACTTGTTATTTCCTATTTCTTTTTATCATGTACACAAAAGTCTAATCCGTTCTTATTTATCCTGAGATGTATTCTAGTGCTACCTGCACTGTGTTTTCATTTTGTGGCCCCTGTTTTCATTTTCTCATCCCTGTTTTATTTATTTTTGAGAGACCGAGAGAGACAGCGCGAGCAGGGAAGGGGCAGAGAGAGAGAGAGAGAGAGAGAGAGAGAGAGAGACACAGAATCAGAAGCAGGTTCCAGGCTCTGAGCTGTCAGCACAGAGCCTGATGCAGGGCTCAAATCCCTGAACCACGAGATCATGACCTAAGCCAAAGTCGAACACTTAACCAACTGAGCCACCCAGGCGCCGCATTTTCTGGTCCTTCTTTTTTTTTTTTTAATTTTTTTTCTTTTACATTTAGTTATTTTTGAGAGACAGAGAGAGACAGAGTGTGAGCAGGGGAGGGACAGAGAGAGAGGGAGACACAGAATCAGAAGTAGGCTTCAGGCTCCGAGCTGTCAGCACAGAGCCTGATGCGGGGCTTGAACCCACGAACCGTGAGCTCATGTCCTGAGCCGAAGTCGGACACTTAAGCGACTGAGCCACCCAGGAGCCCCTCTGGTCCTTCTTATACATTATAGCTGCATATATACCTACCAAGAACACATAGCAACTTCATCGTATATTCCAGTGAATTATGATTCAATTATAAATTACTCTCATTTATCCTTTATGTTACAAATAGGGCATTATGTTAATTTTTGACATTATGTGGGGTGGGAGATGATAATTATCTATGAATTTTATTTCAAGGTAGTAAAATGGGCAAAATATATGCAAAGTATATATAATAAGAATGGAGCACTGGGTCCGATAGTATTGAAAACCACTGTCCTAACTGACCGTGCTCTGGGCTCTCTCTCTGACTTTCTCTCCTACCAAACCTCCATTCAAAGCCCCACCACTTTGCTGTTCCTCAAACTCCATAAAAACATTCCTGCCTTGGAGATTTGCAATGTTTCTTCCCTCTGCTAGGAATGATCTTTCCCCTTACATGAACTGCATGGCTTGCTCCATTCTTTCAGACCTCTGCTGAAATGTCACATTCTCCCACCATCCTTTCCTGACCATCTGATTTAAATGTCTCTCCACATTTGGGCACCTACGTGGCTCAGCTGGTTGAGCATCTGACTTTGGCTCTGGTCATGACATCAGGGTTTGCATGTTCAAGCCCCATATTGGGCTCTGTTGTCAATATGGAGCCTCCTTTGGATCCTCTGTCCCCCTCTCTCTCTGCTCCTCCCTCTCTTTCTCAAAAATAAACTTTAAAAAAATAAATATCTCTCCACACTATCAATGTCTATTCTATCCAGCATTTTTCTTTTTTATGTCATGTATTGCCACCTGAGATATTACTGATTTGTTTACTCTCTGCTTCCTTTCTCTAGCACGTAAACTCTAAGAAAGCGGGAACTTCATTTGTTCATTGCTATTTCAGTGTCTTGTATAGGCACCCCAAAAAACTGAGCAGATAGACAAATGACTTAACGGCCATACAGTGTGCTGATGTGAGCCTGGATCCAACAGGTAGGTTCCAGGACCCTCATTCCCACTTGAGACACTGCTGCCATGCTATTAAATGCTTAGGATATTTAACGTTCGTTGAATACTGCATTTGAAGAAAAATTTCCACAACTGAAAAGTATTGGAAAGCCACTGGCCTTTCAAATTCGCAAAGGTTCAGAAACACAATAATGTACAATGTTGGTGAGGCTGTAGGGAAACAGATCAGTGTTCACTACTGGTAGGAATACAGGTGGTTCAACTTCACTGAAAGGCAATGTGAAAGTATATATCAAAAACCTTTAAAAATGCAGTATTTTTTAAAATGTTTACTTATTTTGATAGGGAGACAGAGCACAAGCGGGAGAGGGGCAGAGAGAGAGGGAGACATATAATACCCAGCAGGCTCCACACTGTCAGCACTGAACCCTACATGGGCTTGAACCCACAAATCACGAGATCTTGACCTCAGCTGAGATCAAGAGTCAGACACTTAACCGACTGAGACACCCAGACACCCCTAAAAATCCAGTATATTTAACAAGTATTGTTTTATTTAAGAATATTTTCCTTTCACAGTATAGTAAGGTAAGTATTATAAACTCTAACCACAGGGATGAGAAAAGTCAGATGCCAATAATTTAAGAAACAAATAAATTATAAATCAAGAATCCCTATTGAGGTCATCAAACTGCAATCCCAAGACTTTCTCCACCATTTTTCATGATCAGTTAGTTCCCTTGATATGTTACCTAACTGCTTAAAGCTAAAAATTAGGTCACATATAAAACCTTTCAATTCTTAGTGCTAGTACAATGTTAAACACTGCAGGTACTCATGCTCTCTCTCTGTTTAAAACTTTGCTAGAAAGGTAAAGTCTCCATAGAAGGCACATCATATATAGAGACTATGACAAAAACTGCCCTAGTGTGTCTTCTACCCTCTTCCATTGTAATAGTACATGAACCCAGTATAGTGACTTCATTTTTCATCCTTTTTTGTAGCTAGATGTGGTCATGTGGCTAAGCTCTGGCTATTGAAATATAAGCAGAAGTGGTGGGAAAATTCAGGCAAATGCTTTCTTATTTACACCTTCCTACTGGATGGAATGCAGATGTGATGGCTGAACCAGCCATATTGGACCTTGAGATGACCTTGGGAATGAGGATCACAGTCAGTGAAGCAGTAAGATGGTAGGTAGAATCCCTGAGTCTGCAGGGGCGCCTGGGTGGCTCAGTCAGTTGAGCGGCCAGCTACGGTTCAGGTCATGATCTCGCGGTCCGTGAGTTCAAGCCCCGCGTCAGGCTCTGTGCTGACAGCTCAGAGCCTGGAGCCTGTTTCGGTTTCTGTGTCTCCCTCTCTCTGACCCTCCCCCATTCATGCTCTGTCTCTCTCTGTCTCAAAAATAAATAAACGTTAAAAATAAAAAAAAAACGTTAAAAAAAATTAAAAAAAAAAAAAGAATCCCTGACTCTGCAGAACACCATATCAGTCCTCTATTACCTTTTACGTGACATTTTACAAGAGAGAAATAAACTTCTACCTTATCTAAGTCACTCTTATTTTAGGTTTTCTGATTATCTGCACCCATTAGCTGCCCAGAACAAGTTCTATTAGGACTGCCACTTACTCCCATTTCCTTGTTACTTGATATTTGGCTAAACTGATTTGGCATTGTACTGGTGACAGCCTATATGAATTATGCATTCCATTTAGCATTTTCAAAGATTCCATTGTAAATGGATATTTAATAAGCCTTTTCGCTTAACCCTAAAGAGCAACAGAATAGAGTTATGCATATAAAGCCATAATTCCACGAACTGTTTAATAATCACTTTTCAAAGTAATAATTGATTGTCAAAGACTGTACATCCAGGCAGGTCTCAACAGCATAATGAAGTCAGAACAATGAAAAGTGTCTCAGCTGTCTCAATCTTTCATTTCTTCGGAACCTTATTTCAAATGATTAAGAGATGAAGAGCTTGAGACTGGAGATGTTCTTGAGGGGAAATTTGGCTGAAATGACGAGGTCTAGCTTTATTATAATCTTCTATTGTGTGTCTAATAAATTTGCAGTAAGCCAAGCAAAGAATGGGAATTTTATTTACTGCATTATCTGTGAGATCTACAGAGAAGATGACTTACCAGTTTAAAAGGTGTAGAAGGGGTGGAGGGTGCAGGGGATTTTACTTATTATGAAGACTGGTCAAATTTGATAACCAGTATGCCAATTAATAGTTAGCCACATGATCATGACAATCCTGCATCCTTTCTTAGATAATATCCAAAGTATTATCTTTTGGGAATTCCTGGTAAGGCCACTGACACACTTCATTCTCTCAAGTCGAGACTTCTCAACGAGACCCCAAACCACCACAGATAATAAAATTTCAAGTATGTAAAAGGTTTCCCCCAAAAATGGGGACTCAACCTAACTGGACTAAAAAGAGAAAGTGTTGTGGGTATTCTTTCACTTTGAGAATAGCTAAATGATTTAAAAATAAAATAAATAACCTAAAATAAAGCTAATAAGATGAAGAAGAAGTGGGTCAGTCTGTTACTCTGCCTTTAGTTGACATGAGAGATGACAGATAATGGAGATTTTATCATTTGTTCATATTAACACCAACTTAAGTTGGCAGAATCAGTGGTACTTGGCTGACTGTAACTGACTAGTGACTATATAATCAACTACTAGTGTCATCAATACCTGTAATTCATCCCACCTCCATCTTTTAATGTTATGACTCAGTGTGGATCTTAGGCACCCAACCTGAGTCCCATCTCACACCCGCCATCTCTACCATCACCACAGGGCTCTATGAGCAGCAAATCGTTGCTTCTTGGTCTAAAACTGCTGAGCTCAGAGGTCACCAGGATGGCCATCCCTGAATGGGAAAGTGATGGTCTTCCCACTAATGCAGTCATCACAGAAATCTGAGATGGGAAAAGTCACGGTGAAAAAAGATTCTGGATACCTGGGGTCTAAGTATTAAGATAGTGAAGGAAAAAAGGTAAGAGACGATGGGGGGAAAGAAAGAAAGTGCTATCAACATGATGTAATAAGAATGAAGACAATTCTAGTCTGGCTGTCAGAAGAGCTGAAGGGATCCAGTCTCCACTATGCTAATTAGATGCGTGGCCTTGCAACAGTCACTTTCTCTCATTGGGTCTCAGTTTTGTTATGTAAAATACATAGTTAATTAGGTCATCTTCCAGCTCCAGGCACTATTCCAGTGAAAACTGAGAGTAAGGAAAAACTATGGAAAAATTTATCACCAAGACTCTAACAGTTCCTTTCCATATAATAAAAACACAAAGTAAAATATGTAAAAAAAAATTTATTAAATGAGACTATATTTAGTAATTTAGATGTTATATATATATTTTAGTTTCAATACAATAGACTAAAAATTTAACCTTTCTGTACTGTGCTTATAAAAACTCATAGAGATAAGAAATATGACAGATTTTGTCAAGTCATTCTTTTCCGCTATGGTGAGACCCGGATTCAGTGCATTTTGCAGTGGACTAGGGAAACCAGGTACCTGTAAAATAATATGCCCCCAAAATGAAATACATATTCAGTACAACTAGATAATGTGCCGCACAGTCTATTAGGCTGCCTGGATTTGGGATGAGAGATGTTCAGACATGATTGTGGTTTGCTGGTTCTTGAGATTTTGATTTTACTGTCAAAACTGTTTATCTACCCATCCTTAAAATTCAATGTTTACCTATTATGCTTTAAAACAAGAATTGTAAAGAATACAGCTGCCTAGCTTCAGGCTGTTTACAGCTACAGAATAAGAGACTTAAATCACAATCAAATACTATGCTTTTCAGTAATAAAAATAAATGGTTTCCATGTACAATAAGTCAACATGTAACCCAACTAGGATATTCCGGTATTTCAATTTGCTGTCAAGGCGGCCATATTACTCTAGGCCCTCAATTTCAAAAAACTGTTTTAAATTGTATAAACTCTCTCCTCTCACTTTACACAAAATAGATGAAAATCATGACTTGAAGATATCACAAA
The DNA here is from genome assembly GCF_024362965.1 of Panthera pardus. Lineage (NCBI taxonomy): Eukaryota > Metazoa > Chordata > Mammalia > Carnivora > Felidae > Panthera > Panthera pardus. The sequence continues at coordinate 79,123,324 of NW_026526810.1, read as the reverse complement.
AATTACCCCTAAAGTGGACTAAAACTATACAATGTTAAGGTGGCAAATAGTGCTGGATTTTAAGTATGCAACTTCTCAGATAATGCCCACTTCATCTCCTACGGAAAGAAAGTCTAAGCCCTTGGACCAGCCCTTTAAATTTTAAAGCATCTAAAAACGTCTAAATCAGGAAATCAAAATTTAAATTGCGCTATATGTTGAAATAACAATCCACAGAGGGGAAATGCTTTTATCATAAATATCCAAATAATTGTACCTGAAACAGTCAGAAAAGGCAATTATTTTGCCAACATGTTTCTTCACTTCTCCTCATAGTACTTAAACCCTGGTATATGTGAAAATGGATCAAGATTAAAATGCATTTGTCCTGTAGAGTTTAAATTGAGGTACGTTATCATACAAACAAGCAAAAGAAAAATTATTACTGTGCAGCATCTGTGCTAAGAATCAGAAAAAAAACACATCTGAATTCTACACTAAATTAGCATTTCATTTTTCAAATAACTTAGTATTTCAATCTTGAAAGAAAATCCTCATGGAAAATAAACTGCATTTGTATCCAAAAGAATAACTTTATTCTGAAGGAACAACTTCCAACTCGGTTCAAAATCATTGCTACAATCAAACTGACTAAAGAAACAGTAATTTTCCTTCAAAAACTAATATAATATTTTCCATCTTCTAAAAATGAATGTAAATTAAATATATAAGTATTTGGTATTTGTTGAAAGCACCCAAATCTGAGAGATTTAAAACTTCACAGAGGTGTAAATCAAGAAATCATTATATCATTTGTATTAGCCTAAGCCCGTTCTGTCTATGAGGACAACAAAGTAGTGCACAAAGGGAATGTGTAAGAGAAAGATGTAATAAGTGTGTCTCTCATTGTGAATAGAAAAGATCTGTCCAAACTAGTCCCTCCCAATTGTATTATGTCATCCAAACAATATAAATGGTTTTTCTTGGCCCAGATCCAGGTAGGTTCCCTAATTTATACCTCCAATGAACAAAAATTTATTCCTAGGATAGGAAAAGTGAAATTTGAAAAGCAAAGAGCCAAGGAAATGTTTAAATATTATGAAATAATAAGCAGCTATTTAAAGGGAAAAAATAGAAGCTGTACATATTGAAATATGTCAAAAAGTAAGTTGCAGAATAATGTACACCATATGTTCTTATTTTTATGAAGAGAAAACCCTGTTTATGTGTGCATGTATGTGTGCACATTTGTACTAAAATATTAAGACAAGTGTAGAAGAATAAACAACAATAAGCATTGGTTACTATGGGGAGCTAAGGAGGACTTAGAAGAGAATATATTGTTTCCTTGTGTCTCTTCTTATAACTTATAAAAAGAAGCATATAGACTCTGATAACATTTCAGTTTTTATTTTGAGATAACTGTAGACTCATACTCACTTGTACCAAATAATACAGAAATATCCTTTGTACTCTTTACCCCTTTCCCCCAATGGTAATATGTGCAAAACTGTAACACAATATCACAACCAGAACACTGGCACTGCTACAGTCCATACAAACATTCCCATCACCACAAGGATTTCTCATGCTACCTTTCTAAAGCCACACTGACTTCTTCCCACCCTACCTCACCCTAAGCCTGTCCTTAACCCCTTGCAACCACAAATCTGTTCTCCATTCCTATAGTTTTGTCCTTCTAAGAATGTTGTATAAATGTAATTATACAGTCTCTAATGTTTAGAGATTGTTTCTTCTGGGTTGTTGTTGTTGTTTTTTGTGTGTGTGTGTGTGGTTTTTGTTTGTTTGTTGGGAAGTTTGTTATTGTTTCTGTTGTTGTTGCTGTTTTTCAGGGAGTTTGTTATTGTTGCTGTTGTTGCTGTTGCTTGCCTCAGCATAATTTTCTGGAGATCCATCCAAGTTGTTGTAAGTATCTTTCTTTTTATTGCTGATTAATATATCTATTTACCCCATGAAGGACATCTGGGTTCTTTCTAGTTTGGATTATTAAATAATAAAATCTGCTATGAACATTCATCTCAGGTTTTTGTTTGAATGTAAGTTTTCATTTCTGTGGATGAATGTACTGCTTTGCCTGTACCCCACAAATTTTCACATGTATTTTTAAACTTGGTTCAATGTCTTTTTTTCCCTGAGACTTCCTTATTGATCCATGGATTATTTGAAACTGCATTGTTGGGGCACCTGGGTGGCTCAGTTGGTTGAGGTCCAACTTTGGCTCAGGTCATGATCTTGCCCTTCATGAGTTTGAGCCCTGCATCCGGCTCTGTGCCAACAGCTCATAGCCTGGAGCTTGCTTCAGATTCTGTGTCTCCTTCTCTCTCTGTCCCTCCCCTGCTCACACTCTGTCTTTCTCTCCCTCTCAAAAATAAATAAACATTAACAAAAACTGCATTGTTTAGCTTCCAAGCGTTTGGAGATTTTCCTATTATCGTTCTGGTATTAATTGTTAGTTTTACTCCATTATGGTCAGAGAATAACACTCTGTATGATTTTAATTCTTTTAAGTTTATTGAAGTTCACTTCTATGGTCAAGATATGGTCTTAGTATATGTTCCATTGACAATTGACAAGAATATGTATTTTGTTATTGTTGGGTGAAGTGTTATATGAACATCAATTAGATTCTGAAAGTTGATGGTGTTGTTGAGTTCTTCTCGGGGAATTTCTGTCTAATTTTTCTATTAGTTGTTAAAAGAGGGATGTTGAAGTCTTCAACTATAATTGTAGATTTTCCTATTTCTCCTTTCAGTTTTTATCTGTCTTTCAGCTCTGTTATTTGGTGCATACACATTGAGGATTGCTTTGTTTTCCTGGTGAATTGGCCCTTTTACCATATTGGAATCTCCTCTATGTCTCTGGTAATTTTCTCTGTTCTGAAGTCCACTTTATCTGAACTTAATAGAGCCACTCCTGATTTCTTTTAGTTAATGTTTGCATGATATGTTTTTTTCATCTTTTATTTTCAACCTGCCTATATCATTATATCAGAAGTAAGTCTCTTGTAGACAAAATATAGTTTGGCTATGTATTTAATTACTTGCCAATCTCTGTCTTTCAATTGGTGTATTTAATCCATTTATATTTAATGTAGTTATTAATATGTTAGAATTTGAAGCTATCAGTTTATTTTTTGTTTTCTTTTTTCTGTTTTTGTTTCTCTGTTTTTTACCAGCCTTCCTATGAGTTTACAGATTTTATAATTCGATTGTGATTTATCTATAGTGTTTTTTGAGTGAATCTGCTTGTATGGCTTTTTTAGTCACTATCCTAGGCATTATATTATATATACTTAACTTATATATACCAAGTCTACTGATATTGTCAATTAGAGTGAAGCATAGAAACTTTACCTCTTTTTATGTCTTTTTACCATCTCCTATTTATAATTGTCTTACATTAAATTAAATTTCCTCTACATACATTTAGAATCACATTAGACAGTGTAGAGCCTAATGCTTAGCATGAAATATCAAACAGAGGAGAAGGCAAGTCTGTTGTATTTAGCCACAGTTTTTGTTTATTGTGTTCTTCCCTCCTGGTGTCCTTTTTTCTAATCATTTCCTTTCTGTTTAGAGAACTTTTTTAGCCATTCTGTAGGGTAGGACAGCCAGTGACAAATTCTCTGAGAATGCCTTGATTTCCCCTTCAATTCCTGAAGAATAATTTCACTGGACATAGAATTCTGGGTACAAAATGCTTTGCTTTCAGCACTTGAAAAATATTGTGCCCATTCCTTCTGGCCTCCATGATTTCTAACAAGTAATCAATTGTCATTCAAGTTGTTTTCCTCTATAGGTAACACTTGTTTCTCTCTCACTGCTTTAAAGGTTTTGTTGGTTTTTTTAATTTTTTTTTTTTTGAAAGAGAGAGAGACAGACAGACAGACAGATCATGAGTCAGGGAGGGGCAGAGAGAGAGGGAGACACAGAATATGAAGCAGGCTCCAGGCTCCGAGCTGTCAGCGCAGAGCCCAACACGGGGCTCAAACTCACGGACCGCGAGATCAGGATCTGAGCCAAAGTTGGACACTCAACCAACTGAGCCACCCAGGTGCCCCTATTGTTTTTTTTCATTTTCAGAAGTTTGACAATTATATTTTGGTGTGGATCCTTTGGGTTTCTTTGGTTTGGGGGTTACTCAGCTTCCAAGACCTTGATGACATAAAGTTAGATCTTTTGTGATAGTCTCATAGGTCCTGAAGTTAGGTACACTTTCTTCTCAGTCTATTGTCTCTCTGTTGTTCAGATTGAGTAAGTTGATTGTTCCACCTTCAAATTCACTGATTCTTTCCTCTGTCCTCTCCATTCAGTTGTTTAGCTATCAACTGGGGCTTTATTTCAGTTATTGTGTTTCCAGTTCTAAAATTTTCCTTTGGTTCCTCTTTACATCTTTGATTTCTTTAATGAGACTTTCTATTTTTCCGTCAACTCTTTCTACTTTTTCATTTTTTCAAATGTGCTCATATTTACTCACTGAAGCCTTCTTTTTGAGGGCCACTTTATTCTAACATCTCTGTTATTTCAGTGCTGGCATCTGTTATCTTTTTTTCTTTCAAGTTAAGATATTCCTGGTTCTTAGTATGACAAGTGATTTTCTACTGAAACTTGGACATTTGGGTATGTGTTCTGAGACTCTGGATCTCATTTAAACTTCCTATTTTAGCTGGCTTCCTATGGCATTGCTCTAGTAGGTGTTGTTGGGGGAGGGCACAGGTTCCAACTTGGTCTCTGTTGACACCAGGGGTGCAGGCTTCCTTATTATTGCTGGGTGGGAGTAGGAGTTCTGGCTCCCACTAGGCCTCTGCTGATACCATTCTAGTTATAAGGGATAGGGGTATCTCATTACTGTTCCCCACATGGCCCCAGTGATACAGGGAAAGTGGAGAGGGCAGCCTCTTCACTGCAGAGCAGTGTTCAAAGTCCTGACTTTCTACTGACACCACCTCAGTGGGGAGAAAAGTTGGGGTAACTTGTTATAGCTTAGTGAGATTGAAAGGCCAGGATCCCCATTCGGCCTTGGCTGGTATAGGTGGGGATGGGTTCATAGGCTTTTTTTCTGCTGTTTCTGGCTAGAGGAGCACAGTTATTGTCTAAAAGTTATGTCTTTCTAGGCTGCCCCTTTCTTGATCCCTTGGCTAACGAGAGCTGGCTTTTGCTGGAGCTTTTACTGCATCCACTGGCATTCCTATTTTGCCAGCATCCTTATATCCAAGTCTGGAGGATATAAGGCAAAAAGAAAGCCCTAGAAAGCATCACTATGTGATTCCTCAGAACCCGAAGTTCCTAGCCAGTCTGTCTTCCTCTCTCCACCTTTTGGAGTATTCTCATGTTTGTCTTATGCCTAGTGCACTTAGTTGTACAGGAGAAATAGGAGAAAGTACATCTATTTCATCTTCCCTGAAGTGGAAGTAGGCATAGATTTTATGATATAACATTTGTGAGCTACACATAATTTGTTCATAAAAGATCTTGGAACATGAATTCTTTCTTACCTAGGTCACGTGAAGCCATTTTTCTTTGTGCTTTGTGGCAAAAAGCAACTATACATGAAAGAAGCAAGGATGGGCTGGCTCCTTCATTCTCAATTAATGTCCAGAAGGTAGTCTCTGAACTCCAGTCTCATATAATTAGAATGTATGTTGTGAGTGATTGATGCCTCAGTAAAACAAACACAGGGCCATATAACATTGCTATTCCTCCTACAATGGTATATACATACTGTTTAGGCCAGTGGTTCTCAACGTGGGAGGCATGGTGCCTTACTCTCCAGGGTCTCATTTGGCAATATATAGATACTATGACTATCATGACTTGGGCAGGGGATGGGGAAGGGAAGCAAAAGGATTGTGCTACTGGCATCTAGTGGGTAGAAGCCAGGGATAATCCTTAACAACCTACAATTCACAGAACAGCCACCCACAGCAAAGAATTATTTACTCCAAAATGTCACTAGTGCCAAGGATGAGAAAACTTGACAGCTAAGTTAACCTTCAGGTATTCTGTGCAACTTTTGGCCTATGTAATTGTGAAACTCTGAATGCTAGGTCTGGAATGGCCTTGCCCAAGCTCTAAACAGAGACAACACACTCTGCCAAGACTGTCTTTTCCTCTGGCTTTCCCTCTGAGAATTGCTGTGTGACTCCAAATTAAGATGTCTAAAGTGAAGAACCATATTCCTTGCTCATCCTCGAAAGTATGTTATTTACATAAATTACAAATGTTTAAAACAAATGTCCTTATTCTCATCTTATGAATTTTTAAAATCAGAATTTAGACATCACTTTTACATTTGCATTGTTATTACTATCCATCACCTACGTAACCAGCCACAGCCATTTCTCACCCTAATAAAACTTTTGAAAGCACTTTGATTCAAAATAATGCAAGGCTCTGTCTTCTGGAATTGTTTGCGTGGAAAGGCAAAACTTCAAAAGCAAGAATGAAATCGCTAAAGCACTAAAAAAATCACAAAAGCACTAAAAATCAATGTAATGGAAAGCAGGGATGAGACTGGGGCACTTGCTACTGGCTAAGTCCTATAACACAGTGTCAGCACCCCTTGCTCCTAAACTCTGATGCTCCAGGCCACTCTCCTACATTAAACAATTCAGGTAACTGAAAGCACCAAAAAAGGATACACAAGACAAATGGAATACCACAAAGAACAGAACTTACTGTCCCAGTATTCATTCGTCATTTGATACTCTTTCTTCTTATATTTTATTCCATTTGAACCCTTCAAAATGTACTCTATCTTATGGCCTGAAAGTAACTTTTCCCAACTGTACGGGACCTCTGAGCCTGTTTCTAATATGGGCCCCTCTTTATGTCAAGTACCTTGACTAATGTCACGGAGTTACTTCTTATGGGGGCAGACACTGAGAACTTATTTGTCTTTTATTAAGGTTCTCCAGTGCATATCCCTGATTCTTTTTTCTGTGAGACCCACACAAAACCCAATTAGAAATCCCCAAGCAGCCACGCTGATCTTGTTGAGTAACTGTGAGGAGGTGTGGGTCTTAGTTGAAAACATTTGTCCTACTCTGCTGACAAATGTTAGGTCAAAGACGACACTGAGGACTCTTGTCCTTACATGTTTTTGTTCCCTAATAGGCTTTATGATCACATTCTTTAAATGACAGCCAGAGTGTATTTTGGTACTGAAACTATTTTAAAGACACAATGTGGCAGCAGTATTCTGTGTACAAATAACAGGTCTGGCACTGCAGCCAAGAACAGTAAGGAATCTTCTTCCCTCTTACAGTCATCCTCATTGCCATTCTCAAAAAAAAAAAAGTCTCTTTTTTCTTTTTTTCCTCCCCTCCCCTCCACTCCCCCCCCTTTTCCCTCCCTCCCACCCCCCTCTGTCTTTCTGTGGGACTCAGATTCCCTTGTTATTATTTTTGCTTTGAATGTCTCTGCCAGAGTAAAGTCTATATAATGGACAAAATATCTTAACCTATGACCCTATTTGGCTTTGCTCCCTCCTGGGGACATATCACAATCAACAAATGGACAGTTCTGGCATGCTTCGAGTCCAGTGTCTGGGGTGTGACCACCTGGGGTAGAATCCCAGCTCTGCCATTCCTTAGTTTGGGACAACTGAGACAGTCCTTTAACATCACTAAAGCTAGGAAGCCTCTTATGTAAAATAGGGCTCTTATGGGTATCCACCTGATGAGGTTGTCAAGGCAAAATGCACACAAACTCTGTCTCCTTTTGCCTGGCACACAAGAATCACTAATAATCTCTTTAATTGGCTAGTAAATTTTTAAAAATATTTTGAGAGTGATTGTCACTAAAAAAAACAACACAGAACTCTTACTAATTCAACTTCTTAGTAGTAATGCATCGATGTGCTCTGGATAAACATTCACTGCTAATGCTAAGCCGTAACAGAAAAAGCCTGAGTTTTTCATATAAAACATCTGTTATTTCAATACTAAATAATCACAAAGACTTTGAAAGGTTACCAGTGATGTATTACTCAGGTCTACAGCTAATCTTTGAACTAATTTTTGAAATAGCCTCTCAATTTCTCCCACTGAAAAGACTGTACCCTCCCGCAATGAAATATTAAAAAATTCAAATTCGAAATTCAAAGCACTTGCATTAACACCCCAGTGTTTAGTCTAGCTTGTCTTGCTTATACCATACCACACGCACTTAAATCTATAATGAACGTCTCCTGAAGCAGCATTTACCCAGAAGAAATACTACCCTGCGGCTGGTTCACCTACTTCCATTTTCATGTCGTAGTGCTGGCCGAGGACACTCTGTATGAGCTCTTTGATGGTCCGGTCGGAGGCCAGCTGGGCCTCAGACTGCAGTGAGGCGATGACCTCCTCAATGCACGTCGGGATCACTCGCACCTGCTGCGGGGCCTCCAGCGAATGGCTGGGCGCGATCCTCTCCCGCTGGCTTTTGGACACTGGCCGCGCGCCTTCCCGCGGCAGGCTGACAGAGCCCTCGCCCAAGGACGGGGTGCGACTCCTGGCTCTCCACAGCCGGCTGCACGCCTCTGCGTCGTCCTCCTGGCTGGAAATGGAGCTGCCCTTCCTCGGCTTGGCCAAGAGGGCCTCTGCGAGCGGAGCGGTCTCCCGTTTCGCGTCGCCCTCTCGGGCCGGGTGCAGGACGGGCTTGGAGGCCGTGGGCCGCGGGCTCCTTGGGCCCCGGCGCGGCCCGGGCCTCTCCCTGGGCGCGGGCGGCAGCATCAGGACCACCGGTCTGGACGTGCCGGCCCTGGAGGCGATGACCGGCGGCTTCTTCTGAGGCCGGTGCCGGAGGAACGCGGAGCTCCGCAAATAGAAGTCCTGGGGGCGAAACGGCCGGGTCTTCCCGGGAGTGGCCGCCTCGCTGGGGCCCCGGGGCCGCGCTGCGCCTCGGGGCGCCTGCTGTGGGAGGGCCGCAGCGGGGGTCGTAGGGCTTTTAGCTCGAAGGGTCCCTGATGGCTTTGGGGGTCCAGCGCAGGAAGCGCTGCCCTTCTCCCCAGGACGCGCAGGGCCGGGGACCTGGAGGCCCAATACTGGGCCTTCATCCACAGCCGGCTTGGAGGCCAACTTCTGCTTGAATCGGAGAAAGTCCTTTTTAGTTTCCTGGCGAATCTTCTCAAGCTCTTTAAAGATGTATGATTCTTCTTTGTATTTCAATCCAAAATGCTTTGAAATTGCAGACATCTTGACTATCTGTCCTGTGAAATAACAATATATTGTATCATATATATATGTATATAGTATGACCCTATTGTATGACCATATATATGGTATATATATATATATATATATGGTATATATATATATATATGGTGTATATATATATATATCATATATATATATATATATATAAAACAAAACTCACGTTGATATATGCAAGACCAGCTCAAAAACCCTCTCATGGTAGAATACTTGCTGTGCTCCAGAGGCACAAGTGGGCAGTATTAGTTTATATCATTTTAAATCCAACTATTGGCCTTTTCAAAGGAACCATGAAAAACCTTTAGAGCAGTTAACTTTTTTACAGTGGAATTTCTGAAATGCCTATTGGATTTATTTTAACAATTCTTTAGACTATAATATAATGTCCCAATTCCAGACAAGGGAGACAGGCATCTAAAGAAACCCTGCTAAGAAAGAATAGAGGTCATCAACTGAGGCATGGATCTAGCCCACAAACATATTTTTCAATTGCTCCAAGTTTTTCAAAATTATTAATTTGTACCAACAATTTTAAGTTGAGAGATTTTCATATGAAATTCCAGATTTGCAGTTTGGAGTGAAGGGGTGGGGGGTAGGGAATGAAGACTCTGGCAGCGCAAGGTCCAAATCCCTACTCCTGAGGAAAGATGGCAGTTTCCTCTTCCTTCTCCAACTAACTGGCCCTGAGTGTCTCCATCCCATACCCAGCCCATTTCCCTCAATATGTCTCCTGAACTACAGTGAACTGTATGAAGGAAGAGAGGTGATCAGCCACAAGGTAGGCTGTAGCAGGATCATGAGGCCTTGAATGCCAAGTGTTCGTACTTCTGTTGGCTACTGAAAACCATTCAAAAACTTTTAACAGAAAAGTGGCTTGATAGGATCTGCTGCTTGGGCAATATTGAGTGAGAGAAATAATAAAGGGAGAGAGGCAAATAAGAACCTGCACAGCTTGAGCATAAGGCCTGGCCTTGGTAGCTAGCAGCGTGAAAAGAGAGACATAACAAGGTAAAACTGATGGGATCTAGCCAATGAGAAGGAATGAATAGGAGCAATTAAAGATCCTTCCTAAAATAAGAACTTTGAATCATCTTGATGAAGTCTGGGTCATAGCCAAGTACACAATAAAGCTTCTGCTATTCAGTAACTTGTACACTTAAAGATGGTTAAGATGGTAAATTTTATGTGTATTTATTATCACAATTAAAAAAAAAAAAAAACCCTGCTATTCAACAGGGCCAGTTCATGTATGATCATAAGTGGATTTTCAGATCCTGAGAGCTCTGAGGTCATTAACAAAAGCCAGGCTAACAAGAAGTGTAAACAGAAAAGGGCCCAACGACAGACTCTGGGGCACACGCATCTGTGGGAGGTGGGATGAGCAGGAGCAACAGAGAGGAAAATGGGGAGAACAAAGTTCACAGAAGCCAACAAGAGGAGAGTTTTAAGAAATAAAGGTAAAATACGAAATGATGAAATAATAATAATAATGAAAACAAAAGCAGAAAAAAATGAATTGAAAAAACTAATTTGTTTTAGTTAATTTGCCTAAGGCCAAGGCTCTTTGGGAAAAAAATACTAAAGCAGAAACATCTCTGGAATATCATCATGATTTGCAAATATGATTGTCTACCTGGAAGATCTAAACATCAAAGAACTATTTAGAATTACAATAGATTTCTGCAAGGCATTTAAACTTTTTTAAATTTTATACAAAACCCAATTAACTTCCTTTATACCAAAATGATCCATTCAAAAACATAGTGATAAAATTCCATTTGTGTTTTTTTTAAAGAGTATCTAGCAATGAACATAACAAGAAATGTGCTGAAACTGCATGAATACATTTTTAAATTTTTACTAAAGGGCACAGAAGAAAGATTCTACTAAATAGACAGTTACTGTCCCTTGGTGAAAAAATCAAATATTATAATTATATCAGATCTTCCCAAAATACTGTATTGGTTTAATGCCATCATAATCAAAATCTAAAAATTATATTTTTGAAATCTGAAAAATAATTCTGGGTTCATTTGAAATAACAAACAGGATAGACAGGCAAAGTTTTGAAAAAGAGAAATGAGGGAGCACTTTTCTAACAAGACAATTAAAACTTATACAGATATAAGAATTAAAACTGAAATACGACTGCTAGAATCATCAAGTAGACTGAGGAAAAGAATTAAAAACAGTATGAGTTATAGTGTAAAGACAGCATTAAATTGTCAAGAAAAGAGTTATTCAGTGAACTGTGCTGAGGCAATTGGTTCATTATTGGGGGGGGGGGGGGCGGGGATTATATCTCATTTTAAGCCACGTACCAAAATAAGATGGATTTAAGACTAAATGTAGAAAATATTTTCTTATTTTACTTTGCATTTCTTTTTTTTTAATGTTTTTATTTATTTATTTTTCAGAGAGAGAAAGCACAAGCAGGGAAGGGGCAGAGAGAGAGAGGGAGGGAGGGGGGGGAGAGAGAGAGAGAGAGAGAGAGAGAGAGAGAGAGAGAGAGAGAGAGAAAGAGAGAGGAAGGAGACACAGACTCCACAGTAGGCTCCAGGCTCTGGGCTGTCAGCACAGAGCCCGACGCAGGGCTTGAACTCACAAACTGTGAGATCATGATCTGAGCCCAAGTTGGCCTCTTAACTGAGCCACCCAGGTGCCCCTGCATTTCTTTGCTTATCATCTTATCCACCTTCTTGATTGGGCTTACATTAATTCATAAAAACATTATCTTTATAATTAGATATCTTCATTTACCATGTATTATGGGCAATATGAACAAAACATCCTATCTAGCAAATATAGTCATGTTGCTTTTAATCTCTAATATCCGCTGTTGATTCTCAATCAGAAGACCCTGTTACATGGCAGAGGGCTCACCTCATCAACAGGCTTTCTTTCTCTACCCGTCTCCACCAATGCCTAGACCTCGAACAGTTCAGCTCTATCCATAACCAGATTTCACGTTAAAAAATGAAAATAGGGGCATCTGGGTGGCTCGGTCAATTAAGTGTCCAGCTCTTGATTTCAGCTCAGATCATGATCCCACAGTTTGTGAGATCCGCCCCACAGACCTGGCAGTGCGGAGCATGCTTGGGATTCTCCCTCTCTCTTTTTCTCTCAAAATAAATTAATAAACTTTTAAAATTTTTTAAAAGAAAGAAAAAGTGAAAATAATATGCTGTTGCCTCTTTCCTGTCCTATAGTATATGAATATTAGAAATGATTTCTAAAACCCTTAAGGAAGTTTCTCTTTTTAAAAAATGCTGCATAATCCTCCTCATAGTGTTTTGGCTATTATTGTTTGCACAGGTGGTAATATGCTCACACTGACACCATCTGCATTTCTTCCTACAAAAGACTGAAAGGCAGTAACTAGAAGAGAGCACAGAACAGAAGCACATTAATACCTGATGAGAATCTGACTTGACTCTCCCAATGCACTTCCCTTTTGTTTCTTAGTTCCTGTTTTGTATTCCCTTCCCAACTTCTCTCAGGCCCTTGGTTTACTATTGAAGTTTATCAAGTGTTCATTGTTTAACATTTCTCAGTACATTTCCTTGAATTCTTCATAGGAAAGTTGCTCTTCAAGTGTAAAAATAAACCAATAGGATATAGAACTTCTAATTTGACAGTAACTTCTATTGTATTTTCAAGGTAGATGGTATCACAATGCTAAATGGGCCAGTTCATCAAAACTTGATGCCTTTCTTCTTCTCACCCACCCCTCAACATTACAAAATATGTGAAATAACTTTTAAACATCCAATCTCATGGGAAAATAACAGGTTCTCTTTTTCTTGGTAAGCAATTTATTGAAAGAAAGAGACTAGTTCTGGTTTGGAGATTCTCAAGGAAAAATAATGTAGCTGTCCCCAAAAACCAAAGTATTAATTTACATACGGTGCCAAGCCTGCTGCTCACAATCCAGGTTAAATTTACCTTACATTTTAAGATGGACAGAATGTGCTTGAAATCTTTGCAACCTGAGCGGTAATTTTACTCTCTGTTTCTTTCCCAATTATTGGAGCTCTGAGCCTTTTTCTTCTTCCTCTCCCAGAAGGTTCAGTGAGGGAGTCAGAAAGACCAAGAGCCAGCCTTTTTTCCTCAACCAAAGGTATGATCAGACATGAGAAAGCTCTCCAGCCAAAAATGGCTAAAGGCCCAAAGAGAGCTAACTAGTGAATTCTCTAGACTCTGGGACAGGTTGCTATCCAATTCTTGCAGGTATGGCCATTCCTCCGATCAGAACAGAAGATCCATACTCTGCTCTAGACTTCAAATAAGGTAGAAATAAACAGAGAAGACCACCAGATAACTTGGTTCTAAGCTACATGGAACCACCTCACACAGGGAAAGGAATCCTTCATATGTTAGACCTAGTTCATCAGATTATTATATTGAGAATAGAGCCAAAGCACCAGCTGCTTATGCGGAGCCTTGACCTCTTCTACATATGGTCATGGATACATCAGTGGGAGGAGTGACACATTAAGGACAAGATTTAGGTTCTCTTGGGTCCATGGCCAAATATTATCACAATTCACTTCCTAAATTTCATATCAATATCAACTTCCAATGCACAACATTAGAGTTCCAAAAGAAACATCTAAGTCCAAGGATAGTCTATCACATCTGGTAAAATCTTCACATTGCAAGGAAAATAAAAATATTCTGAAAACAATTATTTGATTTTGAAGTATCAGTGGTAGAAGTGAAATCTGTTTATGCATTGATTATAATTTATGAAAAAGCTTAATAGAAAATATACAATTATTGTAACAAATTTGCTAAGAAAATAAGATAATGGTATTTTTTCTATTTTTGAAACTTTCTATAATATTTGTTTTGCTGCCCTGAATCTTAATAATATCAATAATGGTAACTCACACTTATATTGTGCTGGTTAAAAATGATACAGGAAATAGAGACAAGCTCACAAAAAGCTTTTTTTCTAAACTATTCAGAAGCCTATAGAAATTTCAATGTCTCTAAAAAACTTACTCTACTGTTATAACTAGTACCTAGAATATGCCCATAACCTTTGTGATATACATATATACACACAAACATAAATACAGAACAGGCAATGGAGCAACAAAACATTCTCCCTGCCTTTTTCTTCTCCCATGTTCTGTCTTTCTTTCCTGAACTTCCTTCATCAAATTTGCTTAAATAGCCAAAATAGGAAAGCAAAAGAGTTGTATTATTATCATAATGCTTTTGACATATGAAATGTTGCATGGTCTCAATTTCAAAAGCAATTTATTGGAGTTCCACATCTACATCCACAGAAAATCCCCTACTAATAACAGAGTTGATAAACTCTGGGGAAAATATAAAAAACAAGTACCTGAGGATTCTTAGAAGTAAACAAAAGTAGGACTGGGGAGCAGAGTAGAAATTTGTGGAAACACTGGCCTAGAGGTAAGTTTCCAAGTTTATTGTGGCCTTTCCCTAAATGCCATCCATACTGTAAAATGGCATAGTGCAGGTGGCAAAAACTTTGATAGAAAGCCCTTCATCATTATGGCCAGAAGAATCAGAGAAAAGAGCCCTGGCAACAACCACCACTGAAGGGAAAGGGAAAAAAAATCCCAAAGGAGAGAAAGCCAGAGAAGGTAATCCCCTAATTCTGTGTCTAAACCCCATCCAAGTCTAGACTGACCTCTGAACTGTGCATATGTGGAACAAACTCAAAGCAACACAACAAAGGCTTAAAGAGCTGAAGTGAGATTTAGCTGAACTTAACTTCCAATCACAAAGAGTAAGATAGAGCTTACAGTGAGTGCAACCTGGTGAATTGCCTGCCAAATGAAAAACATCAACATTCTTCAAAGGCATAAAACAGAACCCAGAATCCACACAATAAAATATTAACAATATCCAGGATATAATTTAAAAAGTCCTCGGCATAAAAAGATCCAGGAAAATGTGGCTCATTCTCAAGGGCACAGATGTTAGTCCAGAGATGACACAGAAGTTGAAATTATTAAATGAGGACTTTAAGGCAAATATTATAACTATGCTCAGTGAAGTAAAGGGAGGTATACTAAAGATGAATAAAAAGACAGAAAATCTTAGAAATGAAAATAAATAGAAATTTTATCTCTGAAAAATATAATTCTTTCAATAAAAATTTGGCTAACAAAATGGAGGTGTCAGTGAATTGCAAGATAAATCAACAGAAATTATCCAGCATTTAAAAGAGAAAGAAAAAAGCTGGGGGAAGTGTCATGGGGAACAGCCTTAGAGCCTTGTGAAGCAGTATCACCAGCTATAACATATAGGTAAGCAGTATCACAAAAGGAGAGGGGAAAATGGGATGGAAAAAATACCTAAAGAAATAATGTCTTGGGGCGCCTGCGTGACTTAGTCAGTTAAGCGTCCTACTTCAGCTCAGGTCATGATCTCCCAGTTTGTGACTTCCAGCCCCGCGTTGGACTCTGTGCTGACAGCTCAGAGCCTGGAGCCTGCTTCGGATTCTGTGTCTCCCTCTCTCTCTGCCCCTCCCCCACTTGTGCTCTGTCTCTCTCCCTCTCTGTCTATCTCAAAAATAAATAAAACATTTAAAACTGTAAAAAAGAAGAAGAAAAAGAAGAAGAAGAAATAATGTCTCAAATATGAAGAGATATATAAATTTATGGAATCATGAAACTCAGCACATTCCAAGCAAGATAGAACCAAAGAAAACCACATGTAAGCTACTGGAAATCAAAGACGAAGATAAAATACTGAGAGCCTACAGAGAAAAACATTGTTTATAGGGAAACAATTCAAATGACCATAAACTTCCCATCAAAAACCACTGAAACTGGGCACCTGGGTGGCTTAGTGGGTTGAACATCCATTTCTTGATATAAGCTCAGGTTATGATCCCAGGGTTGTGGATCCTCACTGAGCGTGGAGACTGCTTGGGATTCTCTCTCTCCCCCTGCCCTTCTCCCATGCTTGCTCTCTCCCTCTCTCTCTCTCTCTCTCTCTCTCTCTATATATATATATATATATATACAAATATATATACATATATACATACATATGTGTATATATATATACGTATATATATATACGTATATATATATATATAGATATAATTTTAAAAAATTTAAAGGCAAAAAACAAAGAAACCAAAATAGTGAAAAAAGATTTATAATGCTAAAACAAAACAAAGAACTGTCAACACCAGATTATATATCTAGCAAGCATATTATTTAAAAAATGAAGGCAAACTAGGGCACATGGGTGGCTCAGGCATCTGATTTTGGCTCAGGTCATATTCTCACAGTTTGTGAGTTCAAGCCCCGCATCAGGCTCTCTGGTGTCAGCACAGAGCCTGCTTCAGATCCTCTGTCTCCCTCTCTCTCTCTCTGCCCCTCCCCCACTCACTCTCTCTTTCTCAAAAATAAACATTTTTTTAAAAATGAAGGCAAATTGGGGCGCCTGGGTGGCTCAGTCGGTTAAGCGTCCGACTTCGGCTCAGGTCATGATCTCACGGTCCATGAGTTCGAGCCCCGCGTCGGGTTCTGTGCTGACAGCTCAGAGCCTGGAGCCTGTTTCAGATTCTGTGTCTCCCTCTCTCTCTGCCCCTCCCCTGCTCATGCTCTGTCTCTCTCTGTCTCAAAAATAAATAAATGTTAAAAAAATTTTTTTAAAATAAAAAAAAATGAAGGCAAATTGAAGACATAATCAGATACAAGAAAACTAAAAGAATTACTTACCAGCAAATGCTAAAGAAATTTCTTCAGACTGATGGGAAATTGTACAAGAGGAAAATCTGAATCTTCAGGACTGAATGAAGGTCAGAACTGGCAAATATCTGGGTAAGTTTAAAAGGCCATTTTTTTAGTCTTTTTTTTTATTTAATTGTATGAAAATCCCATGGTATTGTTGGGGGGTTTGTATCTAGATGTAAAACATATAACAAGAACCAAAAAGACTAGGATGGGGTAGGTAAGGTAACTATGTTTGTAAGGGTTCTGCATTTTATGTGAACTAGTTCAGTATTAACTCTAGACTGTTAAATGTTAAGAATGTATATTGTAATTCTTGGAGAAATAGTTTTTTAAAATAATGCAAAGAAATCTAATGAAAAAGTCAATAGTAAAATGGAATACAAAAAATATTATTAAATCTTAGAAAATATTTTAGACTAAATAATAGTGAAAATACAACATCAAAATGTATCAGGGGCAGCTAAAGTAGTGATCAAAAGGAAAAGTACAGCTTAAATGCTTAAATCAAAAAGAAGAAAGGTCTAAAATTAATAACCTAAGGTCCTACATTTAGAATCTAGAAAAAGAGGAGTAAAGTATATCCAAAATAAACAGAAGAATATAAGTATAAGGACATAAATCAGAAAAATACTTGAGAAAATTAACAAAACCAAGAGCTGGTTCTTTAATAACATCAACAAAATTCTGAAAACCCCTACCTAAACGGTTTAAGAATACATGAGAGAGAACAAAATCACCAATATCAAGAATAGAAAAGGGTTTTTCACTACAGGTCCTAAAGATAATAAGAAAATATGATAAACAACTTTATATCAACAAATTCAATGACTTAGATAAAATGATCAAATCCTTGAAAATTTCAATTTACCAAAATTAGCATAAGAAACAGAAAATCTTAATATTACTATATGAAATAAACTTATTCATTACCAAAAATCTTACCACAAATAAACCTCCAGGCACAGATGGTTCTCTCAAACACTCAAGAAAGAAACAACAGAAATATTTTCAGAAAACAGAGGATGAAGGAACTTATTTTCTGAGACTTACATAACCTAATACCAAACCTCACAAAAGCATTTATTAAAAGGAAAGTTATGTCACCAATATCCCTCATGAATATAGACACAAAAATCTTTAATAAAATATTAGCACATCATACCAAAAAATATATTTTTAAGTATAATATATTCTGATCATATAGTTTATCCCAAGGTTGAAAAATTTAACATTTGGCAATCAATATAGTTCACAGTATTAACAGAAAATGGAAGAAAAGAAAATATATGATCATTTCAATAGGTAGAGGAAAATTATTTGACAAAATCCAATACTCATGCATGATAATAATAAAGAAATAACTCTGGGCAAATATACTTCATAGGGAACACCTTCCATCTGATTAAGAGAATTTACAAAAACCTTACAGCTTAACATTATATTTTTCCTTTCCTACCGAAATTGAAAAGTAGGCAATAGTGCCTCAACTCTGACCACATCTATTCAACATTATGCTGGAGGTCCTAGCCATTGCAATATGGCGAGGAAAAGAAATTAAAGGAATCGATTAGAAAGGAAAAACAGTTCCTATTTGCAGATGACGTGATTTTTAGGTCAAAAATCCCAAAGAATCTACAAAACGATTACTAGTACTAATGAGTGACTTATCAAGATTATAAAATATGTTAACATACAAAATCAACTGTATTTTAATATGCCAACATCAAACAATGGGAAAATAATTTCCAAAAAGACATAAAATACTTGAGAATTAATCTAACAAAAGATGCCCAAAATCTCTACACTGAACTTTACAAAACATTGCTAAGAGAAATTAAAGACCTACATAAAACTCCAAACCATGTTTGTTAACTAGAAGACTCAACATTGTTTAAACGGCAATTCTCCCCAAATAGATGTATAGATTCTATGCAATCTGAATCAAAATTCCAGCAGACCTTTTTTTATAGAATAGCAAGCTGATTCTAAAATGCATGTACAAATTCAAATAACTTTAAGTGGTTAAAATGATATTTAAAAAAACTGGAGGACCTACACTACCCAATCTCAAAACTTACTATAAAGTACAGTAATCAAGGCAAAGGTCCTAGCAAACCATCATGCTGCATAAAGGAAGCCAGACACAAAACAGTATATCTTGTATGCTTCCATTTATATAAAATTCTAGAAAATGCAACTTATTCTGTGGTGTCACATAGTAGACCAGTAGTTGGTTGGGCGATGTAGGTGCAGCTGAGAACAGGGATGGATACCAAAGGGAGCAGAGGAATGAAAAGATTCAGTTATAAGGAATTTAAGTTCAAATTTGGAAAAAAAAAAAAAAAAGGTTTGGTAATCTTGATTGCAGTAATTGTTTCAGAGGTTATACACATCTGTCAAACTGTGCACCTGTACACTACACTGCAATACATTATACTACTATCTGTACATTCTGTGCAGTTTAGGAAATATAAATTATACCTTTATAAAGCTGTAAATAGGAAAAACCAATTTACTGAACTCTTACATTTGAATGTTGAATAATTAAAAGAACTATTGAACTCCTTTAAACTCCTGCTGTGGCAGTCAGCATAGTTTCACTGTGGATCTGTGGCCTTAGATGCTAGATAATCCTTGCATTAAGCCTACAGTGTCCCACAGCCCACCAGAGTTTTTGGGTCACACTCAAGAAACAGCTTACTATTCCCAAATGAGACGCGTTGACATCAGTGGGGGGGTTCACCTAATGGTGCTTAAGGTTTGTCCAAAACAACCAGCCCTTGTCAAGGGACATAGGAAAGGTCAGGGCGTTGGAAATTAAATTCCTTCCACTGTGACCTTACTCCCTCCCCACAGTCCCTGATTCCTCCCTGTCTTCTGCCTTCCTCACTCCTTTTCCTTTCCCTACAGCCCGGCCGTCACTATCTTTCCCTTCCACCAGGTTTTCACCCTTCCCGACAGCACCCCAACCCCTATTCCTGCCCCAATCCCTTCTTCTACACCAGCCTTATTTTCTACCCTGATATTCTCAGAGATTAGTTTGGATTAAAGAGGCGGAAGGGGACACGATAGCTCCGCCCAAAAATCGCAGCCTCTACTTCCCAGAGTCCCAGAGTAAGTCACCCGAGCCCGGTCCACCTCTCACCGGCCGGTGAGGACGCCCCTGCTCCCCTGCAGGTGGCGAGAAGTTTGGCACTGCCGCGGTGTATCCAACCGGCCTTCCTGGGGCGGAGCGGCCGGGTGGGCTCCGATAGCCCCTACGGGAAGGAAGACCGCGCTCCGTTGCTCGGCAACAATCCGCGCGTCCCACACCGCACCGCAGCCCAGGAGCAAGGAAGACTCTTGTGGATCCCTCCGCGCTACCGGTCCCAGCCCGCGCGTTTCTGCCTAGCAGAAGCAGCTGCAAGAGCGCCGTTGGGCTCGAAGCCCTAACCCCACACTGAACGATCTTTGTTTTCCCGTGCGTGAAGTGGCTGGTCCCAAAGACCCTCCTGGACTGGAGTTTCCCACATCGCCAGTTTTGCCCAATTTAACCAACTGCTTACTTGGCAGTTATATACATTTAAACCAATAATGCTGAACCGGGAAACTTAAAACTTTTTTTTTTTTTTTTGCTATACTTTTAAACTGTATGTCTGCACTAAATGCCAATTAAGAGTACATTTCAGGGGTATTTCCCATGCCCTGCACCAAAAAACATGTACACTAATATTCATAGCAGTTTCATTCATAATAGCTTAAAACCGGTATGGATCCAAATGTCCATGAAAAGTAGTGCACATAAAAGGGTGCCTGGGTGGTTCAGCCAGTTAAGCCTCTGACTCTTGATTTCTGCTTAGGTCATGATCTCATGGTTGGTGAGATTGTGCCCTGTGCTGACGGTGCAGAGCCTGCTTGGGGTTTTCTCTCTCTCCCTCTCTCTCTCTCAAAATAAATAAATTCTTAAAAACTTTTTAAAAGTAGAGTGCTGGGGCGCCTGGGTGGCTCAGTTGGTTGAGCGGCCGGCTTCGGCTCAGGTCATGATCTCACGGTCAGTGAGTTCGAGCCCCGCTTCGGGCTCTGTGCTGACAGCTCAGAGCCTGCTTCCGATTCTGTGTCTCCCTCTCTCTCTGACCCTCCCCCGTTCATGCTCTGTCTCTCTCTGTCTCAAAAACAAATAAACGTTAAAAAAAAAAGTAGAGTGCATAAATTAATTGTGCTATATTCATAAAATGCAGTACTAAACATTAAGGGTGTGAACAACCTTCATGTGTGGGAAACAACATAGATCAATCTCTGTGAGCTAAGAGGCCAAACACAAGGAGTACACACTGTACAATTCCATCCATATAATATTTAAAAACCAAGACAGCAAAACTATAGTGCTGATGGATGCATGCTCAGCTGATGTGTTACAAAGAAATACAAAAAAAAGTAATAACCATAAAAGCCAAAATAGTAGTCAACTTGGTAGTGAGGAAGGTGATGGTGTTGAGGCGGACACTTACAAGGAGGAGTCCTGAGGTGCTAGCACTGTTCTGTATTTTAACCTTGTTGATGGCTGCTGGAGTTTTCTCTGTGATAAACCACTATTTTCTGTTTTATTTATTTTCTTGTGTTATGTTTCACCATTGTTCAAAGGAGCCCAAAGAGAAACCAATTAAATGCCATCATGTAAATGAAAGTGCTTTGCTCAGTGCCTGGTACTTAATGGCCCTCAAACGTTTATTTTGTATTTCTCTACTTTCTACCAATGTCTATCCTTCCAAATACTCTGGCAACCAATAAATGAGATGAGGAAAGTGGCAGATAGAATCATCTGGAAGTCCTGTATGATATTGATGCTTCCCAGAAATTCAAGAGAAAAGAACGCTCTGCTGCACAATCCCCTGGTGCTGGGCCTTGGAGCAGCCCTGCTGTGGAGACAGGTGTGCTCAGCTATCCTCAGGCCTCCCTGAGGCAAGCCCCCACTAGAGGCACACAGAGCCAGGTAGGGACCCCAGCCTTGCTAACTGCGCCAGTTACTATGCTCCCCGAGTTTCTGCAACCTGCTCTGTCAAATGGAGATGATAATCTAACCTGGAAGGTTTGTTGCCTTACTCCCCAACATAAGGAATTCAAAATGGCTGCTGAGTGCCCACAGGATGAGAAGCATCCCACAGTAGATCTTTCTCTGTAGATCTCTGTAGATTTCTCTGTAGTCGCCTGAAGTTTCATTGCACCCACCACTGCCTTGTGGATACTTCTTGAGGGCAGCTTCACCCTAAGTGTACAAGTAACCTTGTTGTCTAAAGGACAATAAGAACATTATTTTTATGCTAATTAAGATAATAAGCAAATAACGAAAGTGCTTAGTGCAAATTGTTCTTGGTGCCATCCTGGATGCTGCATAAAAATAACATATAAGCCATGTTCCTAAAACGGAAAAAAATTTTAAATTAATGTAGCTCTGAAATGTGACTACCATATGGTCAGGAAGCAATTTAAATGAATGAATGGAAATAAATATTGTTCATTAATACTTTTTATAATACAAAATGGTAGCTAACCATTCAGATATCCATGTTATAGGATAATACAATCCATGAGCTAGATGCTATTAGCTTCATTTTATAGATAAGGTACTGATGTTCAGAGAGATTAAGGATTTGCCTTGGGTCCCATAGCTAGTAATCAGTTCTGTGCTAGGAACTCTATTCAAGGAAAGAAAGAAAGAAAGAAAGAAAGAAAGAAAGAAAGAAAGAAAGAAAGAAAGAAAGAAAGAAAGAAAGAAAGAAAGAAAGAAGAAAGAAAGGGAGGAAGGAAGAAAGAAAGAAAGAAAAGAGAGAGGGAGGAAGGGAGGGAGGAAGGAAGAAAGAAAAGAGAGAGGGAGGAAGGAAGGAAGGAAGGAAGGAAGGGGAGAGGAGAGGGAGGGAGGAAGGGAGGAAAGAAGAATGGGGGAGGAGGGAGGAATGGAAAGAAAAAGGAAGAAGAGGAAGAGAAGGAATAATAGTTACTGATCTAAAGGCATTTCAAATTTATTGTTGATATTGTAATGCCTCCATATGAAAATGTTAATACTTTGGGTCCTATCTTCTAGAAAAGATTAGACTCAAAGAGTAGCATAAAATTACTTAAACAATCATTGAAACACTATAATTTCAAGGGTGCCTGGGTGGCTCAGTCAGTTGAGCATTTGACTTCAGCTGAAGTCATGATTTCACGGTTCGTGAGTTCAAGCCCCACATCGGGCTCCATGCTGACAGCTCAGAGGCTGGAGCCTGCTTCAGATTCTGTGCTCTTCTTTCTCTCTCTGCCCCTTCTTACTTCTCTCTCTCTCTCTCTCTCTCTCTCTCTCTCAAAAATAAATAAACATTAAGGAAAGAAAAGAAAAAAAGAGACACTATGATTTCATCTAGTTTTTGTCACTCTCAAACCACCACCCTATCAGCCCTCTTGTCATCTACTTTCGGAGCCTCCTATTGGATTCACTGCATAGAAAGCAAAGGATGATCCAAAGATTCAGCTTCTATACTTCCAAAGTATCCTCACAGAATAAATTCCAAACAAAGTTCTCCAAAGATAATTCAAGTTCCCTCATAATTAGGGCCTGCCCAAAAGTCTTTTTGGAAAATGAATAATTAAAATTATATCTTGACTTTGTATTATGTATCAAAATAAATTCCAATTGGATGCAAGATTTTGTTATATGTAAGAATAACAGGTGTACATAAGACTTATAAGCATTAAACCCTAAAAGGTAAAAACTCTAATTAAAATATTGGTAGATTTTTTTAAAGCATCTATTCATTGAACATAAACAAAATTAGGGATGCCTGAGTGGCTCAGTTGATTAAGTGTCCAACTGTTGGTTTTGGCTCGGGTCATGATCTCATGGTCTGTGAGTTCCAGCCCCCCATCTGGCTCTGTACTGACAGTGCAGAGCCTGCTTGGGATTCTCTCTCTCCCTCTCTCTCTGTCCTTCCCCTGCTCATTCTCTCTTTCTCTCAAAATAAATAAATAAACTTTAAAATTTTTTAATAAAAAATAAAGATATTAAACAAAACTATAATGCAAATGAAAACCTAGTGAAAAACTCATTTATGACAATGGATCAATATTCTTCTTATGAGAAATAGAAAAGTACTCAAAATTTTAAACTGGCTAATAGAGGTGTGGAAAGGCAGTTCCTAAAAGAAGACATACTTATGGCTAATAGAAATATGAAAATACTCAACTTCGGTAGTAATTCAATAGTAATTTACATTCAGAAGTGTAAATCAAAATAACAGTATGCAGGGGCACCTGGGTGGCTCAGTCGGTTAAGCGTCCAACTTTGACTCAGGTCATGATCTCACGGTTTGTGAGTTCGAGCCCCACGTCGGGCTCTGTTCTGACAGCTCAGAGCCTGGAGCCTGCTTCAGATTCTGTGTTTCATTCTCTCTCTGCCCCTACTCCACTTGTGCTCTGTCTCTCTCTGTCTCTCAAAAATAAACAAATGTAAAAAAAATAAATAAATAACAGTATGCAATTTTTGCCAATCAAATTACCAGGTTAGTCATAGAGTTCCTGCATGGGACTGAGAGAATAGTATCACTCAGATTTCTGTTGCCATTTTGCTGGATGTCATTTGCTAGATGCCCATCATTCCTGCACCATTGCTCCCACATTGACCAAACCCAATCGGAAGCCCAAAGACAAGGAAAACTGCATGACATGTGCAGAAAACAAAGGCAGGGGATAAAGTAGAAGAGAGAGCTTGGGAGAAAAACAGAGAATAACCAACAAAGTCTATTACCCAAAGTTGCCTGTACTGCTTTAATCCACAGACACTAATGCAGTGAGACAGCTTTCCCTTGTCCTAAGGTCCTCCCTTGGCATTGCTTACCCCCAGCCTTCTCCTCACACCCTGCTCACCCTACTTTACCCTTGGTGATCTACTCAACATATGCTAGGCCTCCCTCCAGACCCTGAACTCTGCCATGATTCTGACATCTGAGCTTATGGAGTTCAGAAAGGGCCTGTGGGAAGTCAGCCACCACCCTTCCCTGTGGTGTCTCAAAAGTCTGGCGCCAGGCCTGATCTCAGGGTTTTTAAGGTAAGATAAAAATAGCAAGCACTGAGCAGAAAGAAAACTGTGAGTGAAACTATCCATTTGAAAAGAAACGATACAAATAACACTAATAAGCCTGGTCCAAAGCAGGTGTACCTGGCTGAGAATTAAGGATTTCTTTTGCTAGGACACAGTGGTTGGTATTTAGCATTCCAATTACCCTTTACACTTCCAAAGGGCTTTGCTTAGGTGTTCTTCAAGTATGGTAATGCACTAGAGAGTTTGCTGAGTTTGAGGTCAAAACCATTCCTTTTCTAAAGGTAGGTATGTAAGACTGTTGGATGTGCTTTGTAGCCTAAACATTGAGCTTAGAGAACCAATGCCTGGTTTATGCTTAGAAAAACTAACAGCTCTCCTTAAGTAAGCTGTAAAAACAGAAGCTGCATTTAGCCAGAAATTGCTCAAAGCCTGAGATTTCTGTGTACCAGCCCACTTCTGAATGCACCTCTCCCAGTACCAGGCCAAAAAACTTAATAAGCTTTGAAGATGTGCTATTTTTCTGTTCTTCGGTGAAGGAAATAATTTATTTTATCCACCTAGTTCTGATTACTAAATGAAACAGAATTCAAAAACTCATTAGAATCTTGTACACAGGACCTTCTTAACCCACCCAAGCCCTGTCTGAAATGTGGGTTGCTGTTCATATAAGCCCCAGGGATCCACCCCCCAAACTCCAGCTCTTCCAAGACCCCTGAGCAGGAGGAATGAATCAACTCCTGAATCTTCATTTCAGCAAATGGATCTATATCTGGTGAAAGTCTTTTGTGATTTGGTCTTTTCATATACAACACTGTTTTGTTCTTAATGAAGCCTTGGCACCCCGCTAGGTTTTCTTGCACATGCAAGGTAATATTCAGCATCTTTAATATTTGAAGGACCCATCATAAGCCCAGTGTGTTTGCTTCCTTTCAGGTGGACTCCCAGGAAGTCCCTTTTATTAAGAGTTATGTCAAATAATTCTAAAAGATATCAACAAAAGTTTCCTTACGGTAAAATTGTCTTGGGTTTTGAGGATTTTAGAAAATGTTCTAGGTGATACTCTTCCAAATGGGTCCTAAGTGGTTTCTTCTAACTCTGTCCTTGAGAGAGGAAGCGGAAAAGAGAGAAAGAAGGGTGTGTCCAAGGGACACAAAGGACAAAGGGTCCAAGGGAGAAAGAAGAAAGTGTCTGGGTGAATCAAAGTCCTGCTTTCTTACCTCCAAACTCCCCAAATTCAGGTGCTAGGGGTGGAATGGCCTCCCAAAAGCCCAACTCACTCCCTTCACCTCTCTGACAGGGACGCTTCCTGGATCCAAGCCCCAGGTCTTGACTGAGCTTGCTATAGGCAGGTCTACCGTCTCAGAGACTCGGGAGAGTCACAGACTGGCTTCTGCAGCCTGACTTCTGCCATCCCTGACTCCCCAGAGAGCGTCCCGAAGGTCAGGTCAGGGAGATTTAAGAAAGGATTCTAGGCAGGGTCGCCATGGAACAAGAGACAAAGCCCACCAAGGAAGTTCCCTCCCACTCTCCACCAACGGTAGCCAAGAGGGACCACAACATCCGGGGAGTTGGGCTGGTGACTACCAGCAAAAGACCTGTAGGAGGGAGGAGGGAGGGTGCCTAGATTGCAGGGCCTCATTACTTGCCACTACGTGTTCAGCATCCAGAGCCACCGCCAAGACTCCCAGAGCTCTGCAAAGGCTCTTTGTATTGTTACAATTTAGCACACCTACTCTGTGCTCAACTGGAATGAGGTAGGTACTACCCATTTTATATGCCCATTTAACAGTTGAGAAAACAGAGGCTCAGAGAGAGCAAGTCTCTGGCAGAGTACAGAATAGAATCCACATCTCATTCCAAATCCCCTGCTCTTAAACACAAACCCTACTGATCCCATCGGTCACACAAACAAGCTAAGCTGGAGCTTACTTAGGTGATGAGAGACAGTCTCAGAGACCAGCCCTGTCCAGAGGAGTGTGCACAGCACTGTACAGCCTCCTATCCAAGGAGGCTTTGCCTGGGCTTGGGAATTGGAAGACGCTGCTCTCTCTCCTGCCGGGAAGTGAAAAAGGGAGAGGCTTTTGCCCAAAAGTTACCATGAAACATAGACCACAAAACCAGAGCAAAAGGGAGGGACCTCTTCTTCCTAGCTTGTTCTCCCAGCGTCATCCGCCCCTCACCTAGAGGGACGCTTTGCTACTCCCAGAGCTAAGCAGCCTCCCACCCCCTTCACCAGAACGGTTCCCTTCCTGGGTTCACACCAGTACTGGTCCCATCACTGCCCCTCTCCCCGGGGGTGAGGGTGTGGGAGGCATCAGGCTTGACTGCTGTGCCAGCCTCTCCAGGCTTCCTTCATACAATTGACGTCTGCCAGAACCCTCCTCAGTCCAAGCTACTCTTTTGGAAAAAGGGGAACCTGAGGCCGGAAGGATCTGACCGGGTTCCCCAGAAACTCAAGTTCGAATGGTTGGACCACAAATTCATGACTGGATCAGGGCCAATCTCCTGACAATGCACCGCTACCCACTCTGAGACCCGGTTCATATCTCCTCATATCCTCTCATCTCTTAGGATGATGGTCTGGTTTATTCCCATTCCAGCACCTGCAGGAGGTTTAGAAGCTTCTGCCCCAATGTAAACTGACCTTCAACCCGACCACTGTGCTTTATTTATTGAAACCACTTCTCTTGGCAGGGTGTGAGAGGAGGGTCATGAGGAGGTCAGAGGAGTCTAGAGATTCACAATAGAAGGTATTTTGGCAGGAGGAGACGAGTCGGGTGAGGAGAGTGGGATCTACGCCACAGACTTCATCATCGAAAGCGTTGAAAGAGAAACCTACTCCGGATCTGCTAGCTCCCTAAGTCTCCAAGGCCAGTGGGGCTCGACCTGACTTCTGAGCCCCTTTCCCAGTAGTCAGGAACCTGGGTCCGGTGGGGTGCGGCCATGGGAAGAAAGTGTGGTCTGAAAGGAGCTTGGGGCACAGATCCCAGGTAGCATCCCAGCCAGGGCTTAGCCCCACACCACCCAGCACGCGTTAGGGGAAGGGGGGCCGCACATCAAGGACTCCAGATGCAGCTGCGCTATCGCCTGCCAGGTAGTTTCCAGGTAGTGACAGGAGCCCAGAAAAGGAGGCAGATGGGCTTCCTCTCTCAAGGATTCCCACGCATGCTCTCATGGCAAATAAAACTTCAGGAGGAGAAGTTGACACGAGAGGCCTCCAGTTAATACCTTGCAACAACACAGCATATTTTGAGAGGTTTAGTGGACCTTTCAGAAAATCATGACATCACACAGAGAAAGCGTGTGGAATAAAATGCTTTGGATCCTAAAGACAGGGAGGCAATTCGGGTAAATGCTTGATAATTTCACTCACGCTGCCACCGCCAAGGCCCACAGAGTGCCGGGCACCCGGAAGGATCATGTCAGTCGCTCTCGACGCGCAGACCCCGCGGACCAAACCACCACCGCCTGCTCCCCAGGCGCCCTCCAGCGCCAGGGTGGGAACGCAGCGCGCCACACGCTTTTAGGCGGGCACACCGCCCCGGACTAAGAGAGAGCCCTGCTGCAAGGCTTTTCCTTCCCAGTGCATGGGCTCCGCTTCGTTTGCTTGCCAATTTAAACGTATTATTCAAACACGGACGTTTCCTTTACAACCCTGAGAGAAACATTTTGCTTGATGGAAAGTTGATGGGGTTCTTTAACTTTTAATCAATATCTGCTATGGAAAGGCTCGCCTGCTGCCTTTTCACAACGAGGGAAAAGTGAAATATTTGCCTTTGGTCGCACGTTGAACGCCCTGGATAGGCAAGCACGTGAGTGTGGGGGTGGGTGGTAGTGCCCATGCTGCTTAATTCCAGAAACCAATGAGGTGGGGGCATTCCAATTTGATCATGTCACCCTGACGATTTGGGTTAATATCAAGCATGGATGCCAGGATAAGAGCCACGCCCAGTTGGTCTGGAAGCCCAGAGATTCAGGGCTCTGAGACCCCTGCCTTTCTGCCAGAAGCATTTGTCCATCCATTTCACTGTAAGTCTGTCAGTCCATTTGTTAAATAACCATCCTCCCCACCCCCCGCCACCCTCCCCAGCTAAGAGGATTCCCTAAGGTCCTCTCTCAATTGGAGACTTTGGAGTTCAGTGGATAAGGTTTCTAGGCTCCAGCATCTTTTCTCACCAGATGCCAGCCTGGCCAGCATCTGGATTAGGGCAGTTAGTTTATTGATTGAGTCAACAAATCTTTATTGAAAGTCTACTATGCTCCAGGCTCTGCTTTGGCAGTGGGGACTGTGGACCCCACCCCCAGAGATCTTCTAGTCCAGGGGGGGAGATAAAAAAAAATGAAAATGACACAAATGGAATATGTTGTTCAGAATGATACAACCTTGGTAGGAATGTAGATTAAGATGAGGACCTAAGGAGAGCAGAGCTCAGCTGGTTGGGAAGGTCTGCAACGTCCTCACCACACATCCCCGGAAGCTAGGCTTGACTTACCACCACAGGTAAAGCCCAGTGCTGGCAGCCTCATTTCCTTACTTGGATCCATTTAAAGTAGACATCCAGGAGAGCTGCATTCAGGAAGTTGTCAAAGTTACTGCAAATCTTGCTGGTATCCCAGCAAAAGAGAAAGCTGACAAGGAGGCCTCTTCCCAGTGTTTCTGTTTAGAAACAAACTCACGACAAGGTGAGTTTTACTCTGTGGCCCATAGGACAAGGAAAAGCAACTTCAAACAAATGCACTGCTTTTGCTTCTTCTGATGTTACCTCTGGAATAGCTGCTGGAAGTCCAGAAGCAGCCACTCAACAATGTCTTTCAGTCGAATTTTAGTTTTAAATAATGAATGCAATCTTCCTCTAGCCATGCCAATAAATTAGTCTTTTTGTCAGTCCAATCCACAATTTAAACTTGGGGGGGGGGTGGTGATGAGGAAGACCGTACAATGAAAAAAGCCTGGCTAGAATGCATTTTTACCTTTTTTTTTTTTTTTTTTGCCCCATGTGTAGGATATGATTTATATGATTGTTACAAAAGCATCTGTTAAAAAAAACTATGTAAATTTGAGGCCAATCACATTTGAATAGCCAAAGTTAAACCACCAGGGCCAAGTGAGGGGCCGTGGGAAAGCTCCTGGATATACGTGTGTGTGTGGGGGGGGGGGGGGGGGGGTTGGGTGGGGGAGGATGGGTAGGTTGGGGGGTGGAGTTAAGGGACTGAGAAGCTAAATATTCCTCCACCTTAGGGAAGGATTTAGGTTTAAGCTGGCAGCCTCCAGGAGAGAGATAACATTCTAAAGTTTTCTGAGGCTCTTGGTCTCCCCCACTGGCTCCCCATTAGCGCCAGCTTCTGCCAGTGGGGTGGAGTCAATTCTCAGGCTTTCAGGCTCCCAGCTCTTACACACCTGGGGCAGCAGATGGGGCAAATGCCCGGATCTCAAAGCACTCCATCTAGTCCGTGGCACACAGTAGGGCCCCAACCACTCTCTTCCCTCTCTGCTGTCAGACCTAAACTTTGTCACATCACCCCTAATTTTCCAACTCAGTGTCTGAAGCATGCACTTCCCAGTCCTTCTAGGACCCCAACCCTAGCAGTTTTTAAGTAGCCAGAGGAAAGTATGGGCGGCACTGAGCAGAGACAGAGCGGAAGAGGTGCACAGGGGTGAGGAGAGGCTAGCTGGGACCGGGCACTTCCTCTCGCTGGAGGTGACGGTTGGTAACTTGGGGAACACAGCTGCCTAGAGATGCGCGACAGCCTGGGGACCCAGCCTGGGTGGGGGCGCCACGTCGGCTACTCGGGCGTCGAGGAAGGGAAGTTTCCAGTTCTCTGCAGGTACCGATAGGACGCTTACTCCTTCCTTCCAAGGCTAGGGATTGCCCAAGAGAGCAGGTAGCCCTTCCCAACCTTTCTCATTTGAATACATGAAAATGCTAGTTGATTTTGGCAAGGCGACGCTAGCTCTAGGCCAGAAGGACGGTTTTGTCGCCCGAGGGCAAGGCCGGGTAGGGAACAGCTCCGGCTCCGACATCCGGCTGCGGGCCAGCCAGGCCTGAGCCCCAGGCCGCTCAGAAACCCGGCGGCGGCTCCAGGAGCAGTAAGGGAAAGGACAAACCCCGAGATAAAGAATTGGGATTAAAATATTACACTAGAATTTTTTTTTTTTTTTCAGTACAAACATTGGGCCAGGGCGCGGCCCGGAACCTGAGATTTCTCCGCCCGAAACTGCCAGACAAGGCTGGTAAGGTGGTCCCAGGGCCCCTACCTCCTTAGGGTCGGACGCCGTGGGAGTTGTGAATCAATTTCCTGATTAATAATGTAACGATCGAAGGAAAGGCAGAGGAAGGAAGATATGAGAAAACAAAGAAAAGTAAAGGAAGAAAGGCCGTGAAAGAACGGGAGCTCGACGTTTCTCCTCTCCTGGCCCCCTGGGCGCAGTGCGCCCCGAAGTCTTGGGCTGCGGCGCCTCCCGAGTCGTGGGCTGGAGGCTGAAGGCCAGCGCTGGAGGCCGCTCTCTGCGGCGCCCGGGCCCCTTTCCCGGCTCGGACACACACCTCGGTTCGCGAAGGCCAGTCACACGCCAAGTGCAAACAGTTTGCTTTCGGCGTCCCAGGCCACCCTAAGTCCTAAACGGACCCGAGTCCCAGTGCAGGTCTGCTTTGAACCACGTGAAAGACAGCTGGTCTCAGTTTCCTAGCCTCTGATTCTGCCCCGCAGGCGAAGGCTGTAAACTTCTAATCTGGGTGGCAGGTGGGGGTGTGCGGAGAAGGAGGTCGGACCACCCTGCACCGAGGGCGGCTGGGCCCACGTCGGTCAAGACCCGGCCAGAGCCCGCTGTGGGGAGGAAGGTCGGTGGAGATAGGGGACAGACTAGGGAGACCCCCAGAGGGAAGTCCTCGGGAGGCTCCACAGAGCACCACAGAGGCCCGCCGCCACTGCTCCCTGCGCACCCCGCAGTCTGGCTAAATGGGAAGGACCCCGGCGCAGCCACTGACAGAGGGCTGGGCCCAAGGCCTGAGGCGCGAGCCGTCTCTCGCCGTCGTCACCCCCTGCTTCTCCCAGCCCTGGTGAAGATCTGAGGAAGGAGATCCCAGCCAGGTAATACTGGGAAAGGGAAGCGAGGGTGGCCGAGTTTGGCGGGTGAATCTCGTACCGCCCGCCGCCACAGCCGGGACTGCGCTGGGAGCGGACCCCAAAGGCGCAGAAGGCGCATCTTTCGGGAAGGGCGGGGCCGCTTCCTCCGCCCCAGGCCACCTGGACGGTCGTCGCCCCACCTTCCGGACCGCTCCGGCTCACACCGACTGAGGAGCTTGCCTTCCCCTGGGCTGCACTTAGCTGGCGCACACCCATCCTAGCCGAGCGGGATCCGCCCGAGACGCCCCAGCAGCCGCCACGTGGCTGCCCTCGAGTCCACCCAGCCTCCCGAGGAAAGCACAGCACAGCCTCCTGCAAAGCGTAAAGACAGGGCCTATTTGGGAGACGAGGTTTTGTGACGAGTAGACTACAGCAACCAGGCATGGCACCTGGCTACCTACCGGCCAGCAATCCTGAGACTGCAGCTTTATTTTGTTTGTTTGTTTATTTTCTAAATCAAAGACCCGGCATGGCCCTGATGATTCGCTTTTAAAACTCTGGGAAATGACTGGCTGGCATCTGAGTACCCTAGAACTTCACTTCCTAAATTTGTTAGATGTGTTGGAATATCGCCACTGAGATGAAGAAAGGCTGGGAGCTAACCCAGCCGCCTTCTTGGCCTCAGGCAGTCAGCCCTTGAACTAAAATCTCAGGCTCAGGGAGGAGTGCGGAGTTCCAGACTCCCCTGGCTCTGCTCTCCGGGGGCGCCTGCAGGAGGATTCAGCGCCCCCCACCCTCCCCGCCCCTCCTCGCCCCTCCCCTCCCAACATAACAGGAGCTGCTGTGAGCCGGGTAATTCCTCCAGCGGCGACCCAGGAACTCTAAAGATGGATCAGTGCTCTACAGTTGTCAGAGCCCACTCTTCACCACCAGTCTTGGGCTTTGAAGAAGCCCTGTAAAAACTTTGCTTTGGACATCCCGCTATAGGCTTTTTTTCCTCGACTTTTTTTTTTTTTTTCTTTTTAAAGATGAGCTCTGGTAGGTTTAGAAAGTGGGCTAAAAGAGGAAGAATATTTGATTTTTTAATTGACCCCCCCCATAAAACAACAGCGCCCCACCCCCACTTCTTAAAGCACCAGCTTTTTGTGTACCAAAGCTATTACTAGGTTGTTACTACCCATAGAAAATACCCTAGTCATGCTCGATTTTGTTGAAGAGCCAAGAGGGCGTTGGAGGATCACTGTGGGAAGGAACAAGGAAGCTCCATTAGCACTGAAAGTCCACCCCCCCCCCCCACACACACACCCATCAGGCCCAGGAAGCTAAGCATCCGTGTACTTTACAAATGAAACCAAGGTCCTGCTGCTGATGAGAACTTTGCACAAAGGAATTAGTTTCTGGCGGTGGCTCTGAGAAGGCTGTGCAGATCCACACATTTACAGATACATTTACACAAACTGATGGTGGCACTTGCAGCCACAGGGGCAGGCTGCAGTTGGAGAAGGCGCCTGCTCTGAGCTCCAGGTGGATTTAATTTCACTCTCATTCCATTCCTTACAATGTGACACCCCCCCTTTTGTTAAAAAAGGAATTGTAATCCGATGCTTTTATCTTTTTTATTTCCTTAACTGCACATCTTCACCCTCTCGTGCTCCCCTGCTGATTTAAGAGATTTGTTTGGTTCAAGGATTTAACGTAATTCTGTTGCCAGATTTCAAGGAAGAAAGATTTGAAAGAACAAAGTACAAGGGGAGAAAGGTATCTGAAAGACAAGTTAAAACACATTTCTTAATATGAGATTAATAACATGGTTAAAACTTTGCCAAAGAAGAATATTTTGCAGATTCTTAAGTCATTTTAGAAAGATTTAATTTTGTCGTCACTTCAAGAAAACTAGTGGGTTCTACCTAGGGTACAGAACACACATGATCACCCCACACACTTAGAAACAGACATGATCACACTCAGTAAGAAGCTCACACATACGCACAGTCATATACTCAGAAATACACGCACCATCCCACAGCCTATCACCAACTCAGTGCTTATCAGTTGGTCCTTCTCCCCAGGACTTGTGGGCAATCCACTATCCAGGACCTTATAGGACCAAGAGGCTTTGCTTGGGGGAAAACTTCCCGCCAATGTCCAAGACCCATTAGGAACCACGCAAGCGCCCAGGGCGCTAGCCTGGCCCCTCTGGGTCTGGGATGGGACCAGGGACCGCCGCACGCCATCCCTGGCTTCAAGCCTGGCACCTCTCTTACGGAGCGGATGCATTCCGGCACCTCGGTTCATGCTCTCCCAGTTAACGCGCGCATTTAGGGAGATGTCCCCTCCCCCTGACCTTTCCCTATCAGAAACCAGACGGTCGCCTCAGCTCAGTCCCCGGGGTTTGCAGAAGGGGGGCAGGAGGAGGAGGAGCTGGGCAGAGGAGGACGGCCCGACTCGGATGCGCCTGCCCTATCACACAGACATCTGTTCTCAGTTTCTTCCTCTTTATGATCGCTACAGATGACAAGGGAAGTAGAGCGGACCGAGGCGGAAAAAAAAAAAGTTATGTCATAAAGATATAAAACGGTGCTGTGACTCACCTGCTCTTAGCCGCAGGTACGGGTTTCGTGGCAGCGTCTCCACTCTGCTAGCCAGGAGCCCAGATAGGCCTAACGTCACTCGGCTAGGTTGACTCAGATGGCCGAGTTTCTAGTGGAGGGGCAAAAGTGGGGCTTTCTCCTTTTGCAAGTCTGAAATCAGGGGAAGGGGTTGGTCTGTATTCTCCAGTCTCCCAGGGTTGAACTTTGGGTCAGTAATCAGGACGGTGGGGGCTGGAAGCGGGCAGAAGAGCAAGAGGGGCGCGGGACGGGGCTGCAGCCGGCGGCCCCTGGAAGGCGGTGGGTCCCCCTGGGGAGGGACCCTGGGGTCATTTAGCTGGCACTGCCCTGCGAGCCGGGGCTCCAACGCCACCGCCCCCAGCCTTTCTCCGGCTGCGCGGGTCCTATCCAGAACCCTCGTTAGCCTGCCCGGCCCCGCCTATTTTTCTTTTTTCCTCTTTCAAAGGGGGTTACCCCCCCCCCAACCCCATTTCCCTCTTCCCCCAGCCTCCGGGCTTAAACCAATTACGCTGCTTTGCAAACAAAGTGAGGGCCGGGTTTGAGGGAGGGGGCTCGGCGGGCGGGGGCGCAGGGGGCGCGCAGTGGCAGCGCCGCTGGGCGGGAGGCGCGGCGGCTGGACTGGCGGGCGGTCGCCTCGCAGGTGCACCTCGGGCTTTGTAGGTGCGAGCGTCTTTGTGCGGCGGACAAATGGGGAGAGGACGAGGAGGTGGGCACTCGAGCGACGTAAGATCCACATCAGCTCAACTGCACTCGTCTCGCAGAGGCCACCCGCTCACTTCCCGCGGAGGCGCTCCCGGGCGCCGCGCTCCGCGGCCGCCGCCTGCCCCCGCCCGCCGCGCCGCCTCCGCCGCGCACGCCGCGCCCCGCAGCGCCTGGCTTCCTCCTTGCTAGGGTGGCGTTGGGCTGGCGCGGGCGTTCGGGTGACTGCAGCTGCTCGGCTCTCCGCCCCCCGCCCTGCGCCGCGCGGCTGCCCCGTCGCTTCGCACAGGGCTGGATGGTTGCATCGGGCAGGGTGGCTCCAGGATGTTAGGGACTGTGAAGATGGAAGGGCATGAGAGCAGCGACTGGAACAGCTACTACGCGGACACACAGGAGGTGAGAGGCGGGCGGCAGGCGGGACGCTCCCGAAGCCGGTGCGGGGGGACGTCCGGCAGGGTGGGCGGCTGGCGGGCTGTGGGCGCCTTCTCCGTGCCATCGCTGCCTGCCCACCCCCAGATGTGATCCCGACCAGGCCTTGGTCGGGCCTTGGAGCCGGATCCGCTGCCCCGCGAGGGAGGCTGGATCTCGGCGCTTGGAGCGGGCCAGAAGGTTTTAGGAAACTGTGGGCTTTTAAAGCACCCTCTCTGGAAAGCACTTGCCTCTTTGCGGAGAGCGAGAGCCGGAACCAGGCCCGGGGTGCCACGGGTTGGCGGGCGGGCGCCGGCACGAGTTGGAGGTAACTTTAGGAAAGACAGAGCTTGTCTGCAGGGCGACCTCTTCCACCCATGGTTGAATTCGAAGATGTCTTCAGATGAAAGCGCGCCGCCGTTAAGTTGAGCGTCTTAATAATGAAACGATTCCGAAATTTTATGAAACTTCTTTAAAAGCCCTGTTTGGGGAGAAGTGTGCTCATTCTACCGTAGAACCGCTGGGTGGCGCTGGTGCGAACTGACTTTTCCTCCAGCACGGCGAACCGGGAACCTGTTTCTCTTCATTGTCCCCTTGGTGGCACGTTCATGTGGTTTATTTTACAATGTGCACAAAGGGATTGTGAGGCAAACCAGGTACAGGCAGGACCACCATCTACTAGAAATATTTCCCTGGAAACAGCTGGCGATTAACCCCCAAAAGTTCACCATTGTTAAAAACACTTAATGATATTGCCTTGGAATAATCTTGGGGAGAAGAAAAGAAAAACAAAAAAAAAAACGAAAGTAAAAAATACTTCAAGACATGGACAGAAAAATGTAGAATCAGGAAATATTTTTATGGTAATTGTTTTATTTAGATTTGTATATTTATATATTTACAAACTTAGCTTGAGTTTATTTGCATACTATAGCAGAGTGTTAAATCTGTACAGATTTT
Organism: Panthera pardus; assembly: GCF_024362965.1. Lineage (NCBI taxonomy): Eukaryota > Metazoa > Chordata > Mammalia > Carnivora > Felidae > Panthera > Panthera pardus. The sequence goes on along the minus strand of NW_026526810.1, from coordinate 79,086,601 downwards.
ATGTTTTCAAATGGAATTGTATTTGCTGATGAAAAAATTTATATTATTTTTATTAAATTATCAGAAGTTCTTATGTTTCTGACTGTATACTTTTAACATATATAGTGCATTCCCAAATTGCTGTTGATAAGGGTTTTCTCCTACTGTTGGCTTAAAAATGAGCTCAGAATTCTTCCTCGGGTTTAATTCAATGCACTCATCTTGACCCACTAGTCAATGAAGTCCCCTATGGAAAGAGCTTCCTTATAGGTTAAAGCTGAGAATTGGGAAATAGAATAGCATTAAGAGAAAGTAAGTCGACTTTGATTTAGAAATTTACAGTGAGATTTTAAAGCCAGTTTTTGAAATGATCCGCAGCAACATAACAGTATGTGAAACAAAATAGATTATACCAACAAACTGTGTCACCAAAATTTTTAAATGTTATGGGGCTGAAAATAGATAACGAAATTGATGCAAGTTTTTGAATGTCTTAAAGAGATGTACATGTGAAGTCATGCTAAAGTTAAGTGTAGTGCATTGATATCATTAATCACCCCTCCCTGCCCCTTCTCTTCTTGTAGATCTATTTTTAATTTTTCTCCAAACTTATTTAACTTGAGTTTCTTTCCCTTTTAATATTACAGTTGCTACAAGTAGATGGGAAACACTACTCGTAAATATTATAACAAAGTCACCATTTGGGGAAAAAAAATGCTAAGGGTGTATAAAGCCAGTTGTTGAGAAATGGATGGGTCATACGGCCATGAATGATTAGTCCTATCAGGGGGAGTTTAATTAACAGCCACCCCGTACAACAGAGTGCTACGCGGTCAGCTCAGGCTTAGGCAAGATACGCACAGAGCTGGTGTTTCTGTTGCACATCCCCAGGCTGCACCGCCTTTTTTCTCTAGTTTGGTTAAAACTCCTTTTAACCAAAAGGGCTTTGCTGAGGCCGGCCTGGGGTGGAGACTGGGATACCAACTGGCGTGGATGGGGTAGGCGATGGAGGGACCCCAGAAGCCGGCCCCTGGGCCTGGCATGTAAGGCGATTACACATCTTCCTGGGGACATATTTTCTGTGAGCGCTTCTCTTTCATGCCTGCCGCGATAGGATTTTTCCCCTGCCGCGCAAGACATTTTTTTGCTCTTTCTAGGGAGGGCGCCTGACGGTTTGCCCCGGGTGGGGGGTCCTATGCTTTGCAGAAATGCTCTCTGCAAATCTCCGGGTTTGCCCCGGGAGGATCGGCCGTCCGCGCCCACCACTAACTCCGCCCTTTGGGGCCTCTTCACTTGCTATCTCTGCTCCAGGCCTACTCCTCGGTCCCCGTCAGCAACATGAACTCGGGCCTGGGCTCTATGAACTCCATGAACACCTACATGACCATGAACACCATGACCACCAGCGGCAACATGACCCCAGCTTCGTTCAACATGTCCTACGCAAACCCGGGCCTGGGCGCCGGCCTGAGTCCGGGCGCGGTGGCTGGCATGCCAGGAGGCTCCGCGGGCGCCATGAACAGCATGACGGCTGCGGGCGTGACGGCCATGGGGACAACGCTGAGCCCCGGCGGCATGGGCGCCATGGGCGCGCAGCCCGCGGCCTCCATGAACGGCCTGAGCCCCTACGCCGCTGCCATGAACCCGTGCATGAGCCCCATGGCGTACGCGCCGTCCAACCTGGGCCGCAGCCGAGCGAGTGGCAGCGGCGACGCCAAGACTTTCAAGCGCAGCTACCCGCACGCCAAGCCGCCCTACTCGTACATCTCGCTCATCACCATGGCCATCCAGCAGGCGCCCAGCAAGATGCTCACGCTAAGCGAGATCTACCAGTGGATCATGGACCTCTTCCCTTATTACCGGCAGAACCAGCAACGTTGGCAGAACTCCATCCGGCACTCGCTGTCCTTCAACGACTGCTTCGTCAAAGTGGCGCGATCCCCGGACAAGCCAGGCAAAGGCTCCTACTGGACGCTGCACCCGGACTCCGGCAACATGTTTGAGAACGGTTGTTACTTGCGCCGACAGAAGCGCTTCAAGTGTGAGAAGCAGCCAGGGGCCGGGGGCGGAAGCGGGAGCGGAGGTGGCGGCGGCGGCGGCGGCGGCGGCGGCGCCAAGGGCGGCCCGGAGAGCCGCAAGGACCCCTCGAGCGCCGCCAACCCCAGTGCCAATTCTCCCCTTCATCGGGGCGTGCACGGTAAGGCGGGCCAGCTAGAGGGCGCGCCGGCCCCCGGGCCGGCTGCCAGCCCCCAGACTCTGGACCACAGCGGGGCGACAGCGACAGGGGGCGCCTCGGAGTTGAAGACTCCAGCCTCCTCGGCGGCGCCCCCGATCAGCTCTGGGCCAGGGGCACTGGTTTCTGTGCCTCCCTCCCACCCGGCGCATGGCCTGGCACCCCATGAGTCCCAGCTGCACCTGAAAGGGGACCCCCACTATTCCTTCAACCACCCCTTTTCCATCAACAACCTCATGTCCTCCTCGGAGCAGCAGCACAAGCTGGACTTCAAGGCGTACGAGCAGGCACTACAGTACTCGCCCTATGGCGCTGCGTTGCCCGCCAGCCTGCCGCTCGGCAGCGCCTCGGTGGCCACCAGGAGCCCCATCGAGCCCTCAGCCCTGGAGCCAGCGTACTACCAAGGTGTGTATTCCAGACCCGTCCTAAACACTTCCTAGCTCCCTGGGACTGGGGGTTTGTCTGGCATGGCCATGCTGGTAGCAAGAGAGAGAGACACACAGAGAAAATCAACAGCAAACCAAACCACACATATCGAGCCGACAACAGCATAATAAAATCCCAACTATTTTTATTTCTTTTTTTTGTGTGTGTGTGCACAATCTTTTCCCCAGTGCAAAGGACTGTTACTTTGTTATTGTATTCAAAATGCCTTGTGTATATTATTACAAAGAAAACCCATCCCAAACCAACAAAAAATTTTTTCCTGCCAAGTTTAACGATCCACAAATGTATATATAAAATCTTCCTATTTCCTTATTCCTGTCCCTTCCCTCTTTCCCCTCCAGACACATTCCAGTCTGTGCAGGGTTTATTTAAAAAAAAAAGAAGAAGAAAGATGGTCAAACTTGTAAAATATTTGTTTGTGCTTCCCCCCCTTCCACCACCTGACCTCTCCACAAGTTTACAGGTCTATGGCAATACTCTTAACCATAAGAACTGAAAGAGTGAAGAAACAAGTAGACACTAGGGACTATTAAAAGTATTTGAAGGACAATACTGCTGTTATGCAGCAAAACATAAACTGATTATAAACATCAGAGCCATTTATTATTCAGCTTACATTTCTGATACATTCAGATATGGAATACATATATATTATGTACGAACTTATTTATGCACATGTTCAGATATGTAAACATCCTCCATATATTTGCATAACATATAGAAGTAATACGTAGGTGTTATACATGCTACATTTTCAAGAGTTGCCTGACCAAGAAGTTACAAAGACACCCCTCTCCCTTGTCCTCTCTACCCACATATAGCCCTGGGAATCAATTCCTCAAGAATTGCAATCCTCAATAACTCTGCTCCTTGCTTTGCAGAGTGCCATTGTCATGCCATTCTGAGGTCACAGAACATGTATAAAATTAGCTTCTCTGTATCTATACCATTTAAATAATATTTTTTTCCAGGAAAAAGGGAATATTACAATGTTGGAGGAGAGATAAGTTATAGGGAGTGGTATTTCAAAATTTGGTCCAAGATCCCAAAATCCAATTGATTGTGGCCATTTTAATTATTGCCATCATGTGCTTGTTTCATTCAGTGTTAATGCACTTTTCACAGCTGGACATGGTGTTAGTATAGCCAGACGGGTTTCATTCTTCTTTGCTTTCTCAATGTTAATTTATTGCATGGTTTATTCCTTTTTTTTTCTTTATAGTTGAAATTACTTTAAATGATGGTTAAAATTACAAATTAAAAATGTTAATTTTATCAATGTGATTGTAATTAAAATATTTTGATTTAAATAACAAAAATGATAAATTTTAAGCCGTGGAATATGTTCTTGATCATTTGCAGTTAAGGACTTTAAATAAATCAAATGTTAACAAAAAAAAGTATTTCTGTTATTTTCCTTAATTAAGTCCAAAATAGGAATTATGATTATGATATTTTGCAAAGTCCGGCACTGAATATAAATGGCAAAAAAGAAAATGATCTAAAACAAAATTGTTTTGTTTATGTTTATTACATGAACTTGAGGCTAGTAAAAAGCAGTTACAGTAATTCAATAAAAGTGGGTAGATAAATTGATGTGATATCCCAAGAATTGAGATTTTTAAGATTGTTTATTCCCGGTAATGTTTACTTCAGTTTTTGAGATGAGCTTAAGCCTTCTATGTTTCCTTTGAGCCTGTCCACAATGAAATCAAATTCATTAATATAACTATAGTGCCCCCTTCCTCAATGTATAATTTTCCTTTATCTGAGAAGTATTCTAGGAGAATAAAATATCATATGTGGCTGATAAAATTAAGTTGTCCACAACAAAGAATCCTGAACTCTCTCCCTCTCTTTTTTTTTTTCCATTAAAAGAGAAACAAAACTCAACCATCATGGTTGCTTTGGAGGGGGTGAAGGGGAGGCAAGTTAATTCACTCCTGCAGGGGAAGCTTTGTGCCATCAGGACATTTCAGGGTAGCTGCTATTTTGTATTTTGTGAAGATACTTCTAAAAATACGGTTTCTAAAAATATCATTCCTGAGAACTTAAAGCTGATTTGTTAGCCTTCTAAGAAGCTTTTAAATGCAACTTCACACCCCTACAGTTGCTTGAGATCACAAAATCATTAATCTCCTTTGATAGTAGGCTCACTTTCCAGTCCACCTATTTCTTTGTAAGTCTTGTTCGGATTGACATCAACAATAACAACACCAGCCCAAGCAGAGGCTAGCCTGCCTGAGCCCCTGTGTATGAACTCCATCCTCGCCAAGGCTTGAACTTGGACAGCCTTTACTTTGATCGCCCCACTCCACACTGCGGACAAGATAAAAAGAGCTGTGTGAGTCCCTTAATTATCGCGTAATTGCCTCCCCAGATGAGAGAAGGGGTGGCGTGTAGCACTTGAGAAAAATCCAGAAATCCAAGCCCTCCCCCCCCCACACACACTTCAGCTAATGAAAGGAGGAGAGAGAAATAACTGGTTTGAATAATTTCAAAACCTAATTTAGAGGCCTCTAGGGAGGACATTAAAGTCCCAAAGAGAGGAAAAAGCTTTCAATCTCAATAGTTACTTATATTTATATAGCAGGTAAACAAAAGTTGGTAAATTCGAAGTCCAAATGTGATATGAGGGCGTGAGTTTGGGCCTAGGAATTTTACCAGCCGCACTGAATCTAAATCGTCTACCCCTCGGTGATGTTCCCTTCCTCTCTTTAACAAATTAGCAATATCAATGTTTTGCTTCACCCTCTGGGCTTAAGTCGGCCTTAGCTCTCTGTAACTTGGCAAAGACTTTTTCTAGGCTTGCGGGGGGCGAGGCGCCGTGGGCTGACCATAGAGGCTACTTTGGAAATCTGCCTGAGAAGCTAGCACGGTGGATCTCGGGGAGCTGGTCTCGTGGGGTTCCCAGGCGATTTTCCGCCACCTCTGGGCAGTAAACCGCCCCCTCCCCCCTCCCCGGGCACCTTGCGCGCGCTCTGCAACGTCTGGCCGAGGTGATCTGCGCCCCGCGCGTTAGGTTGTGCGCCGTTTAGGGCAAAGGCAGCCGGTTGCCCGGGAAGAGGGACAGAGCAGGCCCGCAAGCATCTCGGGGTGACAAGTGCAGTTAGTTCTTCATTGTTTGGGCATTTTCCCCTCCTAGCGAATAAATCTTCTGTTGAGCCCGAGACCTAAAAGTCAACAAAGAAGGCCAGGCGTCGCTTTACCGCTACTGTGGCCCAACGCCCGCGTTGCCGCGGCTGCTCCCGCTGCGTAATCCCTTCCTCGGAAACCCGGACACACAAACGCCGGAACGCCCGGGGCTGGGGCGCCGCGCCCCAGGGCCAGGAGGAAAACATCTGTGGTTCCGAGGGAGTGCTGGGACCCTCCTCGAGCGCGGCACCTTCTCGTGACCCCCACCCGCCCCCCCTTTTCGTCGTCGAGTTTCTGTATTTCTTCACCTCGGACACTCCCGTAGATGAGGGCCGGAAAGGGGATGCTGACCGCTCAGCCGCGGGCCACCGGGCTCGCTTTATTTAGGAATTTCCCTCGTGGTGGGGGAGGGGTCTCCGGATGGGGCGGGAGGGAGTGAGAAGAAAAAAAAACCAAAAAACAAAACCCTTCCTACAGACCCTAGAGCAAAGCTGCCGAGGCCCTCCGATGCAGTGACGACGCCACCACTGAGCACTTTTGGAAAAAAACAAAACTGTTTTGGGAGTGAGTGGAGTCCAGGGGAAGAGAACTTTACATGTAACTTTCACCTGGTTCTGGGACTGACGCATTTTTTAAATTGCTATAAAGAGAAGAAGACAACTAAACACAGATAGGGAAGAAGAAAAGCTCACCAGAAACTACACAACTTAGAAGTGTTCCCAAGTAGAAGGCAGCTCGGTCTGTTTCTACATGATGGCTATTACAGTGTGTACGTCACAAATAAAATGTAATTTCCATTGTCCCTTCTTGAACTCTTCATAGCAGAATAAGCTGGTGAGAATTATTAAGGGAGGAGGGATTAAACAAACAATCCTATTAAAGTTCTTAACTTCTGTTTTCATTTTCTGAAGCCTAGAATACTCAACTGATTTCACTGAAAGCATACAAAAAAACATTGTTTTTCTCAGGAGTCTAACAGATTTGAATGATCTACAGCTTAAGAGTTCCTGGAGTGATAAAATGTAAAAATTTTGTTTTGGCACTTTGAAAAATTGATCTCAGTTCCACAAAAATGCTTATTCAGTTTCTTTGCAAAAACTTCTGCGATCAATTCAAATTCCTTTCAATGCAGACCAAAGTAGGAGACCTGTAGCCCAAATTAATTAACCTTTCCTTAAGATCAATTGGTTTTCTGTTGATTTAGCAGTAATAATGTAGAACATTTAGCTATAATGTATTTTAATGTGATACTTCAATATGTCAAGAGGAAATACTCATTGAAAAGATAAAATTGCTTAAATTATTTAATAGATGTTTAATAAATTTGTAGAAATATTTTATTTTCAAAAATTAACTCTTAATCGCTTATTTGAATTGTAGTAAAATGTGTTTTGCAACTAAATGGAGTTAAGATAATGTCTAATTAGTTCGAGATAATTATGTGCAAAAAGTTGACTATTTGTAAACTACCTTGGACAAAATAGGTCAATAAATTATGCAGAGATTTAGAAATAAGATTTTCTCAAATACAAAGAATCATTAACATCAATAGAAACTCATGAGAGTAAGAGTGTAATAAAATGAAACAAGTTGGAAGATTCTACAACCTTTTATGTAGAAACAGAATCTATTTGGGGAGATATAAGGTGTGTTGTTTTTTACAGCAGCCATTTCTGCAAGTTTTATTTTCTACCACTGGTCCTATTTGGTGTATCCAAATAACATTTAACAGATTACTTTAAATGTTCTGGGTTTTTTTCTTCCAAATAGTTACATTTAGGGCCATAATGGTTTCATTGGTGTCTCTCTTTTAGCTCCCAGTCTAGCTGGGTTCACTGAACTTTGGACCCTGCAGACTGCAACCCTCACCACCCCCGACTCCAGCCATCATTCTGGCAAGCAGTATGGAGTTGGAGAATACCCATGCATTTCAATTTTAACGTGTACAATGCATACATTTTCTTACTATAAACATTTTTTAAAAACCTGACAAGAGGGAAATCCTCACTTGCTACCTTTCTCTAACTTCTTCATTTCTCCAGTTCTGTCAGCTATGACTACAGAGCAAAAAAAGCAGAGCTCATGGTAAGCACAAGCTCTCCTCTGTAGCCCAAGAAAGTGAGAAGCCACCTTCTTTCTAGATGCCACTTCTATATGTTCCACTCAATGTAAAGTATAAAAGCAGAATATTCTCCCTCAAAATCTGGGAAGGAAAAGGCTTAAATGAAATAGGTGCTTGGGGACCTCCAAATCCAGGTGGGATGCTGGTCAAGTCCCATCAAGATCAAGTTCAGAGCGGCCAGTACTAAGGCAGGCCTGACTCCCAGTTCTAAGTGTGAGGTTTCCCTTGGTTGACTTTATATTTCTCTCCTCAAGATTACATCACGGTCTTTTTGAAAAAAAATCCCTGAAACCCAGAAAAACAACCTGGAAATACCCCCCAAAGGACTACTTCGAAATAGGGAACAATGCATTCAACCGGAAATCTCTTTAGTTTCTTTCCTCTCTCCCATGAAATTTTAGTTACTCCTTTGCTTGTCTAATCATGTCCTAGGTCAGTTGTTGTTGTTTTTTCCCTTTCTTTCACACCAAAGAGCTGGTATTTTAAAACACAACCAATATAATGAGAACTGTAAGGGGTTTCGTGGTGGTTTGTTTCGTTTATATATTTAACTTTAAGGACCCATTATGCACGAGGGAGGTAGGAGGCTCCCATTTAGTGCTACACTCTTAGAGAGCTGGTTTTCTTTGCGCGATCCAGTTGACCGATGCATTTTTGGAACGTTCCCCTAGCTCTGGGTCCCACCTGGGAGCCTTGCGCTTCTTCACTCCCATAGCCCAGCCACAACCGCCTAACCCAACGTCTGCTTAGCCGGAGCGCCAACTCCCGCCGCGTCTTTCACCGCTTTTGCCTGGGTGGAGGCCGATTCATCAGCTCAAACTGCAACGAGCCGTGTTGCGGCGCAGGGCAACGTCCAGGTTTCCTCACCTCTCCCCGGAGTCACACTGCCTTCTGCCGACACGCGCTTCCTTTGTGTTATGCCTGGCTAATATATTAATGGGGCGGATAACCCGGATCCTTTGTGGGGGGTAGCGGGGGGAGGGGTGGAGACCGGGAAGGGAACGGAACAGCTCCAGTCGCTGACCCTTGGGCCGGAGTTCAGAGGAGGGAGGGTTGGCGGAGGGGGGCGCGGGATGCGAATGGAGGTGAGGAAAGTTCACGTTAAGGGCACTGAAAGTAAACTTAATTACCTTCGTGCAACAAGTTTTTGGAAAAGGTGGTCTGGTGCTAATGTCCTGTGCTGGGTTCAGAATTGCGAGGCGGGACGCCGCGCACGCTGGAGAAACCGCCCGGCTGGCTGAGCGGGCCGCGCGCCTGCTGCTGGGTGTCCGCCTGCCCTCCCGTGGTCCCCTCACCCCCGCCGGGAGCCCGGTCGCGCTGCGCGGTGCCGAGTCACAGGCGCAGAATCTTAACTGCGTGTGGCACGGCTGGCCCTCTCGGAGGGGAACGCCTTCGCAGACTCATCGAGCTCTAGCTAAGCCGGATACCTTAGTTGCTCGGTTCTGATGGTTGAAAACCAGGCTCGCTGCGCTCCCAAGACCCTTGCCGTCCCCACCCTCACCTAAAAAGGGCCGGCCTCCCGGTCAGAGGTCTTCACTGATCACCCATAGATGATGGGACCCCCGCGTCACGCCACGAAGTGGGCGCGAGAAACGGAGACCTTGCGGCCCCGGGGGGACGCGGCTTCTGGGTGCGGGCCTTGTCCCTGCCTCCCAGGCTGCTGGCGCGGTGGGGCCCCCTCCCCGCCAGGCCTGCCGCCCCGCCCGCCAGACGGTGCCCGGGCGCCCCGAGACATATGCTGCCCGCAGGCCGCGCGGCCCGACGTGGTGCTCATTGCCGAGGCGGTTCTCAGCCCATCAAAAGCCCAGGCTTTCTTCAGCCGTATGGGCCGCGAGGTGAACAACAATGGCCGGGCCCCTTCACTTCAAAAGCGGCGATCAGGGGAAAGGCTCCCCCACAGAATTTTTTTTTTTTTTTTTCTCCTCCACAGCCTTTCATTCCTAGTTTAAAAAAAAAAAAAAAAAAAAAAAAGGCATCAGCAACTCCAGGGCCCGGGCGAGCCTAATGCCCTTTGATGGGGATTGAATTCATTATCTCCAATAACACAATTGTGCTTGGCCAACGAAAAGAGCAAAGCAGGGCTCTATCCAGCCCGAGGGGCCCGGCCGGGCGGGGCGGGCGGGCGAAGCGCGCTCCTGGGACCAGCTCCGAGGCGCGGACTCCGCCGGCCCGGCCCGGGCTCGGGCTGCCCCAGGGCGCGGGCCCGCCCCGAGGCTGCAGGACGGGCGGCGCCGCCCGAGGAGACTGCGCCGGGAGGGGGCGGGGCGGCACTCTCGTTTGATTTATTTTTCGTGTCTCCCTTTGCAGTCATTCCCCGAGGGCCGCCTCGAGGGCTGGGTGTTTATTCTCCTTCCTCCGCGGCTCCGGTTGCAGAGCCGTCCCTGGCGCCCGAGGCGTGCAGGCCTGAAAGGCCGCCAGGCGCCCCCGGCCGAGCGCAAAGGGCTCCCGGCATCCCGGCCGCGCCGCCCAGTCCCGGTGCCCGTGGTTCGGAGCCAGCTTTACTTTCAACCTAGCACCGATAAACGGGGATTTCAATCGCCCCTGCTCTGGAGTCATTTTCTGCTGATGCTCTCCACACCCGCTTTCACGCCAGCCACCCGCACTGATCGCACAACGGCGCCTCGGCGGTCTTGGCCGAGGCCGGGGCACCGCGTCCCGCATCCGGGCGCAGGGTCCCGGTGCCGGTGCCGGGGGTGCTGCACCACCCTATTTGCTTCCGGCTGCGTGGACACTGCGCCCGGGACCGCGACTTGGACGTCAGCGCCTCCTCCCGGGTTCCACTGGCATGCTTGCCCTTTCAGACACCTCTAGCCTCTGCTTCTCTGCTATCCTGAGTGAACGGAGGTGAAAACAGACTAAAACAGGCAGTATCACGTGCCTTGACCCAGGGTGTGTGTGTGTGTGTGTGTGTGTGTGTGTGTGTGTGTGTGACACAGAGCAGTGAGAGGCAGAGACAGAGGGAAATTCCCTAAGAATCATGATCCAAGAAGACCTCTATAGTTTAGTGTCTAAAATACGACTTTCAGTCATCATTACTGGGTATTCTTCCTACACAATCCTGTTTGCCCCCCTCACCATTACTGAGGAAGGTATGTATTGCAGTTTTATGTCAGTCAGATAAAGAATAATAAAACTTAAAGTGGTTTGGGTTTTTTGTTTTGCAACAACACTTATGGAACGTTGGTAGGAACCATGGATTAGGATTAGTAGTTCCTTGCCAATTTGTCATGAGTATGCCAATCTTCAAGTGATGGATTCCTTGCCTTTCTCTTCAGGGAATTAGACACACACACACACACACACACACACACACACCCTACAGTATACATGTGCTGGCTCTAATATATAGAGTGTACACATACAATTAAATATCTGATTTAGGGGAGCATCTATGAGACCTTGGCATCTACAAAACTGTCCCCAAAGCATGAAATCAATAAAGTGATCTGCTGATTTGAGTAAAGCAAGAAAAGCATTTCAGATTAATATTTTCAGCTAGGTATTATTCTCATCAGGAGATACAGGAATTTATTTAATTAATTATTTCCCTTCATCATTTATTTATTTGTAACATTTACAAATTTAGCCCTAGAACTCTGACCACTCCAATTTTTAGGTCTAGGCACTTGGAGTAAGGAGAGGAGAGAAAAAAATCCAGTATGATAGGTAAGATTAAAAAGAAGGCTTCAGTTCTTTCTTCCTTCCTTTTTTACCTTTTCTTTTTGTCTTATAGAACAGCATCCTGAATATAACTTATGTTAAAACATATATTTGCTTTTGTGAAATCTTTTTCATTTACATCAAAAAGGGTGTAAAACATTTACCTTGCAGGTATTCTGAGAAGTCCATGGGCAGTGCTATTCTTTAGATAAGTTATTAAACTCCCAATACTTATCTCAAGTTATCAAAGAATACGTGACTTCTCTTCTGGACCCTTACCCCAGCTTTTGTTAATCTATTAAAGAATAGGTTTGAATTTTGGTGACCAGTATATTTCCAGCGTGGTGTTACTTTAGTCACCTTAAAAAGATCTCTTTTGTAACATCAATGGGAGGCTTAATCTTTGTCCTTAATTGTGACACGTTATTCCACATGTGATAGATTGTTGTGCATCCTTCACGTGTTTCAAAATATTGTGGAACTAAGGGCATTTACACAGGGTAAAGAAGGCAGTGGTTTAGATCTTACAGATTAACAACTTGAATAAGACTTTAACATAATATGTATGGCCAGAATAAGTTCTATCTAGATAGAGGTATCTGGGAATTAACTTTTATGATATTTTGAGTACTTCAGAGTAACTACATTGCAGACCCAGTCTAAGAACCATTCTCTGAATAAAAGTTTTAATTCTGACATATATCCACCAGACCCCACAAGCTACAGGACAGTCCTGTGGTTTATCACATAAACAATTTGTCTGGTGCCAGAGCACACATGAGGGATTATGTGACTTCAAGTAAGCAGGGCACCATAGGATGGATGAATTACTAAACACAATATACCATGATTTTCATGTGGATGTCTTTGGCTCTGAAACAAAATTAGGAGGGAAGGAAATGTAAAACATTTCAGTAGAAATGATAATTCTGTATTATCTAAAGTGCAAACCCTAAGTACACTTAGTCTTGAGATTCACTGAACCATGGGGCCATAGAATATGGTGATGGAAAAGACTTATTTTTTGTGTTTTCTAGTCCACTCACTTGCACGATTATTCCCCTCAGAGTTATTCCAGGCCAGGTCCAGAATAGATTTAAATGTCAAGAATTGAAGGACTCCCTTTTTTTTTTTTTTTTTTTATCAGTGTAATGGAGAAGCACTATACCCATTGCAAAACATTTTGCCAATGGAATATTTTCTCTGATATTTAGGTAAAATGGACTTACATTTTAAGTATACCTCTTTGAGGATACATTTTTATTAGCTCTAAAACCTGTTTCAGATACCTGAATGCCTGCCTCTATGTATTTAGCTGATCTATACACCTTTACTTCCTTTAATTCTCACCTAAGATTGATCCAAATAAAGTGCCCCAGCTGCGAAAACACCTTTAGGGTGTATAAGCCTTTGATTTTTTACTCTTAATACTGAGAAGGGGATAATAAAGTTAAACCTCAATAATTCATTTGAATTACATCAGGCAATTACAAACAGGAGACTGGGTCCATTTGTGAGATGCCATCCAATACTAGGTCATGCAGCTTCTTCACATTTTGAGTATGACTGTGATAAGAAGTCAAAGGACTTCAACCTCTTAAAATGTGGTAAGTCCTTAAATTATAAGAATAGAATCTAGAAACCAACCCCAAGACTGTTCCTTGTACTAGAGAGAGTTTAGAGTATTTGTGAACTTGTGTGTGGCCCACAGATTTGCATGTGGCCTGTCAGGAATACATTATGTCAGGGTTTTATATAGTAAAAAGACTGAGGAAGTTCATTATAAAACTTCTAAAAAGAAGTTAAATTTCTAAATTTCAATTCCAGGGATGCCAGAGTCTGGAGCTTCAAAGTTATATTATGATTTGGAATCTCGGATTCATCTGGACTCCCATGGCTCTGAAGGGCTCACTTCACATACAGTGACCACTGGACCATGCTATGTTGAGGATCAACACTCCAGACCACACCCGTCTCTTAAGTTACAACATCTCTACTGAGTTAGGCAATTAGAAAGGAAATGCTTACTGAAGCTGACAAATAATTCACTTTGGAAGTGTAACCACAGTAAGAGGAGACTGTGTTACGTAGAGAGAACAAATGACAAATGAGCGCATTCCACTCACCTATCTTATCTTATAAAACACAATAGGTGAAAGGGAAAATTGGAATTGTAATCAAGATGAAAGTTGTAAGGCTTCTGATGATTCAAAGAGTAACGTTAAGAAGTTGTTTAATAATATTATAGTCTATAAATGCACTGACTACAAGATTGTAAAGATACCAGATTCTCTCAAGTTAGGTTCTGTGATGGGCAAGTTCCACCCGATTTTTGTTTCATTATGGTACAGTAAGTGATAGCACTGGGTTTTATTTAAGTCTCTGTATAAAAAGTGCTACTTTAAAAATGTTCAAAGAGCCTTCTTACATAAAGTGAGGTCTGCAATGTTTCAGAGTATTTCAAAGTCTTACGGTCACTTACAATTTTTACCAGTTGATACAAATACCAGTTGTTTGTGGAATAACCTGAGATCTTAATACGCACAAATTAACTTTAAAACAGAGTGAAACATAGTCCTTTTTATCTTCAGCATCAGAAAGAGTGGTGTAGTAGCCAGTCTTAAGCCTGAAAAAAAAAAAAAAGGGTAGAACATAGTGAGATCCTTCTTGACTCTACTCAAGATCCCTAAAACTGGATTTATCATGAGGGGTAATAAGCAGTAATTACTATGCTGTGACCCCCCTCTCCCATTTAAAAAAAATTTTTTTTTCAACTCGGGGGGTAAACTTGTTTTGAAGAGAAACAAGAAAATAGAGATTGGCAGAGAAATATAAGGCATGAAATGATGAGGGAAAGGGAGTGAGGGAGAGATGCCATACCAGAAAAAGTAGATGGTACTGGGTCTTCCATAGCCTCCCAGACCAAGGGATTGGGGCAGTGAGAGATGGGATGGAGGCAAATTAATGGCTGGACAGAGCTAGACAGAGTGTGCTGGGGAAGGGCCAGGCGTGAAAAGATTTGGTGTCGTCATAGCAACCGGCTCAGCCCTGCTCCCCCTGAAGCCCATTCAGCTCTGAGCTGCCGGAACACGTTTTTAATTAAAGCGTATAAAAGTTGTTTTGTAAGGACTTCTCCTCATCCGATAGATTTCAAAATGGTTAATCAGGCTTCATCTCCTTTTGATGCTCACAAGAGCATGTGCTACTGCGCGCACAAAAACTGCCGCCGCCACCGCCGCCGGGTGAGTTATCTCTCAATCACAGCTAATACCAGGAAGGAGCAGGCCAGCTAGTTATTTAGATACACATACGCAGAATTCAGCGGAAAGCAGGGAGTCCATTTCTGTGACTGCGAGTGGAGACCTTAATTTGCTTTGCTCTAGATACTATGGAATTGAGCCTTCTGGATGGCTATTGTCTCTGGTTGATGTTCTCTTTAGCTTTTGAAAACAGCAAGATTTCTTCCCCCCTCCGGGCGATACAGTATTCAAAAGCCAAAATAAAACTTACAAATGTGTAAAGTAATATTTAATCTAGAAAGTTTGTTTGTACCACTCTTATGTAAAAATATGGCGACGATCCCCCCTACCCCAACCCCGGCTTTTGAGAAGAGAAGGGCTCTTGCTTCTAATCCTCCATAAATTAATAATATACAGCAACAGTTGTATTTTCTTCTTTAATAAAAGAGATGACTTAATAGAAACCAGTATCTTTTGTTGATTTACTAAACAACTTCTTAGCAGATGACTTAAACCTCCTCCAGACTTTTGCATCTCCCTTTCTCCTGTTGATGATCTTAGTTTCTAACTTCCCTGAAAAAGAAAAAGAGAAAAAGCCCATTTTACCTGTCATCCATTCCTTCATCTACCCTGTACCCCAACTCAACATGTCTATTTCTGTACCAGTATGTTCTCTTCTACTAGTCCAGGATGTCAAGGAGTCCTGAAGTTCTTGTCTCAGACCCTTCTCTTGTTTTTTTGTTTTTGTTTTTGTTTTTTACTGCTTTACTACCATCTCCACTGTTGCTGTTTCCAATGGTTCCTTCTCCTCAGCTTCAAACATGTAATGGTTATCTCTATTTTCGTGGGAAAATTTGATTTCACAAAATTTTTCGGTTCATATTATCTTGCTCTTTTCACTGCCAAAATTTTCAAATGAGTGGTCTTCACCCACAGTATCTATTTCTCCATAGCCCTGCAATTTGATCTGTGGCCCCTTGTCTTGAAACAAACAAACAAACAAACAAACAAACAAACACCCAAAAACCTTCTGCCCTGAAGAGCATCAGTGACACCTTGATTCAATGATGTTTTTACTTCATTCCCCCACACCCAGAGTCTCAAACAGTTCTGAATATTCTTAGCCATAGTGACCACGCTCCCACCAAGGACCTCCTGGCACTAGCCTTTCCTCACTCTCCACTTCCCCAGGACTGCTTCTCTATCTCTATAAATATCTTTGTGTCTGTTCCAGCTTCCACTGTAGTTTCCCAAGGCTAAGTCCATTGATCTGAGAGACAAAAACAACCCCTAACATTTGGAAAATGGCTTGACGCTCCCAGCTAGGCTATGGTGTTTTTAGGAGTTGGCCTGGCATTCACAGGTAGGCCTAGGTATTCTCCTGTGAAACAAAAACTATTTTTACTAAACACCAACTTTAGACAAGGACACTCTAATGATAGGAGAGACAAAAAGACCACTTTGTAATTTTGTCCCAGTACAGATAAAAATAAAGTCACTGCAAACCACAAAGGTAGCAAACAATCCTCATGCTTGCTAATACTAGTAACTGTTGCTTCTTTACAAATTATAGCTTTAGCTTTGTTCTAGTCTTCCCTCTTTCTAAATAAGATTTCTTGAGATACCCAATGACAGAATTACCCTTACATCCTGACAGTAGCCAATTCAAAGTCGTACTTTCTTGAGTCTTCCCCCAAAATATCTATCATGAGCCCCAATCTTATAAGTTACTGAAATGCCATGCCATCCCCTATCGTGTGTGGTCTTGTTTGCAAACAAGTAATAAAGCCAGTTTGTTCAATCATACTATGTTCCTGATGGTCTTTGGCTAGAGGACATTGATAGGCCCTTTGTTCCTTTGTCTTACGGCTTGTGCTATCATGTATGAAGCTAAAAGTCCATTCCTGTCCTCCAACAAAATCCCCATCTTATTTCTATACCTCTCTACAAGTATTCAATAAATTTAAATTAGAGCAACACATTTCTCCCTGTAACAAGGCATGCCTCCTGACTTCCATATTTTTCTCATTCTCTTTGCTACTAAGGCTTGAAAAGTCATAGTCATCACTGACTCATTATTGCCCTCTTATTGCCCGTCCACCTAAAATTAGTCTGCCGTATCAATACACCCACTATCCCAATCTTTCCTTCTTTGACATCCCAAAGGTCACAATTTTAGTCCATACTACTGTGCACTATCTGTTAAAATAGCCTCCAGAATCTCGTTGTCCAAGTCTTGTTTGTACACTATTCCTAGCCTAATATTTCTGAGCAATAGCTTTAAGTGAACAAAAATAAATCGTAACCTCTTGAAGCCAGAGCTTTCACAGAAGTAAAATTAGGAATTACATAAGAATAAATAGCATGATTTTCTCCCCTTAAAAAAGATAAATGTCATTGTTGCATACATGGAGTAGGGAAAGAAAGAATGCCTTGGATTACTATTTTAAAGACAGAGTGTGTGAGCGGGGGGAAGGGGCAAAGGGAGAGTGAGAGAGAGGAAAAGGGAGGGGGGGAGAGAGAGAGAGAGAGAGAGAGAGAGCGAGAGAGAGAGAAAGTGAATATTAAGCAGGCTCCACACTGAGTGGACCGTGTGAGGCTTGGTCCCACAACCCTGGGATCATGACCTGAGACGAAATCAAGACTTGGGCACTCAACCAACCTAGCCACCCAGGTGCTTCTACAAGACTCTGTTTCATGTGTTGGGATCTATTTAAGAAATATCAAGAAAGTGAGGTACATTTAGAAGATTCTGGGTTAGAGAAGTACTGGACCACATCTTGCAAAGGACGGTTTAAATTGGGGATGTTTGGCTACGGAATAAAACATTTCTGTTACATTGGAGGGTACTATAATATTTCAAGCATATGTGAGAGAAATTAGAATTATTTGTGTGTGATTGTAGAGGGAAGAATTAGGGTCAGGAGGTTGAAATTCAAGAAGATAGATTACTGCTCAATATAACAAAATATTATTTTGAGAGAGAGAGAGAGAGGAGAGAGAGAAGGAGAGAGAGAGAGAATGTAGGCTCCACACTGCAAGTGTGGAACCTGATGCAGGGCTCGAACCCACAAACTGTGAGATCATAACCTGAGCCAAAACCAAGAGTTGGATATTTAAGTGACTGGGTCACCCAGGCACCCCAAAGGATTTCTTTTAGTTGAGCTTTGCTTATGATATTCTCTCATTTATTTTCCCCTGGGCATTTAATTCTAGGTTGTTGATTTTTTACTTTCAGCACTTTGAAGTTTTATTTTTTAAATTTATTTCTTTTTTTTTTCATTGTATTCTATTTTCTATTATTCTGAGAAGTTAACAATCTTATTGTTACTATTTTTTTTTAATTTTTTTTAACGTTTATTTATTTTTGAGACAGAGAGAGACAGAGCATGAACGGGGGAGGGTCAGAGAGAGAGGGAGACACAGAATCTGAAACAGGCTCCAAGCTCTGAGCAGTCAGCACAGAGCCTGACGCGGGGCTTGAACTCACATACCGCGAGATCGTGACCTGAGCCGAAGTCGGACGCTTAACCGACTGAGCCACCCAGGCGACCCTTATTGTTACTATTTTTAAATTAATATGTCTTTTTATTCTTCTCTTATCAAAGTTTGAGAATTCCAACATCTGGGTCATCTCTGGGTCTGATTCTATTGACTATTTTATCTTTTCACATGGTTCTCTTGGTGTCTTTTCCAATGTGTCTTTTGTTTTTTTTTTCTTTTTTGTAAATTAAATGTCAAATATGATATATAAAAGAGCAATTTAAACTTAGGTACATGCCCAAAATGGGAATATCTCTTTTGTCAGGCCATTAGTGTGGGCATTGGAGTGAATTTAGTAAGCACTTGAGGTAACTTGGGTTTGTGATTGCTATAGTTATCTTTAGTGTACCACAGATTTAAAGTTTTTCCAGGGACGGGCTGGATTGCCACAACTTGTATTCAATGTGAGGCCTAGAGAGCTGGAAGTGTTTTTTTCTTTCTTTTTTTCTTTTCTTTTCTTTTCTTTTCTTTTCTTTTCTTTTCTTTTCTTTTCTTTTTTCTTTCTTTCCTTTTTCCTTCCTTCCTTCCTTCCTTCCTTCCTCCCTTCCTTCCTTTTTTCTTT
Organism: Panthera pardus; assembly: GCF_024362965.1. Lineage (NCBI taxonomy): Eukaryota > Metazoa > Chordata > Mammalia > Carnivora > Felidae > Panthera > Panthera pardus. The sequence goes on along the minus strand of NW_026526810.1, from coordinate 79,067,681 downwards.
CTTTCTTTTCTCAGTTTCTCTGTTCCACCCTCAGATTTCAGCAGGCTATCAATGCCTGCAGCATAGACAGAGTCTATTTCTATATTTTTATTCCCCCCAGAAGTACATGGCTATTACCTGCTATTAGATGCAAGGCTCACAGTGGGTCAGGGAGGGTTACTCAGCTCTCCAGCTCCCATCTTGTCTTAGGCAGGCCCCAGACATCTCCTCCAGTGGCAGGCAGCCTCCCATTCAGTGCAGGGTCTAGAGCACAGGCAAATTCCCCGTCCTTCCTCCAAATTCCATCTTGTATTGGTGACTATCTTAGGCGTATGTGAATTTGGGAAGATCACCTTGATATAGTTGAAGCTGTTCTATTTACAATGTATCTTTACTCCTACGGAATAGCTTTCCCTAGGTCTGACCCCAAAGCTGAGTCTCTGCTCTTTGGTGAGAATTGCACTCCAATTTTTGTCTCCCCAGCATCATGGAACTGACAAAGTCTCTTCTTAGTTCTTTATCTTTTTAGTAAAGTATTTTGTCCAAGTTTTATAGTTATTCTTGGTGAGTGAATAATCAGATTTTAGCAACTCTGTTATAGTTGGAAGCAGAAGACTTTTCCTTATTATATTCTAAACCCTAGTCACTGACCATCAAATCTTGGTAATTCTTGCATTCAAGCCTCACATTCAGTCTCTTACCCATATTTTAGGAACTGGCATATGTTTGAAGTCATGTTATGCTAGCATTAATTTTTCTGTATTTGGTTAATTAGTCAATAAAGATAATTTGATTATATATTGTAATTCTAGCAGAGTTGAGTATCTTGGCACTATTTATTATATTTGTTCTACTTAAAGGGCAGAAAACCACAGATTAACACCATCATGAAAAGCAAAACTTTACATTTAAAATACAGATCAGTGTATGGGATTCATATTGAATATTACACTATTTGGATTAGGTAATGTCTTTAGCAGAGGACTCTTATAGAGAAGGATAAATAAAATTTGTTTCAATTACTTTAGTGATTGAACAATATATAGAAAATATAGTGACACACAAATCTAGGTTAATTTTTAAAAACTTCCTTAAAAACAGGTTTTAAGCTGTGTTAAAGATAGCTGGAGTGATACAGTAAGTAAACTATGCTGATGAGAGTGAAGAGGTAGAATGTTCTAGAAGTGAAGCGCATTTTAAACTAAGATTGTTGCCAAATAGCAAGAAGATGGAAGATTAGGGAAGAAATGGAAGTGTGTTAGTATTAAACAGTTTTTGTAATGGCTACAGAAAGAGGAAAGATTTGAAAAGAAATACAATCTGAGTTTAAATTCAAAGCTAACTTATGTAGGATAGGTCAAAAGAAGGAAACTGGAGTTGAACGACCCTTTTAAGAAGGAAGTTGTAGCATGGTCACCATACCATAAGTGAGGTTGTCATGGAGGTAAAGTGGAGGGACTTGATTAATATTACAACTCTTGGCATCTTTCAGTGGAATATATGGAGCTGAAGATAGGGAAGAGTTTAAGAGAACAAATACAAGGAAGCCAAATACCATCTTGTTAAGTACCATAAGACAGTTAAACTGAGGAAGTGACAAACTGTATTCTTGCAGACAATGATAGGAGAGAACTTCATGGCAGGGAGGATAAAAGATTTGAGTGCTATCTTTGTTTCACTGAATTTCAGGGGATGGACCTCCATTTGAGATTAATTTATTCATTAATTAATGAAATCAACACACTTATTGTACAATTACTAGTGGAAAGCATTGTAATAGATACTTCCAGAGCTATATTAGATGATTCTTGATCTTAAAGGATTTAGCGTGATAGGAGTGGTGAGATAAAATAGTTACTCAACTGTGGGAAAAAAAAGTAGAAAATGGTCATTTTGGTTTCTGGCATATAGTAGGTACTCAGTAAAGTTTTGCTGAATAAATGAATGGCATAGAGACACATAAAAAACTGAGATGGAGAATAAAAGTAATATTGGGGAGGCATCACAACCCCAGACTTCAAACTATACTACAAAGCTGTAATCATCAAGACAGTATGGTACTGGCACAAGAACAGACACTCAGATCAATGGAACAGAATAGAGAACCCAGATATGGACCCACAAACGTATGGCCAACTAATCTTTGACAAAGCAGGAAAGAATATCCAATGGAATAAAGACAGTCTCTTCAGCAAGTGGTGCTGGGAAAACTGGTCAGCGACATGCAGAAGAATGAACCTGGACAACTTTCTTACACCATACACAAAAACAAACTAAAATGGATGAAAGACCTAAATGTAAGTCAGGAAGCCATCAAAATCCTGGAGGAGAAAGCAGGCAAAAACCTCTTTGATCTTGGCTGCAGCAACTTCTTACTCAACACATCTCTGGAGGCAAGGGAAACAAAAGCAAAAATGAACTACTGGGACCTCATCAAAATAAAAAGCTTCTGCAAGCAAAGGAAACCATCAGCTAAACTAAAAGGCAACCGACAGAATGGGAGAAGATATTTGCAAATGACATATCAGATAAAGGGTTAGTATCCAAAATCTATAAAGAACTTATCAAACTCAACACCCAAAAAACAAATAATTCAGTGAAGAAATGGGCCATGTCTTCATGAATAGACACATCTCCAAAGAAGACATCCAGATGGCCGACACATGAAAAAGTGCTCAACATCACTCATCATCAGGGAAATACAAATCAAAACCACAATGAGATACCACCTTACACCTGTCAGAATGGCTAACATGAACAACTCAGGCAGCAACAGATGTTGCCAAGGATGCGGAGAAAGAGGATCTCTTTTGCATTGTTGGTGGGAATGCAAACTGGTGCAGCCACTCTGGAAAACAGTATGGAGGTTCCTCAAAAAACTAAAAATAGAACTACCCTACGAACCAGCAATTGCACTACTAGGCATTTATCCAAGGGATACAGGTGTGCTGTTTCAAAGGGACACATGCACCCCCATGTTTATAGCAGCACTATCAACAATAGCCAAAGTATGGAAAGAGCCCAAAAATGTCCATCGATGGATGAATGGATATATATATATATATATATATATATACACACACACACACACACACACACACACACACACAGAATGGAGTATTACTCGGCAATCAAAAAGAATGAAATCTTGCCATTTGCAACTACGTGGATGGAACTGGAGGGTATTATGCTAAGTGAAATTAGTCAGAGAAAGACAAAAATCATATGACTTCACTCATATGAGGACTTTAAGAGACAAAACAGATGAACATAAGGGAAGGGAAACAAAAATAACATAAAAACAGGGAGGGGGACAAAACAGAAGAGACTCATAAATATGGAGAACAAACTGAGTGTTGCTGGAGGGGGTGTGGGAGGGGGGATGGGCTAAATGGGTAAGGGGCATTAAAGAATCTACTCCTGAAATCATTGTTGCACTATATGCTAACTAATTTGGATGTAAAATTTAAAAAATAAAAGAGAAAAAAAAGTATTATTGGGAAGATCAAAAAAGGAATTTATAGGGAATATGACAAGTGAGTAAGACCATAAATGTCAGACAGGATTTAGACATGAGATTGGAGGGAGGGGGCATTTCCAGGTGGGGGTTAACAGTGTCAGGAAATGGAAGCCAGACAGTTTAGGGTGTATACAGGGGAAGGTGAAGTTGAAGTATGAAAGAGGAGGGTACAGGAAGATAAAGCTGAGAAGGTGTCTGGAACAAAAGTCTGGAGGGCCTTGAATGCTCTAAGAAATTTGGAAGTGTATTCAGTAAGTAATACTTAGCATCAGAAAGATGCTAGTATAGTATAGATACTATATCTATATTACTATGTATATATACTATAGATATACTATACTATATCTATATATTATTATATATATATACACACTATATTATATATATATATATATACTATAATATATACTATTACTATAGTAATATAGTATACTATATTACTATCTATAATAGTATAGATACTAAACTATTTGGATCATGTGAGGATATATGGTTAGAGGCACAAAGAGAAATTATGAGAAAGATGGAAGAAGACAGGGAGGAAAGAGAAAGTTTCATCTAGGTATACTTGGCAACTGAGACTGTGAAGGTCCAGAATAGAAAGGGGGAAGAGAAGAATTGGGGATCAAAGACACTGACAATGAAAGGTGTAGCTCTGATCCTCTGTCAAGTGATAAGGCTCTTGCTGGAAGGTTCATGTTACTGAGCTTGTACAAATGGAATATGATTTATTCACTAACACGCAGAAAAAAATCTATTACTAGCAACAGCACTTAAATGTGTTGTGCAATATGTAAATTCTTTATTAAATCTATTCAGAGGCAGCAAGTAAGGAGAGTTAGAAGGCAGTTTCCTGGGAAAAGCAGTCTACACTCACTGTCTCCATTTCTATATGTTTCCTTCACTTCTAATTGCAATTTGGATTTTGTATCTTATTAGAGTAGAAATTGCTCTGGTTAAAATCACCATGCACTCCTTAATTACTAGTCCCAGTGGCACTTAACCCAAACACCATCTCCTCTGGGAAGCCTTCCTTAATCTCATCAGCAAGGCAAGATGCCTTCTCACCTGTTTTGCTAAAGTATTCTGAGCCTGCCTCTATTATGGTATCTCCCACACTGTATTATAGTCATTTACTGCTACATCATTCCCTCTGGACTGTGATTTCCAGTCAACTTCGTATCCTTAGCACTTGGGATGGTGTTGTCTGGATTACTGATAAATACAAACAATAAAACCCTCTCTAGTATCTCTTTCAATCCTCTCATTAGGATATACTTTTAGAAGAATACTGAAGACTTCCAAATATAACTGGCATAGAAACATTTCTTCTGAGAACATTACTTCCGCCTTCACTTGTACTGTAACTTATCTGTTGTCATTAAATGATTAATATATTAATAAGGCTTAGAGGTTTTACAATTGATTCCCTTATCCCCTAACCCTCACCTGTGGCTACAGTCTGTTATCCATACTTCTTGTGGCTCTGTCATATTGTGCTTTCTTTAGGTAAGTAGTATTTTGAATTAAATACTTGTAAGTGTCTTCTATGTTCCATATGTTCTAGTTAGTGTTGGAGTTCTGAAGGTAAATAAAAATTAATAAAAATAAATAATTTCCATGGAATTTATGGTATTTTTAAATTATTTCTAAGTTCATCTAACAAAGTCTTGTCTAGTAATACAGTTCATGGTCAGTAAGGATGCTTCAATTTGTATTTTATTTTATTTTATTCTAGAGAGAGAGAAGACCGCACAAGAGGGCGAGAAGGTCAGAGGAAGAGAGAATCATAAGCAGGCTACATGCTCAATGTGGGGCCTGACTTGTGGCACGACTCTAGGATCATGACCTGAGCTGAAGTCAAGAGTTGGAAGCTCAACCCACTGAGTCTGTGTATGTGTCCATTTTAAAATTGTGTTCTTTTAATAAATAAAAATCTAAGTTTATATTCAAATTTAGTTTGTGATTTTTCCTTAGTGTAACATAAGTCAATGAAGGAAAATCATTTGGATAATTACAAGTTTGTTGGTAGATGTTATTAAATGAAAGAAACTAAGCCTTCACACACACAGTATTTTTTAAATGTCAACTTAAATATTGTTTTTTGGAAATAGTTTCCTTGATGTTTATAAATACGTAGTCTGTTATGATGAGGGTAGCTGCAATGAAGGCTTTGCTTTTGCTTTTATGTTGGAAAATTGGGCCATCTATGGACTGAGATGCAGTGAAAGCATTACAAAGATTTTGCAAACAGACTGAAGGAAATCAGAGGTCTTGAAAATTGGTCTTTCAAATATACCTCATCATCATTCTTAATGTAAACCTTTCTTCTAATTGTTTTTAACTTCTAATCAAGTAGAAACTATGCCTACATGACAATGCCAGTAAGAGAATCTTAGAGAGGATTTTTAGGAAATAAATCTTTTAGGGAATAAAATATTCTTTAAAATTCACCATTTGCTAAAACAACGTATGTGAGTATAAACTGGCTATACGTTTAATTTTAAAGATCAGAATTAACATGTTACATAAAATCACTTATCCTTAAAAGCAAAGCACAACTGTTTGCCACAATTATTTTAATACACTTCTCTACTGAGATAAATTTTCAACTCAGGAAAGCAAGATTTGGAACGAGAAGAGTTAAAAAACACGAAGCAACAGTAACCCCATTTAGATAAGGGATAGATGGGTGGAGCAGGGGAACAATACACTAAAGTGCTTTTCTTTCACAGATCTTGGTTCAAATTAAGGTTAAATTCCAAAGGAGGATGTGTTTTCCCCATATGGAGTCTTAAAGGACATGCCTTTGTTTCCAACTTCCCAGAGAAGATATATGTTAACACAAACAAAGTATTTCATAATAAATTTAACTTTTATAGAGTGACTAATGCCCTGTGAAGATAAGGTAGACTCTCAGTCACCTGTGTTTAATCCAGGCTGAAGAAATTATGCCAAGGGCACACTGACAAAAACTTGATTCCTTTGGAGAGGATGGCAGTAACTTGGTGGGGAGCAGAAAGGGTCTTGATTTTTAAAAGTCTCATTGGAATGACTCTCCCTTCCTCACTGTGAACACAGTTTAGCATTTATGTACTTTGGAAGGACAAAGAGGTGAGGTAAGCCTGCCAAAATCTGAACCTGTGTTTCTGGGAACCTGTTAGTAGGTCAACTGTTACAAATAGAAGAGAAACTGCAAAGGAGCGGTGGGTGCTAGAAACTTGGCAGTTGGACTACATATAGCTTTATTAAAGCCTGCGTACTGTTTCTTCCAGATCTCAAGGGAGGCGCTGTGAAGTTTAAACTGCCACAACGGATCACTATTATTCAATCAAATCAAGCTTTGATGGGGAGTGGGGGTGGGAGGCAGATCAGCATAGAAAGAAACAACTCTTTCCTACTAGAAATATTTACAGTTAAAAGAAAATGATATCTTTAAAAATGTACTTGTTAATAATAATTTATTAATCCATCTCTTCCTGTTAAGAAAGACAAATTCATTACGTAAATATTTTTCTTTCCTTTTCCCTCTCTTTTATCTTGATATTATTCTTTATTAACTAGTTGCTTAATTCTTAAATCCTTATTCTTACAAAATGTCTCTGAATTTGTGACTAGGTAATTTACCCACTGACCCCATATAGCCCTCTTCCATGTGCAAATTCTATTGACTTCAACTGAAGAGGTAAACATTGGTCCTGAGGCATGTGAAGGGATTCCTTTTTGGGAAAGGGAAACAAAAATGTATTCGCGTCAATCATATCAGACATATCTAACTACACAGGACATGAGATTTAATTTATTTTTTATATTTATGAATTCATCATTGATGAAAGGCTTATGAAATCTATTTAACATTTAAATAAAACAGGATAGCATTCTCCCTTCTTCCTCCACTCAGTGAAAAAGGAGACACGGACATAGAAAGAACTTGATTTTAAGTTGCTTTATGATAAGTTTTGAAACATATCTTTACCTTATCGATCTTCAGGTCACTAATATTGATTTTAGGCAAAATTGATTTTCATCATTTATTCCAATCTACTTATTTCTTGCCCAATTTCCTTCTTGTGCTCTGAATTTAAAACAAAAAACCCCAAAATATGTAATATAAAAAAACCCCCCCAACAACACTTCTTTTCTCTTTTTGTGTTAGCCAGTGGCTAAGAGAAGAAAACTTTTCTGACCCTACACTGCTAGATAAGAGTAATGGAATGAGATTTCTCTTCTCAGGATATGTAACCTCAAGTCCAATTTCAGAAATCAATTAACTATTCAGAGAGGAACACCACAAGGGGGCAGGTGAATCCAGGGTAGGTCCTAGGTGAGAGGGTCTTAGTATTGGGAATTCTGGTCAAAGGAGGGGAAAAATGAAATGAAAATTAGAAACAACTCTAAAAATAATATTTCTTCATGAACATAAGCATTTAGATCTGGACCATCCAAGTGAAATCTTATTTAGAATATATCCAAAGACATTAATTACAATATACCAAGGAAATAAATGAAAGAGATCAAATCAGTGTAGTAATACACTGAAAGTGATTCCTGTATTTACAAAGGTCAACAGCATGGTTTTACAAGAAAAGAAAGACAGTAGCTGAGAAGAAACCCAAAATTTACTATAGAGCAATTAGAGTATGCATCGAAAATAAACTTCAACTAGATAGATGAAGTATCAAATAATTAAAGAGATATATGAGAAGTTAATTTTGCTTCAAAGAGATTTTAATAACCAACAATTTTATAACAGAACATAAACTTTGAATAATAGAGCTATAACATTTTTTCTCCCTACACAAAAACTGAGAAATTAATTTCGGGCACTTCAGGAAAGATAAATGCTGCTTAAAAAGATTATTTAAAGAGTCTGCTTTGACTTTCATTGGAAATTAAACTTAGTCTACCAATAGGAGGCAAAAATGAATATTAAAACATTAGTTCTTCTAAACAAATATTTTAAAATTGACACCAGACATCCTCTGTGAGATTATCAGAGACAGCATCTTCAATGGCCAACATATATACATACCTACTATGCAAAGTAGCCAGGACTAATTCTATTTGGTAAAGCTGGAAATTATCACTGGCCTCCCTTTTATACCTCACTAAGGAAATGCAGTTCATTATTTGATGTGGGTAGATAATATGTTATTTATCTTTTACCGATTAACAAAATGAAATGCAGAGACAATTATAGAATAATATGTAGTATAATATAGCATAGTATAATATGTAGCATGATGGCATAGCACAATATATAATAAAATATCTAAGTTTTGTCTCTTACTACTAGTTTTTATTTAGTTTCTAATACTAAGTAGAATCTTTAAAATGAGCATTTAAGTGTCTTATTTATGATCAGATTAACTTATTTAGGACTCTGCAACAGTTTTCTATAGTAATAATGTAAAGGTCACTTCTAGTATAGATTTATTGATTGAGGAGGTCATCTTCTAATAGATTTTAGGGAAAGCTAGGTTTTAGAACTTGGGGCACCAAGTTGAGTAATCTTTCTGTTATACTATGATGTATTTTGGTTTCATTATACCACAGGATTTAGTATTATAGAACAGTAATCAGACATTTAAGCCTATTTTTAAAGCAAAGCTCTGAACTCAAATGTAAGTGCTCATTCTTCTATCACCTTAACAAAGTCTATTTTTCTCAAATTCACTCATTCTTCTTTAGCGTGTATATGTGTATATAAATACACACATATACATAAAATATACTCATGCACATAAACTCATACACACATACGTGTATATATATATATACATACATGATGCAATCCATTGGTGGAATTTTAGGTTAGTTTTTCTCCTCTTTTCAGTCTGTTATTTAGCTTTCTCTTCCTTGTCTTTCTTTATTCCAAGTAATCCAGAGTCCTCATAGGCTTTGTCACCTAAAGGACATGGAGACAGCTTCTGCAATGCTTGAAATAATAATGCTTTGATTTGTCAATGTGAAAAGTTGGATGGCTTTTAAAAGCTGACCAGTCCAGGGCTATTTGCACATAGTAGACATTCGATAAATATTTGTTGATTTGATTTATTCTAGGGTAAAGAACTGGGTAACAACCCTTTTTTCCTTCACTCATGTACAATGGTTAAGCCTGTGTACAAATGCATTTATGAGTAAATATTAATGGTCATGGTCATTAAAGATGTTTTAGAGAGAGAAAAAAAATCTAGGTCTTTAGGCTTTAAGAAATAGCAGTGATTGGGGGTATGTGTAATAGAATACTCTAAGTAGTTATCAAAAAATAGATGACAGAAACAATAAAATGGGGTCCAACTAAAGAACATTCTGATAAATTATCTGGAAACAAAGTGGATTACCCTATAGTGTTTGAATCAATCACATGTTGAGGGTCTAAATTTTTTATTCCACATACTAAGGCAATGGGCATTTTAATGAAAACTTCGGGATAATATTTTGGTTATAAAATTTAGTGAGCACATACAAGCCACATAATATTTCGTTTGGTATGTTCTTCCTTGTGATAGTCACAAAAGTGTTTATGTATGTTGTATTGACAGTTGAGAGGCCTTGGACATACAAAATGAATATTACTCCTATATTTTGAGTAATGTATAACTTTTAAAGAGTTAAACTCTATACTCCCCTCATTTAGAAGAGCATAATTGATTTATTTCCTTTTCTGGTCACTAACAGTAAAAACTGTTTCTGGGCTTACAACATGTTAAATTTTGGCTCAACGCAAATTTACAACAGCAAGGTTTATGATAAAATCTGTCAAAACATTAACCATGATGGCACAACTTTCAGCTTTTAACAGACAGATAGGAAAGCGGGAACTTAAGAGTGGATACACATTCGTATTTGAAAATGCTTGTTTAGGTCACATTAAAAAAGTTATTCAATTCCGTTGTTCTCATTTTACCCAAATGTGAAAGTTCTATACGATGACTATGTGTTTTAATTAACTGGCTTCAAAGAGATGGGAGATCCTCGGATTAAAGACACAATTCTAAGTAAAAAATTACTAGCTAAAAGAACTTCAGATGTTCAAGACAAAAGCTAAAAATTTACAGCATTTTCTGTTTCTTGTCTGATGAATTTCAAGAAAAGTTAACTCTTAAACATAGGTAAAGTCTAACCTTTTTGCTTTAAGACAAAGATGATTCATTTAGCCATGTGCCAGCATTTGAGCACTATTCATGAAGATAATTTTAATTTTTCAACATGGTAAACAATGTTGGCAGTTTTGGTTTACTGTTGCTTGATGAGTAAAGGGCTGTAGTTCCTAGAAAATTACAAACAAAATACTGTTATTGAAAGTGAATCACTCTGCTGGCAACCAGAGTAACTAAGATAGGTAACTTTGTGTGTGAGGTACATACTATAAGCAATTTCAGAGGACATACTTTCTTGAAAATGTAATTTGGTTAGACAGCCAGGGTGAATTTATGAGAAAAAACTTCTTTAAGGAACTTAAAGATTTTCAGTGTGTTAATGTCATTCATAGTCATACAAGTAAATGTAGTGAATATTCTATGCTTGAGTGTTTCAAAAAGGCTTTGATATAACTGACCTATTTATTGGAAAATGATATGTATTTTTTAAGCTTTAGGATCTTCATTAAACAAGTTACATAATGAAAACTGGTGGAGAAGAGAGAGAAAATTAGTTGCTAGATATTAATTTTTGAAGCTGCCACTTGATGGGAAATGTTCATGCACAATTTATTTGTTCTCACATATCTTAAAATATGGCTTAGAACTAAAAGAATAATACGTAACTAGAAAGTAAAATAACAAGAAAATTTATCAAAATAATCAGAATTTAGGAAATTTTACTTTTTGGAAATGAAGAATCAGTGAATTTGAAATCATGATTTAAAGTACATCACAGCAATATCAAAAGACATCCAAACACACATTGGTTTATACATTGCTTGCATTCTCTCTCTTTGATTTTTGATACCCTTGATTCCAGAAAGCAATTTAGTTATTAGCGTTGTTCAATAAAGAGTTAAATGGCCTATTTTGGGGTCTGGAAATTTTGTTTAAACTTTCCAAGACAATGGAACCATGTCTTCACTTTATCATAGAGTGAGATTTCAACTTTACAGGGACCAACATTTGACAGTTACACAAGAAATTCTGCTTAAAAAACCAAACCTAATCAAAATCAAACAAACAACACAAAAGACCGAAACTCTTCACTTTAAACTTATTATGGTTAAAAGTTAAAGTCTTCAGATGAGCACGTTTCACCTGATAATATGCCAAGTGCTAAATAATTTGACATGCTAATGTATTTTAACACCACTGTTTTGGGAAATGACACTCAAATCTTCATCTTTTATTAAAAGACACATCACACAAATGTTTATAAAACAATACAGTTGTAAGATTTAGTTTTTGTCATTAACAAGAATGACTATTTACCAAGTATTTTACCTGTGCAGAGAAATATGGACAATCTCTGACCTGTAGAAGCTGCATTGTAATGGGAGATAGTACAGGAATACTATACAGGAATACTAATAACTGCCCTAATACAGATGAAGACAGAGCTATGAGGCATATAGAAGAGAGATTAACTGTGGCTTGGTGGTGAGGTTAGGGTGGGGAATTAGGGAAAGCTTCATGTCGGGGGTGGCGCATAAGTATTCTTGAAGGATGAATTGGATTTAAACACACTAAGGTGGATTTGACTGAGTAGAGGCTTAAAAATGGTAAATGAATTCAATAATGAAAATATAGGGTAGGAACTGAAATGGAGAGTAGGCTTGGAGCACAGGTCAAAGGTATTAGTATGAAAGAAAGTCAATTCTATTAATTTTCTTGTCATCCATATGAAAACAAAATAATGTGCCCGAGTTTCCAGGTATGATTTGGTCAATTGGTTGTTTTTTTTTTTAAATCTAATATGGAACCAGAAAACTTTCCTAAAAAATCTAAAAAACAAACAACCCAAACAAAACAGTACATATACGGTTCATTCTTTGATTCTTGAAATAATAAAACCACTGTTTGTCTTACCGCAACTGAAAGACAATAATATCTGCAACATTTAAAATTTCAGTCTGCGATATAGCTGTAACTTCCTGAACAGCTGTTGCATTTTTTATAAACACAGAAATGAAATGATTATTTTGATATGACTGAAGTTTTAATTGAAACTGCTGATTTCAAAGGTGTTTCTTTGCTTCTATTTGACAAACAAGATTAGGTATTAACTTAAATGAAAAGATGTCTTCATGTCACCTAAATGAAAGTATACAACTGTGCTTTATAATATGACTGCAGTTGAAGAAAATAAGATGCAAAAAGCAAATCTAATTTTGTAACATGAAAAGATTGTGACGTAAAACATCAGAAATCAGTGTGTATGTTCAAGTGGATAGTAATTCTTCAAAGTAATTCTTCAAATTCTGAGACATTTTATGTCAAATTACATATCATTATTCAAACTGTATTTAAATTTTCTCAGCCAGAATCATCTTCAGAAGTGGTTGATGAGTGGGAGAAAAATTGAGTCTTCTCTCGTCTATTCACCTGCTTTTTGTTTCAAACAGTATGCTTAGAAACAAACTGAAGCTTAGAGACTTAAAATCAAAACTTGTCTTTAGCAAGCCGACGTGTACACAATCTATATGGGTCTGAGAAACATTCTTTGTGACATTATCAGGAGGATCTCCCTAGGCAACAAAAACTGTTGGCCTGGAAGAAAAGGGCCACATGAGACAAAGTATACTTGACCGGTATGTTTAGCAATACTCACCTTTCCAAATGTTACATAAGTTTGTTTCCTTTATTTTAGGCAAAGTTCCTAAGTTTTAATACAGGTATGCATGTTGGAGTTTCTGTTACAGGAGGTATGATTTTTGAAATGTAAGTCATTTCTTAATTTCAGCTTTCTTAGATGCACCTTGGTTTATTTATTTTTCACACATATTAGGAAGGTTACTTTTGGGGGAACAGCTGGACTCCACAGGCATGAGCATCTTACTTCTTAAAGACACAGAAATCATATAGTTTTTAATTATAAAACCAGAAATGTTGATGGGGGCTATTTTCTCAGTCTTGCTTTACATCAAGCCAGTGTTAAAAGTTCGTTAGCTAGAGCTTAACAACACAATGGCTGAAGGAATGGAGTTACCACACAAGTGTTTAAATTCCACGCCGGATCCCTAGCTACAACGGAGAAGAAAGTTCAAACAACAAAAACAGAGTTGCAAGGTCTGAACTTGTGTGTCACGAATACCTCTTACTCATCACCAGGCAGCTCTTATTCAGGGCAACCAGGCCCTCCCAAGCAACATGGTTAATTGAATAAGGATTCTAAACCTTTTGGCTGCAGATAAACCAAAGTGGCACATGGCTCATAACTCAAACATTTCATTTTAAGCAGCTGTTAGTTTTCTTGCCCAGGCTAATTTGGATTATTCAATCATTTTCTTTTCTTTAATGAAAAACTGCTTGTAGTTACTGGTGGGGACAAAGAGCTGCAATTATGGATCTTGGAAAGTAAATTTATTATCTACTCATTTTAATCATGTATACAAGTGATACTAAATTTGGAACTAAATTCAGAAAATTTTATTAGCAGTGCAATTATATCTGTGTGTGTGTGTGTGTGTGTGTGTGTGTGTGTGTGTGTGGGTGGGTGTGTATGTGTACACATTTAATAACATTCAGTCCTGACTACTGTTTCCTGCTATGATGAACCTGGAACCTCTCTCAGTAAGCAACTAAAAATGCTGGATAGAAAATGACAGATATCTTCGCAAATCCATCAGTGTATTGGCTAGTTGGTGAGGAATACACAGAGGCCTAAACCTAAGGAAAACTGGGAACCCTCAATGGTAAGCAGTTTTTACTTTGAAAGCATTTGCCCTATGATGGGGGTGAATTTGAGCTTTAGTTTTCATGTATTTCTTAGTGGCACAGGGGATAGGGGACAAAGTCCAGGGTCCACTCAAGGAAAAAATCTTAAACTTGGGCTATGAATGGAGAATAAAAAAATATCTCCCTCTATGAACACTTTTTAAGATTCCACATAGGAGTGAGACCATACAGTATTTGTCTTTGTCTGTCTTATTTCACTTAGCATAATGCCCTCAAGTTTCATCCACGTTGTTGCAATGACAGCATTTCCTTTTTTATGACTGAATAATATTCCATTGTGTATATAGACCACAGCTTCTTTATCTATTTGTCTGTTGGTGGACACTTAGGTTGTTTCTATGTCTTAGCTATTGTAAATAATGGTTCTAGAAACATGAGGGTGCAGACATCCTTTTGAGTTAGTGTTTTCATGTATTCTGGACATATTTCCAGAAGTGGAATTGCTGGATCATATGGTAATTCTATTTTTAAATTTTTGAGGATCTTCCATACTGTTTTCCATAGTGGCTGTGCCAGTTTATAATCCGAACAATATACAAGGGTTCCCTCACCAGCATTTATTTATTATCTTTTTTGATGATGGCCACTTTAACAGGTATGAAGTGATATCCCTGTGTGGTTTTGATCTGCTTCTACCTAATGCCTAGTAATGTTGGTATCTTTTCATATACCTGTTGGCCCTTTATATATCTTCTTTGGAAAAAATGCCTAATTAGGTCTTTTGTTCATTTTTAATTGGACTGTTTTTATGCTAATGAGTTATATGTTTTGGATATTAATCCCTTATCAGATATACGGTTGCAAATATTTTTTCCCATTCTGCAGGTTGTCTTTTCACTTTGTCAATGGTTTTGTTTGTTGTGCAGCTTTTTAGTTTGATGTAATCCCACTTATTTATTTTTGATTTTGTTGCTTGTGTTTTAGGTGTCATATCCAAAAAACCAACGCCAAGACCCATGTCAAGGAGCTTTGTTCCTATGTTTTCTTCTAAGAGTTTAATGGTTTCAGGTGTTATATTTAAGCCTTTAATTGATTTCAAGTTAATTTTTGTGAGTGGTGCCGGACAGGGTCTAGTTTCATTTTTTTTTTTTTTTTACATGTGAATATCCAGTTTTCCCAGCACCATTATTTATTTATTTTGTTTACTTATTTATTTTGAGAGAGAGTGGGAGGAGGGGCAGAAAGACAGGAGAGAGAATTCCAAGCAGGCTCCGTGCTGTCAGTGCAAAGCCCAACATGGGGCTAAAAACCATGAATCATGAAGTCATGACCTGAGCCAAAATCAAGAGTTAGATGCTTCACTGACTTAACTATCCAAGTACCCCCCACCCCCAGCACCATTATTGAACAAACTGTCTTTTCTCGAGTATTCTTGGCTCCCTTGTCAAATATTAGTTGATAAACTCAATTCTCTTCCATTGGTCTGTTTGTCTCTTTTTCTGCTAGTACTGTTCTCAGCTTTATAGTATAGCTTGAAATCAGAAGTGTGATGCCTCCTACTTTGTTCTCTCAGAATTGCTTTGGCTATTTGAGGTCTTTTGTGTCCCATTTAAATTTTAGGATTGTTTTCTATACTTCTGTGAAAAATGCCACTGGAACCTTGATAGGGATTGCATTGAATCTGTGGATTACTTTTGGTAGTAGGGACATTTTAGCAATATTAATTCCTCCAATCCATAAACATGGGAACTGTCATGAATTTTATAACCATAAGCTAGCCCTCATGTGGGTTTTCAACCCAAATTATCATCATTTAAGTGGTCCAGTAAAATTCCAATTACGTTTCTAAAGTGCTCTAAAGCCTGTATGTGTTCCCAGGTGATTAACAGAAGCAAATGTGAAGCCTTTATGGAGGAACCGACCTTCAACCCAGGCCCTGAAAAGTCCCGCGGAGGATAAGTCTAAGAAATATAGGCTCATATTCATGAATCACCAAACATCCAAAGAAATATGGCAGCAAAAATGTAGCTAGTGGAAAATACCGCAAAATTGGAGCAGTGAATACTTCAGATATTAAAATGATCAGAAATCAAATACCGAATAAGCATGTTTAAAATGTGTAAGATAAAAAGGAATTGAAAATATGAGGTAGGAACAAGGGACCATAAAAATGACCAACTGGATTTGGGGAATGATCAGAATATAACCTTCAGAAATGAAAAAATGTAATAACAGAAATGAAAAACTCACTGACATTTTGCTTCCAGAAGAGAGTGGTTTGTGGCAGACCAATGTCCCTGCTAAGAATAAGAAGAAAAGTTGGAAAACTTACAAAAAGTAAGCTGGATAACTTACTAAAAGTATCAGAGAGGGGCTGAAACAAAGAAGAGGGGGACTAAGATTCTAGAGAGGAAAGAACAGAGAGGTAAACTCTGCAGCCGCTCTCCCCTGGAGGTCTTTGCTGGTTTTGGGTGAAGGTGAGAGAGTGATAATCTGGGCTTTGTCCTGGAAGAAGACTGCTGCTAGAGACAGAGAAAATAGCTTTCAGCAATCTTGCAAGGCTGTAGTGACAGACCTGGAGAGCCAAAGGGCCTGAAACACACACCTAGTTTTCCCTTCAAAATACTTGGCAAATTCTGAGCTGTGCTAAGTTGAGGTTAAAAAAGCTCAGATGAGACTATCTCAATGGGCCCCAGTGAAGCTATCACTTGTACCTTTGAAAGCTTGAGTGAGCTAGGCCATCAGAGGAGAGGCAAACCAGAGAAAACTGAGCCTTATTCAGAATGTACCTTACTCAGGTACAACTCAGCATAGTATCTGACTGGATTAAGGTGATTAGCTTCCACGCAATCTTCCCAATAGAGGAAAGGTTAAGCCCTCTCTGGAGGAAGACAGAATCTTCCAGAGGGTCAGGATGTCTTGCATTTAGTCAACCATTAATTAATAGGCATGCCAAGATACAGGACCATGCATCTAGAAAGCAAAAAACAAAAACAGACCATGGATGATTCAGAAAGTGGAGTTAGTAGACATGTACACACAGTCTTTTAAGTAACTATGACTAGTATATTCAAGAAAACAGAAGCAAAGGGGGAGACAATATATTTGGAAAGGTGAGTATTTTACCAGAGAATTGGAATGTACAAAAAAAAAAATCAAGAGGAAACTGCAGAATTGAAAAGTACAGAATCTGAAATTAAGACCTGAATAGACAGCTTTAACATCAGTAGACAGGATTAGTGAAATAAAAGGCAATTTTGAAGATTCAAAACTAATGTACATAAAGGAAAAAAAAAAAGGAAAATACAGGACAGGGTGACAGCAATATGGGGAAACACAGTGAATAAATATAAAATATATATAATTGGAATTTCAGAAGGAGGAGAAAGAGATATTGACCAAAGTTTCCTAAAGATGGCAAAAAATCAAGTTTGAGATTTAATAAGATGGATGAAATCAAGCAAGAAATATACAAAGACCACATCTAGGCACAAAACTGTCAAAAACAAAGAAAAAGATAAAAACAAGAAACAATCAGAGAAAACAGAGACTTTACCTCCAGGAGAAAAACATTAAGACCGACAGGTAATTTCTCAACAGGGAAGAAGGCAGTTAGACATCAAGAGGATGATATTTTAAAACAGTTATAGAAGGACTTATACTTTTGGGCATGATGGAGTAACCAGGACATTTACCCTCTGACTTAAAAAAAAAAAAGAACAAAAAAACTCATCAACCAACAGCAACAACAGCAAACAACAGTGAAAATCCATGGATCAATGTTTTTGGACTTTGGACAACAGGCAGCCCAGCATAGTGATCCCTGAGGGAAGGGAAGCGTATGAAGTGAGCTTGAGGATTGACCCAGCTTACTATCTGGAGAAGTTAGAGAGCAGAGAGCAGGAAAGGGTAACGAAACAGCCTGGCAGCCTCCCTGAGTCAAGAACACAGAGCTGAGAATGTGGTTAGAGTTTGCAGGTCAGACTACTGAAGAAGAGAGATTCTGCATGTAGTGAGGAGTGCTCCACAGGGAGAGCACAAGAGAGCAGTGGACTCTGCAGAACTGCAGTGCATTCCCGGACTCTTCCTCTGAGTGTTGACCAGCATGTGTGACAGTAAACTACTGAGTGAGGGTAAAAATTACCAAAAAAAAAAAAAGGAGTTGGCAAGATAATAATCAAAATTCATACAAAGCTGTGATCAGTCAAGGTAGAGAAACCCCATTGTACATAAGTAGTGTATTCAGAGAGGTATTGCCTAAACTGGGGGGTGGGGTGGGGGAGGGGTGGGGTGGATCAGCCTGACATTAAAGGTTCTCTGATCCTGCCTAATAAGCTCAAAAGAGCATTATAATGAGGATCTAACTGTTTCCAAGTAGTGTAACTGTATCTCCAAAGTTCCAAAAGCATTAATGAAAAACAAAAATACCCAACACTCAACAAATTAAAATTCACAATGACTGGCATCTAAAAAAAAAGTCAGCAGGCATGCAAAGCAGGAAAATGCAACTCGTGATAAGAAAACAACAAAAAAAACACAAAGAGACCTGGAAATAGAATAGATAATAGAATTAACAGATAAGGACATTAAAATAGTCCTTATAACTATATTTTGTGTATTCCAGAAGATAACATAAGGCATAAATAAATTTAGGAGAGAGATAAAAGAAATTAAAATACCCAACTTTAACTTTTAGAGATGAAAAATACGCCTGCAAAGAATAATGCTCTGCATGGAATTATGAACACATTAGATACTGCAAAAGAAAAGATTAATAAATTTGAAAATAAAGTAATGGAAACTAAAATAAAGCACACAGGAAAAACAGTCTGGAAAAAGGAATTAAATGAAACATGAATGAGCTGTAGGACAGCTTAAAACAGTCTAATATATGTAAAGTAATAGTTCCAGAGGGAGGGGAAAAAGATCTGGGGGATAGAAAACTATTAGAAAAATAATGGTTGAAATTTTAAAATTTATTTATTTAAATTCAAGTTAGTTAAAATACAGTGTAGTGTTGGTGTCAGGAGTAGAACCCCGTGATTCATCACTTCCACGTGACGCCCAGCGCTCATCCCAAGTGCCCTCCTTAATGCCCATCACTCATTTAGCCCATCTCCCCATCCACCTCCCCTCTAGCAACCCTCAGTTTGTTCTAAGAGTCTCTGATGGTTTGTCTCCCTCTCTGTTTTTATCTTATTTTTCCTTCCTTTCCCCTATGTTCATCTGTAATGGTTGAAATTAAAAAAAAATTCATAGATTACAAACCTATAGTCCAAGAAATTCAACAAACGATGAGCACAGAAACATGCAGAAATCTATATCATAATAAATCCTAATCTCGTTGGTTGAAACAAATGACAAAGAGAAAAATCTTTAAAGCAGCCATAGGACGTTTTTATATAGAGAACAAAAATTAAAATGAGAGCAGGGACAAAGCAAGCCAGACAATAAAGCAACATCTTGAAAATACTGAAAAAAAAATTATCCGAAAATACTATATCCAGCAAAAAAGCCTTTTTCCACAAAATAAAGGCAAAGAAAAGAAAAGAATCCAGACATTTTCAGGCATACAAAAGCTGGAAGAATTCGTCACTCACTGCCCTGCTTTACTATAAATGATAAATGCTTCAGGAAGAAGGAATATGGTGATGGGTGGAAACCTGGATCTACACAAAGAAGAGCACTGGAAATGGTAAATACATGGGTAAATATAAAATAGTGGTGTTCTTACTTTTAAAAATCTCCTTAAAAACTGTTATTTAAAGCAAAAAATAATAACAATGTTATTATTGTGTGCATATATAGAAGTACAACGTATGGTAACAATATCACAAAGACCAGACACAGTAACTCAACAATTTTTATCAACAGTGATGTGACACTTTAGACATGACAAGTTTATAGAATCTTTGTCCCAAAGATTCCTTACATTTTTTCATGTTTTATTTATTTTTGAGGGAGAGAGAGAGAGAGAGAGAGCGAGCGCAGGTGAGGGACAGAGAGAGGGAGGCACAGAATTCGAAGACAGGCTCACACTCTGAGCTATCAGCACGGAGCCTGATGCGGGGCTCAAACTCAACAAACCGCGAGATCATGACCGGAGCCAAAGTTGGTCGCTTAACCAACTGAGCTACCCAAGCGCCACTGCCCCCAAAATTTTTATTGGCCACCACACCCTGGTTCTCTTCTAGCCATATACTTTAAGCTTTAAATTCTAAGTTCACTGCAGGTGATAGAGTATTTGGTAGCGTATTTATATTACCTTACCTTGACTGAATGAACAGAACAGAAGCAGTATTTTTAGATTTCAGCTATTGGTTACAGCAAAATTCCACATACGAATTCCAAAGTTAGTAGAGGTGCTTTGCAGTGGACTTGAATCAGTCTACTGTTTTTTCATGAAGAGACGTGATCTCCTTTTCTAGGTTCTTTCTAACTGTATTTACCAAAAGTAATGTTTCTCTTTAATATTTATTGCTATGATTTTATTTTGTATCTAAATAGTTATTAAAGGTTCCTAAGGTATCTAAAAAAATTTGTTCATACCAACTCTTGTCGTTTTCTTAATTAAGTAATCTCTATGCCCAACGTGGGGCTCGAGCTCATGACCAGATCAACAGTCACATGCTCCACCCACTGAGCCAGCCAGGTGCCCCTCAACTTTTATCTTCATTAAACTTGTCAAACACAGTTTGATGGTGAACTTAATCTGTTTTCTTACTGTAGTATATTTTGTAGGCATATCCAGTGCAGTGTCTTCAGGATTGTATCATTATAAATTTGATTAAGATCAATGTCTCAGAATTGCATTGAAATGTGTAGGATTTGCAGTAGGGGATTTTATGTGAATAAAAAGTAAATATATATTTTAGATATTTGAGTTTGTGCATTAAAATGCACCTTTATTGGGCGCCTGGGTAGCTCAGTTGGTTGAAAGTCTGACTTTGGCTAGGTCATGCTCTTGTAGTTCGTGAGTTTGAGCCCTGCATCGGGCTTTGTGCTGACAGCTCAGAGCCTGGAGCCTGCTTCGGATTTGGTATCCCCTTCTCTCTCTGCCCCTACCCCACTCACGCTCTGTCTCTTTCTCAAAAATAAATAAAACTTTTTAAAAAATTCACCTTTGTTAATAACCAGATAGTCAAGAAACTGGTGACTTCAAAAGTACCAGTGTATTCCAAAACTTTTTAGATGACAATAAAATTAAAAATAAGTATATTAAAGTTTTTGCAAAGAAATATCAACAGTATAGAGTATTTTGATGATTCTCAAAAATACACATTCATCACTGTCCAATTCTATCTATGAAATCCTACATTAAAATAATAACTCTAACCTCTATAAATTAAAGTACTTAAAAAAAGAACAGAAAAACCTTTCAATAGAGGTTATTCTAGTAAACGGATTACAGAAAGTTTGGTAACTTGAGAAACTATTCTGGAACGTATGCTACTGGTTCAAATGTGCAAGCTCCAACTTAACAAATGTTTAAAATATTTGAGTTTTTAAAACAGTGCCAAAACAAACCACATCTTTTCTAGAGATGACATATTTAGCTAAGCATGAGCAATATAAATCTTTCAACCATTCCATGTATTTGTTTAAAAGCCTCAGAAACCACGTGCATTTCTAATAAAACATGAACAAAATGCTGAAGTCACTGGAGCCTAACAGTGGACTTATAAATCACACTTTTAAAAAGGCAAATGTATTTGTGTGTTGTCTGCTCTAAGTATCCAGATATACACATGTATATAGATATGAATAGGTTAATAGATAGGTTAGTTGTAAATAACAGTTATCAATAACAAAATGATGTTTGGGAAAAATCCGGGTTCCACACAAACCTTACTTATGTGAGGAGATAAAATGTGTAAGTCATGTGTAAAATGTTTTATCATTGTAATGACTCATTAATCATGAGTATTTGAAAAGAGAAACTTCAAAAATAACCATAATCTTTAAAAATGCTACATATAAAAATGCTTTTCTATGCAACTATATCTAATATTCAAACTATAAGTTTTGAATATTCTAACATTTTTTGAAATAAATTCTGTCAGTAAATGACTGACAAGATTCTTCAGTTTATTTGAAATAAGGATAGATACAGAGGATCAGCTTTCTCATTGAAAAGGGAAAATGTTTTATTAGATATCATATTTTGAGTATTTTAAATTATTTTAACATAATGGCTTATTTATAAAAGTAGAATTAAAGTTTCTCATATATTAATAATTAACTAATAACTTTGCTATAACTGCTTATCCCTTGCTTATAACCAATAACCTTGCTTATAACTTGCTTATAACCAGTTCCACTTCTAATAGTTGCTGTAGGAGATAAAGTAAGCCTTGAAGTTCAGACCACCATTCAATAAAACTACACTGTCAGGTTTTGGCATCAGGCACAAAGCAACTCAAGGTTATTTATTATTAACAATGAATTGTCACAGTATTCCCAATGAGTGTAGCCTAAGGCAAAGCATGCTGCTACTGTAACACTGTAGAGAGATAGTAAAAATGTGATGCTATTTAAACATGTTCACATTATTGTACTTCACTAAAAGAAATGCATACAATCTCAATTGTTGGTGAATTCATATGTATTGGTAGAAAAGAAATGGCATAATAATAAAAATTGCAAGAGTTAAAATCTTCAGTTTTTTTTTTTTTTTCCTTACAGAAAGGTTTAGAGAACTACTGCTACATGGAGTTTAGTCCTAAGACCTCAGCTGTAAGTCCTCGCCAGTCCCTGGCAAATTCCTAGGATTCTGACTCTACTTCTTCAATTGTACAATGTAATAATAATAACAACAGCACTAAAACCATCATCATCATATTACTGAGTATTTAGAGAACCGATCTCAGAAGCTAGGTAACTCCTTCGTATGAACAAAAGTGAAGACGGTTTGAAACACTGTTGGTGGACATTTTTAAGTATAAGAAATCAATTAATGATAATATTTGGCTGAAATACTTAGCATTTGTAATTTTGTAGACAACTCATTTTCAAGGGGATGTGGTATTTTGGCGGAGGTTACCTACACTGATAATAGTAAATGTTAGAATTGTTTTATAAATTTAACTTTATACTATCAGATTCTTTCAAAGTTCTGGATATTGATTACGGGAATTGGTTGCTCTAATCTAATCATTTCAGTACACAAAGAGATGTTTGGAAGCTGTAAAATGTCTTCATGCTTACTGTGTGTTTTATAAAACCCCAAGCAAAATAACTCAGGGAAGATTTGTCTGTACTTTAGGACTAACCTGAAAATTCAGGTTTACTTGTGGTTTACTTGAAGAGGTTTCAGGAATGGACTATTTTGTGACAAGAACTGTTCCTCTTTACTTACCTGCATGATTTGCAAGGCACTATTCCTTCACATAGGGGCTCCCACATGTTCCATGACAGCCCAGAGGGGAGACTCCATGCACGACCACATTATTTCAAATTTCTCTATTTATATAGTCACTGGCCTATGAAAGGCTATAATCTCTTTGGGACTGTAGAAGAAATCCAGTTAGCTTATTTACTAGCCCTTGTTGCTCCTTATTTTCTAATTCTAATAGTTTAAAAAAATAATTAAAAGCAGGTGACATGAGTAAATTCTAAATTTGAACTTAATGGAATGGTTCTAATGGCCAGGGAGTTTAAAAAATTCCATGAGAAGGAAATCGAGTTTGTTAACATTATGATTCTTTTGTGGCCCTATGATAAAGCTCCTTATGTTTTCCTGCAAGAGTAAAAAAAAAAAAAAAAAAATCACATGAATAATCTCCACTAGTGTATCCAAAGCATGGTGCGATAAACTATTCTGTTCTTGTCCTGAAAATAAGCAATGGTAGAGAATCTACCTCGGTCTTAAAGCTAAATTAAAATATTGTATGGACTTGGAAAAATTTTCACTTTCCCACAAAATTCTCACGAATTCAATCTCTACTTGCCTATTTCATCCTGTTGCGGCCACAGTCATCTTCTATTGGCCTCTCATCTATTCAATCAAAAAAAAAAAGAAGGTATTTTTTTCTGTAGCCAAATACATAAATCTTGGTTTTATTCATAATTTCATATGACTAGAAGTGATTGTTATGCTTTACTATTTCAATTTTTTAAATAAAAGGAAAAGCAGGTAATCAAGCCAAACTGCCAGTTTTCTTTTTTCCACATCCTTATATTTTTACATTACAATTTTACTGTATATCGTATCTTGGATTCCCCTCCTTCACAACAAAAATTCAAATGATAATCTAAATAAAGATAATCAAAAAGAATACTTAACGTTTTTGATGGCCTCTTGCCTTTGAGAGTCATGCTGGCACATGCTAATTTTCAAGCCAGAGGTGTCCCAGCCTATTAGACAGACTTGGCAATTTCTACAGTTTAAATAGAGTTTAGATCATTATTCAGACACAACATTAAAAACATCGACAATATGAATCCATAAGTACACATGAACAATATCCTCTTTTTTATTGAAAACAGTTTGTATTATTTGTAGTGAAACAAAAATCATTCCTTGATTAATGTAATTTTAATGTACCAAACTATTGGAGCAAATTATACATTTAATTCTTGGTATTTATATTTAATATTCTTTAATATTAACAAAGCTCATGTGTATGCATTGGAGGAAGACTATACATTCTCATGTCTGGGCTGCTCTCATCAGTTAAGAAATAAACTCTATATTGAAAAATGCACGTATTTGAAGTTCTGACCTAACACAATGGATTAAGGTTTAGACAATATTTACTTTGCTGCATTTTGATTCAGAAAGGGCCGTATGTGAAGATATGACCTATAATGGCCTCTCAGTAAAAAGATTTATATCAAATAGAGTGATATAAAATAGTTACAAAATAAGCTACAACTTTATAGCTACTCATTGGTAAAAGTCTGTAGTTAATACATTTGGATAAATAAGTCAGCAGCAAAGTGGTTAAACATTTGTGATCTGATTTTATCTCAGCTTGGAATGTGGTTGGAGTGTCCCACTTCTAACAACTGTTTGCTAAGTTAAGGCTTTAGTGTTTACACAGTGTTGAATGAAGCAGCCTGGTCACCAGATGTGATTGCTTCCCCAGACTGTCGTTTTTTTTCAGTCAGATCACTGTCCTCATGGTCCCTGTTCCAACCTTCTTCCTCAGGACGTCCACCAGCCTTTCCAGCCTAGGTTGGGGGCAGGTGGGGGGAGGGGGAAAAAAAGGATACAAAAAGTACAATTATTGTCAGGAATGTTTTGGCTGAAAAAGAACAGTATTTGCCTGTGACCAAGCAGTCTTGGTAGTCGTGTTAAGAGACAAAGCATTACTGTCAGCAAGAGACACTGGTGCAGAGTGCCACGTATCTGAGGTTAAAAAAAAACAGTAACAACACAAACTTTAACCCACATCTTCAGATTATGTCAGTTTTAGACGCTACATGAAAAAATATAACATACTCATTTCACTACATTTACCTGCTTGCATGAAGGCTGTGAATGAATCATTTATTATGCAATGTGAAGATGGCACATTAAATGCAGAGCAGTTCCAAACTGATTTTTACCTAAGAAGTACATATTTTAATTCAGAAATACTATCAACCTCACACCTGTTACTTAGGTAAATAAGTAACACATTATTATGTTGTACAATTCATATGCATTAAATTTCTTCCTTTTTCAAAGAGTCAGCTGATGAAAATAATTAGGAATTAGGTAGCTAGCTGGAAAAAACTCATGCTTTAGTGGCATGAAAATAATTTAAGTATACACAAATGGTTTGATGCTAATAAAACCAGACTTTTGGTACTACATTTAAAAAGAAGTTTCTATTCTGAGTAATGTAAATAGGCTAGCAACGACTCTATAGTTTCTAATCAAGGATATGTGATTTTTTTTAGTTGATTAAAAACTCACCACTTAAAGTCAAAAGTTTAAAAATGGTTTTTAAAAATAAGTTTAAAAATAGTTAAAAATACGTTTGAAAATAAAGTCAAAAGTTCAAAAGTCTATTCTGTAGTGTTCTTAGGCTACTCTACGGGAGGGAGATCACATTCATGTGGATCAGTGAGATTTTGCTTGAGAAGAGATGATGGAATCAGACCATTAATTTTTCTCCTGTTACTTTTTTTACTGAAAGCATAAAACCTCAACAAAAAATCATGTTTGATGTTACACACACAGAAATCTTCCAGTTTTCATATATACACAATCTTCTTCCTCAAAGACTGGTGAGCGACATAGTCTAGTCTGCTCCAGCTTGCCTCATTTATATGGATCCATGCATGAGGGTCCTTTGCAAATAAACATAGCACAGAGCTAGACCCTAAAGGAATGAGGGTATTCTTAGTGTCACATACTCTGGTTTACATGCAACACTGAAAGTTAGCTCAAGTTTATTGGATGATTGTGCATATATGGAGTTCTGTTAACAGAAAACAAGAATATGATGATTTATATAGGATTACATAAATTCTTTAAGACAAAGTTTCACTAACCTAATTTTGGAGAAGGGGCAAGAAAAATGTCAGGATGAAATTTTAAATGTATTGTTAAAGTATGATAGTAACCTCAATTAACTTAAAAAATGACTCCAGTGGAAACATTGACAGGCCATTAATAGCATTTTTTGGCATATATTGTAAAAAAGGCAGATAATATTACTTTCATGTTGGTTAGTTATATCCTTCCCCTACAATCTGATTTACACTACCATTAAAAAAATTCCTCATAATGGAAAAGTTGTACTCTGTATAGTTATCATTATTACTATGAATTCAGAATCAATGGCATTCCAAATTACTGAGATGAATTTGTGTTGTGCCTCTTTTGACTTTTCCTTTGCTAATAGGCTCATCTTACTTTAGTTTCCTTTTTATAGATTAGGACATATTTCCATTTAGAACTCTTATGCCTTGCTAAGGTAAGAGGTTAGGAGGAAATACTTAAATATCACATCTTGCACTGCCCTTTACTATGTTTCAACAATTACTAGATCAACCACATTCTCAGTTTATCCAGGTTGAATGATTTATGAAAATTTGATCTCAGAAATGAGAAAAATGTCAATGACTTCGTTCTGTAAAAGCGTACTGACTTCTGAAACACAATGAAGCACCTATTCCTTCTTGTAAGGAATGGAATTCACCTGCCAGACGTGGACCGTGCCAACAGGAAGGTAGCTGCATACGTCTGTCGAAGCACCTTGTGGATTCGCCTGCAGGCTATTCTTTACTGTCCAAATCAACAATATCCTTTCAAAAAGTATGTAGCTTATTAAATTAGGTTCCAACTGCTTCAGATGTTACTCAACAGTAGTTTCCCAAGGGCTTCATGAAATAGGAAAAGGGTTAGAGCTAGGATTAGGAGTTCTCCATTAGGAGAACTCCATTAGGAGTTCTTCAAATATGAAGAAACTGAAGCACAGACAAGTAAACCCTTATACAAGGACTGTAGTAAAACAGTAACAAATCTGGGCCTGGTTTCCTTGTTCTTAGTTCAAAGTTACTTCCACTAGGGCTTGGTTACTAGAGAGCGACAGATTTCAGATTTAATGGATTATTTAGCTTCATGAAAAATTTTCCTTAAGTTCTTAGTTAAGTTAAATTGGGAAAGTATTTGTGGGTATATTTCACCTGCGATTTTAGTAACACATTAACAAAGTAAATCGATGACATTGCACGTAATTAGGAAATAATAGTTACAAACTACTGTTTACTATAGTAAATTTGAAAAATATACTTACAGATATATTTTAGACAGAAATCTTATTTTTTCAATTAACATGATTTTTATATTTTCTATGTATTTAGATAACATGTATATACTACAATGGAATACATAATTTTCCAACATAGTTATTTACCAATTTTCCTAATCAGTTTACTTTTATTTTTCACTTTTTAAAAAAGTTTATTTATTTTTGAGAGAGAGAGAGAGAGACAGAGCACGAGCGGGGGAGGAGCAGAGAGAGAGGGAGACACAGAATCCAAAATAGGCTCCAGGCTCTGAGCTGTCAGCACAGAGCCTGACGTGGGGCTGGAAATCACAAACCGTGAGATCATGACCTGAGCCAAAACCATATGCTCAACCGACTGAGCCACCCAGACGCCTCTATTTTTCACTCTTAATGAATATTATGAGATATGTTAAACAGTAAATAATTCTTAATAAACACTGATTATGTGCTATGAATTATGAGAAGCAAATTATGCACGTATTTAATTTTCATGATAACCATAGAGTAGACATTATCATTGGTTGACAAAACCAAAACATATAGAGGGTAATTTGATCACAGCCCTATTGCTAGTGAGTTTGGAGCTAGGATGTGATGGTAAGTCTAATTACCACCCCCCTGATCTCTCTGGTATACTATACTGCTCCCAAAAGTACTACCAACTTTTAAGGCATATTTCTGAGTTTTCGTGGGCTTGAATTACTCTCACTCCCTTCTGAGTTTCAGACTCACCTACCCAACTGCCTTTAAGACATCTCCTTTTGCTTTTTCTACAGGCATATGACACTTAGCATATCTAAAGCAAAATTGACTTTGCCTCCATGCATGTTTCAGTATTTATGTTGATTAATGTCATTCATTAAGTTGAAAAAATTTAGGAAAACTTGGTACATTTTATTTATTTAGTTTTCTCATTTCAGCTTGGACCTGTGAAAACTTTGTGAAGAAACCACTAATGGTGACAGTGGGAAGCAGTGAGTGGGTTTTAACACATCGAGTAACACCATTTGCATTATGGAAAGATTATAGTGGCAAAGATGTAGGAATGGGATGGAGACAGGTTAGCCTATAGGTAGGAAGTCCAGATAGCTCCTGATTAAAATAATCTTTGTGAGCACAATAACATGAATGTGTTTAAGGCCATATAACTGTACACTGTAAAATGGTTAAGATGGTAAACTTTGTTATGAAGATTTACTATAATAAAAAAACAATATCCTAATGAGACTTAAAGACTTGAACTAAAACTACAGCAGTGCAGACGGAAAGAAGGGGACAAGTTTGAAAGATATCTAGGTATAGGATCCCAAGGACTTAGTGACTTCTGAGGGCAGGATGGGGAGAGATGGGGTGGGCAAGAAGGATGACTACTGGGTGTCTGATTTTGGTGACTAGATGGATAGTGATATACTAACCAAGACAGTGCAGAGGAAGAACAGAAGAATTTACTGGGGAGCATGTGTGTGTGAAGATGAGTTCAGCTTGGTACACATGAATTTGAGGTGTTGGTGGGACATATAAGTGGGATGTTAAGTAGATACTTGGATATAAGAGTTTGTCTTAAAGAGAGAATTCTAGGTTTATGATATAGATTTCAGTTCAATCAATAAGCATTTGTTTGGTAATTCCTATGTACCAGGTGCTGTTCTAGGCATTGATTATTCAAAAAGCAGGACATGGTCCCAGCTTATAAGGAACAGTAGGGTGGGGAAATAGATCTTTATATGGATAACTTCAACAACAAGTTACTGATAAATGCTGTAATAAAAGGATATGCAGATATTAAGCAGAACCTAGTTTGGGTAGAGGAGGAGAGGAAAGGCATATAAAGTCTTCCTGGGATTTTGCCTGAGTTAAGTATTGAAGGATAAGAAGGAAATAGTCATCTTAAGAAGGGAGGGGATGGAGAGGGGCAGGATGGGCATTTCAGACAAAGGAAATAATATCTGTGAAGGCACAGAGGCATGAAAAGCATGATATGTGTCAAGTGCTATTGATAGCATTTATTTTCTCAGGATCACAAAGTTAGAGGTGGAGAATGGTAGAAAGTGAGTCTGAAGAGTTGGGTCATGACTAGGTTGCTCTAGGTTGTAACTAAAGCCACAGGAGTAGATGGAAATGCTTAGAAAGAGAAATTAAGAAGAAGAAGAGATGTGGGAATAGGATAGAAATCCAAAGAAAACAAATAAAGTAAAGAGACTGGCAAAAGAATTTGAGGATATAGGGATGTAAAAGATGGATCAAGACTAGGTGCTGTCACAGAATTCAGAGAAGAGCAGTTCAAGAAGGCAGCTATCAACAGTTTAAGTACTTAAACAATATCAAAGTGAGAAGTGCCCATGTGATTTGGCAATTGGGAAATGACCATCTTCTCAGTGCAGTTTTAATGGCATAATGGAAGTAGGAGGAAGCCTGAGAGGAATGTGAAAATTGAAGGCTAAGTACAGGCTGTTTTATAAGAGCTTGGCTAGAAAGTAAAGAGGATTATAGTTATAGGGGAATGTATGGCTGAAGAAGTTTTTTAAGAAACTGATGGCATGTGAATATATTTGTGAACTACGGGAGAGAAGACTAGAGGAAGACACAAAGGTATAAGGCAGGAAGATGATACCTTTTTAAGTAGGGTCTAGATGACGGGATCATAAGCATGATTTACAGCATTATCTTAAAAAATATATACAATTTTTCCTTGGAGATTAAGGGGAAAGAGGTAGGAAGAATACAGCTGTGGATAATTTAGGCATGGAGGATGTTAATTGACAGAACTTATGTCCGCTATAGGAGACAAAGTTCTCTGATGAAAACATAGGGTACAGAAAAAGGCTAGAGGAAAATGCTGAATGTTTAATGTGACAAGGAAGGGAGGTGCCTTGGAATATGCAAAAGAAATATTAGGTGAGACTGATGATCCAGCTATAGCTAGAGACTGCAAATTTGTAGAGATACTGATCATCACAGTAGTATGACTTCTAGTTTTCACATCAGGTCTATCCTTTGGGGATAGATATGGGGAGGGAAAATAATAAAAGTAATTGAGAGTTTATGACTTATAGTATAAGACAAAGGTACAAGAAGGCTGTGTCCTTGAGAAAAAGTGATTAAACCTAGAATTCAGATTGGGTAGGGAAGAAAGCAAGTCTAAAAGGGCTGTCAGTTCAGAAAAAGAATGAAAGGAGCAAGAGACTGGATGTCTTAATTTGTGGTGAAGCTAAAAAGCAAGAGTAGTTGGGAGTAAGGCTGTGGTTATTGTTGGAGAGGCAAGTGTGATCTTAGGATTTCATATTTAGAGAAGTTCTGCCAACATCTATTGTAGTTGAAGTGGATAAGAGGTAAAAGTCATTAGCATTCAAGGGACAAAGGAACAGACACATTACTGACATTGACACTGAAGTTTCTTAGTATGAATGCAGGAGTTGGGGTAGATAGAAAGGAAGACATTGAATCAGATGCCTGAAATACATTTAAAGGAAATGGCACTGATCAGGAGATCAGCAGATATCACTGAAAAGATGAGACAGAGAGTGAGAAAGCTGGATGTTGTAAATCTCAAAGGAGCGAGTGTTTTTACATTGATGTAGAAGGTATGAAAGAAGCAAAGCGGAACGAGAAGAACTCTCCTTCCTGGTATATGGGTACAGGAAAAAGGCTGCTGTCCTAGTATATGGGTATGGGGAAGAGACTGGGCTGCTAGGAAACAAGTGTCCTTGGTAAGTTTGTTTCAGGTAGAATGTGTGTGTGAAACATTCAGCGTAGAAGTTGTGGATAGATGCAAGGTAGTAACAATGGAAAGAAGGTGCCACAAAGCAGACTGAAAAGAGCTGAGATCAGGGGAATAAAGAGAAGGAGAGAAAGATGGGGAAGGAGGAAGCACAGAGCTGTATGAAAGTGAATAGCCAATGGATTAGCCAATGGATAGAGTGCACCCATTCTCCCATGCATAAATTGTAATCAATGTGGTAAGAAGTTCTTGCTCCATTTTAGCCACAAAATGTAACTGAAAAGGTACACAGATGCCTATAAAAATGGGCATATCCACATATACTTGTGAATAGAGACACGGCCATATAAATATGAACACACATATATGCTCACAAAAAGAACACATAAGAAATAAGTAAATACCACATGAGGAAAGAATGAAGCTGAGAAAAGAAGAAAGACTATTTACATTTGAAACAAAATGAAGAAAGAGTTTGTAAGTGAAAAAGTGAGTGTAGGAGTAGATGGGAGAGTGGGTTGAAAAGTCATGGTGAAGAAGGTGGAAACAAGAATTGGTAGAAAGTGAAAAGAATGGGGAACCAAATAATAATTACATGGCCAAAAATTATTCCTTGTATTATTATTATTATTATTATTTTTTTTGAGAGAGTGCGAGCAGGGGAGGGGCAGAGAGAGAGAGGGAGAAAGAGAACCCTAAGCAGGCTCCACGCCCAGCACAGAGCCCCACATAGGGCTCCAACCCACAACAGTGAGACCATGATTTGAGCTGAAATCAAGAGTCAGATCCTCGGCCAAGTGAACTATCCAGGCGCCCCTATTCCTTATTTCAACATACTTCCTTGGATCTCCCACTCATCCCTGTAGACATACCTTTTAAATCATTACCTTACTTGATTTCTCATATGAGGTGTTATCAAAATGTTAAGAAAGCAGTCTTTACTGGTTTTTATTGTTTACACTTCCAGTCTTCAAATGGCTGGTACATTCAAGTTAGTAGACTGCTCACCATTATTGGTACTCTTTGCGGATATTCTCTGGTATGTCTAGTGTCTTTAAAAATATTGGCCCCTATATAATAGTCCAGTTTAATCATTATAAAGAAACATGGGCCTGATACCTTCGTTGATTTAGACTTTTACTTCTCTTTCAATGCTGCCATGTTTCACTACTGACTTAACCTTAAAACGCTAGCCTGCTTTGACTATCAGGCCAAGCCAAGTCTGTTCTATTTCATATATGATTAATATTTCTTTTCCATTTATTGCTGCACAATAAACCACCCGAAACGTAGTGGCTTAAAAAGGCAGCTATTTACTCACGTCCATTCGGGCTTGGGGCAGTCAGGCGGTTCTGCTAGCCTTGCCCGTGTTCACTCATTCAGCTGCAGTCAGTTGGGGTGGGGTGGTCATGTGCCTGACAGGTATGCTGACTTCTGCTGGGACTCTTTCTTTCTGTGGTATCTCATTCTCAACCAGATGAGCCCAGACTTATTTACCTGGTGAACACATCAGCAAGAGGGTAATACTGAACTCAGGAAGGTCTCTTGAGGCCTTGCTTAAAAGTTGTACAACATCACTTGGTTAAAGGGAGTCATAGGACAGCCCAGATTCAAAGGGCAGGGAAATAAATTCCACATTTTGACAGGCACAGTTGCAAAAAAAAAAATCATGGTCATTTTTATTCCATAATATTGATATTAAAAGCAAGATTTTACCTTTATCTATGCTAGATTTCAGTTTGGTAAATTTGGCCCATTTTTCCAGCAAATTAGTATCTTTTGGCATCTAGAGTTTATCACTTGTAGTTATGATAAACTTACCTTGTATGTTTTTAACTTAGGTAATCGAAATATGTTGAACAAAAAAAGTACTGAGAAAAACTCTTACAGACAACCCTACAGGGTCATAATATGTATTCCTATTCAATTAGCTATGAATTACCAGAACTGTGCAATCCCTTCTTGATCTTGTCCACAAAGGTATTTTGAGATAGTCTGCCAAATGACTGTTAAAATCAAGATATATTAGAGTTCTTCCTCCTTACCTACCAGTTATAGAGGTTAATTTCTGAGTTGCAGCTAGACTTGCAAGACCAAGTATGGGTAACTGGGAACAGCCTGGCTGCCAGAGATAATCAGTCCTTAGTGGCTACATCAGTGAGTAGGTCTGCAACTAACATAACTGGACTGGCTGTAGGGTGCCATCCAAAAGCACTCAACTATTTCAATTAGAGTACCTAAAGAGCTTAATTTGGGCTTTTACAAATATCCAGATAGGTCTAATCTGATCGTCTGTGGCATGGAAACAAGAGTTTCTGGGCTGTGATGGTATTTGGTAAATATGATGAATTTGTAGACCATTGCTTGCTTAAGTTGATATCATGCCTGGTATGGTTCACAGCACATAGCATTTACTCTATTTTTAAATTTAATTTTAAGGGTTGGTCTACCTGTGTTTCAACATTCAAGATATATTTACTGAAACGCTTCACTGGAAAGTCCACGAGTCATTCTTTATTAA
Source organism: Panthera pardus (assembly GCF_024362965.1). Taxonomy (NCBI): domain Eukaryota; kingdom Metazoa; phylum Chordata; class Mammalia; order Carnivora; family Felidae; genus Panthera; species Panthera pardus. The sequence goes on along the minus strand of NW_026526810.1, from coordinate 79,033,390 downwards.
AAGCAAATAATAAATTCCAAAATATTACCAACTTAACAATACTATGATGGTATTATGCATTTTGCCTTACCGAAAAAGATATCATTTTTTAAATGGATATGGACTTACAAATGTATCTTGTTTTTTTAATGAAATTTAAAGCCTAATACATTTTTATATTCTTGTTAGCAAACTCAGTGTTAATAATAAATTGTGGCTAATCTGGAAATGGGCATAATTTACTTATCTGGAACAGGACATTGTAATATTAATAGCAAAAATAAGATTTCCAATGTAATTATACTAGAGATAATGAGGAAAAAATTGATACTGGCAAGAATACAGAAAGTCAATCACCAGGCCAATTTACTGAAGGAAAGAAGATATAGGACAATTGTTTACTATATAAATCCATAAAAAATATTTTGAAAAGAACTTCACAAATATTTCATTATAAGTAGATAATAAACAGGAATTCTAGATGAGCACCACTTTTAAGATTTTTATAATAAAGCAGATTTAAAAGGTATTTGTTAATTTCTTAGAAAAATATTACCAAAGCAAATGTCTAGGGAAACTTTTAAAAAGTCTTGACAAAGGACTGTGTTACAAATCTTAGTCTGGTTAACATGTCAGTGATAAATTTACATGGATATAATAATTAGTATCAAGCATTTGTCTCCCGTTAATCCTTGTAAAATATTTGAGATTATGTAGATACCAAAGAGTGCATTTAAAAAGACCCTCTTACTACCTCCTTGGTTTGCTGTGTTGAGGTCTCTCCAATACTTTATGATTGCCATGAGATTTAAGAATTCCCACAAGTACTGAAATGTTGGTAAACCTACAGTCTTCATAGGCTGAAGCAAAGCACATGCCTAGGTTTTGTTTAGATACATTCAGTTGAAAAGGCTGCATTCAGCAAAAGTGGTGCATTCACAGCCCTAGTTTTGACCTAAAAATAACTTTCAAATCAGTAATGTAAATTAAGTATAATAGTTTTCACAACCTCTACTATCCCTAACACAAGATGATACTCAGGAAATAAAAGTTTACAAGGGCACCTGGGTAGCTCAGTTGGTGGGGTGTCCGACTTTGGCTCAGGTCATGATCTCATGCTTCGTGGCTTTGAGCCCCACGTTGGGCTCTGTGCTGACAGCTCGGAGCCTGGAGCCTGCTTTAGATTCTTTGTCTTCCTCTCTCTCTGTCCCTCCCCTGCTCACGCTGTCTCCCTCTCTCTCAAAAAATGAATAAATATTAAAAAAAATTTTTTTTTAAGTTTACAAAATTATTATGGTTTTCATAATGATTTTGGGTCATGCCTTCCCTACACCTCTTACAAAGTAGTCCAAGTAACCTTTGTTCTGTTTGGGCCAATCATGGGGCAGCACTGTGAGAGTGGTCAAGTTTGTCTTTATTTCTCAAAGAGCCTAAAATAATTTGGTAGTGATAACTGCTGAAACAGAATTCCACCAGTAATAAAGACATCTAGAGAGAGAGAAAACCACAACCAAAAACCAAAAGTTAAAACCGATGCTGCGCAGAAGTTGATCCAATGGTACTTCTCTTGCTTCCCATTAAGAGTCTAATCCTCTCGCATTCTCCTCCCTTTGATTCTTAACACTGGCTTAAAAAAAATGTTTTCTGAGAACAATGTTATATGATTGATAAAAAGGCTACTAAGAGTTTCTGCATTCTATTATGAAACAAAGCATAACCTAAATCTGTTTATTTCTGATACTGAAATTTTAAGTATCAATTGATAGGTATGAAAATAGATATATCTTGCAGATTGCATTATCTCTTAAATGAAACCAGGAATGTGACTATCATCTCTGTCTGCATATAAAATTGTCCCTATTTGTTGTCAACTCATATTTTTGGCTGCATCTACACTATTAAAAGAAAAATAAGAAAAACAACAAATTGGGTACATACAGTCAACAATATTTAGTTTTAATGCATTATGACTAACCATTTACTAATTAGCTTGTTGATTTCTAGCATAAATTTCATGTCAAATCCAATTCAATCATTTCCCCAAAACCACTTTGCGGTATAAAAAAATATTTCAAGTAACTATAATAAAGGGTAAAATAATATGGATAGATTAATTTAGCTCCTCTGATGTCATTATATGAAGCATTATCACTTAGAAGATATCATTATCTTTAAAGAATTATCATTCCTTCAGAAATTAAGCAGTAAACTTGGATTTATCTCTGAGATTAAATAGAACTTAAAAAAATCCTAGTACATGCACACTCAACTCTGCTTAGATTAGATACACACATTCCTTATTCAATGTGTAGACAAGCACTGAAAACTTAACTCTATTTTATTTTTTTAAGCGTATTTATTTTGAGAGAGAGAGTGAGCGAGAGGTGTGTGTGTGTGTGTGTGTGTGTGTGAGTGTGGGGGAGGGAGAAGAGAGAGAGAGAGACACAGAGAGAGAGATAGAGAGAGAATCCTAAGCAGGCTCCATACTGCCAGTACAGAGCCTGATGCGGGGCTTGAACCCAGGAACTGTGAGATCATGACCCGAGCCAAGATCAAGAGTCAGATGCTCAACAGACTGAGCCACCCAGGAGCCAACTTGCCTTTATTTTAAATGTAGACTAACGTTTGCCACCTTCCATGTAACGTTGAAAAATCAGGCTTGTCAATCAATCATAATGTCATTAGTATCAATTTACGTGACTAGTAAAAATAAAAGTTAAACATTTAATAATCAAAATTTAATGTAAAACTTGGCATTCTTTACATTTATTTCATCTCATTTTACAATTAGAACATGGAAAAAGAGTAAAGCTATATTTCCTTTGTTACTGTATCTCTAAGGTAATTTTATTTCAAGTTTTGGATTTTAAAATAATAACTTTGGTATCATTTTACCCAGAGATTAAGATTTTGTAAATCTTCGTAAATGTTTTTTGTAAATGTTAGTAAATTAGATGTCTACATAGTCTGGTGGATTCCAATTAGTCTATGGCAGCACTAGAAAAGGACTTATAGAAGATAATAGAGTTATTTTGCTTAAGCCCCTAATTTAACATCAGAAAGTGATTGAGATAATAGGATGAATTAAGATCAAGTGACAATTTTATTGGACTCTCACTTTGTCTATGAAAGGATATTCAAATCATATGTAAGTTTCCCAAGAAAACTCAACACCAGTAAAAGGCCCATGAAGCTCCATGAGAGCAAGTACAATGTGTATTTTGTTCATAAAGTAACTGGTACTTGGTAACTAGCATAACAGGCTCTCAAACATCAACAGGATATTATTTAGTTGTTTCTGAATAGATATTATACACACATGCACACACACACAGGGAATAAAGAGTAAAGGAATTTCATTTACATTCTCGATTCTAAAAAATAGATTTAAATTTTGATGATGACCCTTAAAAGGAGGTTTCAAAAATAAAGAAAGCAAGTTACTCCATGTGAAGATCTGTAGTAGTTTGTTTACTTATATATTTAAATAATTTTTTTTAACATTTATTTATTTCTGAGAGACAGAGCATGAGCGGGGGAGGGGCAGAGAGAGGGGGAGACACAGAATCCAAAGCAGGCTCCAGGCTCTGAGCTGTCAGCACAGACCCCAGCGCGGGGCTCAAACTCATGAGCAGTGAGAACATGACCTGAGCTAAAGTCGGACACTTAACTGACTGAGCCACCCGGGCGCCCCCGAAGTAAACAGTTTATTTAGTCAAGGGCCCTTCCAGAAGAAGATTATATAATAAGCAGTTATCTGAATAGATTCTTGTCATTTTGTTATTTTTTTTAGTTTATTTATTTATTTTGAGAGAGAGAGAGAGAGAGAGAGAGAGAGAGAGAGAGAGAGAGAGTATGAGAGTGCCAGTGAGGCAGGGACAGAGAGACAAAGAGAAAGAGAATCCCAAGCAGGCTCCTCATTCAGTGCAGAGGCCCACACAGGGCTCGATCCCTCGACCTTGAGATCATGACCTAGGCTAAGCTGGTATCAAGAATTGGTTGCTCAACTGAGTTACCCATGGACCCCAAGATTCCTCTCTTTTAAATGGAGGGAGTTTGGGAGCTTGGTGGGAAAGATCTTAAATGAAACTTCACCCTAAGTGAGAACTAAGTTAAGGTTATCCTTTTTGCTTCAGGAGGGATTTAGTTAATGTGATAACATTAATGAATTACTGATTCTGAAAATTTGTCTCTTCTTTTTGATTTCATAACTTGCAAGGAGAAAAAAATGAAGCACACAAAGGAATGAAGTTGCCATGGATGTGGATTACTGATAAGCAGGCATATGACAAAATATGGGAAAGACAAGCTGACAACAGGGTCAACCATTTAAATTATTTCATTTAAAACTCTTGATTTCTAAGAACTGAACCAGGGTATGATACTGGTATATTCAAAAAGGATGCAGATTTGTGGGAAGATTCCTCCTCCTTTTCTTATTCTGGTTTTTGTGTTCTGCCCCTGCTTCCCAGCTTTTAGGACAATCCATATGAACACTTGCTTAAATTACATCTGAAAGCATATAGAAATCCTTTATTTCTTTTAGACTAAAATGGATTCTTTGTTGGTTGTATCACTGTCCTATTTAACATATTAGTTTCAGTATTTTCAGAGTGTCTTTTGTTGAAAATTAAGACTAATAAGTCATTGCTTTCTAAGTGTTTTTGAAACTGTTCAATTATATTGTCAAAGTTTTTTTTCCTATGGCGAACTGATCCTTGGTTTCAAGATAAGGATATAGTAAATAGAAGTTTGAAGTTTAATCGCATTCATGATATTATGAAACTGCTAGGTAGTCACTGCTTATTTCTGGCAGTTTAAAACTATATGTTATCGGACTCAGATATTGTATATGGAGTCCTAAATTCTTTATATAAATAAAAGAAATTAATCTTTCTAAAACATAAATATTTAGCAAAGTAATATAGCCATGAAAAGGCAGAGTTCTTTGAAAAGTTTGACACATAATAGTCATAGAACATACATTATTATTATTTTCTTAAATTTTTAAATGTTTATTTATTTTTGAGAGCGAGATAGAGTGCAAACAGGGAGGGGCAGAGAGAGGAGACATAGACTCCAAAGCAGGTTCTAGGCTCTGAGCTATCAGTTGGATGTGGGACTTGAACTCATGAACTCATGAACCACGAGATAATGACCTGAGCTACTGAACTACCCAGGCGCCCGTAGAACATACATTATTTAATTAAAATTGCCATTAAACAACATATAAAAGGGAAGATGCTATAAAGATTAATACTACATATGTAAAAGAAGTTTGTATTTTCATCTCAAAAACAGTGTCTATTCCAAATATATATATATAGAGAGAGATATCTATGTATTTATATATCTATATCTATAGATACATATATTCTTTATAGATAAAGAATTCTGGAGGCATAGAAAGATGAGCATTTCTGACTGAGTTTCATTTCTTTCTGATTTTTATATGCCACTTGTAAATGTAATTTCCATTCTTTAATATCCATTCACTTCACAGTTAATACTTTTCAAGCACCATAAAAGACTTGAAATTAAATCACATACATCTTTCTTATATGTGTTAAAGTGTTAGTATTAGGGATTAATGGGCTTTATTCTCAGTATCTAGATTATTCATTGGTAGTATGTTAGTGACATAGGGACACAGCTGACAGGACATTAGCAAACTGCTTCAGGGACTGAGTTACAAAGGTCTTAAATGTGAATTATACTTATGTTCTAATTTATTTACAGTGAGTAATCACCAAGATAGATTTTTCATATGATTTCCTTTAGATTTACAGTATTTGCACTGTTAACAATACATAGATTTTTGTATTCTAGAAACTACCATACATTTGGCAGCAAAGATAATAAATAAGGACTTATAATTATGATTAACTAAGTACCCGAGAGCCACTTGTAAAGCCAATGAAAACTATTCTTCTATCTTAATTGGAGAGCAATTCTCATCTGACTGTGAAGAAAAGAGCCTCAAACCTGCCTTCTGATAAAATCCTAAAGGTTTTTCAGATATTCTATAAGGCATGATACATGAATTATAATTTGTTATTTTTCCTCAGTTTAGTTTAGGTTTGGACAATATGGTAGTGTTTACATCTTCTGGTATGTATTTTGTTACCTAAATTTGGTAGAAATATTTCTTTGAATAAATAACCTAGATGATAGGAATGAATTACTGCTGTAAATCTTTGCTAATAGTTATCCTCATCATGTGCCTTTTTAAATAAAATAATTCTAAAAATTCTTTCTATATGCTGCTCTCAGCTGCTTATATCTGGACTTTTAAGTATTCACCCACCAGCCTGCTTCAGATAATTCAGATATCACCAATGATATCACCTCAGGAAATAATCTGCTGTTTGCCCAGTAGAGGAGTTACCTATTGCCTTTTGAAGAATGACGCCTCAAACCACAGCCTTGACATTTGGCCTCTCTTTGAATGGCTTGAGATACAGCTCTTCAGAATAATCTTTATCATTCAGAATAACTTTGGACATTCTGACTTTTAGCACTAAACTCCACAGAAAGAGTTTAATTACCTGGGAAATAGAGTTATATAATCTAAATAGCTATCATTCCAAAGACATTCTCATGGGTATTTCTATTATTCCTTGAGAAGAATCCTTAGAAGCCTTCCCTTCTTTTGCTCTTCAGTTTCTGGAAGCCAATTTTGATGAGTTTTATATCTGCCATCTGACAGTAGTGTTCTCAAACTCAACTTAATATTTTTTCTCATAAGTTTATAAGTTAGGGTTATACAAAAAGAAAATGAAATTAGTTCTTAGCATTGAACTAAAAGACATCCTATTGATGGCACTGTGTTGTTCCTATCTCTTAGGCAGAAAATCTTAAAATACCGACTACTTCTTTACCCTTCACATCTCTTTAGTCACCAGATCACAGTTTTTCTCTATAGTGTTTCTGATATGAATGAATCCTTTTCTCCCATTCTCATTGCTACCAGCCTATACCAGCACATCAGTTGTCTGTTATTATATTATTACCGTTGCTCCTTAACTGGTACTCTGACTTCTAAAACCATACTGCTTCAATTAATCTTCCCCAGTGCTAAGTGAGCCTGATATTCCTAAAATGCTATTTCTTTCAAGTGACCTTTGCTGCTTTCAAAACTCCACGTTAGTTTCTTATTCCCTAACCCCTGAAATCTGCCTTTGCATAGTAATTCAACTCACCTCGCCTATCCGATATAATCCCACAGGATGGGGCATTCCTGCCAGGCTGACTTCTAAACTATCTCCTCTTATATAATACATTCACAGGTGTACCTTTGCTTCATTTGTGCTGTTTCTCCTCTTCTACACTCTCTTTCTTCTCTACTTATTCATACACCACCCATTCTAGAGGCCATGTTCAATTTCCTTGAGGCCTTCCCTCTCCCTGTACTACCTGCCCTGAACAATTAATAGGTTATTTAGTTCCATTCTATACTATAAAATAATTTAAAAAAACAAGGCAATATGTACATATATATATTTTTAAATATATTACTAGCATTATATACAGATACAAGATGTCATATACTCTTGAACCCAACAATGTCGCTTCCAGGAATTTGTGCCTAAAGTTTTTAGCTAGAAGTGTGTTCACTGCAACAGTATTTGGAAACAAGCAAACAACAATGCCCTAAACTTCTTATGGGCAAGAGCCTTATGGCATACTGTTTATTTATTCCATCAAATTTAAAAGAGTGCTAAGTACATGATACACTGTTGTGTGTGTGTGTGTGTGTGTGTGTGTGTGTGTGTGTGAGTTTTTACAGTCTTTCTCTGTATCTTGTAATAAAAGTAACAAATGAAAATAAAATCCAAATTTGTCCCCCCCCCCCCATTTATACCTAAGATCCCGTATCTTTTCTTTTTTTTTTTTTTTTTTAAATTTTTTTTTTAACGTTTATTTATTTTTGAGACAGAGAGAGACACAGCATGAACGGGGGAGGGGCAGAGAGAGAGGGAGACACAGAATTGGAAGCAGGCTCCAGGCTCTGAGCCATCAGCCCAGAGCTCCACGCGGGGCTCGAACCACGAGATCCCGTATCTTTTCAAGAAGAGAGAATATATCTTTAATTCCAGGTACTATGTAGTCAGACCATGGAATTTTTCTATTCGTGCTTACAATGAAATAAATGGAGAGGTGAAAAGGTATTGCCAGCTGTAAAGCAACAGTTGAAAAGAGTTCATCTTACTCATAATTGTTACCTTTTTGCCAAAAAATTTTCATAGGCAGCATGCTTCTAATGCTATATACATACACCCAAAGTCTTAAATCATTTATATTAACCTGTCACAAGTGCTGGTCCACTATTTTGACATGCTTACTGAGAACAGTAGATGACTTACTATCCTCAAAACAAGCTATTAACTCCTGTCTAAACTTTCTCAATCTGAACTACTGTAAGGCAGCTCTTTGATGGGACACACACTCTGCCTTTTATGGCTTCACATCATTCTGCTCTATTATGTGCCAGTGTCTTTGACAGCTATGAAAAAAGCCGTTATTAAAAAAGGCTAGAAAGTTTGAAAAAATTGGCTCGGTTCTTGTACCATAAGTAATACATTCAAGTTAAATTCCTGCTATCACTGTATATACTTTTAATATACAGCTTTTACAAGTTAGGTCATTCTTTTTTTTAAATTTTTTTTTAATGTTTTTATTTATTTTTGAGACAGAGAGAGACAGAGCATGAATGGGGGAGGGTCAGAGAGAGAGGGAGACACAGAATCTGAAGCAGGCTCCAGGCTCTGAGCTGTCAGCACAGAGCCCGACGCGGGGCTCGAATTCACAGACGGCGAGATCATGACCTGAGCTGAAGTCGGACGCTTAACCGACTGAGCCACCCAGGAGCCCCAAAGTTAGGTCATTCTTACAACAGAAAGTATTTATGGTAATGTATTTTATAATTAGAGGACAAGATGAAACGTTATCTATCCACTATGAAACACTCAGCACCATATTTCTCTTTTTTCCACATACCCGAAGAGATTTAAAATCTGCAGTTCTTCAGATGGCACTTCTATAGTCTAATTGTTTTTCTAATTAATTAAAACCTTTTCTAGCAATTCTAAGTATTTTTTAACTCATAATTCCACTTCCAGGAATCTGTGTCCCACGCAGTAATTGCAGATATGTGCAAATATTTAGCTGCAAATCTGTCCACTGCAGCAGTATTTTAAAGCAACTCAACAGTAACAGTAATGGGTTAAATAAATTATGATACAATCATACAATAGATTTAAAGCCATTTTAACTACATAGTAAAAGATTATAATGACATAAAGTTATTCATCATATATTAAGTGAATTAGATTATAAAATTGTATGTGATATACGAAAACATTTTGTAAGAATGCCAAGTTGCCTGGTGATATTTAAAAGGCAAAATGTTTTTATGATCTGAAGAGAAACCAGAGTGCTTAGTGATATTTAAAATTTTTTCAGGAATTAATGTAAATTGTTTCAGTAATTTGAAAAACATATTCGTGATTAAAAAGCATTTTTAAAATATTTGGCCTATCAAAACAATGTTAATTAATACATCTCTTGGTAAAGATGAACACATGTACATAACTACTAAAGTGAACAAGAGGGCATTTAAAAGACAGAAATATAACCTCTTTCTCTCTCTTCCCATTCTCACTAATTTTTTGCTGAACTCTCCCCAGATGTAGGAATTCCATGAGACTGACAGAGAACTTAAAAGTTCTATGTGGCTGTAAAGTATTTATATTCAGTATGTATATTATTCAAGTTTTATCATTGTATTTCTCATAGCAAGAAATTGCCCAGAAAAATAAATTAAGGGGACATATGCTATACAAACATGGAAGAATTATTTATTCTGTTGTTTTTTTAACATCATACATCAAGGCTATACAACTTTAAGTATTCACAATATTTAAAACAATGATTTGAATTGAAAGAGACAGATTTCCTTACACAGTAAAGGCTCTCTCAGGTACTTTCCTTTCATCTCCCACACACAAATGAAGCCAATCCAGCACCTAAGCATTCAAGCTTTCTATTGTGTTTTGATCCTGTTTGTTCTATCTATGCAGGATATTTACTTTGGAAGGGGAGATTTATGGCTGAAGAACATGACTAAATAGCTTATTTGTGAAGATAAACCAACCTGAATTAGTATTAAGGTATAAAAACCCATTGGGCTGCCAATTAATAAAAACAACCTTTTGTTTAGAAGAAAAAAAAAAAAGAACACAAAGATCACGTTTATAAATATTTCTAGGGGCGCCTGGCTGGCTGAGTTGGTTGGGCAGCTGACTTCAGCTCAGGTCACAATCTCACGGGTCCGTGAGTTCGAGCCTGGTGTCAGGCTCTGGGTTGACAGCTCGGAGCCTGGAGCCAGCTTCAGTTCTGTGTCTCCTTCTCTCTCTGCACCTCCCCTACTCGCACACTGTCTCTCTCTCTCTCCCTCTCTCTCAGAAATAAACATTAAAAAAAATTTATAAATATTTCTAGTACTTTTTCTAGTCAGATAATAAGTAATAATAATAAAAAAACCTCAAATAAGCAACTCAAGAGAAGGCAAACTGCCTTAGTTATCAGATGATACCACAATTTAACAAACCTGACATTGTCAGTAAAACAAACCAAAACATAACTTTTCTCTTGAAAAATATAATGTAAGCAAAGTCTGAAATGGGGAAAAATGTTTACAGTACATTTAATAAAAAGCTGATTTATTTACTATCTTAAGAGGTCTTAAAAATCAATAAATAATACAATACAAAAATGGGAAAAGTCTAGAACAGGCAGTTCAAATAAAAATATATTGTAAATAAAAATATAAAAAGCTGCTTAACTTTATTCATCATCAAAGTACACATTGAAATGAGATGTAATTTTTCATCTTTCAGATTGGAAGATTAAAAACCTTAATAATACAAAATAGTAGTGAAAATTGTGGAATCAGCATTCTTATAAATTATGAGTTGTTGATTTAACTTTTTAAAAGAACAATTTGGCAATACTTAGAATTAAAATGGCACACTTTCTTGAAACTTAAGTTTTTCATTTTTTAGGAATTTTGTTAAAATTGAAAAACTATATAAATATGTTTAAAGAAGGCTGCTCATTTGTAACATTGTTTGTTAACAGATTTAAACAAACAAACAAACAAACAAACAAACAAATAAGCAAACCCAGATTCTCTTCTCACAGAATTTGCACTCTAGTTGGTAAAAGATGTATACATAGAGCAATTTTTTAAAGATTAAAATTGTAATTTTATAATGTTTTGCACTGGCCAAAAATTAACCATCAGTGCTTATATATTTGAAAGTATGTAAGGAAGTGAGAATGTTTTAGAGACTATGATTTCATAGTTATTTTTTTTAGCACTGAAACTATACAAATTTGACTTCATTTTCTTGTATACATCAGTATAGGTTTTTATTTATGACAGGCAAAATGCTTTGCTTAAAACAGTGATCACATTCACAGGAATTGTGAGGAAAAAAGTCTTTAGGGAGAAGGTCAAAACAGCTTGTATTTGGGCTTCAATGAAAACCTGATGCTCTAAAAATAGTTTTAATTGTTTATCTAGTTTGTCCTCTCCTTTAGTGGCCCATCCCTCAAAAGCTGGCTGGAGCCTGTAATAAAAGGACATCTTTTCCAAATAAAACCACAAATCCCTCTTTCAAAAAATCTTTTAATGTGTGGTATTTGATTTTTTTCTTTTTATTTAACCCAACTAATAGGTGGTTATGCATCTCGCTAAACATGGAACTTAACTGACTTATGAAAGTCTGGAAAAAAACGTTATAATGAAATAAAGTTTTGGAGAAAATGTTGAAATATAAAAAGTTCCCCTATGAAAAGTTCCTCAAAATAAACTCAGACTAATCCATTAAGTTATTATATCTACTGGTATTATAAAGCAGCATATATGCAACACTACCCTGACCAGAGCCTTGGCATAAATATTAGTTTGGAGAGGCTAATATTCAATAAAGTTATCAAAATTCCTACTTAAAGTAGTTCTCATTCTTTTGTGATTCCTTTGTCCCTAAAACTTAAACAGCTTTTGATGTGCCATAATCTCTTAGACATACTGTGGTAAAGAAACCATATGAATATCGTCTACTTTTTCCCGTTGATGCTCCCCACTACTGAGAGACAGTCAATATACCATCAATGAGGAGTGGGTGAGATCTTTCCCCTTAATTTCAATGAATGACTGGTATCATAGGCATAACAATAGTGTAAAATTTTCACCAGGCATCCTTATTGTTAATTTACCAAGTCCAACTACCTTTTTATGGAAAAGGAGGCTGTTAATCCTTTAATGTACAATTCCAAAATTCATAAAGCTCTTAAAAGCCAAAATACTTTTATAAGTTTTCTGCAAACTCAGGTAGCAGGAAAACCTGATCGAGAGTGACAATTCATATACTTCACTGCAGAAATATTCATGTGTTTGCTTACATTGTGCATCTCTAGAACAGTTGGTGTTACATATACATCATATTGCCTTTATGATTTTTGAGAAATTCTCAATTCCGAAACACACATATTCCCAAGGGCTTTAAATGACGGATGTGGATCCAATTAGGTACTGTGTTATTTCTTTAGTAGGTGAATATTGTACATATACGATAGCATATTTGATATTTCCCAATCATATTTTAGGGAAGAGGTTGAATCTTCAATTTGATACCATTTTCTATGGCACATTCTTCTAACTGGTAATCAAGACTCCTAGAAACATAACCCACAGAGTTAACAGAATATGCATACTTTTTTTACAAGTATAAAACCTTCCCTGATTGACCCGAGTTTTCCTAGTGTCCCTCCAGTACCATACATTTTTCCTATTATAATTAATGTTTACTTGTCAATATTCTTTTCTAGATTGTAAACTCAGTGATAGCAGGTGCTGCTGTCTTTAATCTTATTTACCAGTGATTTCCACTGGGTAGATACCCAGTGTCTACCTCAATGCTTGATGAGCAGTACATACTTGATTGAAATGACATTTGAACTGCAGAACAGAAGAAATACAGTTTCAAAACATTTTCTAAGTACCTTCAGACAACTCAAGGTACATAGAAAAGTTCAGGCACTACTCTCATTCATTATTTCAAACCCTTTTTAGTCTTCTATTACCAAAAATATTTTGTCCATTCACTAACATTTCTTATGTGGTAATAATCATGCTTATTATTATCTGAACTTATTTTTGGTACTCTTTCATGTTAATTATTACGTTTAATTTACACATAAGCTTCCGTGTTTAAACACATATTTGCTAACTTATTTTTTTGCTGAATTTCCATTGGCTATTGAATTTTTAAACTATGCTTATCATCATTAATAGCATCAATACAGATTTGAAGTGCCAATAAAACTGCTACAGTTCAACATACATTCAAATAATATTGACTGGTTTGCTACATTTACCACAGCTGAGCGCTTCCCCCGAGCCTTGGCCCATTATTTTATTCTTCTCACTTTTACTAGTAGGGCTGGCTTAAATCTTGACTCAGATTCTCTGTATTCATATTCATCTAAAAGAAGTAAAACACTAATTCCTCCTTCCTTGTTTCTTACATTAGCTAGCTGCACTTAGAGTTTTAAAACTGAAATTTGTAAGTGGGAAGCTATCCAGAACTGAGAGCACCACAGACGGATCCTACTGACTACCCTGTTCATGATCTATTAGTTTCTGAATATGCATGATTCTTGGTACTTAATTTTGGCTCAGGCTTTGGTTTCTTTAGAAGTTTTGACCCCATCATGACCTTTGGTTTCTTTAGACAGGATCTTGTAGATTTTCAGAAGATTGTGATGGTATCCTAAGGTCAGATTGTGGTTGTGCATTTTCCCACAACTGTCACTGCTCATGAAGTAATATGATTAACTGGATGTCTTACAGGCCACCCATTTTCAGCTACTTAAGACCCTATAAAAGTAACTTAACTTTTAAAAAACTTTGTGAGAGGCAGCTTCTGACATGACTCCCAATGATCCCTGCCTCCTGGTATTCACACCACTGTGTAATCCCCTCCCCAGTAGTGTGGACTGGACCTACTGACTTGCTTTTAATGAACAGAATATGGCGAAAATGATGGGATATTACTTCAGTGACTAGGTAACAAAAAGGCTGTGAGTTCCATTCAGCTAACTTACTCTCTTTCCCTCTCGTCCCCTTGCTTGTTCATTTGGATAAAGCTGCCTGCTATGTAGTGAGATGCTATATGGAGAGGCCCACATAGCAAGGAACCAAAGGCCTTGATGTCTTGAGTGTGAGAGGAACCGACACCATAGTCTAGTAGTTTAAAAGTTTGTGAGAACTTAATCCTGACAATAGCCATATGAGTCATCCAGAAAGTAGATCTTTATCAGTCAGGCCTTAAGATGATGCAGCCTTGTGAGAGACCCAGAGTCAGAGGACCCAGCAAAGCTGCACTGAGATTCCTGACCCACAGAAACTGTGAAATAACTGTTTTAAGCCACTAAGTTTTGGGGTAATTTGTTACCAGCAACAGATAACTAATATAAATCTCAAAAGCAAAACATTTTTTGTTCTGAAACAAAATGTAACATAAAATTATGGTTTCCAATTATATACCTGTCTGGTTAATGTGTATCCATTATATCTTTTAATATGATACAAGTTCATTATTAGCAGGAAATGCATATAGCAAAGATTTCTGGCACAAAAATACTGATACATACATGTGAATGACAGAATTTTAAAACCTAAACTAATTCTTGGCAAGATGGTTCAATGCAAACTTTCAGATAAAAATGATCTATTCTACTGGAAGGAAAAATATACTAATTCATGTTCTTGGATCATGCCTGGTATTGTAGACATCAAACACATCACAGGATGGTGTATCTGGCCTCATATAGCTTAATGGTATGATTATCATAAAAGAGAACATGAGAGGTTATCCTCTTTTCATTAGAATTTTTAATAATATAACTAATATAAATCTCAAATATTTAGTCAAACGGACATACTAACAATTTGAAGTTCTGTTATAACTGTTAAATCCTTCTTTGAGAAATAAAGTTATCAATATAAATATCTACTTGGTGTCTCACATACTACTCAAATTAAACTTGTTAAAAATGTCTTTCCACTTCAACTCTGTTCTTCCTCTAGTTTTTCCAATTCTAGTAAATAGTATTTCCATCTATCAGGTTGCTCAAGACAAAAATTTGGGAGTTTTCCTTGACACCCTGCATCCCATCCAGAAAGTCTACTGCCTACAGGGCATGTAGCTCTCAAGTCCCTCTTCTCTCTATCTCCAAGGACACTCCTCTGGTCCAAGTCACTACAATTTCTCATTCTTTCCTAATGAGTCTCCTTACTTATACACCTGTCCCATTACAGATTATCCTTCACACAGCAGCCTTTCAATCTTGTAAAAATGCAAATGAGAACATGTCCCCTGATTATAATCTATCAAGTTTAAAAATGGAAACTGCTTGGAAAAGAAAGTTTAAAAATGGAAACTAACAGAAAAAACCTTAACAAGGGTGCCAACGTTCTTTAAGATCTGACTCTACGTACTACTCTATCCTCCTTTTATGGTCCAAGCTATCATCCGGCTGCAAAGATCTTCCTTCAGTGTATCAAAGGTGCCAAGTTCTTTGCTTTGCTTCCACATGGAAGGTTTTCCCCTGGCCAGTGTCCATTTATACTTTTGGTCCCAGCTTCTTCCTCTAACAGTGTCACTGTGTGACACATAGTAATTGTTTAAAAAATATTTGTTGAATAAATACCTGAATAAAATTGTTCAAGATCCTGATGTTATAATTATAATTGGGAAAATATTTAAATCATGGCCTTTCATCCATTAGGAATGTTCTCCTCTTTCACCTTTTTTATTTAGAATGAAACACATTAGATTTTGAGATCTGAAAAAAGTTTAATATTTATATTTGGCATGGCTATCATAACTCATCTATTTACCTCCTCAACCAACCCAACCATAAAGGTTTATATCTAGGTTTTCACTTTATAATAACTAATTAGGACCTCTACATCAATTAAATCAATGATAAATACAAACAACTGCTAGTAGTCAAAGGGCTACTTCTGAATGTGATAAAATCTATCAGGAAAACAGTACCAAAGCTATGTTTGATCATGGAAGTACAATCTTAAGACTTGATCAAATTTCACTGAGTAATGAAACATTACATTAAGCAGGAATTATTTAAAAATGAGCAAGATGACATGACTGCTACATAAATTCTTCAATGCTTTCATCTTATTCCCTTCTACACACACTTACCTAGTCAACATAGATTTTCTTGTATTTAAATTGTTGCTTAAATGTTATTTAAAAATTTTTTATTTGAAGTTTTTAATGCAGAGGCACCTGGGTGGCTCAGTCAGTTGAGCGTCCGACTTTGGCCCTGGTCACAATCTCATGCCTCGCGGGTTGGAGCCCCGCATTGGGCTCTGTGCTGCCAGCTCAGAGCCTGGAGCCTGCTTCGATTCTGTCTCCCTCTCTCTCTGCCCACCCCCTTATCATGCATGAACTCTCTCTCTCTCTCTCTCTCAAGAATAAACATTAAAAAAAAAGTATTTAATGCATTTTTGCTATCATAATATGATACAGAAAATGTATGAAGCCAATATAAAATTCAATTACTAAGGATAAAAATTTTATTAACAGGTCTCAGTTTCAGTCTCTAAATAAGAAATATGATTCATATTTATTAATTTGTTCAAAGATACCACTAACATGTAGCTCTTCAGAGTAATTAAAATGTATTCTTATGATATAAACATTTTTATTGTTTTACTACCCACTGGATTTATTATTCAAAAAATTATGAGCAACACTATGATCAATTTATACCTAACAATAAATGTTGTATTCTATGAAAAACAAATGTTTTCAGAGTCAATATAATCACAACATACCTTTCTTGGACTCATGTGTTCATTTACAGTTTGCTTATAATTGCTTCATAGAGATAGGAGTTTGTACATTACAAAAGGTTTTATTGATTTATTAGTTACAGAATATACTAAGCATACTCAGAAAACTGGAAAAGCTAGCTCTCTGGCTAATATCATATAACAGCAAGTTGTAGAATACTTCAGAGCAAAATCAGAGTGTTGGCACAGGAAAGATAAAAGGTAGAAGCTGGACTAGCAAAGATTAATGTTTATTAAGTCAGCCAACATAAGCACATCAGGTCTTAGAGTTGTATGCTTTGCTCATGATGAGAAAAATATTTACTTAATTTTTTTTTAACGTTTATTTATTTTTGAGACAGAGAGAGACAGAGCATGAACGGGGGAGGGGCAGAGAGAGAGGGAGACACAGAATCGGAAGCAGGCTCCAGGCTCTGAGCCATCAGCCCAGAGCCTGACGTGGGGCTCGAACTCATGGACCGTGAACTCGAACTCATGTGACCTGAGCTGAAGTCGCTTAACCGACTGAGCCACCCAGGCGCCCCTTTACTTAATTTTTAAAAACATACAGTTTCTATAACAAACTATTAAATTTCCTTTTTTGAAAAATGTTCTCTTATTTGAAAATATGTAAAGAAACCATTAACATTTATTTAATATGCTCGAACACACACTTTTTCCAGGAAATGATTTTTTTCTTTCAATAATTTATATCCTAATTTAACTCATTCAGGTAATTTATTTCACTTTATATGTGTTGGGGGGGTGGTTAACAAATGAAGTATTTTAAAATGTATTTTTGAAAGGGGCACCTGGGTGGCTCAGTCAGTTAAGTGTCTGACTTCCTCACAGGTCATGATCTTAGGGTTCGTGAGTTTGAGCCCCATGTGGGGCTCTGTGCTGACAGCTCAGAGCCTGGAGCTTGCTTCAGATTCTGTGTCTCCCCTTCTCTCTGCCCCTCCCCCACTCATGCTCTGTGTCTCTTCCTCAAAAATGAACATTAAAAAATGTATTTTTGAGAAAATAAATGTCCTTTGAACAATATAAAGTGTGTTAAAATTGATGAGTAAAAAAGGTGTGCAAAACTATATAACAAAATTCTCTAAAGCATCATTTTTTCCTTTTGTAATTTAAAAATTCATAGGAGATCATGTAGTCAAAGGTGGTAATGTCTGTTCTGACTTCCATTTTTGAAGTAAAAGCATAAAATTATTATTAAACATTTTTTGCTCATTGTTATTTTATTTTGGCTTTTAAGATGGATTACTTTGATAACTTGTGACTGGATATGAATGAGCAAGGTGGAGGTTAAGCAAAAATCAGCATAGCATGTTCACAACTCAATATCTTAGGTGGTTAATCATTCAGTTGAACACAGCTGGTCAACATGTTGTTTTTTACTATATTTTTCTTTCTCACTTGTAAATTGTTTAATTTCCACCATTAATGGACCTCTAAATACTCAGAGGACGTAGAAAGTACATTGATGCTGAAACACAAATTAATGTGGATATAATGAGAAATCTGTAAGATTTATCTATTCTCTTCGCCAGCTCTTGAAACTGTGTTCTCATATCACCTTATTTAGTAGCTGCTATTTAAAAAAAAAAAGGACAAGAAATATTGGAATAATTAAACTTAATTAATCTTTAGCTGTATTGAAGTAAAGACCAAAATATCTATAATGTGCTATTTGTGGATATATTCCAGCAAACAGAGGCTAAGAGGCTAAGAAACTCTATTACTTCCTTTTTAAAAGTAAAATGTTAAAAAAAATAAATAAAAGTAAAATGTTACGAATTCCAAATATAATCTCACAAGCAGTTATATAATGTTACTAAATTTTAATTTACTTTTTAATATGTATTTATAGTGTCTAAACCAAACAATACACCACAAAAAAACTTAATAAATTATGTTTTTTCTTATATGGTTGAAGTAAGTCAAATACCATGTGGTGTTACATATTATGAATATTAAAGATTGCACTTAAATAAAATTATAAATCAATGCAAATTAACTTCTTTTTTTTCTATCAACCAAAAGGGATGCTCACAATTCTACCCAGAGAATGTCTATTACTACCAAAGGGATTCAAGAGTCAAGAAAGGCTAGGAAACACTGCTGTAACACTGCTGAGGTTTTTCATCATTTTAAACCCAGAAAAGTTTCAATTAATAATGGAGGAAGCGAGTCACTGATTTTCATACTGCCAAGTGAAACACAGCAAGCTAGAATAACTGGTTAGTTTTATTAAGGCATCTTATTAAGATGGCTTATTAAGCTACTCACTATTGTTTTCACAGGGCTTTAGACTGATACTAAACTTTAAAATGTAGGATTCTTTCCTTCCTAACTTTCATAAAAGTCATATATAATTAGCACTGAATGAAATTTTCTAATGTCAACATTTCAAATTTTGATTAACAGGGAATACAAATCAACCTTATTCAAGTTTTAATTCAAAAGACTGGCAACATCCTTTGGGAGTCTAGTAGAGATAATATTCAATGCACCTTCAAACTTCAGACTAAGCCAGGGGCCTACAAAGTAAAAGTAATATTCAACTTATTAAGCTAGCATCGTCACAGTAATTTTCTCTACCTGCTTTATGTCTGATTCATAAAAACCATACATTCTCAAATTGAAATCAACATTTAGGGTCTAGAATGTAATCCGGACCACCTTACTGTTGATAGGTATGACGACTGATCTACACAGACGATCGAAATGAAGACAAAGTTAACGGTTGACAGAGGTGGTATGGGTAATGACCATGATGTAAGAAACATAAAGTCAGACAGCGGTAGACACTCTGGAGAGTGCACAATTAAAAATGTGGTGAAATTCCCAAGGGTGGAAGAACCATAGTTGTTCAGCTCCACGATACAACTGTCATTTCTGAACATGAAACACCAGTCAGTAGAAATCACACAAGCTAAGGCAACTTAGTAGGTTTTCATTATTATTTTTTTGAATAAGGGTAAACCAGGAGTGTTTTCTTTTTTTCCTCCAGCAGTGTCTTTTTCATCTTTTATAGAGTATTCAGGGCTAGAACTAGGGTGAGATGAGGGAGGCACTCAATTCAGGTGAAAAATTTAAGGGAGTATTAAAAAAAACCCTCAGTCATCAAGGTAAATAATATTTCAATCAGTATTTAAAAAAATCAAAGTTAACATAAAAATCTTATTATAAACAAAATACCAAAATTTAAATGAAGAAATGATTAGTACCTACTATAATATGGATAAAATTCCTAAGGCAAAACAACTTTATATTGTAGTGAATTTCTTTAAATGATGAGTTTTGATAAAAGGTTGAATGGTTTAGGTCTATCTGCTATCACTTACATAAGCATGGAATATTTGAGTAAGAGAAATTTCTAAAGTGAATTTCAATACAAATCCCTAAATATTGTTTGAAGAAGGTACCTGACATCCTAAACCCCCATGTTTAAGCTTTTCCTGATTTTTAAGGTCTCCTTCGCATATGCTAAGTAAGTTTCCCCAAACTAGACTGCCTGATTCTAGTGCTAAAGTAGCTACTTTTAACTCTTTGTATGACTGATGGATGGCCTTTGCTTGAATTAATCAGCCTGGGGGTTATAAGGTGATGACTTTCTAACATTTTATCTACATTTATGGACTGTCATTCTTTTGTAAAAAAAGAACTTCTTCAGGGGCACCTGGGTGGCTCAGTCAGTCTGACTTCAGCTCAGGTCATGATCTCACGGTTTGTGGGTTCAAGCCCCACATGGGGCTCTGTGCTGACAGCTCAGAGCCTAGAGCCTGCTTTGGATTCTGTGTCTCCTCTCCCTCTGCACCTCACCCGCTCATGCTCTGTTTCTGTCTCTCAAAAATAAATAAACATTAAAAAAAAAAAAAAACCTTCTCCCTTTTCATCTTCCATCTTTTTTTATGTGTATCTATAGACTTTAAAATGTGAAAAATATTCAGGGGCACCTGGGTGGTTCAGTTGGTTAAGTGTCCGACTTTGGCTCAGGTCATGATCTTACAGTTCATGAGTTTGAGCCCCATGTCAAGCTCTGTGATGACAGCTCAGAGCCTGGAGCCTGCTTCAGATTCTGTGTATCCCTTTCTCTCTCCTTCCTCTCTCTCTCTCGATCAAAAATAAACATTAAAAAACATTTTTTTAAAAATGTGAAAAATATTCTGTAATCAAATACAGTTTTCTCCTGATGCATAAATTGTGCCAAATTTGGTCAGTGTAAACCTTTCCAATCTACCTCCAAAGGTTAACAACTTTCATTAGTTTCTGGTTTATCCTTCCTATTCCTTTTATTCCTATTTTTCACACAAAAGGTAGAATATTATAAGTACTTGATTTTTTTCAGTTAGTAATATGCCCTGAAATCACTCAGTAGCAGTTTATAGACATCTTCCTTTCTCTCTCTCTACAGCTGCATTGTATTCCACTATGTAACTATGTCATAGTTTATTCAACTACTCTATCTGGATTACTTCTGTTTGCTGTTAGAAAGAATCCTGTAATCCCTATGTTGTTTCATATTCATAGAGATATATATTCAGGATAGATTCTGAGAAGCAATTTTCCTTAGTCAAAGAGTAAGTGCATATGTAATTTTGTTAGATATTATCAAATTCTCCTTCACAGGGTTTTTACCATTTTGCATTCTACCCAGTAATGTATGAGAATGCATAGAATCCTTTTTACTTTCAGTTTCTAAGATCTATGTGAAGAATCTCTTCTTCCAAAGTTACATGGTATTTACTTTCTGTCTCTGAGGCTAAAATTTATTATTTTTCTCACTATTTCCAGTTCCAAAAAGATGATTATAACTTTTTATTTGAAATGCGTAATATGAGTAGAAGATATTTTTCAGTCAATGGCTTACATTTATAGAGTGCATTATACTTTTCAAAATACTTTTATGCACATGCATCATATTTGATCCTCACAGCCACATTTGGAAGTGTATCAGTTCTACCTTCCAGATGGGGATTCTGAGAAGGAACACAATTTAATGACTTCTACATACCCAGTTAATGACAACCAAGGGTCCTGTTAGTTCACTGATACTTCTGCAAGATACTAAGGTGCCTCCCCTCTAACTTTCAATTCTAGTGCTTTCATTTATTATACGTTAGTGTCACTTATTAGATAAAAGTATTAGGCATAGAGAGTTACTAATTATATTTATTTCACAAGTAGTAGAAATATGAAAGCTATTAATGAGTTATTTAAATTCATATGTTAAGCTTATTTTGGATAATAAAGCTTAAATTTTATAAACTATAAAGGGTTAACCAAATCTAAGAATGCAATTTATTCTAAAAAATATACCATCTTTTAATTCAGAGTAAGATTCACTTATGGAAGCATAAGTAACCAGTTAGAATATAATGAATTACCTTTTAATATATAAGCAATTATTAGGAATTTGTAAAATCTTAGAAAATCAGACACAAAGTAGCAAAAGTGTAATTTTAGACAACATCAAAGTTCAAAGGCTTCCTTTGTACTAAAAATGTCTCTTTGCATTCTCTGAAAAGGGTGGGAAAAAAGTTCTATTTCAAGTATAAAATATTTTGGCCTAAATTTTTAATTAGATCGATTCATCCTTGAGAATGGTAATATATATTTATCCTATCAAGTGAGCTTCAAGAAAATATTAAAGGATGACATTAACAGACATTATAAATTGAAAATCCTCAAACAGAGGCAATGAAATCAGTAAGTGTAAATATAAACCCTGATTTTGGTCTCTTTTTCACAATGTAAACTCTTTTCCATGAACACAATCTGTATGTTAAAGATGTCATTTATTTTTGAAGTTGAAAAATAACAAAAAGACTTTAGACCCACATATAAAAGGTACTCTTTTTATCCTTTTCTGAGACATTGACCTGTATACTCATTTAAAAATGAACACCACATCTTTACGTTATTAAATCTTTGTTTTGATCTATTAGTATTCACCAAAGTGCCATTTTATAAAACCTCACACTGAATAGACAAGGCTGGAGGTGACCATCTGCAGCTTTAGAGTCTGCGTTTGAATTGATGAAAAGAGCTTTGTGTTTTCATTGCCAAGTTTGATTCTTCCAGTCATTAGGCATTCCCCTCAGATCGCATCAATGAAGCCGTGCTCTCTTACACCCATGTGTTAAATTCTCTTCTCCTCATGGTTTCCTTTGCCAGCTCTACTCAAGAATGACTATTGGGTCTTAGCCACATTCTTCTCACAGCTGTGTTAAAAAAGAGCATCAGAAAGTCTTCCTAAAACCCATATGTGTATCTGGTCAGTTCTCTGTCTTAGGGTCACCTCACATTGTGGTGTGATTATACAGAGATTCATTCTTGTTCTTGAACTGTGCTACTCCACCACTCTGGGAAAGATTAGGCCCTCCAGTCAGTAGGGGAGAACTTCTTGGAAGACTGATGTGAAATATACACAGCTCAGAAGGCAAATTAATTTAAGGAAGAAGGCATTTCAAGATTTTAAATATTTATATATATTTTCACCATTGTGTAGCTTGTGAAATGGCAAATGGTAACATAAAGAGAAATAATTAATATATGCTTTCATATGCCTTTAGGATGCTGTTGTGTGCAGCAAAAGAAAACATCAAATGATGATGATGTTCCAAGGACTATTAGTCTAAATGGTATAAATGCCCAAGCAATTAAAAAAAAATAAAATTCTTAAGTTTAGTAAGTTCCAAAATACTGCTGTTCACTATGTAATTTTTGGAGCTTTATTTTTCACTTTTAGTCTTTTTGCAGAAACATCTGAAAAATAATCTATAGTAGTATAACTATTATTTTCTTATACTCAGGTTAAGAACAACAGAAAAAAACTGTTTGTTGAGTTGCCCAAGAATATATAACAATATGAAGAAGAAAGAAGATCACTTCAGCTACTACTACATATTGCATTGTTACAGAATGATTTTTTTTCTTTTTAACTATAAATGATCAAGAATGAAGTTTATGTATGGACAATGTTTGTGACTTTACCACTAGTTAAAGCTACACTGAAATAAGCAAGAGATTCTTTTATTCTATATTTTTCGAGGGCCAAGGTGCACATGTGCAAATTCCTGACTTATTGGGGAGAAATAACTAAACATGGAATGGTAGAATCCAAGTGAAATCAGTATTTCTACTTGTTTTCGGGTTCAATTTAGGTCTTATGTAATTATATTTTGGGAATAAAACCTGTACCTAGTAAGGAAGTATACATCAGATTTTAGGTGGGTATACTAAGGATTTATTAAAAGAAAATCAGACCTTGATTTATGTAACAATGTAGACTTTTCTATACTAACAGAGAGATATATCATATTAAATTTTCTATGTGTTTAAGAAAAAAAAGAAGAATAGGGAAAGCAAAGGACAAAGTTGTGAATGAGCTGGCAAGTATAATGAGGTTGAGCAACACCCAAGCAGGAATGATGAAAACTTCTTAAAATTTCATTTTTACAACAGCTTCCCTTTTCCTTTTTTACTACAAAATTATTCTAAAGTACACTAGTGGTTAGTATTATTAAGTAAGAAAGTTAAAATCACCTTACATATCTTATTTTTATCAGTTCTAAAACTATTCTCAGGTAAGATGGATGGATGACTTCTGCTGTCTTCACAGAAGTACCTGGGAGCTGTGTAGCTTGTCAAGGGTTAAACAGTAAGAAGGCTTTAACTGGGGCTAAGAACAGAACCAAGGAAAAGGATACTTGTCAGATCATATGGCCACTCTAAGGAAATTACATTTCATATAAACGTGTGAAAATCACATTTGAATGTTTCTGAGGCATAAGAACTCCTGTTTTGTTTTGTTTTTTAGTCTGTCAAGTTCTAGTTAAAAAGTATATGATTTTCATCATTAAGTGGATCCTATAATTTCCCTAAAATGACAGTAACTTTATTTCTGACTTTTAATTACTATAACATTGGATTAATGAAAAACAACAAAAATTACTGCATTTTATTTAGTCTTAAATGGAAACAGCATGGATCTCTCTCATATTTTACTCCTTTGTTCTTCTTCTCTCATTTTTTTTCCATTGTACTCATCTGAAACATGTTTTATCTATCTTAGTAGGCAGAAATGTGTATTAGCCCAACTCTAGATCACCTATTTGAAGACAGGTTCTGAAATGAGGAAGCAGATGAAATACAAGCAGTCACGTTGTAATTTTACTTTTTTAGTCCCTACTCTCAATCTCTTTATGATTCATTCCATAAAGTTAACTCTACAAGGGAATTTATCAGGGAAAGTGAAGATTCTTAGATTTAGAGAATTTCTTTTCTTTAGCCTCCACCCTTTAATTTACACTTCATTAGAATTTTTCAAGTTCTGGGTTAGGCTTCAATTTTAATAATCCTACATTAATCCTTCCCTGGTAGAGAGGAATGCCATAGACAATTAACACTATGTTTCTTTTTCATGTCAAAGTGAGACATTCTCTAAAGATAAAGGTGTAAGCCCAACTCTAATTTTTATAAAAAATATAATTACATATCTATCAAACTTGGTATCTCTGTGTGTGTATATATACATAAGTAGCTCTAAAGAAATTTACTTTATGTACGTGTACTCAATGGATGAGAAAGGTGATCCATTATACGAATGTATGATAAAATAAAACTTTTTATAAAATACATACTTATTTGATAGTGTATAAGGTTTGTCTTTCATAAGTTAAATATATATTTAATTTAAAAATGTGTTATCATTTACTGAAATCCAGAATATTAAACTCTTAAAAAGCATAAAAATGACAATACCTAATTGGATTTAGATTCAGAAGGTGCCCCCAGAGCTGATTGGGAAGTTTATCTGCACATAGATTATCACAAATAAATTGACTTATTATTTGCTGAAGTATACGTATCATATCTCACAGAGCTTTTAAATCTCAAACACAAAATACATTTTGAAGAGCAATCTTCAGAAGTTTTAAATCCTCCCATTTATTGATAATAGTCAAAATCAACTTTCAACCTTATATTAAATAATTTGCTGATTTAAACCTTATGCTGAGTTGAGAATTTATGAGACTTATTCTTTGATTCAATCAACAAGTATTTACAGTGTTCAGACATGTGTACTATTGCCTTGCAACTTACAGTCCAACTGAGAATTTATTAAAAAAAGAAAACATCACAGGTATAGTTGGCAAGCAGAGTAATTTTAATGAAAACAATACAACTGTATTAATCTATGTAAAGACATATTACCACAATTAGTTTTTATTGTGATTAAAATCAAAATCTGGAGCCAGCAACAAAACTGAAAAATTTAGTGATGTATTTTGATGAAAATCATAGGCTTCTTAAAAAAAATAAGAATACAGGCTTTTTTTTTGCTTTTTTTCCCCCTTTAAGCCAAGAAACTGTAGAAATGCTCTGTTCCCCTTCCCAGCACTCAGAGTCATCTACCCTGTTTTATAATTCAACCTGCAAACAGATTAAGCAGCTGAGTTTGTGGAAAGTATGTTTGCTCTACGCTAAGAACCCTTGTGTGACACTATGGCGACTCCCCTGACACCTCGAAGAGAACTACAGACAGTTCTTACCCATCAGCAGGGAAACCGGGCTGAGAATTCACAATTTCTTTGTAACCTCAACTTCTTCACAGAAATCAGTATTTGACCAAGAGGCAGGAAAGACTTTTTGTTAGCTTACATGTTCTTCTTCTTCTTTTTTTTCTGTCAATACCACTCAAAAGCTTAGGATGCCCTATATTTCAAAAGGAAATGTTTTATGCTGATCTTTTATACTTTAATTATGCAATTGGAAACTAGAACACATGTAAATAGTAAGTACTTGTTTTTTTTTAAGTATGGAAAGAAAGAAAATTTTAAACAGTGACATTTTTTCTTGAAAACACATTTAAAAGTTTACAACTTTTGTCCTACATCTTTTTGTCTGATCTATTTCTTATATAGTTACAGTTTATGAGGGATTTCAATCATATCAGTGTAAATCTGGTCCATAGTAAAGATGATATGTGATAAAAGTTACTTCACTGTAAAATCTAGAAGCTTCTGAGATCTTCTACCCTTATAAGCCTGGTTGTAAATACTTTTAAGTAATTATGTGTAGCTTAGGTATGTTACGTATAGTCAAATATGTTTTTAAAATCCTTTGGAAAACTCCTGTGCTAGGCCACAAGAACCATATCTATAGACAGAAAGACAGATGGGAAATAAAATATAGCATAAAGAATAATAGAGTCTTAAATCTCTAATGATGATAAAAACATCACTTAATGGACTGGTGTGTCAGTTTTCTCTTTAATAAATGAGGATTATGAGTGGTCCTTGACAGAATCATTAAGAGAAGCTTTTCTTACAAAGTTCCTGTGGTGGTAACCTGCTCTTAGTTCTCTCCTACTTCCACACAGCTCACCAAAATAAGTGTATCCAGGATTAGCCAAAGAGCAACTTAAAAGCTAAATGATAATGTGCTCTTCTTCCACAATCATACACATTTTTAAAAAAGAAGTACCTGAAGACAGTAATGCTTAACCCAAGGGAATGGAAACTTTAGGCTTTATGACACCTGGGCCAAGAAGTTTTTTGTTTTTTATTTAAGATTTTATTTTTGGGTAATCCCTACAACCAACGTGGGGCTCAAACTCATGACCCCAAGATCACGAGCTGCATGGTTTCTGAGTCTGCCAGGTGCCCCCCCCCCCCCAAGAAGCTCTTGGACAATAATGTCTGATATTCACTATACTTTTCCCTATCAGTGTTTCTGCCTACAAATATTGGCTAGTTTCTAGATGGTAATTCTGTACCGCTTTCTTCTTCAGGAATATTCCTATAGGTCAAAAAAATTAAGAAATTCTTTTGACTCTAAAAGAAAATATAAATTTAAAATTCTACAATTATTAGAAATAGTATATAGTCTCTCTCCACTATTACTGAAGATTTCAGGTCTTTTAAATGTAATTAAACTTGATGGAAGTTGGTGGTTAGGACAAGGGCTAAAAGGGCTAAAAGCTGATCACTAGAAAGTCCCATATCCTGACTTTGAGAAGAGTGCTAAGAGTGGCGGTGCCAGTGAGGGAGGCAGTCAGGACTCACTGCAAAGCTCACACTTTTCCAGGAAACTCTTCTACTAGCACTGGGTACTGGGTTGGTTGAAAACTTTTTTTATCTAGGGCTTAAAGTAGATGAGTGCACATTTGAAATTTTCCTGTGTATTCCCGATCTGAACTGCTTTTACTTTATTCTGTCATCTCATCAACCTATTAAATTGTTCTGGTTCATTTATTCAGAAGTGTTTACAGAGTACCAACTTTATATCAGGCATCTGATGAATATGTGGAAGGAATGTGGATACAAAGATGAAGAGAACAGCGTCCATGTCTTGGGAATGCTCGATGGTGGGTAATTTTGCAGGGAGTCAGGTAGACAGGAAAAATATAAACAAAGCAGTTATAACACCCAGATGATTAAGACCTCTAACAAAGGTATGGACTAAGTACTATGAAAACAATAAGGGGCACCTGGGTGGCTCAGTCAGTTAAACACCCAACTCTGGATTTTGGCTTAGGTCATGATCTCATGGTTGGGGAGTTCAAGCCCCGCATCAGGCTCTGTGCTGACAGTGTGGAGGTTGCTTTGGATTCTCCGTCTCCCTCTCTCTCTGACCCTCCCTGCTCTCTCTCTCTCTCTCTCTCAAAATAAACAAATAACATAAACTTAAAAAAATAAAAAGATAAAGAAACATCACAGAGGTACCTTAAATTAACATCTGACTAAAGAGTAACAAAAATTTGACCAGGTACTAGAAGGGAGGAATATGCTTTAAGAAGAAGAAATAACATGTGCAAAGATATTGTGGTTGGGGTCGTGGGAGGAAATGATACCAGAAAAATGTGATAGGCCTCATATGCCATGCTAAGTTGTTTATGCAATAGTGTGCAGGGGATGAAAGGACCCTAAACATTTTAAATAGGGAAGTAATATAACCTGATTTAAGTTTTAGAAAAATTAACTCTGATGGCAGTGAGGAAGGTAAACTTGCGAGCTAGAGGCAGGTAAACTAGTTTCATGATTATTTCAATAGTCAAGATGAGGGATGATGAGGGCCTGAAGTTATGCAAGTAACAAGTTAGCATGGAATAGAGGGTATCAGGTGATTCTCAGGTAGGAAACAAAATAGAGATTGACAGCAAAGTGCATGTGAAAAGTAAGAAACAGTGAAGGAATCAGGACAGTGCTGAAATTGCTGAAGACCATTAGTGAGACAGGAAATACAGGAGAATGGAGAGGGCTGTATTTTCAAGGGAGGAATTTTTAACAAAAATACTATGGCAACACACAAAAGAGAGTGATTTAACTTTCTAGAAAGTTGAAGAAGACTTTGTAGAGAAGAGATACTTGAACTAGTTGTGTTATTTTGATAAGCATGATTATACTAATAATTTATAGAATGTTTATAATAATAAAGTAACTGGCACTGAACTAGGTATTTTAGGTGGTATCCAGGTTATTACTCATATCAAACCTGCCTGTGAAGGCAGTATTACCATTTGAATTTTTCATCTGAGGAACTTTTGCTTCCAGGGGTTATGCAATTTGCCCCAAATCTCACAGGTAATAAGTAGGAAAGCAGGGATTGAAATATAGGTCTGTCTGACTTGACTACAAAGGCTGCCTCTATCCTCTATGCTGTACTGAATCTTCCTGGATGAGTAAGTTTTTCATGGGGGAAAAGGGTAAAAGGTGACAAGCAGAGGAACCCATGTATATAAAGGTATTTAGTCTTGAAAGACAGAGCCCTTCTGAAGAATGAGATATTGCAGTGTGGAGTGAAATGGCAAAAGAAGGAGAAACTATGCAACATGCATTATTCTAAAGGCATTACGTGTTTATCTCATCTAATTCTTACCACATTATGAGGTGGCAGTATTATTATCCATATATTATGATCTACATCAGCACAAATTTTTAAAATAAAATGTCCAGGTTCACATACCTACACATTTTGAATCCAGATCCTGAGCTTTTAAACCACTATGCTATATTACCAAAGATATAGGAGTATCTTATTGTTTAGGATGATTATATATTAGTTTTATAATAAAAATATAATTAGAAATGGGCCATTGAATTTTTTAGTTAGGAAATTACTGGTAATCTTAAAAAGAACAATTTCAGCATAAAAGTTAGCCAGTGTATTGAGTAGCACAACAGTGAATAGGAATTGAAAAATACGATAGTGAACATAGATCAGTCATTCAAGAAATTTGGTTGTGAAAGAAAAGGGGAAATGTGGACCTTTTTAGTTTACATTGTAATTACTACCTAGAACACTGACATATTTACAAAGGACCTTCAAAAATAATTACTAGTAACAGTAATTTCAGATTATATGGAGAATATTAATACCATCTAACAAAGTCTTATAAGTTGGCTTCCTGGGAGGTTATCCTTTTAAACGCAATTACATAGGTTGATGCCCACATTAACTGTAATGAAGATATACTGCCCAATGGAGGGAAATTAAAAATAAAATACAGTAGGTTGAATATGAACAGGAAAGCCTCGTAATATTTTATCTAAGTCTTACTGCTGGAAATCAGAATAAAAGATTTAACATTTACATCGAAATTTAACATTTAAATTACATAACTCTTTCATTTAAACTCTATCCACTGGTATCATTCCATTAAAACCTTTTGATCTGTCTGTTGTTAAATATGACGAATAGGACAATATAGTAATTTTTCAAAAGGTTAAACCTGTTCAACTTAAAGCATTATCTGAGATGATGTTATTTCTACTTCTTGATATACAAAGTTTTTTTTTTTTTCACAAAATAATAATAATAGTTGAGGAGATGTAAAAAATAAGAGGTTGATGAAGTTTCCAAAGATTTTATAGAAATCTAATTGGTCTCTGGGAAACCGTGTTTAAGGGAATTTTAATCATGAATACAAATTAAAGATTATATGTAAAGAAAACTTTGAAATTTGTAATTATTTGTAGACTTTAAGAGCTAAATTAGATTCTGACTGTCAAAAGTTATTGATTTGTAATTTACAATGAAATGAGATCTACTTATGTATCTTAGTGTTTTTAGAATGTTAATGTACATTGTGACTAACTGGGTAACAGTTTCTGACTGAACATAAACCTAATCTTTAAACCTACAAAAAATATAATACTTACCATAAATCACAAATTTCAAGATAACCCGATTGTAAAGATTTTAATAAGCATGAATAACTCCTAATCTGTTTTAAAAATTGGTCTTAACTACAGATTTACCTGACTTTGGGTTACTATTCAAAGCATAATTTCCAGGATGTTGGGGAAATTTTTGAGATGACTTACTTTCAAATAAGAAGTGTAAGAAGAAAATTTGAAGTTAGCACTACTTCATACTGTGAGACTGAAAAAAATAATTAAGGAAAAAGGTATGTCTTAGAAATTAAAGACAAGTGTTGTAATGACATAATGCTATTAACAATACTTAAAGATGGGCTCAGTTAAAATGACAAGTTCTATTACATTAAAGCTGTCTTAGGAAATTCTGCTACAATGTTCAAGTCCCATAAATTAACAAGTGATTTCTTTGTATGATATATGTTAACATTTTGCTAGCTATCATAAGGCTGACTTGTTTTGTAGCTTTATTTAAATTTTAATAAAAATGCAAAGATCATCAGAAATAAACAAATGTAATTATGCACTGTGAAAAGCTGTATTGAATACTTCAGAAGGACAAAACGTGAAAATTAATTCCACTGTAACTATTCTATGTGCCTAGAGGTCTCAGATTACAAAGTCACTCACAGATGATCTCAACTCAAGCAGGATTATCACGAAGCTAAAGAAGTAAAGTTGATTACGTGACTACCTCTTCCCCTTGCCAATAACTTTACTTATTACCTATGAGAGGAGTTTCTCATGTATGGCCTTCATGAACTGATGAAGACCAGTTATTAAGTACAGGTGGTTTGCCCTAAATAGTGGCCATGATTTTCAAGTAAATGACCCCAAATATGGATATGATAGGCAATCTAAAAAATAACAAAATTCATTCGTCTCAATCTCCTTTGTCTGAAACCACCAACAGTATGAATAATAAGTACTATATTATTTTAGTTGTCAAAAGAAAGTGTTCTGGTTTTGTTTTGTTCCAGGCTTTTGAAATAATGCAAGATCATTTTACTTACTTCTGAACTTTGTCATTGGCCGCTTGGGAGGCCTCCATGGCATGCTGAAGCTCTAATTCCATGTTTGCTCGATCTGTCAGAGCTTGCTGCAGTTGGATAGCCAGTTCCTCATTCTGCTGTTGAGTGATGGAAACAATGTTTTCTCTATTTTTTAAAGCTTCTTCATAAGTACCAAGGGTATGGTTAAACTGATCCTTCAGACTTTCTTCTTGGGATAAAGATTTATGTAAGCTGAGAAAAATATAAAAATAAATAATTTCAACATAAACATGCAGTCTTACTGACCAATAATCTACTTAACAAAAATCTCCAGTTAGATATACCCATTTCTAAAAGTCAATTGAGACATACTTAAAAGGGTAAATAAAAATAATTTTTATATCACAATATTACCCTTGATAATTATTATATTTCTCTGCTTCTAGGCTGAAAGCTACCCAGACAAATGATTATTGATGTTACCAGAGCATACAAGAAGATGCTGCAAGATGTTAATTTAATTACATCAGTGTAAATATTACATTCAATTTTCTTTAAAAGGAATAGCAGAGAATTAGAAAATAAAGTACCTCTAGGTAAATAAAAGAATATAATAAGCTGACTGCAAAGAAGTGAGAAGAGAATGGGCATCAGTTTAGTAGATCCAGGGTTTCTTCTGCTGAGCACTTAACGAGAATGAATGAGGTTTGTACAAATACTGATCAGCCCATACACAGATAGAAATGAAGTTAAAATCATTAGTCTGACTGCACAAAAATAATATGTATTCAGATATACTTTCTTTTTGTTAATGAATCTCATGCCAAATATATCCACTCATTAAGTCATACAGAGAAATAGCATATAAATTAAGACTAAATGAATGCAGAAGAAAATGCAGACAAATAGAACCCTAAAATGCTAAAGGTCAAATCTTTGATATGTCATTACACCTACCACCTGAGGTTATTTTGAAATGGCACCAAGCACCTCACTCAATTAAATAAAGACATTTTGAAAATATAAATATTTAATAAGGGAAATTTAAAATCCACACAGGAGATGTTCTTTTTTTATTAAATAAAATCATTTCAGTATATGCATACAAAAGAAATGTCGATGGGAGACTTGAAGTAAAACAACCTAACTATATAATACAGATTGATGATGTGAAAAAAAGTAATATAAATCTTAAAGCTTCAAAAAGCTAGTCAGGGAACTTTAGCACTGGCCAAATATCTAGTCTGATACTTTATTTAAAACTGTTCAAACTAAAGTAATTATAAATTTCTTCTTTTGTTTAAGTAACCTATAAATCTCTCCAGTGTGCTCACTTTGTAGGTGTCACATAGAAATAAGGACATACAACAGGGACAGTTAGCATACCGAAATAAATTATCTCAAGATTCAACTTAGTTCCTAAGAAGAAAGACTGCTATTAAACTGTGGCCAATTGATTACTACATAAAAATAAGAATGGTGTTTAGTGCCGTATTTGTAGAGTGCAAAGAAGTATCTTTATGATTCTCACACCTTGTTATTTATCTAACCCTGATTTCAATTCTCAGTTCTTTCTACCAATCCATATTCCTGTCTCTTGCCTATTTCCCTATTCTTTCTATGTTCTTTCACACTTTGATTCCTCTTATTCCATGCTCCAGTTTCCTTCAATCCACCCTCTTTGTCTACTTAAGAGATCCAAGAAAGACAGAAACTACAAACAAAATCAAAACCTTTAAGAAGACAAGTTTATTTATGTTCTTTACATTTAAAAGATTATAACTTACATTTTAATTGTGAATTATATTTTAAATTACATAAAGTGCACAAATCTAAAGTATTCAGCTTGACAAAATGTAAAGAACAAAATATATAACAAACCCAGAAGATTCTCCCGTATTCCCTCCCAGTTAATTCCCCTCTCCCAAAGTAATCACTTACCAACATCTATTAAGATTAGTATTGCCTGCTTTTGAACTGTTTGTTTGACTTATTTTACTTAATAAGGCTTATGAGATTTGTCCTATTGTTGCATGCACTTCATTGTTTTTACTGCTATGAAGTATTGTTGTATAATGGAAACCAATAAATTTCATATATTGAAGAAAAAAAAGTACTGTTGTATAAATAGAAAACAATATATTTAATCATTTCACTATTATGTTGCTATTAATATTTTTTTATTTTTGATTAAAAAATTTTTTAAAGTTTTTCATTTTATTTATTTAGAGATGGAAAGAGAGAGAGGGAGAGAGACAGAGAATCCCAAGCAGGCTCCGCACTGGCAGCGTGGAGCCCAATGTGGGGCTGGAACTCACAAACCACTGTTAGATTATGACCTGAGACAAAACCAAGAGTCTGATGCTCAACCAGCTGAAGACACCCAGGCACCCCAAAGTTTTTAAAATTAAAAAAAAAAATTTTTTTTTAATTTGAGAGAGAGCATGAGCAGAGGAGAGGGGCAAAGGAGGAGAGAGAAAGAATCCCAAGCAGGCTCTACGCTCCGCACAGAGGCCAACATGGGGCTCAATCCCACAACTCTGGGATCATAACCTGAGCTGAAACCAAGAGTTGGACGCTCAACTGACTGAGCCACCCAAGGCACCCAAGGCACCCTGCTATTATAATATTCTTGTACATTACCTTTTGAAGGACCTAAGCACCCAAACCCCACTTTCTTGAGATATAATTGACATAAGTACTCATTTCTGAAGTAGAATTGCTCCATAGGGTGTATGTATGCTCAGATTTAGTACATGATGCATAGAGTGCATAGAGTTTCCCCAAATGGTTCAACCAATTTACACTCCCACCAGCAATGTATGGGAGTTCTAATTGCTCTATATTCTCCCTTAGAGTAGGATTGCTAGTCTTCTTCACTATAGCCATTCTAGTAGGGGTACAGTGCAATTTCATTCTCTTCATCCTGTCTTTTGATGAATGTAAGTTCTTAATTTGAATAAAGCCCAATTAATCATTGTTTATTTAATGGATGTGTGCTTTTTGCCCTTTTTAAAAAAACTGTAGCCTAACCATTCCTATATATTTCACATACATGGTCTCATTTAAAATTCACAGTGAGCAGCTTCGTTTGAAAATTCTGCATTTGTCTATGATGTCCATGACACTACTCAGTATACTCTAGCCAATTAAATATTAAGAATCAATGTTTCAGGGGGACGTGGCTCAGTGAGTTAAGTGTCCGACTCTTGATTTCAGCTCAGGTCATGATCTGACTGTGAGATGGAGCTCCATGCTGAAAGCACGGGGTCTGCTTGGGATTCCCCTCTCTCCCCTTCTCTCTGCCCTCCCCTACTCACACTCTTTCTCTCACTCAAGTAAATAAACATAAGGAAAAAAATCAATGATTTTTAAAAATTTCATCTTTATTAAAATCTTGGTATCCTGACTTAATTCTCTAATCATTTATCACTTACTAGTCTTCTATCATTTAATTTTTTTTTTTTCAAATTTACATCTCATTTTTCTTTTTTATTTTTTTTTATTTTTTTTTTTTTATTTATTTTTGGGACAGAGAGAGACAGAGCATGAACGGGGGAGGGGCAGAGAGAGAGGGAGACACAGAATCGGAAACAGGCTCCAGGCTCCGAGCCATCAGCCCAGAGCCTGACGCGGGGCTCGAACTCACGGACCGCGAGATCGTGACCTGGCTGAAGTCGGACGCTTAACCGACTGCGCCACCCAGGCGCCCCACTCTCATTTTTCTATTGGATGGACCTATGACTGGGATCCTTTACTCTCAAGTTCAACAAGCTACTCATCATTCAAAATGCCTCGGAGACCTTTAAATTCCCATCAAGACTTTCTCAAACAGAAGCAACCACTGGAGTGATCTTTTAAAACAATAAATCAGGGGCGCCTGGGTGGCTCAGTCGGTTAAGCGTCGGACTTCGGCTCAGGTCATGATCTCTCGGTTCGTGAGTTCAAGCCCTGCGTTGGGCTCTGTGCTGACAACTCAGAGCCTGGAGCCTGTTTCAGATTCTGTGTCTCCTTCTCTCTCTCTGACCCTCCCCCGTTCATGCTCTGTCTCTCTCTGTCTCAAAAATAAATAAACATTAAAAAAATTTTTTAAAAAACCCAATAAATCAGATGATGTCATTTAAAATCCTGCAGTGGCATCTCATTGCACTCAGAATAAATCTCTCAAAATAAAACAACAAATTGCCTATTTAAACTCACTAAACCTCACAACAACTTATGAGAGAAGTCCTATCAATATTAGATTTTTATAGAGAAAGAAATTGAAACAATCAGAGGGAAGTAATTTAATTATCTCACACATTAAACAGAATCAGAATCTGAACCCACAGTCTTTCTCCCTGAGCTGAAATACTCCTCCCCACAGGCCACGGAGCCACAAAGTCTTGTATCATCTGTTCTCTCTTCCTCCTCATCTTTTAGTCTGACATTCTGTTTTTCAGGTATATCAAGCTTTTTCCTGTTTGAAGATTTGTTTGTGATGCTGTCTCCTCTCTCTGACAAACTTCCTTTTTCATTTGGTCTCAGCATGAATACTGCTTTCTCAGATAAACCTTTCATGATTCCCCAATCTAAATTTTGGTGTTCCTTCTTCGTTATTCTGTTTCAGTGACCTTACTCTTTATCTTCTTAGAACTTTGAATAATTTGTAATTTTTTTTCAGTTTCATCTTATGATCTACTTCCTAATTCCAACATATTAATACTCTATTTATAAAGGGCAATTTTTAAAAATGGGAACACAGGTGTTAAGAACATGGATAAATCAAGATGCTTGTATTCCTAAGGAAATTTTTTTATAGGAATAAAGATGAAATAGAGGGGAAAGATTCCCAGAATATATAAATCTATACCATTGAAGCATATTTTTGTTTTAGTGCTGGTTTTTCCCTCACAGTGCTTTTCCCTAGTGCCACATTGTTTAGCTTTCTTCATAGAATCAAATCACATTTAATCTCTTTTCAATGTTATTGATTTTCAGATGCATTCTCAGCATGGCAGTAGCATTACAATTTTTTGGTCTTAAATGATGTTGTATTGGAAAATATTTTAAGCCATAGTAGAATAAATTATAAAACAATGGCAGAAGAGCCATTAAATCACTCTCAGAAATTCCAAGGCATGTGGCTTACACAATTCTGATTGACAAAGAACGGGAACTATTTCTGTTTATCATGAGTTTTAATGAGGTAATATCATACACCAAGTTTCAATTCACTCTTCCAGTTTTCAAGTTATGTAATTCTTTAATTTTTGTAATTTGTATAGAATGTGAGATGTCTTCTTTTTCCTTATATATGATTTCTTTTTTTTTCCTTTCTATCATTTATTTATTTTTTATAATTTACATCCAAGTTAACTACCACATGGTGCAACAATGATTTCAGGAGTAGATTCCATAAGCCCCTTACCCATTTAGCCCATTCCCCCTCCACAACCCTCTGTTTCTTCTCCATTTAAGACTCTCTTATGTTTTGTCCCCCTCTCTGTTTTTATATTATTTTTGCTTCCCTTCCCTTCCCTTATGTTCATCTGTTTTGTCTCTTAAATTCCTCATATGAGTGAAACATATATTTGTCTTTCTCTGACTAATTTTGCTTAGCATGATACCTTCCAGTTCCATCCATGTAGTTGCAAATGGTAGGATTTCATTCTTTTTGATTGCCAAGTAATACTCCATTGTAGATTTATACCACATCTTCTTTATCCATTCATCCATTGATGGACATTTCAGCTCTTCCCATACTTTGGCTATCGTCAACAGCGCTGCTATAAACATTGGGGTGCAGGTGCCCCTTTGATACAGCACACCTGTATCGCTCAGATAAATACCTAGTAGTGCAATTGCTGGGTCGTAGGGCAGTTCTATTTTTAATTTCTTGAGGAACCTCCATACTGTTTTCCAGAGTGGCTGTACCAGTTTGCCTTCCCACCAGCAGTGCAAAAGAGATCCTCTTTCTCTGCATCCTCGCCAACATCTGTTGTTGCCTGAGTTGTTAATGTTAGCCATTCTAACAGGTGTGAGGTGGTATCTCATTGTGGTTTGGATTTGTATTTCCCTGATGATGAGTGATGTTGAGCATTTTTTAATGTGTCTATTCGCCATCTGGATGTCTTCTTTGGAGAAGTGACTGTTCATGTCTTTTGCCCATTTCTTCAATGGATTATGTGTTTTTTGGATGTTGAGTTTAGAAAGTGAGATTTTGAAAATATTTACTTAGTAATCTTTCATACTATAATTCTAATCCATGTCAAATGATACCGTACATGGTCTCCTGTGCTGTTCACTGCACTGAGTCCAATAGCAGGCAAGGGGAGAATATACGTTTCCATGGGCATAGTACTAATAAGTAGCATGTAACAGATTTCCTTTCTGGAGTGGTTTCTGTCTCAGTTTCAATGTCTCCTGGTCTATTCCTGAAGTCTGCGGTTCTGTTTTCCTAGTCCCCGACTCTCTGTACTGCCTCAGCTTAAAACATCTTGGAATTATCAAGTTTATGACCCACTTCTACATTCTGCTTGCAGATATTTATGTTCTCCTCAGCTTATCTGCTTACCTGCTTGTTGAACTCTTTTTCTCCCAACTGTAATGTCATACATGGATTCAGCTTATTCTTACAACTAGTACTTTTCCATTTATATCGAGTGTTGATGCTATTTTTCCCTGCTTCCTCTCTTGTCTCCATGATTAGGTATTACTTACGTCCTTGAGTCACTTTACTCATCATCCTATGGTATGCACTTACTCTTCTGGTTTCATTTGTTTACAGTAATTGCTCAATCAATCAAGTGTTCTATATACGTTACTTTAATTGAATCAGTATTTTCAAATTAAAAATTTAGAGGTGAGGGGGCACCTGGGTGGCTCAGTTGGTTAAGCGTCTGACTTCAGCTCAGGTCATGATCTCACGGTTCATGAGTTTGAGCCCTGCATCAGGCTCTGTGCTGACAGCTCAGAGCCTGGAGCCTGCTTCAGATTCTGTGTCTCCCTCTCTCTCTGCCCCTCCCTGCTCATGTTCTCTCTCTCAACAATAAATAAAACATTAAAAAATAAATTAAAAAAAAATTTAGAGGTGAGATACCACAGTATAAACCAACAGTTTCATAAAGAGAAGTAACTTTGTCCCCCAGGACATTCTGCAACATCTGGAGGCATTTTTGGTTGTCATAACTTGAGAAGGGGGGTACTACTGGCATTTCATGGGTAGAGGCCAGAGATGCTGCTAAACATCCCCCACTGCAGAGACAGAACCCACAATAAAGAATTATCCAATCTTATGTGTCAAAAATGCCAAACTTGGTGTACATGCAAAGATGTTGGGTTTGGACTCTGAAGAAGTATATTCAAATTTCAGTCCTGTCATTTGACCTTAGGAAAATAGTTTACCCCTTAGGAAAATAGTTTACCCCTTTGTATGACCTTAGGAAAATAGTTTACCCCTTTGAGTATTAATTTTATCAACTCAAGAACAATGAGAAAAATCTCATGGAGTTCACAGGAGAACAAAATGTGGAGATCTAGCTATGTGAAAATATCTAGCACAATACCTGGCAAAGAATGGGTATTCATCCATGTATACTTTTTAAAATAAATTATTCATTTATAATTAACTTTATATAAAATCTTGTAATACCCAGACCTTTTATAAATACTTTAAAAAACAACTGCCTGTTTCTACAGGTTTTTCAGGAATTGGGGGAAGTAAACTAGTTTTCCTAACCTTTATCACTTACTGATAACATTCTTAAATCATTCTGGGAAAAAAAAAAAGGCAGGTTTGGCTTGTTTTACTGAATTAAAATAAATAAAGATAAAGCAAGTATGAAAGGCAGAAGTATGTGCTACCTTGTCTTAAGTCTACATTTTCGGAGAGGATAGTGACTATGTTTACTTCCTGGTTTACTACATCAATTACTTTGATCTGAATTTCTGACCTATGTGATTTGCCTTCTCTCTGAAGAACTTCTTTTAACATTTCCTGCAAAACAGGTGTTCTGGTGACAAATTCCCTCAGTTTTTGTTTATCTGACAAAGTCTTTATTTCTCCTTTAATTTTGAAGGATAACTTCATGGAATATAGAATTCTGGGCTGATGTCCCAAGTTTTAGTCTGACATTCAAGGTGCTCCAAAATTCTGTTCTACTTTTCTTTTCAGGCTTCTTCCTACCTACTCTATCAAAATTTTTTATTCTAGTCAAATGGAAATGCAAACTCTTCTTTGAAAATGCCTTCATACTTTTCATTTTGGATTACTGCTCGTGCTATTGGCCTTTACTTGGAATGCTCTGTTTCTGTCCCTCCACATGTCCTATCACTACACTTCAAGATCTAGACAACTTGCAACAACTGTCACAAAGTCACACTTCATACCCTCCTTGTCTAAGGAGACACTTCTTCCTCTAAGTTCCCATACCCTCTCCATATCCTTTATATTATATTCATCATATTCATCACTTTCTACTATCCTTTATAGCCATTGTATCCTGTTTTATCTTTCCTACTAGATTATAATATTATTTAAAGAAGGAACCATGTTTTACTCTTCTTTGCTTCCTTCTAGGGTCTAACATCGTGGCTACTCTTCAGGACGCAGACAAAAACTTATTTATTGAACATTGTTGTTTAAATGCTCTATTTGAGGGGCACCTGGGTGGCTCAGTCAGTTAAGTGTCAGACTTTGGCTCAGGTCATGATCTCACAGTTCATGGGTTTGAGCCCCCTGTCAGGCTCTGTGCTGACAGCTCAGAGCCTGGAGCTTGCTTCAGATTCTGACTGCCTCTCTCTCTGCCCCTCCCCCACTTGTGCTCTGCATACTTATGAAAAATAAACATTAAAAAAATTTAAAAATAAATAAACAAATGCTCTCTATTTGAACAAGTGGCTTCCAGTATTATAGAAGGATTACATCAATTTTATTTCACTTCCTTTTCTCCTTATCTTAATATACAGCCCCATATGCTCCATAATTTACCTTTACCCACACTTCACTCCATCACCTTTTTTGGGGAATATTTTAAAGATAAACCTTCTGTTTTGAGATCATTGTAGATGCACATGCAGTTGCAAGACATAGTACAGACAAATTTGGTGTCCTTTGTCCACTTTCCTGTGATGGTAACATTTTATAAAATTATAGTATAAAAGCACCACCAAGATATTGACATTGTTATAGTTCAGATAAAAAACAGTTATATCACCATAAGGATGCCTCATGTTTTCCCATCACTCCTTCCCCTCCTTAAGCCCCCAAAACCATTAATCTGTTCCCCAACCCCATAATGTCGTTTCAAGAACATTTTATAAATGAAAAGGTTGCTTTTGGGATTTTCTTTTTTCATTCAGCATAATTCTCTAGGGATTCATCCAGGTTGCTGCATGTATCAATAATTTGTATGTTTTTTTTTTTTTTTTTTTTTTTTTGAGAAGATGGTACATTGCTTCTAAGTTGCCATTTTTGTGTGTGTAGAGTTGTTAACAGTAATCCCTTATTTTTGTATCTGTAAAGTCTATAGTACTATTCTCTGTTCCATTTCTGATATTGGTAAAGTGTTTTCTTTCTCTTCTTATCGTTATAATTTTCTTCCTTCTGCCTGCTTTTTTTTTTTTTTTTTTGTTTTTGTTCTCTTTCTGGATTCTTCAGGTAGGAGCTTAGATTGTTGATTTGATATACTTCCAGTTTTCTTTATGTATTCATTTTAGTGTTATAGATTTACTTTAAGAACTGTTTTAGCTGTGTCCCACAAATTTTGGTATGTTGTATTTTTATTTTCAATCACTTCCATGTAGTTTATACAACTTCCCTTGAGACTTCTTCTTTGACTCATGGGTTATTTAGAAACGTGTGGTTTAGTTTTCAAGTGTTTGGAGATTTGTCTGTTATCTTTCTGTTACTAATATTTGTTCTGATTCTTTTGTGGTCGAAGAGCATGCACTATATGATTTCAGTTCTTTTAAGTTAATTGAGGTTTATTTTATGACTTAGAATATTATCTATCTTGGTATGTATTTTGTGGGCATTTATAAAAATAAAAAACACCAATCCTGCTATTGTGTGGGATGTCTAAAACTGTTGATTAGATCCTGGTAGTTGATGGTCATGTTGAATTCTATATCACTGGATTTTCTTCTGTCTAGTGAGAGAAAGGTGTCAAAATCTCTAATTGTAATTGTGGATTTGGCCATTTCTCTTTTTAGTTCTATCATTTTTTGCTTAATATACTTTTATTTCTCTTGTTTGGTGCAAACACAGTTAAAATTGTTATGCCTTTTTTGTGGACTCCTTTTTAAAAAACTTTTTTTTTAACATGTATTTATTTTTGAGACAGAGAGACAGAGCATGAACGGGGGAGGGTCAGAGAGAGAGGGAGACACTGAATCTGAAACAGGCTCCAGGCTCTGAGCTGTCAGCACAGAGCCTGACGCGGGGCTCGAACTCATGGACCACAAGATCATGACCTGAGCCGAAGTCAGACACTTAACTGACTGAGCCACCCAGGCGCCCCCATGGACTCCTTTTTTTATGATTTAATGCCCCTCTCTGGTAAGTTTTCTTGCTTTAAAGTTTACTTTATAAGATACTAGTATAGCCATTCTTGCTTGTCTTTGAT
This sequence comes from Panthera pardus, assembly GCF_024362965.1. Taxonomy (NCBI): domain Eukaryota; kingdom Metazoa; phylum Chordata; class Mammalia; order Carnivora; family Felidae; genus Panthera; species Panthera pardus. Next base: position 78,990,708 of record NW_026526810.1, on the reverse strand, counting down.
TCATGTTTCTATGGTTTATCTTCTGTTCCCTTGTTTAATAATTTTATTTGCTGTGTTTCTTGTAGCCTGTATGGAATTGGGCCATAATTTTTAATCCACTTTGTCAATCTCTGTTGTTATATTTAGACCATTAACATTTAAGTTGGGGCTTAAGCCTGCCATTTTATTTTGTTTGTTGTCCCTGAGGTTTTATTGTTGTTCTTTGTTTTTTCTATTTTCTTTTTTCAATTTCCCTGTAGGTTACTTGAACATATTTTGAAATTTCATTTTTATAGATCTAGAATGTTTTTTTTTTTTTTTTTTGAGAGAGAGGGAGAGAGAGAGTGCACATGTGTAAGGGGCGGGGGGCGGCAGGGGCAGAAGGAGAAGAGAGAGAAACTCCATGCTAAGCATGGAGCCTGATGAGGGGCTCAATCCCCTGACCCTGGGATCATGACCTGAACTGAAATCCAGAGTTGGATGCTTAACCGACTAAGTCACTCAGGCACCCTATAATGTCTTTTAGTGCATCTCTAGGTATAACATTATATGTACATAAGTTACTGTGGTCTATTGATGTTATTATTTTATCAGCTCCACTTTACCTCTGTTTACATTCCTCTACCCTCCCTTATTTATAATTATTTTAAATATATCCTCTACATACATATAGAACGAAATCAGAGAGGGTTATAGGTTTTCCTTCAACCATCAAACATAACTTAAAAACTCAAAGAGCCTATTATATTTCTCCATATTTGCTCAGTGTTCTTCTTTCTTTCCCGACATTCCAAAGTTTGTTTTTCTATCATGTTTTTTTCTTTTGAGCTAACTTCCATTAGCCATTTTTGTAGGATAGATCTCATGACAAAGTCTCTTAGTTTTCCTTCTTCTGAGAATATCTTGATTTCTGCCTTTATTCTTGAACTATATTTCACTGGGTCTATAATTTTGCCTTGACAGTTTTTTTCTTCCAGTCCTTGAAAAATATTGTGCCACTTTTTTCTGGCCTCTATAGTTTCTGATTAGAAGCCTGTTGTAATGTGAATGGTATTTCCCCTTAGGCAAGGTGTTCTTCTCCAGCTGCTTTCAACGTTCTGTCTTTCTCTTTAGTTTCCAGAAGTTTAATTATGGTGTGTCTTAGTGTATATTTATTTGAGTTTCTCTGTTTAAAGTTCTCTCAACTTCTTGTAAGTTTATGTCTCTTGCCACATTTGGACAATGTTCAGCCATTTTTTCTTTGTGTAAGTTTTCAGCTCTATTCTTGCTCTTTTCTCCTTCCATGACTCCAATAACACAAATGCTTGGTCTTGTATTATAGTTTGTAAGTCCCTGAGATTCTCATCATTTTTTTTCTCTCCAGTCTATGTCTCTGTTCTTCAGACTGAATCATTTTTATTGTTCTTTCAGTTCACTGATTATTTTCTGTCCTCTTAATTCTGCTCTTGAGCCCATACTTGGGCTTTACATTTCAGTTACTGTCTTCCTCAGTTTCAAAATTTTCATGTGGAAAACAAATACAATTTTCATTTGTTTCTTCATTACATTTTCTATTTCTTCCATCTTCTCAGAAGCACAATTCTCCTTTTCATTAAATTTAGAGGTATACTTGTTTCATTTCACTTCCAATCATGGCTGCTTTCCATAGTTTTAGTGATGATCATAACAATGTATTTATATGTCATACGGTAAAGTTTAAGATGTGTTTTGTTGCCCATTTTCTGTATGGGGTATATAAATATGAGGGGTTTTGTGAGCATAGTTCTGTACTATTTTGCTTCTCAGGTCACCAAATTCATGAAGCATATAATCCACTCTTAGATAATCAGGAACTGATCTTACTGCATCAATTTCAAGTGCTGTGGGATATTCAATAATTAAATGTTTTAAAGAAATTTTCAAGTTTTATTGAGAAATAACTGACATACATCACTGCATGAATTTAAGGTATACAGCATGATGGGTTGCTTTATATATATTGTGAAATGATTACCACAGTAGGTTCAACTAACCTCCATCCTCTCATATGGATACAATACAAAGAAAAGAAAGAAAGGAATAAAAGACAAAAAATTTCTCCTTATGATGAGAACTCTTAGGATTTACTCTCTTAACAGCTTTACTTTATATCCTACAGCAGTGTTAGCTATAGTCATTGTGTTGTACATTATATCACTAGTACTTACTTGTAATTGGAAGTTTGTGCTATTTGACCATTGACGATCTTCCTCCAACTCCCCCTCCTTTACCCTTTGCTTCTGGTAACCACAAATCTGATCTCATTTTCTAAGTGTTTTTTTGTTTGTTTGTTTGTTTGTTTTTTAAGATTCTCCACACTTAATTCAGATCACACAGTTTTTGTTTTTCTCTCTCTGACCTTTTTTATTTAGCATAATGCCTTTTAGGTCCAACCAAGTTGTCATTAATAGTAAGATTTCCTTGCTTTTTTTTTTAATGGCTGAGTAATATTCCATTATGCACAGAAGTGCGCGCATGCACACACACACACACACACACACACACACACACACACACCTTTTTTTATCTATTGATCCATCAGTGGACACTTAGGTGTTTTCATGTCTTGACTATTACAAATAATGCTGCTATGAACATGGGGGTGCATGTATCTTTTCAAGTTAATGTTTTCATTTCCCTTGGATATATTTCTAGGAGTGAAATTGCTGTATCATATGGTACTTTTCTTTTTAATTTTTTGAGGAACCTCCATACTGTTTTCCATAGTAGCTGTTCTAATTTATAATCCCACTAGCAGTGCACAAGGGTTCTCTTTTCTCCACATCCACACTAGCATTTGTTATCTCTTGTCTCTTTGATGATGCCCATTCTAACAAGCCTGAGGTGGTATCTCACTGTGGTTTTAATTTGCATTTCCCTAATGACTAGCGATGTTGAGCATCTTTTTATGTACCTGTTGGCCTTTTATTTATGCTTCATTAGAGGATCTATTCAGATCCTCTGACCATTTTTAAATTGGATTTTTTCCCCCTCTATCCAGTTGTATGAGCTCTTTATATATTTTGGATATTAACCCCTCATCAGATAGATGGTTGCAAATTTTTTTTCCTATTCCACAGGTTGCCTTTTCACTTTTTTGACTCTTTTGCTGTGCAGAAGCTTTTTCATTTCATGTAGTCCACCTTGTTTTTTTTACTTTGTTGCTTGTCCTTTAGGTGTCATATCCAAAAAATTACTAGCAAGGCTCATGTGAAGGAGTTTGTTCCTATGTTTTCTTTTAGGAGTTTCCTGATTTCAGGTCTTTCATTTAAGTCTTTAATCCATTTCAAGGTAATTTTTGTGAGTGGTGTAAGGGTATAATTTCATACTTTTACATTTGAATATATCTGATTATCACAGCATCATTTATTAAAGAGGCTATTGTTTCTCCATTGAGTATTCTTGGGTCTCTTGTCAAGTATTAGTTGACTGATTTTTGGGTTTATTTCTGGGCTCTTGATTCTGTTTTACTGGCCTATTTGTATGTTTTTATGCCAGCACCATACTATTTTGATGACTACAGCTTTATAGTATAGCTTGAAATCAGGAAGTGTGATACTTCCTGTTTTGTTCTTTCTTAGGATTTCTTTGGCTATTCAGGGTCTTTTGTAGTTCCATATACATTTTGGGAGTGTTTTTTCCTACTTCTGTTAAAAAAAAAAGTCATTGCAATTTTGATAGAAAATGCATTGAAGATGCTTTTGGTAGTACTAACCAAAATGTTTTTTGGTAATATTGACATTTTAACAATATTAATTCTTCCAATCCATGGAAATGGAGTATCTTCCCATTTATTTGTGTCTTCTTTGATTTTTTTTTTATCTGTGTCTTATTGTTTTCACCATAGATATCTTTCACCTCCTAGGTTAATTTATCTCTCAGTATTTTATTGTTTTTTATGCTATTGATAATGGGATTGACTTTTAACTGTCTTTTTCAGAAATTTTTGTTGTTATTGTATAGAAATGCTACTGAATTTTGTATGTTATTTTGCACCTTACCACTTTACTGAATTCATTGATTAGATACGATTTTTTGGTTGAGTCTTTAGGATTTCCTATATATAAAATCATGCAAATAGAGATAATTTCACTTCTTCCTTTCCAATTCTGATACTTTTTCTTTTCTTTTTTTTTTCTTTTTGCTTGATAGTTCTAGCTAGGACTTCAAGTACTATGTTGAATAGAGGTGGTGAGAGCGGACACCCTTGTCATTCTCCTAATTATAGAGAAAAAGCTTTCATCTTTCACCATTGAGTACGATGTTAGCTATTGGCTTGTCAAATATGACCTTTACTACACTGATATGTATCCCTTCTATGCTTTATTTGTTACAAGTTTTTATCATGAATAGATATTGAATTTCATCAAATGTTTTTTCTGTGTTTACTGAGATGATCATCTGATTCTTTTCTTTCATTCTATTAATGTGATGTATCACAGTAATTGATTTGTGTATGTTGAACCATCTGTGCATCCCAAGGATAAATCCCAGTTAATCATGGTAAACAATCCTTTTAATGTACTGTTTAATTTGGCTTGCTAGAATTTTATTGAGAAATTTTGCATCTATATTCATTAGGGATATTATGTCTGTAGTTTTCTAAGTAGTGTCTTTTTTTGATTTTGGTATCAGGATAATGCTGGCCTCATAAAATGATTTTGGAAATGTTCCCTCCTCTTCAAATTTTTGGAAGAACTTTAAGTGAAACTTTAAGAACTTTAAGTAAATTCTTTAAGTGTTTGGTAAAATTGACCAGTGAAGCCATCTTGTCTTGAGGTTTTCTTTGTTGTGAGATTTTTATTTACTGATTCAAATTCATTGCTAGTAATTAGTCTGTTCAGATTTTCTATTTCTTCCTGATTCAGTCATTCTGACTTGTACATTTCTAAGAATTTTTTCCATCTTCTCTAGGTTGTACAGTTTATTGGTGTACAGGTGTTCACGGTTGTTTCTTCTCATTTCTTGGATCTGTGGTATCTGTTGTGGTGTCTCCTTTTTCATTTATAATTTTGTTGATTTGGGCCCTTTCTCTGTTTTCCTTGGAGTCTAACTAAGGGTTTGCCAATTTTGTTTATCTTTTCAAAGAACCAACTCTTAGTTTGGTTAATATTTTCTATTGGTTTTCTGTTCTCTCTTTCACTTATTTCTGGTGTAATTTTTATTATTTCCTTTCTTCTGCTAACTTTGGGCTCACTTTGTTCTTTTTTTTCTAGTTCCTCAAGGCATTGAGTTAGGTTGTTTATTTGGGATCTTTCTTGTTTCTTAATGTAGGTGTTTATTGCTATGAACCTCCTTCTTATAAGGGTTATTGCTACATCCCATTAGGTTCTGGTATATTGTGGTTTCATTTTTGTTTGTCTCAAGAAACTCTTTTACCTTTCCCTTATTTTCTCCTTTTCTTTTTCATTGGTTGTTCAGGAGAGTGTTGTGTAATTTTCAACTGTTGGTGAATTTTCCAGTTTTCCTTCTATTATTGATTTCTATTTTCATACCATTCAATCTTCTTTTTTTTTTTAACTTGTTTCATTTTTTATTTTTTTTAAATTTACATCCAAATTAGTTAGCATATAGTACAACAATGATTTCAGGAGTAGATTCCTTACTGCCCCTTACCCATTTAGCCCATCCCCCCTCCCACAACCCCTCCAGCAAACCTCAGTTTGTTCTCCATATTTATGAATCTCTTCTGTTTTGTCCCCCTCCCTGTTTTTATATTATTTTTGTTTCCCTTCCCTTATGTTCATCTGTTTTATCTCTTAAAGTCCTCATATGAGTGAAGTCATATGATTTTTATCTTTGTCTGACTGACTAATTTCACTTAGCATAATACCCTCCAGTTCCATCCAAGTAGTTGCAAACGGCAAGATTTCATTCTTTTTGATTGCTGAGTAATACCCCATCACATATATATATATATATATATATACACACACACACACACACACACACACACACATATATACCACATATATACCATATATACTACATATATACCACATATATACCACATATATATACATATATACCACCATATATATATATATACATATATATATATATATGTATATGTATATATACACACATATATACCACATTTTCTTTATCTATTCATCCATCAATGGACATATGGGCTCTTTCCAGACTTTGGCTATTGTTGATAGTGCTGCTATAAACATGGGGTTGCATGTGTCCCTTTGAAACAGCACACCTGTATCCCTTGGATAAATGCCTAGTAGTGCAATTGCTGGGTTGTAGGGTAGTTATATTTTTAGTTTTTTGAGGAACCTCTATACTATTTTCCAGAGTGGCTGTACCAGCTTGCATTCCCACCATTCAGTATTCTTGAATTCGAAGTTTTTAAGACTTATTTTGTTGCCTAACATATGGTCTCTCTTTAAAAAATGCTCCATGTATGCCTGAGAAGAATGTGTATTTTGTTGTTGTTGGATAGAAGATTCTATATATGTATGTTAGGTCCATTTGGTCTATAGTGCTGTTTAAATCTGCTGTTTCCTTATTGCTTCTCTGTCTGCATGATCTATTCATTGTTCGGAGTAGGGTATTAAATCCACCAACTATTATTGTATTGTTTATTTCCCCTTTTAGCTCTGTTAGTTTTTGCTTTGTATATTTAGGTACTCTGATGTGGGGACATAAACATTTACAATTGTTATAAATTCTTGATATATTGACCCCGATACATTATATCATAACCTTCTTTGTCTCCTTTTATCATTTTTAGTTTAAAGTATATTTTGTTTGATGTCAGTATAGCTATCCCTGCTTTCCTTTTGATGACCATTTACTTGAAATGTCTTTTTACATCTCCTTACTCTCAGTGTGTGTGTCTTTAAGGCTAAAATGAGTCTCCTGTAGGCAGCACATTGTTGGATCTTGTTTTTTTAACCCATTCAGCCATTCTATGTTTTTTTTTTAGCCATCTTTCAGAAAAACTAATCTCATCTTTTCATTTTTAACATATACTAAGTCATTATTTACAAATTAGCTCCTTTTTTCCCATTTAAAAAATTTTACTTTTTGTAATGACATGGATGGAGCCAGAGAATATTATGCTAAGTGAAGTAAGTCAGACAGGGAAAGACAAATACCATGTGACTTCACTCATATGTGGATTTTAAGAAATAAAACAAACATGCAAAGGGAAAACAGAGAGAGAGAGAGAGAAAGAGGGGCAAACCAAGAAACAAACTCTTAACTATAGAGAACAAACTTTTGGTGGGGGGGGAGGGGCAGGTGGGGATGGGGATGGGCTAAATAGGTTATGGGGATTAAGGAGTGCCCTTGTGAAGAGCACTGGGTATTGTATGGGAGTGTTGAATCACTATATTGTACATCTGAAATTAGTATTACACTGTATGTTAACTAACTGGAATCTATATCTTTTGATTGGATAATTTAATCTATTTATGCTTAAAGTAATTTTGATAGGTAAAGACTTACAACTGCCATTTTGTTAATTGTTTTCTGGTTGTTTAGTAGATCCATTGCTCTTTGTTTCTTATCCTGCTATATTTTATTTGTGTTTTGATGTCTTCTGGTATTAGTATGCTTTGACTTTGTTGTATTCATATGATTCTTTTCTTTCATTTTATTAATGTGATGTATCAAGATGTTTCCTTGTGGTTACCATGAGGCTTACATAAATATCTTAAACTTACAACATTCTCTTATAAACTGATAATAGCTTAACTTCAACAGAATTTGTAATCTTTACACTTTACTTCTTCTCACCCACATTTTAGGTTACTGCTGTTACAACGTACACATTTTTAATACTATGTAACCAACAACAGATTCTTGTATTTATGATTATTTATGCTTTTTTTAAAAACTTTTAAACTAGAATTGTAAGTCATGTACCACTATTAACATATTGCAGCATCTAACTATATGTTTATCATTACCAGTGATATTTATGCTACCTTTTTATGTTTTTATGATGTTAATTAGCATTCTTTTATTTTCAGTCAAAGAACGACCTTTTGCATTTCTCGTAAGGCAAGTCATGAACTTTGGTAATGAACTCCCTTGTTTTTTGTTTGGGAAAGTCTTTATCCTCTTTTGTTTCTGAAAGACAGTGTGTGGAATTCTTTTCAATTCACAGTATAGAATTTTTGGTTGACAGCTATTTTCTTTTAATATTTTGAATATGTCATCCTCTCCTCTCCTGGTTAGAGAAGTTTCTGTTGCAAAATCCATTGATAGTCTTATCGGGGTTCCCTTGTATGTAATTTCTCTCTTGCTGTTTTTAAAATCATTTCTTTGTATTTGACTTTCAACACTTTAATTATCATGTGTCTCAATATTGTTCAATTTGGGTTCAACCTAGTTGGGATCCTTTGGGCCTCATGGATCTAGATGTCCATTTATCTCCCCCAGGTTCAGGAAGGTTTCAGCTATTATTGCTTTAAATATAATTTCTGTCTCTTTTTCTTCTTCTCAATTTCCCATAATGTGAATATTTTTTCCTTTTCATTGTGTCCCATGATTCCCATAGGCTTTCTTCATTCTTTTTTTTTTTTTTTTTTTAGTTCCTCTGACTGGGTAATTTCTAACATCCTAACCTGTAGGTATTCGTTATGATCGAATGTACTTGTGAAACTCTTTATTGAATTCTTTGTATTTTTCAACTCCTTCTTCCTTTTTCCCTTTTACCCCTCCCCTCTCCCCTTCCAACCTTTCATTTCCTCTCCTCTCCTCTCCTTTCCTTCATGGTTGCTATTTCCTTGTAAAATTCTTGCTCTGTTCATGCATTGTTTTCCTAGACTCATTTAGTTTTCTGTGTTTTCTTATAGTTAGTTAAACTTCTTTAAGAAGATTATTCTGAACTTTTATTGGAAGTTCATAATCTCCATTTCTTTAGGATCAGTTATGGAGCTTAATTAGTTTCCTTTGGTGGTGTCGTATTTACCTGGTTTTTTGTTTTGTTTTGTTTTGTTTTTTTTTTTGTGATCCTCAATTCCTTATATTGGTTTCTGCTCATTTGAGTAGTGGGCTCCTCATCCAGATTTTACAGGTTTGCTGTGGCAGAAACCTTTCTTTATCTGCTAAGTTTGGGTTTCTGTTGTGAGTCTGTTGGTAATGTTTTGGGCATATGAGGTCTGCTATTGTTATCTATTTTTAGGCTACTATTTGAGCTTTGAGGATGGGAATGGGGGGTGGTTTTACAACTGGCTGAGACCAGTTGGATACAACTGCTGGTTTGGTTCCCTGCCCAAGTGAGGCTGTTTGATCGGCTCCATGGTTGTCTGATTTCACTAGTCAGGCTTACCAGATGGTTGGGACTGGTTACTACATTTAGTAGCAGATGAGACTATGGATTAGCTCACCTGCATGGTCAAGGCCACAGCCCAGAGCCCAGGGCTGATACAACTCATTGTTTGGGGATCTTAATCAGGCTTGCATGTGCACTGAATTCCCTGGTCAGGTGAGGCTACTAGTTTTGCTCTGCAGATGGGGGAGCCATGGGCTGTGCTTTCTGTTCAAGTGCCACTGTATGCAGGACTCTGGAATGGCTGTGAAGTTTCCTATTTCCTCCGGTTATGTTCATGGGTCAAACAGGCTGAAGGCTGTATTCAGCAGGGGTACAACTTAGATTCCTTGCCTAGGTGCAGCAGTAGAGAGAACTTTAAAACTGGCAAAGCTCTCTATTTGTTGTCTTAACTCAAGCTGACCTGCGTTCCAAGTTCCCGCCACACAGGGCCACTAGCTTCGCTCGGTACTACTGGCTCTGTCTGCTCTTCTCTTAGCTTGAGCACTGCTGGGCTGCACTACTTTCAGGTGTTTTGGCCAGCGCTTCTGGTCATGGGGCTGGAAGACACTCTCCATAGTAGTACTATGTCTTAGCCCATCTGCTCGGGCAGGAGGGGTAGGGGCTGCTCCAGGTTACTCTCAGTTCCCAAATTGGGTCTTCAGTTGGGAGGGACCAGGAGCTGCCCTCAGTATTGGCTATGAATTAATACCCCTGCCTATGTATACCAAGAGAAGTCTCTATCCCCAGTAGTGGCTTTGCTTTGGGGATGATCAGCTCTGTCCATTGCTTCTCAGCTCAAGTGCTGTTGGGCTACACAGCTTCTATAAGTTGTTGCCAGCCCTTCTGGTCTGATGGGGCTGAAAGGCATTCTCCACAGTGGGTGGGTCTGTGACTTAGAATTCTGCTTGGGTGTGGGCAATCTGGGCTCTAGGGCTGGCATAACTCCCTACTTGAGGGTCTGAATCAGGCAGATCTGCACCCCACTGAGTTCTCTGGTCAGAGTGTGCCTCTGGCTTGGTTTTGCAAATGAGCCAAGCCACTGGTTAGGATTACTATTTGGGCACTGTGGATAAGAACTCACTCTGCCAAGATCTGTGTGTTGGCTATTACAAACTCTTCTACTCAGAAGTCTACTCTTCTCTGTTACTCAGATTCCCAGTGGCTGTGCCCCAAAACTCCCCTGTAATTCCTGTGGTGTGAGATTAAAGTAGGGGCTCCTACAAAGTGGCCTATGATGCTGGGGAAGACTTGTTTTTCCAGGTTTTCTTTTCTCTGCATGGTGCTGTGCTGTCCTGGAGAAGGGGCAATGCAGTCAATGCACAGCCACTTCTACTCTCCTAATGCAGTCTGTCTTGGTCTCTGAGGTGCAAGTGGGTGCTTCAGCCTCACCCCTGTGTTCTAGGATTCTCTCAGTGGTGTTTTATTCTTTTTAAGAATTTTTAAACATTTTATTTATTTTTGAGAGACAGAGAGAGACAGAGCATGAGCAGGGGAGGGACAGAGAGAGGAGGAGACACAGAACCTGAAGCAGGCTCCAGGCTCTGAGCTGTCAGCACAGACTCGATGCGGGGCTTGAACCCACAAACTGTGAGATCATGACCTGAGCTGAAGTTGGAGGCTTAACTGACTGAGCCACCCAGGCGCCCCAGTGGTGTTTTATTCTTGAATAAATATTAGCTGTTCATCTTGTGAAGAAGAGTAAAGTAAGAAATGACCTATGTTGCCATCTTGGTGACATCACTCAATTAAATGTTTTTCTTTTTTTAATGGATCTTTAGAGTTAGTAGAATGATTGTTACATTTCTTTAATAGTCAATAAATTATATTTAGTGGCCACCAGTTTGTATCATAAAATGCAGCACACAAGGTTTAATAAATATCAATAAATATGTTGATCACATCCATTAAATTCTTAAAAATTTAAGTTCAGAATTAACTTAGTTTATAATAAGGAAATTATTTTTGCCTCTAAAATAACTTTAATAAGTTATTTTAGTAAATGAAACCAACTGAGACAATAAGGTAGCAAGTCAGTGGAATCACCTCACTGATTTACAAATTAAATCCCCTCAACCACATTCTTAATTGTACTGAATACTTCTCTATAACTGTATGTCATTCAGAATTAAAGCCTATTATACTGGAGCATATGCTGATTTCTTCAAAAATAAGCAAGGTGAGTCAACTATTATTTGCTTGAAAGAGCCTTAGCAAATTAATTGATAGCTGGAAAATCCCAAAATATCTGGAGAATAAACAACACACTTCTAAATAACACATGTGTCGAAGATGAAGTCTCAAGAGACTGTGAAAAATATTTTGAACTAAATGGAAATGGAAACATAACTTATCAAAACTTGTGGGACACAGCAAAAACAGCAGAAAATTGATAGCACTGAATATATATGTATCAGAAACGAAGATTTAAAATCAGTAACATAAGGTTCTACCTTAGGAAATTAGACAAAGAAGAGTAATGTAAACCTAAAAGAAGCAGAAGAAAAGAAATGTAATTTAGAGCAGAAATGAATGAAATTAAAAACAGGGAATCAAAAGAGAAAAATCACCCAAATGAAAAGCTGATTCTTTGACAACATCAATGTATTAGTTTCCTAAGGCTGCCAAAACAAATTACCACAAATTGCTAGCTTAAGAAGACCAATTTATTCTCAAATTCTGGAGGCCAGACATTTGAAATCAAGGTGTCAGCAGGAGCATACTTTCCCCAGAGGCTCTACAGGAAATTTCTTCCCTTGCTTATTCCAGTGTGTGGTGACTGTCAATATTCCTTTGCTTATGGCTGCATCACTCCAATCTCTTCACAAGGCTTTCTCTGTGTGTCCTCAAAACTTCCTCTGCCACACTCTGATAAGCAGACATGTGATTGCATTTAGGACCATCCTGATAATCCAGAATAAGCTTCCCTTTTCAAGTTCCTTAGCTTGATCACATCTTTTTTTTTTTGCCCTGTAAGGTAACATTCAAAAATTCCAGTGACTTAATACATCTTTTGGGGGGTCCATTTTTGGCCTACTGCAATCAATAAAATCAATAAACCTCTAACCATGCTAACCAAGGAAATAAAAAGAGGATAAGCACAAGTTACTAATATCAGAAATCAAAGAGAGGTCATCACTGCTAACCTCAAGGACATTAAAAGGATAATAAAGAATGTTATGAACAACTCTATGTCCATAAATTTAATAACTAAGTGAAATGGACCAAGTTCTTATAAGATACAAACTACCAGAACTCACATAACGAGAAATCTGAATAAGTAATAATCTGAATAAGTCTTCATCTATTAAAGAAACTGAATCAATAATCAAAATATTAAAAAAAAAAAAAAAAAAAAGAAAGAAAGGACCACACCAAGATTGCTTTGTCAAACATTTAAGGAAGAAATGATACCAATTCTGTACAATGTCTTCCAAAGGCAGAAGCTGAGGAAACACTTCCTAGCTCAATCTATGAGGTCATCATTACTCTAATACCAAAACCAGATATAAACAGCATATGAAAGGAGAAATTACAGACTAATATCTCTCATAAATATAGATGAAAAAATCTTTAACAAAATATTAGCAAATCAAACCTGAAAAATAGATAAAGAATTATGAACTACAACCAAGTGGGGTTTACTCCAGGTATGCAAGACTGGTTCAATATTCAAAATCAGTTAATGGAATCTACCACAAAACAGTCTAAAAAAGAAAAATCATTTGATCATATCAATAAATGCAGAAGCATCATCTGACTAAATCTAAATTCATGATAAAAAGTCTCAGTAAACTAGGAATAGAGAATATACTTCCCAACTTGATATAGAATATGTACAGGGAAGCAAAAATAATATAAAAATAGGGAGGGGGACAAACATAAGAGACTCTTAAATATGGAGAACAAACAGAGGGTTACTGGAGGGGTTGTGGGGGGGGATGGGCTAAATGGGTAAGGGGCACTAAGGAATCTACTCCTGAAATCATTGTTGCACTATATGCTAACTAATTTGGATGTAAAAAAAAAAAAAAAAAAGAACACGTACAAAAAACCTACAGCTAACATCATACTTAATGGTGAGAAATTAGATGCTTTCTCCCAAAGATCAAGACCAGGCAAAGATTTCTCCTCTCATCACTTGTATTCAACACAATACTGAAAGTCCTTATTGCAAATGCAATAAGACGAGAAAAGGAAATAAAAGGTACAAGGATTAAGAAATAAGAAATAAAACTATCTTTGTTCAGAGATGACATGACATCTATGTAAAAAGTCACAAAGACTTAACAAAAACAAACCAAACCAAAATAACCATGAAACTCCTGGAACTAAAAAGCAAGGGTGTAGGATACAGGTTAATTTAACGTCAACTGCTTTCCTACATAGCAGCAGTGAGCAACTGTAATTTTAAAATAAAACACAATACCAATCTTCCCCCAGTTAAATATTTAGGTATAAATCTAACAACATATGTACAGGATTTATATGAGGAAAATTCTGATGAAAGAAATCAAAGAAAGTCTAAATAAATGGAGAGATACTCCATGTGCATGGATAAAAAGATTATTGTTAAGATATCAATTCTTACCAACTTAATCTATAGATTCAATGAAATTCTATTCAAAACCCTCTGCATTATTTTGTAGATAATGATAAGCTGATTCTAAAGTTTATATGGAAAGACAAAAGATCCAGAACAGCTAAGTCAATATAGGACGACAAAGTTAGAGGACTGACTGTTCCCAACTTCAAGACTTACTATGCAGTTATAGCAATTAAGAAAGAATTTATTGGTGAAAGAACAGACAAACAGATCAGTGGAAGAGAACCCTGAAATAGATCCACACAAACATAGTCAAGTGATCTTTGACAAAGGAGCAAAGGCAATTTAATGGACAAGGGACAGCCTTTCCCGCCTCCGCCCCAACACCCACCCCCCCCGCCAACAAATGGTACTGGAACTGGATGCCCATGTGAAAAAAAAGTGAATCTAGACAAAGAACAGACACCTTTCAAAGAAATTAACAAAAAATTGGTTTACAGGCCAAAAAGTAAAATACAAAACCGTGTAACTTCTAGAAGATAACAGAAAAACCTGAGTTGACCTTCAGTTTGGTAATGAGAGTTTAGATACAACATCAAAACTATAATCCATGAGAAAAGTAGATTTAGATCTTATTAAAATTAAAAACTTATGTGCTGCAAGACACACTGTTAAGAGAATGAAAAGATAATCCACAGACTGAGTGAAAATCTTTGGTAACACATTATCTGATAAAGGGCTAGCATGCAAAATATACAAAGAAAACTTAAAACTCAGCAATAAAAAAACAGACTACTCAATTAAAAAATGGACAAAAGATGTGAATAGCTATGTCACCAAAGAAGAAATACAGAAGGTAAATAAACATAAAAAGATGCTCAACATCCTATGTCATCAGGGATTTGCAAATTTAAACAACGAGATACAACTATACATACATTGGAATGGTTAAATAAAAAAATGTAATGATACCAAATGGTGATATGGATATAGAGCAACAGGAACTCTCATTTATTGCTGGTGGAAATGCAAAATTACACCTGCACTTTGAAAGATAATTTGGCAATTTCTTACAAAGTTAAACATAATCTCACCATATGATCCAGTGATTGTGCTCCTAAGTATTTGCCCTAGAGGACTGAAAACCTATGCCTATGCAAAAATCTGCACGTGAATGTTTATAGCTATATACGTAATTTCCACAAAATATAAGCAACCAAGATGTCTTTAAATAGGTGAATATATAAACAAACTGTGGTACATCCATATAATAGAATATTATTTATTTCTAAAAAATGAGCTATCAAGCCATAAAAAGATTGGAGGAACTTTAAATGTGTCTTACTTAGTAACAGAATCCAGTCTGAAAGAAGCCAATCTGGAAGGCTAACTGATTCCAACTAAATGACATTGTAGAAAAGGCAAAAGTACAGAGGCAGTAAAAAGATCAGTAGTTGTCAAGCGTTCAGGGGGAGGTAGAGAGGGGTGAAGAGATAAAGCACTTGCGTTTTTATAAGTGCTGTGAAACTATTCTGTATGCTATTGTTACAGTAAATACATGATTTCTGCATTTTTCAAAAGACACAGAACTGTACAACACAAAAAGTGAAACTTAATGTAAACTATGGACTTTAGGTAGTAATAATGTATCAATATAGTGTCATTAATTATAACCTATGTGCTACACCAATACAAGATGTTAATTATGGGGAAACTGTGTGTGTGTGTGTGTGTGTGTGTGTGTGTAAGGAGGTATATGGGAACTTTATTTGCTCAATTTTATCATAAATCTAAACTGTTCTAATAAATAAAGTCTATTAATTATCCCCCCCAACACTCAACACACACACACACACACACACACACACACACACACACACACACGCAGAGTACACACACCAAGAATAAGAATGAAGAATGGCTGAAATTGGTTCAGTAGAAATCAAAAGTGACATAAGATATACAAAGAAACAAGAGCACACATATCCAGCAATGGAAGAGTATCCAAATCAGACCTAATCACACCTGAATTCGGTTATGTCTGTGATAATTTATAAGCGATAAAATTGAAGCACCTCCACAGGAGGGTTTATCAGGTAGGGTAAACCCTACCTATGCTCAGGTATCTTTATATTTATGTAGCTGCTACATAACAACCTGTTAAAAATGGTATAGAAGAAATCTCTGCACAATGTTAAAGGTGGGATTCAATCATCTCTGGATATAAGTGATCTCACAATGTTGAGGCCTAGTTAAATGCCAGATATTATTGTCATCCTGATTCTACTGAGATGTGGTACCCCATCTCAGATCAGTCAAAAAGGAAGAGTTAATTATCTATGTAAGGATCAGTTCTGGAGAAAAACATTTTTGAGGACCTCAGCACACACTCTGACTAACCAGTTTCTTAATAAATGGCTGAGAAGTTTCCCCATGTATAGAAAATTATGTGTCAAACCAACTGCATGAATAAATGATTATACAAAATATGTAAAAATGTCAGAAAAACCCCACAACTGTTCTTACATGGGATAAATATTTTTCAATTGTATTAATGGTCCTAATTAACTCCCTTAAAAAAGTTAGCCAAGGCCTATTAAACATATAGTTTTATTTCACATTCTATAATAGAGCTCAGGATAAGGACTGATCCTAATTTCAGATATGAGGGATAAATAAATTCATTTCATGAGACTATTGCAAATGCACACTGCTTAATACACAGCTGCTGCTGAACAGCTATTTGGTTAGCTGAATTACTGAATGTAGGGTTTTGTCAGTACATGTATATCAGAAGCATGTGTTCTGTTTTACTTGGAATTGGGAGGAGGCTGCATTGGGACTACTCAGGCACTGCTTCCCTTCCTCACATAAATAAATGACTACTGGATGCTGGGTGCTCTGCTAGAACTAGGGCAGTGACTAAACACACCTTTCAAATTATTATACACACTGTAAAGGATGGGATGCGACATTTGAGGTGAAGTTTAAAGATAAGAGTAGGTATTAATCAGAAGAAGGGTGGAGAAGAATTTCAGGTGCAGGGAAGAATGTGCACACAGGCCTTATAACAGAAAGGATGGCTGAGGAGCTGGACGAAGCCGAGTTATGCTAGCATGAATGTTCTGAGACCAGTGAAAAAGTGGTTGGGACCAGATCACACTGGGCCTTTTTGGTCTTTGCCTTAAGGAAAATGAGAAGTTACTGAAGGATTTTAAAGAGAGGGCAACAAGATTTGCCTTTTAAAAAAAACTGCTCTAGTTAGGGGGTGTTTTGTGTATCTCTATTACGTGATGTGACAAACAGCCTTCAACTGGTAAGATTCACCTTGCTCCTTCTCCAAGTGGGATAGCTCTGGAGTTTCAAGAAAACATGGAACTACATAGTAAGACTCAAATCTAGGAAATACAATAAGGTTTAGAAACTCTCCTTTTATTAACTTGGGCCGGATAGATTACTTATAAAGATTTTTTTGTTTTGTTTTCTACTAAGAGATTCTAACTCAGTAAGTTCTAAAAATATTCATGTGGTCTAAAAGATGGGATTTCTTGGAGCGCCTGGGTGGCTCATTCGGTTGAGTATCTGACTCTTGATTTCAGCTCAGGTCATAGGATCTAGCCCCGCATAGGGCTCTGCATTGAGCAAGAAGCCTGCTTAAGACTCTCTCTCTCTCTTTCTCTCTCCCACCCTCTCTCCCTCTCCTCTGCTTGCACTCTTTCTCTCAAATTAAAAAAAATATATATAAACGTGAATTAGTTATATATATATATATATATACACACACACACACACACACACACATATACATGATAGGATTTCTTTGGACCTAGTTTGGAATCATGCCATTTAGAATTAAATGATCTGTGCTTGCTGTCTGCACTTTCTTAACTTCTATTTAGTGTTCTGTAATCTGCTTGGTCAACACCGCTTCAATAATCTTGTTGTTAAATGTAAAAGACACTTTTTATAATTAAAAAAATTTTTTTTTAATTTGAGGGAGAGAGAGAGCAAGTGGGGGAGAGGGGCAGGGAGAGAGAGAGGGAGAGACAGAGAGAGAGACAGAGACAGAGAATCTCAAGCAGGCTCCACACTCAGCACAGAGCTCAATCCTACGATCCTGGGATCACGACCTGAATTGAAATCAAGAGTCAGACATTCAGTCAATTGAGGCACCCAGGTGCCCCTAAAAGACACTTTTCAACCTTTATCTTATTTGACCTATCTGAAGCCAGTTCTTTCTGGAAATGTTTTCCATGAAAATACAGTTCTGGTTTCTGCTTCAACAAAGTATTTCTTTATGCTTCTCAATGTCCTTTGGGGGCTTCTTTTCCTCTACCCAACATTTAACTGTTGGAGTCTTCTCTCCCTACTCTACCCAATCTTTATGATTTCAACCCACTCCCATAAGCTTCACTTAATCATCTATATAGTTAATGGCTCCTCACTCTCAAGTATTTCTTTATGGCTTAGATTTCTATCCTGAGAATCAGCTCTACATAACCTCTTAGTATAGACACTCCCACTGGACCATCTTACAAATATAAAATTTATAATCTCATGTTATGCCCTCTCCAAATCAGCCCTTTCTCTTCCTCCCTCCTCACTGGGTACCACTAGTGTTCAAGTACAAATCCTATGCTCCCATGCATCATCCTTGATATCTGTCTCTCACCCTAAGATCTAATCAATCTTTTTGGTTTAAACTTAAAATCTCCCTTACATCTTTCTACTTCTTTCTAGTCCCATTACCATTATCTTAATTAAGACTGCCTGCTATTATTCTTTTAAGTGGATTACTGAAATAGTCTTTTAACTTATTCCTTGCCCTAAGTGAGTTTTCTAAAGTACAAAGATGACTGTATCACTACCTGAATTAAATCTCTTCAATGACAACCTCATTGCTCCTAAGCATAAAGTTCAAATTCCTTAAATATCATTCACAAAGCTCTTCGTGGCTCTCTTTCCAGCTCATTTCTCATTATCCACCTATTTATCTCTATACTGTAGCCAGGATGAACAAACTTCACATCCTCTAGGAACAGTGACCCTATCTATCCTCCTTTACTTAACTAGCTCCATTCACCCTGTAGATCTCAGCTTGAAATGACTTTCTCCAAGAAATCTGACTTGTCTAGATTAGCTGATCCTCTCATGTGCTCCCACCGTATTCAGACCTTCCAACCGGATAGATGTTAAGCAATTGTTCTTGTTTCACAATTCGATCTCTAGTGCCTCGAAAAGGCTTTAATAAATATTTGTGGAATTGATTAATTACTGGTTCCTTAGTCCTGCTTCATGTGGCTCTTAAGTTTTTTTTGTGTTTTAATGGCCAACTAGAACCTTTGTGATTGGTGTGTGCCCTGCAGAATATAAGCTATGGATATCTAGTACTGGTCTGTGGTTAAACAATGATGGCTTACAGGTTGACTGCTTTGTGAACACTAAGAGTAAGAAAAAGCCTAAGGTTTAGAAAGGAAATGAAGGAAAGAAAAACAAGCCAAAATAACTTCAATGAGTTATTCTGTTCTAAGGGGGGATTTTAAATTGACTGTCATTAGCATAGCATCAATGTGGATTTCAGCAGCTTTCCTGGAATACTAAGAACAAGTGCGACTGGAGGCCCCCTTGGTGGCTGAGTGGACATTTGTTTGTAGTGAAATAATCCTTGAAAGGAGTCATTCATTCAATAAGTACTTATTGAGCAACTATGTAGAGAGAGTCAAGGACACAGTAGATGCTTGGGGATACAACACTAACCAAAGAGGACAATGATGTCTGAGCTTACAGAGGTTTTGCTCACCATTTTCTCTTTAGTGCCTAAAAGAAGTGCTTAATAAATATCTGTGAGTGAATCAATGAATGAATGAATGTTTCTTAAGGCCTGCTTCTAATCTGAACATTAGACCTGCCATCCACAGACATGGCAGGTCTGTGGATGAGGAAGGAGGGCTGTGGCACCATTCTCCTGTGGGTAACCTCTAGTTCTCTCCTATTTTAGTTCTCTGATTTTAAAATCATTTTACCATAATTTAGTGTAATCAACAATAAATGTTAGCTTGTGAAATTCAAAGCAATTCTCTTTATAGTAATAGAGTTATAAGACATAATCTTTTATCATAATAAATATATTGATGATTCTGGCTATGGTTAATTATAGAAAAATTTATTCACACATAGCAGGATGATTCCTTAATTTTAGCAAATTATACCTGAGGTTCTATACACTTTATTTGAAAGGAAATCAATTTGTTATTTACTTTGTCATATGTTTGAACAGTTTCTCCGTACAATATGTGAAAGTTGAAAACCTGAATAAAATCAGCCCAAGCTTCTATCAGACTGCCTTATCTACATGTTTTAGGGATTATAAAGATAAAAGTAAGGTTGTTTCTTCAGGAGCTAAAGTACTCAGTGAAGCCTTCATTCAGGTTTCTTCAAAAGGGAATATTTGATTTATCAGCAGTCTGATAACTCTAAAACATGCCTTATATCACATTTATAGGCATCAGAATTCTTTTTTAAGAAGTGTAGCTAGTAATCAGGATAAATGTCATTTACTTTTATTTTGGTCTCCAGGGAATATTGTTTACTTTGTTTTAAAATTTATGTGAGTCATTTTGGTTATATGCCTTTTTTAATTAGCTTGAAGGAAGCAATCACTGGGGAGAAAGCGGATATCAATTCTGATCCGATATTGATAGCTACTGTGCTGTAAACTGTGTGTCCTTTCTAATTAAATGTAAACATGTTCAGTTCTAAAGTCCAGCAGCAATGACAACAGTCACTAGGAAAGATTGCCTAAGTACTGCTCAACTGATTTGCCTGGCCTTTATTTCTTTCATAGTTGTGCTTGTGCAATCATTGCTGGGGTGAATGCTGGTTGTAACCGACTTTTTTTAGGTCATCTTCAGAGGAAAGATTTGACAGGAATGTAGAGTGCTCTGTAATACCTAAAGTTACTTATTAACTATGTCCTTCTGATAACTAATCAATGGCATTGCAGAGAGTCAAATTTGTTGCACTAAACTGCCCCCCTGCCCAAAGCCAAGTCTTGGTAAATATTTAATGGCAGTAAAGGTGTTTTGCTAGTTATCCAACTGATATGTTAAAGGACTCTTAAAAGCAACTTTATCTTGCCTTCCTTTCCATAAATAATTTGCTCAGCAATATAGTGTGTAGGTGTAAAAGCATTTGGATTTCATTTTATTGAATATCTTTTAGAAAAAGTCCAAATGTGAATTAGTATTTAAAAATGCTCATTTTAATCAGTACTGTGTCACTTAAACATAATAGGGAAAACCAAACCACCACCAAACTTCTCTCCTTGGTAAAATGCCAAGTTGAAGCAGAAAACAACCCAGTCCCTTTCATTTTACTGAACACTATACCAGACTTGTCCAAAACCCGTTGTACAGCTGCTGTCACAAGGAAATGTTATAAAGTTTCTATTGTTAGAGAGTTGCCACATGCTCTGTAAAAATCAGAAGACAGGGATTTTGCTTTTTATTCAACACAGTAAAGGTTGGGGTTTTTCCATCTCTACCTTTATAATTATCTATGGAGTTTTAGGCCCTTGTTTTACCTACTGTAACTCCTGGCTAGACAGAAAAAAATGACAGCTTCATTTTTTAAATAAGAAAATTCTTCAGACTTAAGTTTCATTAGAATACTTGACAATTAGGATCTTTCTAGAAATGAGGCACATTTATTTAAATTTATACTTAATTAAATTTCACTTATTGCAGGTAACATGTTTCTTTATTATTCTAGCATGTATTTCAGTCTAGAAATTTAGTACTAAGGACTGACTTATGAAGTATGTTTTTTAATAGCCCAGCTGTAGAAAAGCACAAATTATTTTTCTAAGTATCAAATAAGAGCCAGTGACTTAAAGCACTGTACTGAATTAATGATCCTTCATGACGCATTCTACATCAAAAGGGTTAAAACTGAAAAAGAAAACAAAAGTGAGAATAAAAAGGTTAAAGTGAGGTTTTCAGAACGAAAAAGTATTACAAATGTGCCAGACTTGAGGTGGAAACACTGGATTTTGCAATATTGGGATGATCTGTTTATTTTACTTTGTGGTGGTCTGAAAGGAATGTTTATATATATTTTGCCTGACAGAGCTGGTGTATGGAAAAAGAAATAGTCTCCTACTATCAGTGACATATGAAGTCAATTTTTAAGATATTACTTGGTCTAGTTGGTATGAAGGCAAGGTTTCTAAATTTTCCCTAAAATCCTGTCTCAGAGTTAGTTAATAATATGGTGTACACTTTCAGAGAAAAAGGTATCATGTTCCAATTGCAAAAGTTTTATTTTGTGCATTGCTGACTTCAATATATCAAAGTTTGGAAGGTTGGCATAGAATATGTATGTTTTTAAATTAGTATTTTTTCCTTTATGTCTTGAAGACATGTTTACATTGATTTTTATCTTTGAAATGTTGTGACATAATATTTCCCTACTTCTCAAATTTTGGCCAGGGATCCAGGTCAGATCAGAAATAGGGACAGGCCAGCAGGTACATGTCTGGGGGCTCAATTCAAAACGGTCACAAAAATCTCACTGGAATAATTTAAAATATGGTGTTAGTTAACTCAGTGCACAGGTAACCAGTTACTCATGCAAATGGAAAAATATAAATTGCATGTACTACTGTTGAAATATAGTACCTCAACTGAAAATTTAAGACACTCCCCCCACCCCCCACCCCCGCACCCCAGCTCTGATAAACAATTGCATATTATAATATACAAAGACAAACTGCATCAACTTAACTGTATTTTACCAGAGAGCTAACTTCTGAAATCAAACAATATGTGGTATCATGCCATAGATGATTTAGTTCTAAACCATTTAATATGTTTCTTCAGAAACTGTCTAGTTTGGGAAAGTTGCAAAAGACAAAGAAGGTGCTATATGGGAGTGCACAACAGAGGCACCAAACCCAGATCAAGTGAGGGATGGGGGCAGGGGAGCTTCTTGAAGACATAGTGTGTAAGCTGAGTCTTGAAGGAGTAGGAGTTGCTCAATCAAACAAGGATAAATGAAGGGTGTTCCAGTTAAAGAAGGTCGTGTGGAAAGAAGGTTCACATGGAAGTATGAGAAAAGCTTTGCTGAAAATATTTAACTAATTATGGGCTTGCAAATATGGCTAGTCCTAAATAGAAGCCTTCAGACTTTGTAAAGTGGGTTAGGGAGAGGAGCTTATCTTAAGAGGGAGAGTGTGTTCTCCTACTTCCAAGTATGTTCTGACACTGAGAGAATGAGTGGTGCTCTGACTGCCTGGAACCCACAGTGTGAAAACTCTTGGGTCTGGTTGAGGACATGCTCATTTTTACTGTCATCATTGACTCATTCAACAAATATTTACAGAACACCTACTTTGTGTGAGACACTGTTCAAGGCATTAGGGAAAGAAAACTGAATGAAATGGACCAAGATCCCTACGCCTGTGAAACTTTGACAAAATGAAGTTTATCTAGCTTTAGCAAAAACCTCTGGAGACCTCATCTGCAGCTCTAGTCCAAGAGGCTCTTTCTCTCACTTATTTTCCATCCTATTCTCTATATCAAGGCTCCCAGGCACCAATTCTTTGGTTTTTGTTTTTTATTTATTTTTAATATAATTTATTGTCAAATTGGTTTCCATACAACACCCAGTGCTCATTCCAACAAGTGCCGTCCTCCTTGCCCATCACCCACTTTCCCCTCTCCCCCACCTCCCATCTACCCTTAGATTGTTCTCAGTCCTTAAGAGTCTCATATGGTTTGCCTCCCTCCCTCTCTGTAACTTTTTTTCCCCCCTTCCCCTCCCCCATGGTCTTCTGTTACGTTTCTTAAGATCCACATATGAGTGAAAATATATGGTATCTGTCTTTCCCTGCCTGGCTTATTTCACTTAGCATAATACCCTCCAGTTGCTTATTTCACTTAGCGTTAATACCCTCCAGTTCCATCCATGTTGCTGCAAATGGCCAGATTTCATTCTTTCTCATTGCCAAGTAGTATTCTATTGTATATATAAACCACATCTTTATCCGTTCGTCAGTTGATAAACATTTAGGCTCTTTCCATAATTTGGCTACTGTTGAAAGTGTTGCTATAAACATTGGGATACATGTGCCCCTATGCATCAGCACTCCTGTATCCCTTGGGTAAATTCCTAGCAGTGCTATTGCTGGGTCATAGGGTACTTCTATTTTTAATTTTTTGAGGAACCTCCACACTGTTTTCCAGAGTGGCTGCACCAATTTGCATTCCCACCAACAGTGCAAGAGAGTTCCCGTTTCTCCACATCCTCTCCAGCATCTATAGTCTCCTGATTTGTTTTTTATAATTAATACTTTATTTCAAATTTTGTATTTTCATGATGAGTCCTTTTTTTTAATATTATATTTAACTCTGGACTAAATCTGCCAACAAAGTATATATTGCTGTAAATATGTTCTCTGAAACAGTAAATATAAATTTGAATATAAAGCAAATATCAAAAAGAATCTTAATTACAATTTTTGAGAATGAGTCAGTTGTAAAAGCAATTCCTTAAAGGTAGCCTGCAAAGTGAATTTTCATAAATCTATGTTTATTTTTCAAAAGATCTGATATTCTTATGAGAAAAAAACATTAGGATAAACTGAAATATTCTGATATTAAGAAAAGGTCTGAAATCATAAATACTAGATTTTGTAGTACTTCAATATCTCTATCTACATTCTGGTGATCACTGCTTAGAAGAGGTTTACTTTGGGGAGTGACAAATATAACTGCTAGATCTCTTTGAAGCAAGTAAATCATCAAAACAAACACACCAACCCATCCAACAAACTAACAGCTAAATGATATAGCCGGGAAATTTTTATTGTCCTCATAGCCCAATATTTAGCTAGCTCTGGATTGAAACAGTGGATTAGGGCAGGATGACACTGCTGCTGAGCCTACTGTAAGAAAGGATGTTAAGCTCCTTTCCAATAAGCACAACTGTATTTCCTTTTTCTGAAATAGTCATAGCTGCAACATGCTTGTTTTTCATTTAATAAGTTCTTATTATGGTTATGTATAGAACTTATCCATAATACAAGTACAAACATGGCTCCAACTATAATTTGTTCTTCACTCGGGGAATATGGGCAAATATCACTTACCTATATTTATTTAGGTCGGGGATGAAGCATCTGATCTGTTCACTACTCAAGAAGACATTTGCTAATTGAAAAATAGTTTCAAGTAGGAAAAAATGTGGAAAAAAAAAGACTGATGTGGATGGGTAAAGAACTGAAAGCTGGTGTTCAGTTTATCTTATTCTGTTTGTTCTGCTATGGGCATAATGAACTCACAAATAAGAAGTTACCAATACTAATATCTTGTAGAAGAAACCTATATTTTCACCTACATAATATTAATGAGACAAGGTTTCTGCAATACTGTTGTCAGCATATGTTTTTGTTATTTATTGAAATACACTGCAAAACAGAATATAATGACACATAATTTATTTTAATGAAAATGACATATAAGTGGAATAAATCCAATTTGATAAACATGAATTAATCAAATTTGAGCTATTAAGGAGATCATTGCTATCACAATGAAATGCATTAAAAAATCTAATAACATAAAATAAGACAATTTCTAAAAGTGCAAGAATTTAAAAAGTATCTGTCTACGCCATACCAAATGCACTACCAGCCATAGTGTTGTAAAATGAATAAGAACATCCCTGCCCTCAGGAAATTCAGAGTGCAGTTGAGAAGACAGATAATTATAATACAGGGGGGAGGCTAATTTGGCTGGTGAATGGAAGTTAAGGGTGGCAGTAGGTTATTTAGCAGAAAACAATTCCGGAAAAGAAAGCATGGGTCAGCATAAGCAAAAGCATAGTCATGAGAAAAAGAATAGCCTGTGGTGTCTGGTGGAAGAGGGCTCAAGTAAGTTACAGGGAAAGGGCAAAAGATGAAGCGGAAGAGACAGTTCTGGGGTAGATCATGAAAAGCCTTAAAAACCACGACGTTCTCTGAGGCGCCTGGGTGACTCAGTTAAGTGTCTGACTTCGGCTCAGGTCATGAGCTCACAGTTCGTGAGTTTGAGCCCTGTGTTGGGCTCTGTGCTGACAGCTCAGAGCCTGGAGCCTGCTTCTGACTCTGTGTGTGTGTCTCTCTCTGCCCCTAACCCACTCGTATTCTGTCTCTGTCTCTCTCAAAAATAATAAATAAACATTAAAAAAAAAAAAAAGAATTTAATTACTAAATTTGTAGAAAAAATGCTACAAAAGTACAGTGATTTATGGCAAAATATAGGGGTTTGTTTTAAGTCACAATTTAACAGAACAATAATTTTCTGAATTATCTTCTATTTTCACTGTGATTTGAATATCACTAAGTACAGTGTGGCCACTTAGGTTTAAATGAACTGTAAATAAAAATTGTATAAAGCTAAAATAGAATTGGGGCACCTGGGTGGCTCAGTCGGTTGAGTGTCCGAGTTTGGCTCAGGTCATGATCTCACAGTTCGTGGGTTTGAGCCCTGCGTCGGGCTCTGTGCTGACAGCTCAGAGCCTGGAGCCTGCTTTGGATTCTGTCTCTCTGTCTCTCTGCCCTTCCCCCGCTTGCACTCTGTTTCTCTCTCAAAGATAAGTAAACATTAAAACAATGTTTTAAAAACTGTGCCACATTCTCTTGTGGAAATGAGGACTATTACTGAAAGGTTTGAAGAAAAGAAGTGGCAGTCAGGAGCAGAGAATGGGTCTGAGAGAATAAAACTGGTTGTAAAGCAGTTACTTAAGAGGCTACTTCAGTAGCTCAGTTGAGAAAAGAATGAGGATTTGAATAAGGTGTTGGTAATAACGACAGAAAAAAGTAAACAGATTCGAGAAACATTAAGACGTGAAATAGATGGAATTTGTTGACTCAGGCATTCAGAAGAAAGCACAGTTTTTTTGTAACAAGTTGCTGCCTTCAGTTTTAGACATTCTGAGTTGAGGTGCCCATGAAATAACCCCTGGAAATGTCCAGCAGATAGTTTTCATATATGAATTGGAACTAAAGAGAAAGGCCTGGGTTGTATAATAGCATTTGGGAGTCATTGGTGTATAGGGTGGGAGGTAAAATCAGAAAAATAAATGAAGGGAGTCCAGAAAAAAAACAAAAAAACCCAAAAAATCCTTCTCGAATAATTATCATAAAAAATGAAAAAACTGCCAAAAGACAGTTACAATAAAATCACAGTAAGACTTTTTTTCTAAAGGAGATGCTGTCTTTTTTCTAATATTCAAAAAAAAATTTTAATGGTTTTATTTTATTTTTGAGAGAGAGCAAGAGAGAGAGAGAGAGAGTGAGCATGAGTGGAGAGGGGCAGAGAGAGAGAGAGAGAGAGAGACAGAGAGAGAGAGAGACAGAATCAGAAGCAGGATCCAGGCTCTGAGCTGTCAGCACAGAGCCTGACGTGGGCCTCAAACTCACTAGCTGTGAGATCATGACCTGAGCCGAAGTTGGACGCTTAGCTGACTGAGCCACCCAGGTGCCCCTCTTTTCTAATATTCTAAATGAAATAATGAATCGAAAATATTTATCTGCTACTTCCCATGTGCTCGATATTGAGAAAATAAGTGTTAAGACTTACTCCCCAGTTAACACTTGACAATATTTTTCACATGGATTTATATACAGATGCTTCTTCCACAAAGCTCTCATATTATAACACAGAACTCTTACATTTTCATCTGTTTTTATCTTAGGACACTTTCTGTTATCGCTCGTCAGCAACAGGCTCATGAGCAGTGATTGAGAAGTGAAAAGAGCCTGGGGTTTGTGGTCAAAGGACCGGTGCTCTTCCATTTACCATGTGTATGACTTCAGGCAAATTATTTAACTGAATTTTACATTCCTCAATTGTAAGAGAGATAATATTGCTTACTTCGCAGAGTTATGAGGATCAACTTAGATTATAATTATGAAAGAACTCTGCCAAAAGTAAAGCTTTATGTAAGTATTAGCTAACACCATCACTACTCCTTCCGTGGTGGATCACCTAGACAGCATGGGAAGTGAGGGGTGGGAGGTCCACGTCAAGGCTGGGAAAGACAACTGGCTCCAGAGAAGGCCAAACTTGGATAGCACCCAAAAATCTATAATTGAGTAGGAATAAGGCTCTGGAGCTACAAACAGAGCTCAAGTCAGAGAGCACGCAGAGTCATAAAGAGAGGCAGCAGACAGTAAATAGGGTTCCATGGATCAGCAGATAATCGTACTGGGGCAATGTATGACCTAATGTGGAAATAAATGTCTTCTGTTATTTATTCTAGGTCATGGCTAACTAGATCTGTTTTGCAGACTTTGAAAACTGGCTGTTAAAAACCTCTCTGGTTAAAAACAGTAGGATCCTTTAAGTCACACATACATGAAAAAAAAAATCTGAGATTCTGGCCTCAGTAACAACTCTTGAATTTGGGGGGGAGAGGAAAAGAAAGTGATGGCATTACTGAGTAATAGTTTTCACCAATGAATAATTCTGGCTAAATGGTGTGGAAAATATCAATAATTAAGAGATAATATTGCATATGCAAAAAATACTGGATTTGGTTAGAACACAATTCTAATTCCATCCTTGTCACTAACAAGCCATGTTACCTTAGCTAATCCTGTGTTAACTATTTTAGGAATGATTCCAAATCTGTAGATAATAATAAAAATGATGCCTATTGTTTTGTCTATTGCTTTGAAAAGTTACAGGCACTCATTTGGCCACTTTATATATATTATATCTAATCTGAATAATGATCATGAAAGATAGTTATCATTTCCATTTAAAATGAGAAAATGGAGGCTAAAGACGTTAAGTAATTTAACCAAGAAGGTAAACGGTTGAGCCAGGATTCTAATCACAACATATCTTCTTCCAAAAATTATGTCATTTTTGTTTTATAAAATATGATTTTCTCAGGACTTTTTCAGCCTTAAAATTTTATAAGACCAATGTTTTATCAAGTACAATGAGTACGAGTACACATTCCAAATTCTGTTATTGAGTATATCAAAGATCAGTTATGGGATCCTAAGAAAAACACTAAGCCTCTTCCTGTTTCACTTTTAAAACCAGCTTTAGGAAGACAGTAATTCATACTATTAATTATCTCACAAGAGGTGAGAAATAAAAAGTGGTTATAGCCTTGATATGGAAAGATACAAAGAATATGGATAGTATTATAATTGCCTGTCATATGTCTAAGAAAGCTTTTGAAACTTCTTAAAATTAGAAAAAAATAATAGTTTTAATGCTCTATGTATGACTTCATAATAAAGATTATCAGATGGAAACTGAAGGAAATTTCTTCCACTGGTCAATAAAATGCATACAGTAACATCACTCATTTTCCAATCCATTACTGTTGCTTCTTAATACCACTGCCTGGTTTCTTCTGAAAGGCAATTCCTTAGAAGGTCGTTTAACCCAAAATACCTTTGGAATAAAGCTTAAGTAAGAAAGAATGAACATCCTGCTATTTGACATTAATCACATTAACTCAGAGTACCTAACAGACAGCTACGACATTACTCCTAACTGGAAGACACTGAAATTAAAGCACAGGGCTTTAAAGTTACTGGGAGTTGCACAACTGAAACACTGTACATCAACTTGATAATATGCCCCTAAGTTATTGTTCATGGACAGTGCCATTCCTCTGCTTAATCAAGAGTTAAAGCATGTGCGGTAATTCCTTATTTTCACAATATTCTTTCTGACAATAAAGATAACAACTATGAGAACAGTTTTTAGCTCGCTAAACCTGATATACTGGTTTTGTTAATAAAAAATTCATGACAATTAATGAAATGGATCTATTAAGACAGTCCCCCAAAGTAGTACAGCTGCCCCACCTACAAATGAACTTCTCATGACCTATATTATTCAGAAAGAACTGTAGTAACTTGCTCTAAAAACTGTTACATACAAAAGGCTCAAACCCCAATCAAAGCATTACTCAGAAGCTGGCAAGATAATTCAAGGGAAGAATGCTTGATATGGCCACCTTTAATCAAGTTTTCATTTGCTGTTCATATTCATAAGACTATTTTTGTAATTCATGCTTTTCTAGTATATTAAATTTTAATAAGTACAAATCTGCATTTAAAAATCATTTTAAGATATTAATAACATCTGGCTGAGTTCCAGATTTCATACTTTGTAAATCCAAACGCACTGAAAGAGAGACTATTGAGGAGCCGTATCTCTTTCTTTTCATCTCAAGTCCTCAGTGGTCAAGTGCTAGGCAAAGAGAATGGACAAAAGAACTTTAAGCCTCATAATGATCTGCTTGATATGCTTTGACAAATACAACCCAGCAGAACAAGTATTTTATACAGTTTTCTCTTTAAAAATAATATTTTGCTTTAACTAAGTTATGCTTTGATATTTAAATCTATTGGATGTCAATTCTTTTTCTAACATACACACACACACACACATACACACACACACATATATATATACACACACATATATATATACATGTACACAAAAATATTATTTCATTAAACCTATACCTATCAAGGGAGATAATTCTATTTCCATATATAAAAATCAGTGTCTACACAGCAAAACTCATTGTTCAAAAATGACAGACCTGAAAAAAAGGTGAGTGAATGTGTTACCTATGATGAGGATATGGAAAGCTTTTACGTCTTTCCTATACCAACAAACCTCACCATATTTAAATCTATCTTTAAATAAGGAATTATAAAATTATTAAAATAAATCTGAAATATACACAAACAGAAGAAAAAGTGGCTTCTAAGACACTTATCAGGCTATCACAGTAACACTTCACAAATGTTAGTTGAGCACCTACACCATACATAGGATACTGGAGATAAGGTATATAGAGATAAGTAAGATACTGTCAAAAAGCTTATGTTTGGTAAGAGGGGACACTGGTGAACAAGTAAGGAGAATGACTCTCTATAAGTGCTGTGACAGAGTGAAGGATACAACGGAAATGTGTATAAAGCAGCTAATAGTACCCTGGGGAAGCGCTGTTAAGAATAATTCCATAGAAAATATCCATCTTGATGACTAATTACGTCATGCAGACTTTAGAAATAAAATTTTTCAGAGTAATTTAAGTAGAAGAAACAAATCAGTATTCCTATTTTAAAAACTGTTAACTTGGGTGTCTGAATGGCTCAGCTGGTTAAGCAACCATTTCTTGATTTCAGCTCAGGTCATGATCTCATCGGCTGGTGAGTTTGAGCCCCATGTCAGGCTCTGTGCTGTCAGCGTAGAGTCTGTTGGGATTCTCTCTCTCCCTCTCTCCCACTTGTGCTTTCTCTCTCTCTCTCTCTCTCTCTCTCTCAAAACAAACAAATAAATAAAAAAATAAGATAAACTTCAAAAACTAATTTTATAACTCAATTAACTTTATAGATACAGCTGTACATCCATTTTATGAATCCATTTTACATATTGGGTATGAAGCTTCTTAATAAATTCAGGTATTGTAAAAAATTTACATTCAAGTCATATATGTAAAAAGTATTCAAATGTCTATAGATTAAATAATACATGTATGTTTTGATTTTTTTAAAATTTTTTTTATATTTATCTATTTTTTAGAGAGAGACAGACAGACAGACAGCGAGTGGGTCAGGGGCAGAGAGAGAGGGAGACACAGAATCCAAAGCAGGCTCCAGGCTTTGAGCTGTCAGCACAGAGCCCGACGCAGGGCTCAAACTCACGAGCTGTGAGATCATGACCTGAGCCAAAGTCAGATGCTCAACCAACTGAGCCACCCAGGCACCCCCATGTATGTTTTGATTTTTTATTTTATTTTTTTTAACGTTTATTTATTATTGAGAGACAGAGAGACACAGAGCGTGAGCAGGGAAGGGGGAGACACAGAATCTGAAGTAGGCTCCAGGCTCCGAGCTGTCAGCACAGAGCCCAACGAGGGGCTCAAACTCACAAACTGCGAGATCACGACCTGAGCCAAAGTCGGTCGCTTAACCAACTGAGCCACCCAGGTGCCTCTGTATGTTTTGATTTTTAAAGGAGTTGGATTATGGATGATATTTTCTTTTTTGTTTTATTCCATTATTATTATTATTATTATTATTATTATTATTATTATTATTATTGCTATTGGAAGAGACGTTTATTCTACCCTGTAAGCACCTCTCTTATTTTTAAATAAAAGACATTTCAAAAGCAACAGACTCTTTCTGTACCTGTAGAAATAGAGTTAATTTAATGGTGTAGAGAATATGAATTACCTCTCCAAGTCATTAGTCTATTCATGACAACTAAAACATACATATGTTACAACATGCATTTACCACCCATAATTCCTAGGATCACAGGAAACTAAAAGCATCACAATTTAAAAAGAAATAAACACATGAAAGCGAAGAGAAGAGAGGTGGGGATGGAGGCAGTGATTACCCTCAATGAGAAATTTTTTATTTCAGAAGACAGAAAGTGATGAGTATATCAACAGATGAAATAGGCAGAAAGAAAAGCATCCCAGAATATACTACACAGGAACTCTAGAAAAGGAGGTGCTCCTTTGCTTCTGAGCAAACAGGCTACTTCTATGAAGCAGGGCAGGAGTGAGAAATGGAGCCTTTAAACAGGAGGGCTAACTGGAACTCTCTATATGAGACCCTGCCTCTGAGCACACAGGGCTGGCACATTGATGTTTACCAATAAGCACACAGCCTACCATCTTTTCTCTATAGAAATTTACTGAACTTCTTAAAAACAAAAAACAAATAAAAAACCCCAATGAACTCCCTGGAGAAAGCTAATTGGGATATGCACTCCCAAGTCAAATATTCCTCCTTTTCTCGCTTGTAGAATTACTTATTCACTAGGTTAAAATTAAAGTGAATCCTAGCAGTTTATGTTCCCTCTTCTATTCCACATAGTATTCTCCAGCACAATTCCTGTACAAGGGACATATAGACCTACTTACACAACAGCTAATGAAGTCCATACCAGACATTCAGACATCTTTTTTTAACTATGAAAAGACATATGATGAGAACCACAAGACGAAAGAAAAAGAACAAGGTAAATAATCAGAAAACTTGATTCCTCCAAGGAAATAGTTTAGAAAATATAACTAAGGGAAAAAGTTAATATAGAGAGAAATGAAGAGACATTATGTTGATAATACAAGGTCAGAATTCTGAGAAAAAGGAACAAAAATGAGAAAACATTTTTAGAGAATACAAATACTATTGGCTAAATTAAAAGTTAACAGAAGGACTTGACTGCACAACAATGTGAATATACCTAATGTCACTGAACTACACACTTAAAAATGGTTACAGTGGTAAATTTTGTTATACATTTTACCACAATAAAAAAGAATGACTACGTGTAGCCTTCCATGCAACTTGTTAAATGGTACAGTATTTCCAAGAAAAGGTCCTCTTGGCCAACAGCTATGGTGAAAACTTCGTATCTACAGACAACTTACATGTATTTTTATTCTTGGAAATGGAAAGCTACTTAGAAGCAACAACAAGACAGTAGACTTATACAAATAAGTGTTTCAAATCTATTTTACCAAACAAACCAACAAACAAAAAACAAAAGAAGTTGAGAAAATTTCTAAAGCGTGTAATAGAAAGTTAAAGATTTAGACAATACAGAGAAAACTATGAAAGAATCAGTCTGGGAGGTAAAGCAGTTAGTAGTTAGAAAACTAGAAAGAGACATCAGAAAAAAATGAACAAAAAAAAAAGGAGAGAAAACTATTAAATAATCTTAAGGAGCATTTCTCAGATATGACAGACAAGAATCTTATGATTGAAATCATCTATAAGTACAGAGTGTGATAAATTAAGGAAGATCCACTCTCAAACACCTCCTCATGAGATTTGAGAACACCAAGGTGAAAAAAGTTTAATATCTTCCCTAAGAAAAAGTCTACAAAGTAACACTAATTTGATTCCTTCTGGGATCAGTTACTTAGGGAGCATAAAAAGAGAAGAGTAATATTTGAAAGTTCTCTGAAGG
Source organism: Panthera pardus (assembly GCF_024362965.1). Lineage (NCBI taxonomy): Eukaryota > Metazoa > Chordata > Mammalia > Carnivora > Felidae > Panthera > Panthera pardus. The sequence goes on along the minus strand of NW_026526810.1, from coordinate 78,956,870 downwards.
GATGTAATTTTCGAATTTAGATTCTATATTCAGAAAACTCCTCTACCATCTATATTTTGTTTGGAAGTTAGTTGAAGAGGGGAATAAAGCAAGAAAGGAGACCTTTAATCCCAGAAATAGTGAAACCACCCTAGCGGAGCAGTGGAGAGAAATCTTGGGACAACAGTGCGCAGCAGTCCAGAAAGCAACCAACAATGTCGATTACAGCAGGAGGGACAACAGGGCTCTGGTGAAAAAGAGAAATACATAAAACAGAAAGTAAGAGTGACAAGACAGAGAAAGCTGAAATAATAAAGTACAAGATCCAAGAAAAAGAAAGGTAATTAGAAATTTCAGACAAGATAAAACAACTGTACAAGAAAGTCATGGCTCAAGCAAGAAAGAAACACAAAATATGGTATGATTTTAAGTACTTGATGGAGTAAAAAAAAAAAAATCCTTTTGTCTTGATCCAAAGAACATTCTTGTCCTTTGGCACAGGTGCTGACAAATTCAATCCAAAGGAAAGGAACTGTAATTTTTGAATACCACATGGCCAACATAGTCTACTTCAAATAGGAAAAATTTTAAATCTTAACAGTAATCTGTACATAGAGCAGTGAAGAATTTCATTACTATGGACAGGTGGAAAAAAAAACAACAAAATTCAAATTCTTTACCTTCATTCAACTTGTTGAATACTTTTTAAGACAAGAGGGACAAGAAGAGTTCTTTACAGATCTATATACTTACTATTCCAATGTTTTCTGGAAGTGTATATTATGTCAGTGTTTATACTGATAAACATAGCTATTTAAAATATAATCCGTATGCATTATTTGAATATTTTGACAATTTTGTGAATTATCTCTGCCAAAGATTTCTTGTTTTTTTATTTAATTGGTAATATCAGCTGCGGAACCCGTTGATAGATTTAAAAGAAAATGGAATAGAGCTATTGATCTTAGAAATGACGCAGACATGGCCAAAATTTCAGCAACCTGTCTGATCAAGTACTGATGTATGGAATGTGAAAAACACTCCTCAGGTGACAGTAGGAAGAATGAAATCTTATGCTTTCCCTTTTTTGTTGGCATAAACCAGAAATTATTGTAAGGTAGTCTTTGAGAATGTCTGTGGAGTCATATATGAGAAAATTTTGAAGACTTATATAAAAATATATACCTAAAGAACTTAAACTTGAAGATATAAAGGAACATGTCTGTCATGGAATTTGAGCAAATATTGATGAATGCAAAAACCACAATTGATCTTCATGCATATGAAAGAGTCAGCAGACTACTAATTCTGAAACTGAGATCCTGTTGTTCTTTTGGTATAGTTAACAGTATATAGGAAGACTTTCAATTTCCTAAGTTCCTTTTCGGAACATTTTTTCCCCTTGGGCTCTCTTGCTTGACCCCACCCCACTGATTTTAAAAGGCAACAGCATTGCAAACAATATTAACTTCCTTGTAAAGATTTTTAAGACTCTTCAATATTTAAGAAATGCAGGAACTATTAAAACGTTGAAAGCTGCTAATGATTTTGCTAGTCGTTATTAATAAGTATTTATTGGCAAATCTAAGAACATTTAAGAAAGAAAGTCAGGGGCGCCTGGGTGGCTCAGTCAGTTAAGCCTCCGACTGTGGCTCAGGTCATGATATCATGGCTCGTAGGTTCGAACCCTGCATCGGGTTCAGTGGTGACAGCTCAGAGCCTGGAGCCTGCTTTGGATTCTGTGTGACTCCTTGCTCCTCCCCCACCTGCACTATGTCTTTCCCTCTCTCTCTCAAAAATAAATAAACATTAAAAAAATTTTTTAAAAAGTCAATATAGTTTATAGTCAAATAAAAAGAATTTTGCCAATATTATGCCTTATTTATAATAACATCAATCAAAAGAAAAATAATTTCCTGCAAGTGACATTATGGGCCCACTGTAAATAAACTACTACAACCTAGAGCTTAGATCAGTTTTGAACTAAGCAGCATATACAGGACACCTTGATTCACATTCTTGTTTCAGAATACATGTGTCTTTTGCAATGATACTTCTCCAGTCTTGTATCAGCCCACACTGGCTATTGCTACTAATGATATAGTGCAGAGGCTTTGCCTCCTAAAAGGAAGATTAGTAAGTACTGAAGAAGTATAAGGGACTGTTAGAACCTCAGTGGGGCTTTTCTTCCGGTGCGTTATTGAAGTAATATCACAAAACATAGCTTTTAGGACAAGCATTTTGTTTTCTGTTGATCAGACTTTCCTGTTTTGTTTTTAAATCAAGAGCATATCTAGTTTGCAGCTCTGCAAAGAAGGAGGTATTCTATAAAACAGTCTACTATTTAAAAAAAATCTTTTTTAAAATGTTTATTTATTTTTGAGAGGCATAGTGAGATAGAGCACGAGGGAGGGAGGGAAGAGAGAGATGGAGACAGAATCTGAGGCAGGCTCCAGGCTCTGAGCTGTCAGCACAGAGCCCTACACGGGGCTCGAACCCACGAACCATGAGATCATGACCTGAGCTGAAATTGGACGCTTAACTGACTGAGCCACCCAGGCGCCCCAAACAGTTTACTATTTTAAGAATTGTTTTATAAAATCAGCCATCAGGAGTCTTGACCTATGTCTCCAATCTTGTATGCTCAACGGTCACCTTACCTCTTTACTTTATCCACCAACATTAATCACTATCTACTCACATATTGAAGATAGATAGGCACCAGTATCCTCTAACTTCTTTCAGCAAAATAAAGTCACATTATATCTATGTTAATAAAAAAGGGGAGCTCACTGGAATTAAATATTAGGATAAATGAATATGTCATGTTGACTCTAGCTGCCAGTGGGAGCAAAATGCAAATTAGTGCATCAACAAATGGTAATGAATTATCCACAGGCATGTATGATTGTTCTGCCTCTTGTTACTCTATTTAAGTTTAACATGTTCTTATTCTTGCAGTTTCTAATATATACAAATGCAATGACACAAAGAAATATCTGTAAAACTATTATGCATTTGAGTGCCAGGTGAGCATATCTAGGAAGCTATGACTGGAAAGTTACCTGGAGTGACCCAGTGCAACAGGGGAACTAGAATCCTTCTAATTAGATTCTATCTTTTTGACATGAAAACAAAGAATTTGTATAGCCTTCTAAAAGTGACACAAGCATCTCTCACTGAGGATAAAATCAGAAAACCGAAGAACTAGAGTCTAATCATTTACTTATCATACAAATAATTATTTAGCACTTACTATAAGCTAGAGAGTGTATTAGGTGGTGGAAAAAAATTCAAATAAGACAAAGTCCCTGTTAAGATAATTTTTGTGAATGATGTGAGGTAAGAGTTAAAGCAAATTTTTTTTTTACACATAGCTACCCAGTTTTTCTATCACTGCTTGTTAAATAGGTTTTACTTTTCCACATGAATCCCCTGGTCTTCATTGTTGAAAATAAATAGGCCAGGTACATGTGAGACTCTATTCTAATTCAATGATCTACATGGTATTTCCATCCTTTCACAATACTAGTATCTTGGTATTTGTGACTTTATACACTGTACCTTGAAATCAGGTAGTAATTTTCCTCCAAATGTCTCTCTTGTAAAACTGCATGGCAATTCTAAATCAATTGATTTTTTTTTTTTTTGGTAAATTTTAGAATTAGCTTGTCAATGTCTATAATAATAAGTGATGTAATTTTTATTAAGATAATGTTAAATGTACACATCAATTTGGAAATAATGATTACCTTAGCAATATTTAAGACTCAGAAAAGTCTTCCCATTAATGAACACTGTGTGTTTCTCCCATTTACTTAGGTCTTGCATAATTATTTTCAGCAATCTTTTGTAGTTTTCAGGGAAAGTGTTAAAATCATCCTCAAATTTTTTGTACTTTTGGATGTGTAAAAGAAACTGAATTTTTAATTTCATTTTCCAATTGTCCATTGCTAATAGATAAAAATACGATTGATTTTAGCGTAAAAACCTGAATCCAGTTATTCTAGTAGCCTTTTTGAAGATTCCTTAGGATTAGCTATACATACAATTACATTGACTGTGAATTCAGGCAGCTCTATTTGTTTTTAGTTTTTAATGGTTATGACTTCTTGTAAGAAGTTGAACTGAAGTGGCAGTTGGACATCCTTGCCTCGTTCCTGAACTTACATAGAAAGCATTGAATCTTTATCATTAAATATGTAAGCTGTATATTTGCTCCCAGATGTTCTTTATCAGTCAGATTGAACTGAATAGGTTTTGAATTTTTATTATGTATTTTTTCTGTACCCATTAGGATGGTCATTTCTTCTCTTTTATGTTGTTAACAGGGTAAATTACATTGATCTTTAAATATTAAACCAAACTTGCATTGCCACTTGATCAAAAGGCAGTATGCTTTTTATATATTCTTGGATTAGATTTCCTAGTTTTGGCTGAGGATTTTTTGAGTATGTTCCTGAAGGATGTTTCCATGTAGTTTTTGTTTCTTGTAATGCTTGCAGCTGCTTTTTATACTAACATAAAATTAACCTTATCAACTAAGTTAGAAAGTATTCTCTCTTCCTCTATTTTCTAAAGAAACTGTGTTACAAGTGTTATTGTCTCCCTTAAATGGCTGATAAAATTCACATGAAGACACCTGGGTCTGGAGTTTCTTTGACTAATGTTTTAAATTACGAACTCAATTTCTTTAATAGATAGATATAGGGCTGTTCAAAGTTTCCATTTCTTTCTTTCTTTCTTTCTTTTTTTTTTTGGTCAGGTATGGGTTTATTTCTAGACTCTCAATTCTATTTCATTTATCTAAATGTCTACCCTTGGGCTACTACCACACAGTTTTGATTAATGTAGCTTTGTAGTGAGTTTGATACTAGGAAGTGATTCTGCCTACTTTGTTCTTTTTCAAGACTGTTTTTGCTATTCTGGGTCCCTTGCAATTCCATATGCAATCCCACCAAGACAGCCGTGATTCTGATAGGAATTATGCTGAATCTGTAAATTAATCTGGGGAGTCTTGCCATCTTATCAATATAACCTTCTGATCCATGACCATGGGATGTTTTTCCATTTATTTTGATTTTCTGTAATTTTTTTAACAATGTTTTATAGTTTTCAAAATGTAAGTTTTGCACTTATTTTAAAAAAGTATTCCTAAGTATTTTACTCTTTTTGATGTTATTATAAATGCTGTTTACTTCATTTCATTTTTGGAATGCTCACTGCAATATACAATTAATTTCTGCATATTGATTTTGTAATCTGTAGCTTTACCAAACTTATTTGTTCCAACAGTTTTTTAGTAAATTTTACATACATGGATTTGCTACATACATGAACATGTCACCTGTGAAGATAATTTTACTTCTTCTTTTACAATCTAGAAGCCTTCTACTCTAGTTTCTGCTACAACTTCTAGTACAATGTTAAATAGAAGTGGTGAGACTGAACATCCTTGTCTTGTTTGAGATCTCAGGGGCAAAACAGCTTTTCATCATTAAGTATGAAGTTACCTGTGGGTTTTTTATAGATGCTCTTTTCTAGGTTGAGAATATTCCCTTCTATATTCCTAGTTCATTGATTTTTTTGTTTGTTCTTTTTAATGAAGAGTTTTGGATATTAAATGCTTTTTTAAGATGATCATGGGTTTTGTTTTTTATTCATTTTATATTATTTTGTTTACATTTATTTTTATATTAATGTGTTTGTGTATACAATGGTTAATTTATATGTTAATCTGGCAGGGCCATGGGGCTCAGATATTTGCTTAAACATTATTCCAGTTGTTTCTGTGAGGGTGATTTTTGGATGAGATTAACATTTACATTGGTGGACTGTGAATAAAGCAGAATGCTTTGCATAATGTGGATGGGCCTCACTCAACCAGTTGAAGGCCTTAATAGAACAAGACTGCCTTCCTTGAAACCACAAAGAATTCTGGCACCAGACTGCCTCTGGAACCAAACCACAACACTGGCTCTTCTCTGGGTCTCCATGCTAGCCTAAAGGCCTTCAAATTTGAACTTCAGCATCTTCCCTGGTCTCCAGACTGTGGGTTCATGCAGAACATTTTGGACTTGCCAGACCCCATAATCACATGAGCTGATTGCTTTTATTAAATCTCTCTCTCTCTCTCTCTAAATATATCTATATCTAATTGATGTCTATGTCTATATATCTCTATCTCCATCCATCCATCCATCCATCCATCCATCCATCCATCCTGTTGGTTCTGTTTCTCTCAGGAAAGGGGTGCTGTGGTAACAAATACCTAAAATGTGGATATGGCTGTGGAACTTGGGAAAGGGTAGAGGCTGAAAGAGTTCTGAGGTAAATATTAGAAAAAGCCTATGTTGCCTTGAAGAGACCACTGGTAGAAATATGGATGTTAAAGGTAACTCTGGTGAGTAGCAGATGGAAATGAGGAACATGTCTAGAAATTGGAGAAAAGGTATCCTTGTTTTAAAGTGCTAAACAACTTGGATGAACTGTGTTCTAGTGTTTGGCGGAAAGCAGAAATTGTAAGTGATTAACTTGGATATTTAATGGGAGAGATTTCTAATCAACAAAGTATTGAAGGTGTGGCCTGGTTTGTCCCTGCTCCTTACAGTAAAATGCGAGGAGAGAAAGATAAAATTAAAGGAATTGTTAAGCAAAAAGGAAGTGGAACCTGAAGATTTGGAAAATTCTCAGACTATCCATATTGCAAAAACTGAGAAAGTGTGTTCTAGAGAGAACAATAAGATGGGACAGCAACTCCAAAAAGAGATTATGTGTGGCCCATGGATCTAATCAGTCATCTTTATGGAAGCTTGGAATAGACATGGGCCAGGAGAAACACTGCCAGTTTGGACTAAAGGGGACAGAGATAGGACAAAATGAAGGAAGTCTGTTGGACTTCTTGAGATCTAGAAGATGAGGCAATAGACATCTCTGTCCTGCTGCACACATGTGTCATCCTTAAAGAAAGAGAAGAATGACCCATAAGGTGGTCAGAGATCCTCAGGGTGGCTACCCCAGCACAGACCCAGTGGGCAAGGTGGTCTCCTCCTTGGTTTCAGGGGGTCAGGCTGTCCCCCTGGCCTTGGGGCAAAGCTGCTGTCCAGGGATATGGGGGCAATATTGCTACCTACGGCCAGTGTGTGACTGCTAACCTCATAGGCCTGGAAGGTGAGGCTGCTATCTCACTGGGCCCAGAGGACAGAGCAATGAGCCAAAGAGGATTATTCTAGAGCCTTAAAATCTAATGAATTCTTCCTGGATAGGTTTTGGACTTGACTGGGAACTGCGACCCCTTTTTTTCTTTCTGATTTCTTCTTTTTTGGAATGGAAATGTCTATCCTATGTCTGTCCTAGCCTTGTATTTTGGAAGCAGATAACTTGTCTGGTTTCACAGTTTTACAGTTGGAGGAGAATTCTGCCTCAGAATGAATCATACCTGAAATTTTACCCACACTTGATTTAGATGAGATTTAGGACTTGGGAGTGGATGCAATAGTGGGCTAAGACTTTTGGGCTTGTGGCTTTGTGATGAATGTATTTTGCATGTGAGGAGGACGTTAATTTTGGAGTGTTCTGGACTGGATTGTGTGCCCTTCAACCCAATTCACACATTGAAGCCCTGATACCCAGTACCTCAGAATGTACTGTTTTTGGAGATAGGGCATTTAATGAAGTAATTAGCTTAAACTGAGGATATTACGGTGGGCCCTAATCCAGCCTGACTGATGACTATAAGAAGAGATTAGATATATGGAGAGAGACATCAGGGATGTGTGTGCACAGAGGAAAGACTGTGTGGGAACACAGAAAGAAGGTGGCCATCTGCAAGTCAAGGAGAGAGACCTCAGGAGAAACCAGACCTGATGACACCTTGATCTTGAACTTCTAGTCTCCAAAACTGAGGAAATAAATTTCTGCTATTTGGGGCGCTTAGGTGGCTCAGGTGGTTAAGTCCGACTCTTGGTTTTGGCTCAGGTCATGACCTTACGGTTTTGGGAGTCTGAGCCCTGCATCAGGCTCTGTTCTGGCAGAGCGGAGCTCGCTTGGGATTCTTTCTCTCTCCCTTTTCTCTGTCCTTCCCCCACTTGTGCAGTTTCTGTCTCTCCTAATAAATAAATAAACTTAAAAAAATTGTCTGTTGTTTAAGCTACCTGGTCTAAGGCACTTTGTTGTGGCAGTCCTACCAAACTGATAAAGCGTATTCTATTTCTTGATCTTCAGATGTTAATTAAGCCTACTTTGCAATCTTGGGATAAATCTTGCTTGGTCATGGTAAATAATTCTTTTTATATGTTACTGGGTTAAGTTTGCTAGCATTCTGGTTGTTTGTTTTTTTTATCTTTTTTTTTTAGAATAAACATACCATAAAATATACTACTAGTGACACACAATGTTACACAACTGTCATCAGCATTTAGTTTCAAAATATTTTAATCATCCCCAAAGGAAACCCTGTATCCATTAAGCAGTCACTTCCCATTCCTCATGATCTCCAGTCCCTGGAAACCACTAACCTGCTTTCTATTTATGTATTTGCTGATCCTGGATATTTCACAGAAAAAAAAAAATCATGCAAAATGCACCTTTGCCCCTGGCTTCTTTCATTTAGCATGTTCATCCATGCTGTAGCATGTATCAGTATGTCATTCCTTTTTATGGCTGAATAATATTCCATTATATGGATATACCACTTCTGTTTATTCATTAGTTGGTGGACATTTTAGTTGTTTCCAATTTTTGGCTATTGTTAGCAATTCTGTTGTGAACATTACTATGCAAGTTTTTGTTTGCATACCTGTTTTGAACTCTTTTGTGTATATACCCAGGAATGGAACTGCTGGGTGATATGCTAATTTCCAAGCTCTATATCTGTAAAGAATACAGAATCAATCTTAAATTCATGAGAGCAAATTCCTGCAACCTTCTCTCAATTCCATTACATAACGCACTATGCTCATTACAACGTTTTCACTTTTGCTTATACTGTTCTTTGCTTGTACTGTTCTTCCAGACTACAATGTCCTCTTCCTCCTCCTCTCTTTCTATCAGAATCTCATTTGTTCATATTTCAATTTCCAAGCATTCCATAAAACTTTGTCTATTTCAGTCTATAATAATTTTTCCCTTCTGTGATTTTCTATGGCAATGTCAAGTTAATTTTATTTAACAGCATGTAATTTTTTAGGCTTATTTTGAGTATATTCTTTTCTTTCTACTTAATTCTAATATTTTTGACTGTATCAACTGCATCTTATCCTCTGTTACTTTATTCTCCATAGGAGACTGCACACTCCGTAGTATATAGTAGGCTCTTAATAAATTCATATTAAATTAAAAATGGCTATTTGGTTAATGATTACTTCTAACACAGTTAATGTTATTTTACTGATTGTGCTAGAGCAGTGATAAAATAATATAATACTACAACATGCAAATAAAAATAAATATGTGGATAAAATTACTTTCAGGCACAGTATTTACTTTCTGTAGTCTGACATATGATATAATGCTAGAGCTTAAAGGTTGCAAAAAAATTCAGAGGTAGTCTATTTATAAATCCAGACATTGACTGCGGTTGTAATTTGTATAGTTTGGTTGAACACAGACAAAGACTGTTAAACTCCAAAGCAGGTCAAATTCTTTCACCGTTTTAACATGTCTTTAACGTGGTCTTAGAGGTGTGTTTAATGTGACAAACATATCAAGTATATCCAAATCAGGAAAATAATGCTGAAGTACCAGTTTAGCCTCAGCAGTCTTTTTGAGACAGGCAGGGTGGGGGAAGCTGTCTAGTAGATAAGTAAAAGGCCCAAGTATTAGATGAGTTAGGTAATATTTAACTTGTGTTACTGGCCCTGATGTGACCTAGGGTAAGTTAGTTCATAGCTCTGGGTTTCAGTTTCCTGATCTGTAAAAAGGGATAACACCTCACAAGGATGTTGAAGGAATTAAGGAAGATAATGAATGTACCAAACTCTAAGATAAAAGAACAGAAGAATAGCTTTAAAATTACATCCTTATTATTTTCTTGGGGAGATTTTATATTAGAAAACATTGGGAGAAATGGTATATTTTGAGTGTGAAGTCTGAAAAATATGTTTTTAATAATGTATAATAAGAATGAAAGTATTAATTTTTTAATTCTCAATAGTTTTCTGACCACTAAAATGTTCCTGTGTAAAGAAACAACTCCTGAAACTAAACTGTTAATAAAAACAGAGCCAAATCTAAGTTCAAGCACATCCTTTTGACTAAATATATATGTATATATTTAATGTTTATTTATTTTTGAGAGAGAGAGAGAGCGAGCAGGGGAGAGGGCAAAGAGAGAGTGAGACACAGAACCTGAAGCAGGTTCCAAGCTGATAGCCTTAGACACGGGCTCGAACTCACAAACTACGAGATCATGACCTGAGCCAAAGTCAGATGTTTAACTGACTGAGCCACCTGGCGCCCCGTAACTAATTTTTTTTTTAAAGTATCCTACAACAAGAAAAAAATAATTCCAGTGAAAACTTGTCCCTAAAGAAAGATCAAACAATTCCATATTGCAGTCTCAATATGGTATTTTGAGTCAAAAATACTTTAAAAAAAAAAAAAAAGGAAATGTATTAAGAGAATCTCAAAGAAAAGTGAATGACAACTCAATATAAACTCAGCACAGAGATTATAATAACAATTGTTCACATTTATTAAATACCTAAGCCTATACCCAGCAACTGTACAAAGCATTTGGCATGCATTATTTCATTTTATTTTTCTCAAAAATAATATGAGGCAGGTAATATTACAATCCTGATTTTACAGGTCAGGAAATTGAGGCTCAGACAGGTTAATTACCTGTCAAAGGTCACTTAGCTAAGAAGTCAGAATCAATACCATTTGTCTTACTATTATGTCAGCTCTGAATTAAAACATTGTGTCGTACCAAACAAAATAAATGCAAAATAAAATTTTATAAATAAAACGATAAAGATCCAACTAAATCAGATTTAGAAATAAATGAAGTTTTCTTCATATGAATTATAATTGAAGTCTGTTTGTCACCTTTTCATCATATTACTAATTACAAAGCAAAAAGAAATAGCTATTAAGAATCATGTCAGGACACAAAGGACTAACACTTGACTCCTTCGTTTCACTTTAGTTTTCAGGTAACAGAGTAGAAAAATTAGATAAATGGTTATTTCAATTCTGAATATATACAACAAAACCAAACAAATTCAAAAAAAGTAAAATCAAACAAAATCAGGAAACTTACATAGCTCAATTATGAGCCAATGATGCTGTAGTGTGTCCAACTGTCTGGAACAAAACCTCAATTCTCACATTTTTCCGTACAACTGATGTTTCAGAAAATTTTCATTTTTTACGATTTAGAATATCTGACCTAGCTTGCTAGCACAACTGAACTTTCCACGGATGAAAGTAAATTAAAATATTTCAGATCAATAATGTCTAATAAAACTGAACTAAAAAATAATCCCTAGGCTTTTGAATTTCTTGATGGTTTCATGTAGTAACTGATTATTGTTTACTTCTGATCTAATGAGAACTAAATGGGAAATGACTGGAACTACATTAAGGAAATATATTAACAGAATACTGATAGTCATAAAACCCTTATAAGTTAAAAGGAACAAGATATACTGCAAAATATTTAAAACATAACAACTAAGCAGAATAGTAAATTAAACCCTAATAAAGGCAGATGTTTCATAAATATCCTGGGTTTGGAACTGTAAAAGGAACAAAATATTTTCATATTGACCTATGTCCATAAAAAAACGTTTGTTTGGAATTATGGAAAATAATATTCAAGTAACCCTATTTTGACTTCTGTAAACTTTTAGAACATCAATTTAAACTTTGGGGAACAACTACTTCATGATTCAGAGTGAAAACTCTAGCTACTTCGTATATAATTGAGACTGGAATATTTACACATTTAAATGCCTAACTGCAGGTAAACATTTGTCCTTTTGGGAGAGGCCCAGGTGGAAGGGCCTCATGGCAAAATGACAACCTTAAGTCCCGGATATCTGAGTGTACTGCCAGTGCCACACAGTCTTAAAAATACTGCTGGATCATCATCATCCTCAGTCAATATTTACTAAGCTCTTTATGACAGCAGGAGCATTAGAAAGTTTATAGAAATCAAGAGTAGCTCAAAGACCTCAGTTTGTTGTACCTCGTTCTATATGTTAGCATCATTATTTTTTTTTTTATGGTTAATGAATCACAATGTTTCTGAAGAAAGGTCTTCAATTATTAGGCATTACTTCCATTTGCCAAATATTTTAAACTAGTGTAGATTTGATAAAACTTCAATGCATTACTAACACATATGTCATGTATAGAAAGAGAAAAATATTTTTAATTCAAATATGCTAAATTAAACCTAATTGTACCCAGTGAAGTCTCTTGAAATATGAGGGGATTCTCTCTTTTCATGGTCATTTCTGGCCATAGCTAATGTTCATAGGATTGGATTTTTTTTTTTTTTTTTAAAGGTGCCCTTTTCCTCACTAATCTGTCATGGGCCCCTGCTGCTACCAAGTGGCAGAAGAATGTTTAGGTTAATACTTCTTTTCAAGCTGGTACTTTCCTTTAATATTTTATTTTTTTAAAAGTGCTTGGATTTTTGCCACATAAAGTACTTGAAAATACTTTAAAATTTTTGGCAAACTTAAAATATAAGTGAACTTATCACTTACAGAAACATATTTCATACAGAAACATATTTCATAATGTAAGGCAAATCTACTTTGAATTTTCGTTCTCTCATACATCTTATCTTTTTGTAAAGCACAACACTAATAACATCTACTACAGAAAATGAACTTCATTGTCACACACAATAGGTGTGACACAAAATAGGTGTTACACATCTATTTTTATATAAAAGTAATGCATACTCACAAAAACCTCAAACACTTTATGAAGGTATGAAATGCAGTCTAAAATTTCCTCTTGGGGCACCTGGGTGCCTCAGGCAGGTAAGCGTCCAGCTTTGGCTCAGGACACAGTCTCGTGGTTCACAAGTTTGAGCCCCATGGGGCTCTGTGCTGACAGCTCAGAGCCTAGAGCCTGCTTCAGGGATTCTGTGTCTCCCTCTCTCTCTGCCCCTCCCCCGCTCATTTTGTCTCTGTCTCTGTCTCTCTCTCTATCAAAAATAAATCAAACATTATTTTTTTAAAATTTCTTCTTCTCTCACCAGGTAATTAATTTGTTACACCTAGTCTCATTTCCCAGATAACCTGCTAAGTTTCTGATGTATTACAATGTTTAAGCATATATTCATACATTCAGAGAACTTCTATTGATCATTAAAAGTATGCTAAGAACTGATTCAAGTATAAGATGCAGTGATATGGAAACAAAATCCTTGTCCTTGCAGAATTTAATTTCAGAAGATAGTCCACAAATACAGGCTAGTGTCATGTGGGGTTGTCTAGTATGAAGAAAAGTAAAGGAGGGTAACAGTGGTGCAGATAGTGGATAAGCTATTTTAGATGGTCAGGTACATTTAAACAGAAAAGTGAACAGAGTGAAGGAGGGGACTCATCACAGTGAGAGGGCAGAGGAGAAAAAAAAGTCAAGGCCCTGAGATGGCAGTGTTCTTAGAAGGTCTGTGATAATAAGGGAACTAGTGTAGCTAGAGTAAAGCAAGAGTAGAAACATGTTAATGAATGAGGTTAGAGAAGCAGCCCGGGGCCGGTGCATACGTAATGTGTACACACACTCCTTTTATAAATAAGATCACAACACACATCTGCGACACAAACTTACATGCCTGTACGACTGAGGCAGATGATTTAAATGCATGAAGTAGGCTGGATGGGGAAATGTGGTGAAACAGAGAGTGCATGCTCCTTTCAGAGAAAGTAGCTTCTACTTAGCCCCAGCTGACTGTTGAAACACACAGGTGTGACTGTTGATTCTGTCAACTTGTTAGGCTACGGTACCCAGATACCTGTTCAAATATCAGTCTAGATGTTGCTGTAAAGGTATTTATTAGATATGATTATTATGTAGATCAATAGACTTTGAGGAAAGCAGATTACTCTTCATAATATGAGGGGTGATGGTCATCCAATCAGTTGAAGGCTTTAAGAAAAAGAATGAGATCCCCAAGGAAGAAGGAATTCTGCATTTTTGGACTCATGACAGCAATATCAACTCTTCCCTAGTTCTCCAGCCAGCTGGCTTACCTGGCAGATTTTAGACTGGCCACCCCTCCCCTCCCATAAATGCATATCAATTCTTTAAGATAAATCTCTCTCCATGTACACATGCAGTTTATTGGTTCTGTTGCTCTGGAGAACCCTAATACACACACCACGCCATAATCCTAAGGGTCCCATGTTGGTAGATTTTCCAGTTTTTATTTTGACAATTGATATTTTTAAATAATATGCTCATTAAAAAAAAACATCCATAGGGAAAATTCTAATTGATTTTTTCACTATAAGAAACAATACTGCAATGAACATCATATATGACATTGATATATGGTAAAAATATTGAGTTCTTAATTCTAAATTTCTAAAAAAGTAATATTCACATAAGTGTTTTCTAATAACGGTTTTCAAATTTGAACACTGTTGCCTGGGAAAAAATAAACTTGGTGGAAGATGGCATACTCTCTTATATGGAGACCCTGTTGTGTCCCACACCTCTGCAAATGACTAACCAAGATGTTGGACTAGGTCCATACTATTTCCAATCATTTCATTCAGCATTGAGCTCTTACTGTATGCACTGCACTCAGTTCTACTCTGCAGAAGAAACGTCTCATCTGAAGAAACTTTCAATCTAGTGTTAAATTTCATTGTTTATTCATCTGTTTGGCAAATATTTACTGAAGGCCTGGTGTATATAAAGAATAGAAGCCCTGGTGGAAGAATTAAGAGAAATACCCACACAACTATTACATAGGTAAGCATGAGGTATATATTGTGACACAGCCACTATGAAGAACCATGGTAGTTCACTTCAGGTAGAATGAGATCATTTCTGGTTGAAAGATAAGAAAAAGATTAATTGAACAGTTAATCAAAGCACTGGAGTGGGAAATTGTGAGGTGTGTCCAAGAAATTGTGAGCAGTTCCTTTTGGGAGTGCAAATAATAGTCAATTCAGTATTAACAAATATTTGTCGAGTGCCTACTATGTGTGAGGCAGTGTACTGACACGGGTGACACTGATGTGAATGAAATCAGCAGGCAAGAAGATGACTGGCGACATGTTAATTCAGAAATACCGGTGGCAGTCGGGGTGCCTGGTGGCTCAGTCAACTTCAGGTCAGGTCATGATCTTGCAATTAGTGAGTTCCAACTGCGTCGGGCTCTGTGCTGACAGCTCAGAACCTGGAGCCTGCTTCAGATTCTGTGTCCCTCTTTCTTTCTGCCTCTCCCCTGCTTGTGCTCTGTCTCTCACAAACAAGGGTTCATAAATGTTACACTAAAAAGCTTGGAATTTATTGTTTAGGTAATGTGGTATTATTAAATAGTGCTAATGTCTGAGTGAGAGGTTGAAAATAATGTTTCAGGAATCTTAAGAGGGGTAAGGAATGGAAACAAGAAGATGAAGTAGCAAGAGAAGCCTGGCCATGAATTTATAGAAGTCTGATCTAAGGTAGGAGCTGTGGGAAATGAGAAGTCAAAAGTAACAAACACTGCAAGGAAAACTGTAGCAAAATTTGGCTACTGATTAAATTTGTGCAAAAGGACAAATGGAAGATTACCTACGCATGAGCCAAATGGCACCTGTGGAACTATAATAATGGTGATTCTGTGCCAAGATCAAGGGAAACACTACTTCTTTTATCTAACAAAACATGAAATTAAAACTTTCTCAAGCTAATAGAAATAATGTTAATAGATGGAAAACATTAAGACCTAGAATTGGAAAGTCCATTTTAACACTGGGCCTTGCTAACAACAATGATTAAATGGCAAAATATTTTGTTAAATGCTCTTAGGAGGCCGGGTCATTTGATAGAAAAACTACGAATAGTAGAATTACAGGGAATTTTAGTTTTGCTTTTTAACTTACTGTTAGATGTTAGAAGGCGGCCCAGCAAACAGTGAGAACTGACAATGCAAAAAATATCCTTTTGGGTACAAAGTCATGGAAGACATAAAATATTACAGTAGAAATGGCTTTTCACTAATTTAATAGTTACATTTGAATAAAGCAAAACTTTTCAAGTAATTTTATAAATATTACTATTATTTCCTTGCACAGTGGTTTACATTTCTCAAAAAATATCCAAACATATTATCTCATGATTTTCCTAATAAGCAGGTCAGATATCTCTGTTTACAGGTGAAGTAACTGACATTCAGAAGTAACTTATTAAATGTCACATTCTATAAGTTGAGAAAAGGAAGAAAAGAATCCTTAATAACTATATTCTAAATCATTGGACATATAGAAAATGCAAACCTTAAGGTCTCTTGTTTTTCAAACTTTGTTTTAATTTTTTTTGTTTTGCATTCCAGAGCCACCGACAAATATAATGGTGGTTTGAATAGTAAAGGTGAAGTCAGCTGTGCAATAAAAAGGCCTTGAAAATAGGTGCAACTTATTGATACAAGAAGACAGTTACTATTTCTAAACATCACTAAACATAAAATTTAATCTACGTCACATGAAAGAGTGACAAATTTCACAAAATGTTAGAACTACAAAAAGCCCCTAGTGTCAAAGTTAAACTGAAATCTAGAAAGGTTAGAGCTTGCCTATGTTAAAAAAAAAATTCTGATTAATGGCAAAGATGGAAGAATTCAGGTCTCCTTTTGTTCTTTTTTTATTACTGCTTTAGCAGTATGGTACAATTTACACAACTCCACGGATAGTTACTTCTTGTAGAAAATACATATGTGACAAAATTTTTTATGTCATTGGGCAGTTCGTTGATTAGAACACTGAACAAATGAGGTCAGGATCAACCCCCTCTTGATGAGGGATTTACTTTAAGAACAATGTTGCTTCCTGGCTAGAACTTCCATGCCATAATCACTGCTGACTGTCTTATCAATGCATATAGTTCCAACTGGGAGAACAACAGTTCAAAACCGTTGTTTTGAACCAAAACCACCACTAAAAGACAAAACAAAATAAAAACCCAGATCCTAGTGACAGTCATGTCTCTGTTATGGATAGCATATACACGGACAAGAAAATGTTGCTAAGTAAAAGATTCATAACTAAATAAAATTTAGAAAAGGGATGTAGAAAAAATTAAGAATTTCACTCTCTTTTTGAAGATATTTTATATGGGCTCTGTATTATAGCTCATACGACTTTGAAATGTATATTATGAACCAGTAAGCAGGGCTCAGGTTTAGTCTAGTTTTCAGTATGTCAAACATGTAACCATTCTATTAAAAATGATTTCTAGGAGTGCCTGGGTGGCTCAGGCGGTTAAGCGTCCGACTTCGGCTCTGGTCATGATCTCGCAGTTTGTGAGTTCGAGCCCCTCGTGCTGTCAACACAGAGCCTGGAGCCTGCTTCGGATTGTCTTTCTCTGTCTCTCTCTGTCTCTCTGTCTCTCTCTCTCTCTCCCTCTCTCTCAAAAATAAATAAACATTTAAAAAGTTAAAAAAATAAAATAAAAATAAAAATGATTTCTATGATTAAGAAAGTACTAGTACAGTCCTAGGAAACATACTACCGTAAAATATGAAGCATTCTATTCAGTACTTTTAGCCTAAAATGTGAAATTTACCAGGTTCCGTAAGGCATCACAACTTCCCACACAGAAATCACACAAAACATAATAAAAACCTAAGACATAAACTGCTGTTGTTATAAGTAAGTATATTAAATCCTGGTTTAATGGCACCAAACAACAGGATCTAGTTCTTGTTCACACACTTGAATTTACATTTTACAGCAAAAGGAAATATAGGGAAGCACTATAAAATTAGCAACCGTTCAAACTTAGGCATTCTCTCCATTAGAAAGAGTTTGTTATTATTATGCCTCCTGAACTCAGGAATGCAGCACTACAGGTTTACAATACAGGAAAAAATACAAATCTAACCCTTGCAAGTTTGAGATCATTCCCTGATGAAACCGTTCAGATTGAAACTAATGAAGCTCTTGCAAATGAATTTAGCATTCAGCACAGCAATGAGGAGGTACTGATACTTTACTAATAACACGTTGGTAATAACTGAGATTTATTTTAAATCTTCCTCTTGCTATTCCTCTCTTGTTATGCCTTCTGGTTTAATGCGAAAGAGCCGTCAGTTATAATGGTTAAGTTTAGGATGGGTACATCTACCTCACTGCCCCTGTCTCTAACTCTGCCAAAGGAAATGAAAGGCCAACATTTCTCTTCTTAGTACTCAAAATCTTCTGAAGCTCCAAGGAAACAAACAGAATAGAGAAACTCAGAAAAATACTTTTTTCATTTTCCTACTCCATACAGAGAAATGGAAAGGTTATAGTAACAGTAGCTCTTAGTGTACATAACCCAGCAAAAGAAAATTATTTTGGAAAATAATTTAAAAAGAAGAAGGTCAATATCACTAATTGGCAGAATTAAAGGCATGGTAGAATGAAAGTCATCAGCATATTTTAATCTGTCCTTGAAACTAATAACTGATCACACATCCTCCCCTGCTTCGGTTATTGGAAAGGTGAGAGCCAGACTTATTCTTTAGGCTTATTCTTCTCCTGTTTCATGGTATATACATGCAAGCTGTACGCTGACTTGCTCCTAACTCCAGCTTACTGTCCTATTCCTATATTGTCCTTAGCTATTTTTCCTTTTAAGTTTTAAATTTTTTTTTAATGTATGTTTATTTTTCAGAGAGAGAAAGAGAGAGACAGAAAGAGACAGAGCATGAGCAGGGGAGGGGCAGAGAGAGGGAGACACAGAATCCGAAGCAGGCTCCAGGCTCTGAGCTGTCAGCACAGAGCCTAACATGGGACTTGACCCCACGAACTGTGAGATCATGACTGAGTTGAAGTCGGATGCTTAACCAACTGAGCCACCCAGGCGCCCCTATTTTTTCTTAATTACTGGTAAATTACTTTGTTTGACATGACAATATACATATATGTATAAATAAGTGTAAAATTGACTTGAATAACTGAAAATGTGTTTTTTCTTAAGCTTTGTTAAGCAAAATTTATTATCTATGAGTTCACACACACACACACACACACACACACACACACACACACACTACAGAATTAGTCTTGGTTATCTTCACATAAAAGTAGAACTTTTTCCTGTCCTCTGTAACATAGGAAAGTAAGAAGAAAAACTCCCAATATTTCTATGAATTAGTTGTGTTTCATGTATGGATTTGTAACCACCATCTATTCAGGTCAGTAAGAAATATTGTTTACTTTCGTTTGAATCGATTAAATCAGAATGTGAGCTTCCAGGAAATTTCAGCTTTGTTCTTTTTGGTAATTGCCTCTCTCTTCCCAGAGTTTTATATCCCAGGGATTTTACCCCCATACTATTTAAAATAAATATCTGTATATCTTCACAGAACATTCTTTGTACATTTTAAAAACAACTGTGGCAAGATAACATCATCCATATCCAGAACTTTTTCACCATTCCAAACAGAAACTCTGTACCCATTAAATCATAACTCCCCACTCTCTCCTCTTCCAGCCCCTGGGAGCTCCCTATTCCTTCCTTCTCTCAGCCCCTGGTAACTCTATTCTACTTTCTGTCTCTATGAATTTGCCTATTCTAGATACCTCACAGAAGTGGAATCATATCATATTTATCTTTTCTCTCTGGCTTATTCCCCTTAGCATAATGCTTTTAAGGTTCACTCATGTTGCAGCTTGCATCAGAATGTCATTTCTTTTTTATGGCTGAATAATATTCCATTGTACGTATACAACACATTTTTTTAATTCATTTATCTGTAGATGGGCACTTGAGTTGTTTTCACTTTTTGACTAATTTGAACAATACAGTACAAACAGTGGCGTGTATCTGAGTCCTTGCTTTCAGTTCTTTTAGGGTATATCCTATGTGTAGAATTGCTGGATCATGTAGGAATTCCATGTCTAACTTTTTGAGGACCTGCCAAACTGTTTTCCACAGCAGATGTATCATTTTACATCCCCATCAACAATGCACAAAAGTTATCTATACCTTTTTGTTTTGATAGAAATATGGATCTTCCTAAAGGGTGCAACTTTCCTCATAGACACCACGCATTCTCCTGTGCATCACACACTGCATGGTTCATCCTTCTATACATACAGCTGTTTATTTCAACATGTAGCTTTTATCTCCTTATTTTTAGGTCGTTTTCCATTATGGCACTTACAGTGAGTACCTCAACATATGCCAATATTTTCAGAGACAATATCCAAATGGGTATTTAAGTACGTTAGTTTCATAAATCCTTGACTTCTTTATATCTAGTGACCCCTACCTTTCTCAGTTTCAACTATCTACTACTAAGGCAATACTTTTAAATATTGTCAATGCTGAGAATGAGTGCAATCTCTGAGATCTTAAAGAGCAATGTTCCACTTTCTGACTACAATCTGATCCTTTTAGCTCCTGAATTTTCTTATTCCCACTACTTTTGCTTTTTGATCTCAAGATGTATGGTTTCTGGATTTCTCCTTTTTCTCTTGGTATACTCTTAATTTTATTTCCTGCCCTATTTAGCTCAGACTATCATTCATCATTTCAACACCTTTTTGCTAGTTTACTTTCAACCACTCTCCTCTTCATCATGTTAGTCCTGCATATTTGTAATCCTGAATCATTCCAATTCTTTGCCTTCTTTGCTTCTTGTGTTTACAAGAACCACTGAATGTGTGAAGTTACACAACTGTACAAACCAGAACTCATAAAAATCTATAGCATCTATCCCCAGCTGACTCTTCAGGATTGCTTGTCTTGTTCTTTTTGCCCTTATTCAGTTCTCTTTCCCATTCTCTTCAGTAGCTGCTCTGTTATTCCTTCCAAAACTTCCTGTCCTCCGTCACTTTAGAAGCTCACGGTGACCCTTACTTTGCAGAAAAAAATGAAGCCTATTAATTGCAAACTGAGTTTCATTTGTATTCCACAGCTATTCTTATCTCCTTCACTCCTGTCTGTGACCATCTTCCTGTTCAAGGTAAACTCTTTTGCAGATTCTAATTTCCATCTCTTCCTATTTCTTTAGGAATCCTGTTCCCTGACAATCTCTCTCTTGGCTCCTTCCAATTAGTCATAAACAGGCTCAAATATCTGCCATTTTTCAAAAACAAAAAACATAAGTCCTTAACCTATCTTCCTTTCTTCTCAACTATCATTAACATCTTTCTTATTCAGGCTTCTTCAAGGACCATTCTATTGTCCAAATTACTACTTTACCTCTAATCACTCTTCAATTCACAGCTAACTGACTTCTACATCTAATGCTTTATTAAAACCACTTCTGTGGAGGTTACTAATGACAACATAATTTCAAACAAAAAGCTAAGAGCTATACATACTTAAAACAAGTGTATGAGGTAGGTACTAGAATTCTAATTTCACAAAAAAGGAAATGGTCTTGGAGAAGTTCATTTATATAAGTCATAAAGGCAGGGCTCTCTAAGTGCAAATCCCAGGAGCTTCACCATACTACCAGTATTTTTTTTTTTAAGTAGCAGTAAGAGGGGTATATGTGAAGAATATCTTTGAGCCAACAACTGTTAACTCGAAGAGTTGTTCAACTCTGTTACAATCATGTAGATTAAAAAGTCTTTGAAAAACAAATAGTTTAGCTTTACAATTTTCAAAAATCTCTCAGTAATCTTCTGCAATTCAATAGAAAGAAGGAGGAGCATTGAGAACTGGCATCAGGTTCATTTTTGAAGAAGAAATGTCAGTTCATGTAAGAATATCATATGCCTCTCAGAATTTTTGGACACTGTCATTTTATCAATAAACACCCGCTGTTCTATCTCACAAGGATGGCAGGAAAAGGTTCCATAAAAACTCTCCCTTATCAATAGAGTGAAGCTACTTCATACCACACTGCGGTATCCAAGGTCTGGGCACAAATCATACGATACTTTAAGTCCTAGTAGAGGGTTTAATATATGCCTCTATTATTCCACCAAGAAGAGACCCTGATGTAACGTAGCTATCTGAAATGTGCATGCAAAGCAGCATCCCTCAAACTTGGATACATGTGGGAATTTCTAGGGACCTTAAAACACACTGAGCCTAGTCCTACACCGAGACTCCAATGTAATTGGCCTGGGAGGAGATGGGGATTAGGGCTTTTAGAAGCTCTTCAGGTGATTTTAATGCACAGCTACAGTGGAGAATCCACTGGTGTAAAGTATGGAGGAAAGACTGTCATATCCACTCTATAGTTTAAAAAAAAAAAAAAAGGGTGGGTTGCTGAGATGTCTTCATCCATTATCAGGTTTCTGCTTATCTACATGACCACACATAGACACTGCTTCTAACTGCAGGCAAATGACTTCCCAGTCATCAATCAATTTACTTAATATTTTTTTAAGTTTATTTATTTATTTTGAGAGAGGGAGACAGAGGTAGAGAGAGAGGGAGATAGAATCCCAAGCAGGCTCTGCACTGTCAGCATGGAGCCTGATGTGGGGCTCAAACTCACCAACTATTGAGATCATGACCTGAGCCAAAATCAAGAGTCAGACACTTCACCATCAGGTGCCCCAAACATACTTAATATTTGATAACTGCATTAATTCCTAAGGCTGCTGTAACATTGTAGCACAAACTGGGAGACTTAAAACAGAAATTTATTGTCTCAGAGTTCTGGAAGCTACAGCTCCAAAATCAACATGTCAGTTGGACTATCCTCTCTTTGATGGAATAGGTGAGAATCCTCCCAGGCCTCCTCTAGATTTTGGTATTTGCTGCCAATCTTTGGGATTACTTGACTTGTGGATGCCAGGCAAAAGGCTGTCTTCTCTTGGTGTCTCTGGACAGCCTTCCTGTATGTGTGCGTCTCTATGTCCAAATTTCTACTTGTTATGAAAACATCAGTCATATTTGGTTAGAGCCCATGCTAATGACCTAATTTTACTTGGTTACCTCTTTATATAGAGAATTTGCACCCATAGAAGCCACTGATATTTTCACATCACATTTCAGTGTTTGCAGTTATCCCCAAAATATCATTTACAGTCATCACTACTTTGAAATTATGGTTGTTAATAGACTTGGTGTTAGACCTAGTTATTTAATGTATTAATAACGATGTGTGAATATAGTAATATGACATACTTGCATAACTATTTCAGTAAAACTGATTTTGATTTAATTGCATTTTATGCACTTAACCACATTGTTCTGAGAGGAGGCAAAAAACTAAAAGAAAATCTTTCAAATACCCACAGCCCAAGTTAGTGAATTCTTACGTTTTAGACTTCAGATTCTTTTTAATCTTATCAAGTATCAGAGAACATATAGAACATTGTACATCATTTTTCAAAACTTTTTTTGTTTTTACAATGATCCTTTGTGAAAAAATCTACAGATATTTTACAGATAACCCAACAATCTTATTTCTCTCTCGCACAACACAAAACTGAAACCAAAGTATCACAAAACAATATTTACTTTAACTACAGGAAATGCACTCTGACATCTTCTATTCTATTTCTTTTCATTAAAAAATGCCAGTGTGACCTACTGAGTTAATTTCACAACTACTCTTGGAGCATAAATTAGTGTTAAAAATCCTTCAGTGGCATTCCTTTAGAAACTTCTCATATTATATTATAATTGGTGAAAGGCTGTTATTACTGCTATTCATGTACTATTTTAAAAATATGTATCATTTTAGAGGTGGCATTTAGATGAGCAAATAGTTCAATAGTTAACTAGACTCCATTCAGACAACTGGTTATAAGTTATGTAAATTTTATAAATCTGATGGGAATCTAAGCTTAAATTTTACCAAATGCAGGAAAGAAAAAAAAGGTAAAATAAAGAATATTTTGTGCCTGAATCATTTTAAAATTACAAAAATATTTTAACTGAATAATGTTTAATTTCCTTGAGGTATTTCTTCACTCACTGTAAAACTGGGTAGAAACATTTCCCAAACCAACATTTCTTTATGCCCAGGTTAAAAAGAATTTTACCTGTAGTAAACACGAAGTGTTTCTATTTCTTCCTCTAGTCTTTTGTACTGTTGAATTGCAGTTTCTCTGGCTTCTTGCATAGCTAACAACTTTGCCTGTAAGTAATTAATATTTTAAGAAATTTAATATTGGTTTTGGTATGTTAAAATATATATTATAGTATAAACAGGAACCTTAAATTTCTGGTAGTTTTATAATCTATCAGTATTTTTAGTAGTGTTTCATAATTTCCCACAAAATAATCAAATTATATTAATAAAAGACATATTGAAGACAAGAACATATTAAATTTATCAACTTTGCTCATTACTAAACTTCAACCTTATTCATCTGTATCATCAGATATATGCCCTTCTGCAATGTTTAACTTTATACACAGAACTCAGAATGTGGAACATGGGTTCAGAGCAATATCAAGAATAAGATAAGCACAATGGGTGTTTCGCATACAAACTTAATGTGGCTCCACTGCCTGATCACACTGGATTTTCTTTTAACTTTATTAATAGTAAAACCCAGAAAATGCTAAATATGTTAAGCCATCTTTGATATTTAATGTGAAAAAAATACACAAGACTACAACCTGATTCTTACAGATATGACTTAACCTTTGCAATTCCTTTTCGGCAGGGAAAAAAAAATCTCTAAAGGGAGAATGGCAACAATCTTGAGTGTTAGTGGTATTTTATTCAAGGGATGTTATTGTTCCGCTCTGCCTATAGTATTTAAATTTTAAAGGGTCTGTAATCAGTTTTTCGAGAGTTCAAACTTGTAATTTTAAAAGAATTGCCAACTTCCAACCACCTTTCCCATTGGGTTTCAGGTATAGCCCAAAAGAGTTTTCATCAGAACTTTTAAAATAGGGTGCTAGTATTCAGATTTCGGTTTTGTTTATTCACAGCTTAATTTGCATGAAAATACTGTCTTTCACTTTCAATGATGTTATCACATACCTTGCACACACTAATGGCAATAATTAAAAAGTACTTGAGTTTGGAGGCAGAAGTTCACTAATTTTGTTGAACTCATATAATTTCTCTGGGATTATTTTCTTCCATAAGAATGAAGTCATAAGACAAACTGTGAAATCCTGACCAGAGGAAAAGTAGTGTCATGTAAGTGAACACTGGACAATGCCACTTTTCTATTTAAATAACAGAATAATAAAAACATGTAGCAGTTCAGGTCTCAGTATATAATTTAGGAATTAAATTAATTGATTTGTTCTCTATCTGGGTTAGCAAATCTAACAGAGTTACTTCTTAATTAAATTTAAGATATTTGAGTGCTTGCCTTAACATGTCACATTCTAGAATTATAGATAAAACATTCTCAAAAATTATTAAAAAGCATTTAAAAATAGGTGGCTGGTTCTTTATGCCAATAATTGACAGCATTGCCAATTTTCAGTAAATTATAAAACGTGACTGAAATGCTAACATGAAAGGCACAGATACCCATCGTGACTAAATGGTTAGTCAAAAAGAATTACACAAAAAAGGACATATCACATTCAACTTACAAAATGTCAAACATCCTGTTGGATGTATTTAAGGAATATCAAATACTGGACAGGTAATAGAGAATTTGCTAAATAAATATGTTACAATGACAAATACCTTAGATGACTATTCTGATTTTTTTTTTTAACCTGGTACTTCTGCTGAAAAACAACGAAACAAACAAAAAAAAAAAACAAAAAACAAATCCAAAACCCCTCTGAAACCAAAAAACAAAACCAACAATGCTCTAGTAGGAAAAAGCCAAAATGAAGATTTCTGCCTAAGAAATTTCTGCAAAAATAGGAACATGAAAATTTTACTTAAATTCCCGTGCTTCTAGTAATATTTATTTTTTCACTTCTCTTTTCACATTTAGTTGGCTATCAAGATTTGGTGTTGCTTCATAGCAAATCCACTGAATTTATTAATTCCAAATGTCTAATCTTATGTCTAGGCCCTGGTGACTATGTTCAAAGCTATTTTTAAACTTTCTGGCTTTACAACCACCTTTTTCTATTTTATCAGATATATGTTCATCTGGCTAGCATTTCCTTTTTAGAAAAATACCCTTACCCTTTGCCACAGTGATCTTGTTCAGTCCTGGTGGCTAGAATGAACTTCGTTCCCCACTACCTCAGGTATGTATCATCCAGGTTATTCAAACACAGTATTCCATCCCACCAGCTCCAGAAGAAAACTGAATCTTGATGACATCACTGGTACTCCTGGATCCCCTGTGCAAGACAGTTCCAGATCCATTCCATTTCTTGGACTCCCTGGGTAAATAAATCTTTTTTTGGCTTAGGCTAGCTTGAGTTGGATTTATGTTATATGTAAGAAAACTTAACTAATTTAAATGTACTGTTTACTTCTACTTTATTTCCTAGTTTCACTATTAATGTCATATAATTCCATCACATTACAGGTCAATAACAAACTTCATGTCAAAACCATTAAGGAAATTAGTGAACAAGATATTTTTCCTGTTCCTCAGGCATCATATTTCCCATATTTCTTACAGTTTAATAAAAATTGCATGCATTCGTTTATGTGTGTATTCATATAAAAACATATGCATTAAAAAAACTAATGAAATTCAAAAAGTACAAGAAAATATTCAATGTAAAGTAAATCTTTGTCCCATCTCCAACACTCAGTACTGCAAATCCCCTCCTGAGATTAGTAGTCACCTGTTTGTTGTATACACTTCCAGAAATTATATGTGAATATATAAGCAGACATGTATATTTACAACTATGTGTGTAAATATATGTATATTATACATACATATTTATATATGTATAAATATATGTATAAGTAAACCTATTTACAATATTGGTGGGATTGTTTATACACTGTTACAAACTTTGTTTTAAATTTAAAAAATATTTTGCTATTTTGCTTCCTATGTAAAAACAAATCTTTTACCCCAACCCATATATTGCACTTACTAGTTACATTCCTTCCTTCCCTTCCAGCCACCCCCACCCCCACCCCCACCCCCGGTCGCCTCAAGTGAAACATTTCAATGAATTTGGGCTCATCATTTTCAAGGATATTTTATACTTTCACTATATGGTTATGTACTTTATAGATAATGTATCTTCAAGAAACAGAATATTCCCATTACTCTAAAATGTTCCCTTGTGTACCAATATAGTCAATGCTCTCCTTTTACGCCCAGTCCCTGGCAAGCACTTATGATTCTTAGTCCTGTAGTTTTGCCTTTTCTAGAATGTCACATAAACAGAATCATATAGTAGGCAGCTTTTTGAATTCGGCTTCTTTCACTTAATGCTTTTGAGCTTTTGAGCATTACACATACCAATAGTTCATCCCTTTATATCACTGAGTATGGATGTACCATAATCTGTATATCCATTCACCAGTTGATGGACATTTGGGTTGTTTCCAGTTTGGAGCAATTATTAATAAAGCTGCTATAAACATTAGCATATAGTCATTTTGTGCAACTATACCTTCATTTCTCTTAGGTAAGTACCAAGGAATGGAAATGCTGGGTCTTATAGTAAATGTGTATAATGTGTTTATATACTTTATATAAAATTATATACATTGTAAAGAAACTGCCAAACTTGCTGCCTAAATCGATGTAACTTTAAAGCATCTGTGTTTAACTATAATAGCAATGCCATTTGTTGAATGCCTACTATAGATTAGGGCATTGTATCAAATGCTTGAAATCTATGGTCTATCCCCACAATCCACCTATGAGATAACTCCTATTATCCCTGGTGATAAAACTGAAGTTCATGAATATTAAGCAACTTGCAAAACTATAATATTCTGGTATATACATTATGTAAATACATGTAAACACTTAACATATATGTTTACACATACACATATATCTGCTAAGTCAATCTATATTCTCAAGAACATATGACAGATGACAAAAAGTAAGAATTTGAAAAATAATACCAACGTGTAGGTTCACAAGCACTTGGTAATTTTGTTTTTTAAAGATTTTATTTACATTTTTTGAGAGAGAGAGTGTGAACAGGGGAGGGGCAGAGAGAGAAGAACAGACAAATTCCAAAAAGGCTCCACACTGTCAGTGCGGAGCCTGATATGCTAACTGTGAGATCATGAACTGAGCCGAAATCAAGAGCTGGATGCTTAACTGAATGAATCACCCCAGTGCCCCAGGGTTGGTTAATTTCCGTGTGTCATAGCCACACTTGCAGGGAAAAGGACAGCAGAGATGTACTATATACTCTTGAGCATGCTGCCTTTTTAAATATCACTCAAGCCTTTCCACATATAATTGCTCTTTTTGTTCTTTATTCTAATTCCTCCAAAACGACACCTAAGTTTTTCTTAAACTTCCACCCAAGTCCTGCTCAAGGTAAAAATGCAGGAAACTTGATGCTATACTTCTGATCATTATGTGCATCATTTGCATTGAGTTTTGATCCATACAATGTTTGGATCAAGTGTACAAGACAAGGAGTCTTGTAACTGGGAGTCATGTGTGTATTTAGTTTTGGTAATGGGACCAACTGCGAGTCAAGACTATTATTTAGTCTTTAGCTGGATCTTTTGCTTCTCAAACTGTTTCTGGTTCATCTCTCCCTAATACTAGTAACATCCTGCTGTTTACTCCACCAAAATTTACCTATACAAACATCTGTCTTGACTAAAATATGGTCTCCTAAATCCACTAATTTTACCATTATAACAAAAAGTATTTTTTTTTAATTTTTTTTAACGTTTATTTATTTTTGAGACAGAGAGAGACAGAGCATGAACGGGGGAGGAGCAGAGAGAGAGGGAGACACAGAATCGGAAGCAGGCTCCAGGCTCTGGGCCATCAGCCCAGAGCCCGACGCGGGGCTCGAACTCACGGACCGTGAGATCGTGACCTGAGCTGAAGTCAAGAGTATGCTTAACCAACTGGGTCACCCTGGCACCCCTAAGATGCTGATTTTAAAACACCCTAATTTTATGCAGAAAAATCATGCCAATAATACTTACAAGACACCATGTATTGTAACAAGCATACAGCAATGTTTAAATGTGAAATTATTTTTTAAAATGTTTTCTTTTTTTTTGAGTAGGTTCTATGCCCAACGTGGGGCTTGAACTCATGACCCTGAGATCAAGTCCCTGAAGATCAAGAGTTTGATGCTCTACTGACTGAGCCAGCCAGGCGTCCCAAAATGTGAAATGATTTTTTTTAAATGTTAATTTATTTTTGAGAGATAGAGACAGACAGAGCATAAGTTGGGGAGGAGCAGAGAGAGACAGAGACACAGAATCCAAAGCAAGCTCCAGGCTCTGAGCTGTCAGCGCAGGGCCAGATGCAGGGCTCGAACTCACAAACCATGAGATCATAACCTGAGTCAAAGTCAGAAGCTTAACAACTGAGCCACCCAGGCGCCCCAATGTGAAATGATTTTCAACCTAATATATTTCCTTCCTCTAAAACAATAAAATTATCTCCTGAGCAATAGCAAAATATCTTTTTCTGGACAGTGGCACGTGTTTTAAGTTTTTTTGCATCTCCTCACTCCATTCACACACAATAGCCATACCTTGTCTATCATGAGTAGAATTCTCTATCAAATAAAAAGAACTGCAACATTCTTGATTCTTTCTTTTGTTTTCTGTATAGGAAAACTTGAAATTTTCATTGAAATCGCCAATGGTGTACTCCAGAATTCATACGTCCTCCATCTACCTTTGATACTTATTCCCAACATGTAAAGGGTATTGCTTAAAGCACGTGTGAGAAGCAGCTGAACTAATTCTAGGTGGAATCAAATCATCATCTGATAACAGTTATCGATAATAATAAAAGTTTACAAAATGATCAGTGTGTGTTTTACATCTTTAGTCTTCTCACTATACCTTTTTCTTGGACCATTATATTTTTTTCATTCATTTCCAGTTTTATTGAGACATAATTGACATATAACATTGTATTAGTTTTAGGTGCACAACATAATGATTTGATGTATGCATATATTGCATATATTGTAAAATGATTACCACAATAAACTTAGTTATCATCCATCAGCTCATATAGTTACACATTTTTTTTCTTGTGATGGGAACTTTTAAGATTTACTCTCTTAGCAACTTAAAATTTTTTTAATGTTTATTTGTTTTTGAGAGAGAGAAATAGAGAGTGAGAGACAGAGCACAAGTGGGGGAGGAGAAGAAGGAGGAAGAGAGAGAGAGAGAGAGAGAGAGAGAGAGAGAGAGAGAGAGAGAGAGAGAATCTGAAGCAGGCTCCAGGTTCTGAGTTGTCAGCACACACCGCGATGCGGAGCTTGAACTCACAAACTGTGAGATCATGACCTGAGCAGAAGTCAGACTCTTAACTGACTGAGCCACTCAGGTATCCCTCGTAACAACATTTAAATATGATACAGTACTATTAACTTTAGTTACCATGCTGTACATTACATTGCCAGAATTTATTTACCTTAAGTGAGTGAAAAACAAGTTGGTTAACCAATGTTAGGGTTAGTCTTATAATTAAATGGCTCATTCTAAAACTACGTTTTGAGCAATGCCATCTAAATAGAACAACGATTTATACTGTTATCATATTAGAAATGAACTGGATTGTTTTCTTGGAGTCTTATCTAGTACCTTAAAATGACAGACAAAGAAAAGACTACAGTATCCCCATAACTGAACACTATTTGTATGGATATTGTGGAGAAACCACTTTTATCTTACTTCAAAATCTTGTTATGTTTTGTTTGAATGTGTTTTTAATAGTAACAGTCTGATATAGTTAAGCCTTCCTTTGGTAACTCCAAGACCATTAATGGTAACCTGTTTTTATCAGAGAACAGAGGCATTTGATCTTATGTGTGATACCTGCTAAATAAAGAAAGATACGGTACAAATTAAATCACAGAACCAAATAATTTTAGACCTGAAAAGGATCTTACTTTACAGGTGAGAAAATTTTTGTTAACATATGTTTAGGGAAACATTTGGAAATTGTCCAAGGTTTCATAGTTGGTGAGAAGGAAAGTTGGAACCAGAATAAAGTATCCAGAAAATGTTGCTTATTCTACCATTCAAGACTACATTTCAATATGGCATAATTTAATATGTATGTTAATTGTTTTAATAGAATTTTTTATAATCATAGATATATAAACTGTGTTACAGTATTAAACACATTTGTAAGGAATCTAATTAGCTATGTTCAAATAACACATCAAATTAGAAAACTGCTTAACAATAGGACTATAGCCATCCTAGTATTTGACTTTTTAAACCTCAGAAGCAGGGTAAGAACCTGTTAAAGAAAAATAACTAAAAACCTTGCAAAAAAGTATCTAAAAAAAAAAAAGCTACTATCAAAAGGCTAAAAATGATTGGATTTCAATTATACCTCCCCTTCATAGGAAAACGGATTTCTCACCACGTATATTACCATAGTGCAATGCTCTTTAAAGACTATTCCAATGAGGTAATATTATGTCCCTATGAAATGCCTTTCAGACCAAGGATGATCAGTTTCCAGACTCAAAAGCAGTCATATCTGCACTGTCTAGTGATGTATGCTCTGACATGAGGAAGGGAAGAAAACAGTTTGTAATGGAAGCAGAAGTCAAAAACATTCATAGGCAGACAATGATCCATGAGCAGTGAGCTGAGTCTGCGAAACAGAGAAGGGAGGTAAAGAGAAGTATGCCAGAAACAGAGTGCAGCACAGCGACTAAGAGTAAAACTGGGTTTGGCTACCAGCAAGCAGTTCTATGACTCTGAATTAGGGCCTCTGATAAAGGTAAAATGGTAAAATGGTGGTAATAATACCCATCTCACATGACTATTAGATAACGATAAAATGAGATAATTTACCATACGATAGAGCCATATCAAAGTGAACAAGTATGTAAGCTGTACAATAGACACTATTGAACTTTAGGTATAAAATTATTGGGGAAATAACTGAAGTCAATACGAAATAGCACTGTACCAAGTAATAGGTCAATAAGGTGAGAAGGATTGGGCTTTAAGTACAAGTTCAAGTCATGTGGTAGTCTGCAGTATGATCATTAAAGTCCAGATATTAAATATTTTAGACTTGTAGGCCATATAGTCTCGCTTGCAACTACTCAACTGTTTTTGTAGTGTGAAAGCAGCCATAGACAATATATAAATGAACAGGCAACACTGTGTTCCAATAAAACTTTATCTACAGAAACAGTCAGCCGGTTTAGAGGTCATAGTTTGCTGATTATGGATCTAGTGTCAGAGAGTACAGGTTTACATAGAGCCTACGATATCTATTGTTCTATATAAGCTTTTGGTTAATGTTGTTAGATACCTGAAAAAGTGAAGAATCTGTCTAGAATGAACAAGTTTCTGAAGGCAATGAAACAAAGCATTTGAAATTCACAGTTCAACAGGTTCTTCAGGGCATATAATAATAGGAGGAAAAAAGAAGTTAATAGTGGTTCATGGCAACCATGTGCTTGCACAGTAACACTGCAGTATGGCAGGAAATCACCTTGTCTGGGAGGCATCATTTCACTTATTACATAGAAAGCAAAGCAAACAAATAAAAAACCTTGTAGCTTTGAATTGTATTTTGCTTGATGTTAATATAATTTCTAAAGCATTCTTTTTATTAGCTTTTGTATGGCATATCTTTTTATAGCTTGTTAACTTCAATGTTTTTTATATGCCTAGGTTTAGAAGTGACTATTGTAAACAGCATATATTTTTTTTTCCAGTCTAACAATCTTCATCTTTTAACTGGAACATTTGATCCTTTTACATTTAATGTCACCATCAATAAATTAGGGTTTCAATATGTAATCCTATGATGTTTTTTTTGTCCTGTTACTTCTCTTACTTTTTTGTATCACCTTTCCTTGCTATCTTTTGGATTGATTCTTTTATTACCATCCCATTTCCCCCTCTTTAATTTCAATGTTATACCGTCCTTTACATTCTTTGAATGGTTATCCCAGGAACTACAAGATAAAAGTTTGACTTATCAAAAACCTAATTTAATACTTCTTGACAATGAGAGGACCTAAATCCCTTTACCTCTATTTATTCCTCCTAATTTATTTGTTACTGTTTATTCTTAATGTATTCTAATTTATCTAGATTTAAACTTCAAACAACATAATTAACTTTTTGTTTTGAGTCAATGTGCATTTAAATTTGTGACTTTTCTTTTGTGTTTTATTCTTTCCTCGTTGGAAGGTTCCTTATGGAATCATGTTCCTCTGTCTAAACAACAGCTCTTAAAGTTTACTATAAAGCAAATGACCCACTCAATTTTTTAGTTGTCTGAAAATGTGTTCATTTCATGTTCTTTGAAGATATTCATGTTGAGTATATGATTCTAAATTAGCAACTATTTTCTTTCAGCACATTGAAAGCATTATTCCAATGTCTCCTGACTTCCACTGCTCTATTGAGAAGTCATCTGTGTCACTGTTGCTCATTTAAAAGTAATCTTTTTGGCTACTATTATGAATGTGTCTTTGATGTTAGAATTCTTCTATTTCATTATGATGTGACTAGGTATGTATTTCTTATCTTGCTATCAAAGAATATCTTTCATCAGTTTTACAAAAATCTCAGTCATTTTCTGTTCTAACACTGCTTTTCCAGGATTGTCTGTATTCTCTCCTTTTGGGAATCCATTTAAATGTTTGTTGGACTACCTTACTCTATATTTCTTAATTTTTGTTTTGTCTACTGGTTTTGTATTATGGGTAATTTTTCAGATGTATTCCAATTCATATGTCTTCCAGCTCCCTAATTCTTTCTTTGGCTGTATATATAATCTGACAATTATCTAGAGTGTCTTACTTAAAAAAATTATTTTTGAACTTGCACGTGATTCTTTTTCAGACTTGCATGGTTATTTTCTAGAAAACGCTCTTGGTTTTATTCACGGTTGTGATTCATACTCTAGTTATAAACTTCACTGAAGCATTTTGAACAAAATATTCTATATTCTTTAGAAGACTTTGTTTAGTGAGTTTGTGTGTTTGTGAGGGTGTGTGTATGTGTTCTTTTTTGGTTCTGTCTGTTGTGACTGTCATTTGTGATGTTTTTCTTCCTCATGTACTTGATTGATCTTTGGTTGTGAGTTCATGTTTTCTTGGTAATAACTTATGGGATCTTCCTGGACTAAATTAGGGATGCCTTCCTCTGAATAGGACTTGTGCCTATTTCATCAGGGATCCATGACAGACAATTCCTAGGTAAAGTTCAAGAAGCCTACAATAATGCCAGAGTTTCTGGCTCAGCTCTTTAGCTTGCTGATGGTCTAGAAATTGGGATCCCAACTGAAGATGAAAGTACCTCCATAGATGTTTGCCCTGGTATAGCTGTAGACCATCTGTTTGCTTACTATTGGAGAGGGGTTTGTCTCTGGTTCTACTCTCAATTTTTTGTGAAGTAAAGTCTTTTAAAGGTTTCCTTTATTTTTGTGAGTCTAGCAATGCATTAAAGTATCTTTTCCAGGACCTGCTAGGTTAACAGCAAAAGAGTCCCCACAGTATCTTCTTGCCACACTGCAGGAAGGAGAAGTGTATATTGAAATTTTAACACATATTGTACCATCAAAAATGGACCAATATGTTTTTATAATTTAATGTTTAGAATTCTTACATTTGGTATATTACTGGATTTATTTACTTTGTAATATTCCTCGCCTGCTTTTAAGCAGAAATGATTCAAAGAAGGTTTCAGGTTGCATTTGCAAGCCCCTCTCTGAAAAGAGCCCACTGAAGGGCTGTCTACTCTAAAATACAAATACATGAAAAATAAAAACAAAATTTGGATATAGTCATCCTAACAATATTTTTCACTTTTAACATTGTTTTATGGGAGTACTAAAGATGTAAAGATTGTCTACATAAAAATTTTGATCAGATGGTTAAGAGCATCATGAAATAAACTTCCAATATCATCATTTTTAGCTCTGTAATTTGTGTGATATTATTATTGTTCCTTTGAATTCTTGTCTTTTTTTAAAGATTTTATTTTTAAGAAATCTCTACACCAAATGTGGGACTCAAACCCACAATCCCAAGATCAAGAGCTGCATGCATCACTAGCTGAGAGAGCCAGGTGCCCCATGGCTTCCTGTCTTACAATAACAGTTTCCTTTGCTCTACAATAATATCATGTAAGAAATAAAACTACTGGGGCACCTGGGTGGCTCAGTTGGTTAAGCAACCAACTCTTGGTTTCAGCTCAGGTCATGATCTCATGGTTCGTGAGTTTCAGCCTGTGTCAGGCTCTGCGCTGACAGTGGGAAGCCTGCTTGGGATTCTGTCTTCCTCTCTCTCAGTCCTTCCCCCGCTTGCTCTCTCTCTCAAAAATAAATCAATAAACACTAAAAAATTTTAAAACTATTTAGGGATGCCTAAATTGCTCAGGCAGTTAAGCATCAGACTTCAGCTCAGGTTATAATCTCACGGTTCCTGAGTTTGAACCCCACGTGGGACTGTCTGCTGTAAGCAGAGCCTCCTTCAGATCCTTTGTCCCCCTCCCCCCACCCCCCTCTGTCCCCAGTTCTTCTCCTGCTCCTGCATGCAAGTGCCCTCTCTCTCTCTCAAAACTAAATATATTCTTTAAAAAAGAATTAAAACCATTTAAAACAATTAAAAAAATTTTTTTAAATCTTTATTTATTTTTGAGAGAGAGAGAGAGAGAGAGAGAGAGAGCAGGCAGGGAAGGGGCAGAGAGAGAAGGAGACAGAATCCAAAGCAGGCTCTAAGTTCTGAGCTGTCAGCACAGAGCCCAATGCGGGGCTCGAACTGATGAACCACGAGATCATGACCTGAGCTGAAGTTGGACACTTAACCGACTGAGCCACCCAGGTGCCCCTAAAACAATTTAATGGTCAGAATCACTACAGCAGTTAGCACAGTTCAGTTGAGTGATAAAGTGACTGTGTCCTAAACTTGTCATGTGTCTGATTGCCAATACTGCCACATATTCTAATTTAACATATAGTTATAGGTGTTTATAGTCTAACTTTTTTAAAGGGGGAAAGCATAGATAAGTAATTATCTAACTGACAAAATGTTGACAAATAGAAATTGAGACATTCTCCGTAACTGCCTTTAACAATGTGAATCCTTTAGGAAAAAAAAAAAAACCCTCTTGGCTTTTAAAATTATAAATAAAAGTTAGTGGTAGAAGCAGAATTTGAACTCAGAACTCTTGACTACCAGTTCAGCAAATAATCCTAAGTCTGTGCATTAACTACTTTGCCAACCTCTTCAACTTGAAACATGCCATTATATCCTATTGTGATGACTCCAGAAATGACACAGTTTACTCCAATTATTAGCTCTTTTTCCATTCACTATCATTTATTGGGAAAACTTCTTTGTATTTTTATTTTTAGTGTATGATAGAATTTACTTTTTAAGACAAATCATTTAACACATTTGTCTGGAACTATTTCTTTGTCCATGGATTCAGACTGTGGAGGCTTTATCTTTTCTGTTGAATGAACTCTATCTCAGAAGATATTACCTTGAACTAAGATTTGTTGCTAGTTAGATCCATTGAGATGTCTGGTCTCTGAGACTTGTTGACTACACCTCTGAAAGTCATTTATACTAATATATGTGAAACCATTGATCACTTCACTGGCTTCACTAATAATCTCTCCACCATTTAATGAGATTTGCCTCTTTTAACATTTAGAAAACAGGTTAATCATGTCATATTTATCATCTAGAGAGAATCCCTATTAAATTATTGAATTTCTGTCTGCCACACTACTTATTTCTGAGATCATTTCCTCAGGAAAAAAATTACATGCAAGAAAACACTTAAAGCATCAGCTGGAATGTGAGTTTCCCCAAAAAGTTCATTCTCCTTTCTCATGGCATGATACATTCCTTTCACTAAGCTTGCTTTCTCTTGTACTACCTAAGAACATGAGCACACAGAGAAAATTAAATTCTTATTTAAACCAAAGAAGCAAACATTTCCCAAAATGACAATATTCTCCTCCTTTCCACTTGAGTCGTAAACATTTCTCTACATGCCAGTGCCCTCCTGTTTAGTTAGAATTTTAGTCAGTAGTATTTTGTTTATTTGTTCAGGATCATGTATTTTTTTTTTTTTTTACATCTATAATACACTTCATCACCTGAACACCTGCTGAACTAAACTTGTCTTGCCAGCAAAAAATTTTGAAATTATGCAATCTGCAATTCAGTCCATGGCAAGCACTTGGGTAGAATTTCTATACCTTTCAACATACCTAACAACAATTAAAGAACTGCCTGCATAGAAATATTGCCAACTGAGAAGTGAAGCAAGATTAATCAAGTGAATTTGACTAACATTTTAGCTAAGGACTTTTCAGATACTCCCATTAAATAAGTGCCATAATCATTGTCTATCAAATTAACTTTGACATTAATCTAAAATTTTATGGATGTATTAAAAGGAAATTGGTATGATTATATGATCTTTAATTAATAAAAATAAATTTTTCATTCATCAAGTTTTCCTATATAGGCTACAAAGGAAATGTAAAAGACTATGGAAAGGTCATGATAACTGGAAAACAAACATATTCTTGAAGAAAGGAACACATTTTAATAAGGTGTATTTTAAATGGAAATTTTTATAGGACACAAACATATTTAAACATGTCAGAATCACTACAGCAGTTAGCACAGTTCAGTTGAGTGATAAAGTGACTGTGTCCTAAACTTGTCATGTGTCTGATTGCCAATACTGCCACATATTCTAATTTAACATACAGTTATAGGTGTTTATAGTCTAACTTTTTTAAAGGGGGAAAGCATAGATAAGTAATTATCTAACTGACAAAATGCTGACAAATAGAAATTGAGACATTCTCCATAACTGCCTTTAACAATGTGAATCCTTTAACAATGTAAATGTTCATATATAACTAGCAAAAGTTGTAACTATAAAAAACATAAATATAAAACTTTATAACCAAGGCTACATGAAAGATATTTTTACTGAAATAGTTCATAACTAAATAAGAGTACTAAAAGAAATCAAATAAAAGAAATGTCAATTTATAAATCTCTAATCTGTGAGACCATTTTACTAAGGTTTCTATGACTAGCCCAGTAAATTTCCTGTTCATTTATTATAAAAATCAATAAGAAATAATTGAAGCTACCTGAATTAAAGAAAAATTTTTAAAAAGACCAAAATACAGTTTAAAGAAAAACAGACCAAGAAAGATTTCATATATAAAGGTTTTCTTAAATACCGTAAGTTGACATACAGACATTAAGAAAAACAACTATAAGTTTTTAGGGTTTTTTTCCCCAGTTTTTAGATTTCAACCAAAGGAAGAAAAACTGCTAAGCCAAAGGAAGAAGGAGTGACTTAATTTCTGGTAACCAATATATG
Source organism: Panthera pardus (assembly GCF_024362965.1). NCBI lineage: Eukaryota > Metazoa > Chordata > Mammalia > Carnivora > Felidae > Panthera > Panthera pardus. Next base: position 78,918,376 of record NW_026526810.1, on the reverse strand, counting down.
TAATAATAATTAAAACAAAATATCTGTGTATGAATGTGGAATTATTTAGGAGTTGTGTCTAAGCATGTGAAAAGCATAAGAAAAGAGAATTCCCTGTTTCCTTTTGGATGCTGCAGACAACAGCAACACAGCCTAGGGCACACTGCTGCGGATTTTAACTGTTGTATGGAACTACTCAAAATGCTTTTGATCCATTTTATCTTGCAAGTTAGCAAAGAAATGTTGCAATAAGAAACACCAACAAAGATCTGAAAAAGTTAAGCTCTGGATTACCATATTGTGTTCTCCTGCCATTCAATGCTTCATACAAAGGCAGTGGTGTTCAAAGTAAGAAAAAAAGTGGAGGGAGAAAGAAAAAAGAGAAACTGGTCTCAGAAAGTGCAAAGCACAAAGTAAATAATATTCTTCTACATCCCTTCTTTTTCACAGATTGGATGTTAAAAGAGTTGCAGCAATTAGGCTTTTGTTAATTACCAGCTGTTGAAACAGATGTGTTGACTATCCTTATTAGTCAACAGCTGGGTGAGGAGAACAATTGATGCTCCCTAAAACCAACAGCCAGCTGCTCTGCAGTAATTATCTCCAATTAATAATACAGGTGATAAAGGCAAAAAGCTCCTATCCCTCTGTTTCAATCTCTTTGGCAGTTTCAATAACTATGGCTTTATCATTACACAGTAATAGAGAATACATTTATTACAACAAGTAAGGTTGTATATGAGAGTTGCATTAACTCTATGCTAGTTTCCATTATGCAATTTCTGAAAAAGGAATCAGAGAAGTACTAAAAGTAGAAGCAGACATTCTGTAGGCTTTTATTTATCATATTTCAAATGTCACTGCCAACTTACTTCTCTAGTACTAACAATAATAGCTAAGCACTTAAGTTCTTTGAAAAAGAGAAGCATAACTAAAATCTGTTCTTTTTGATTTCCAGGTGTTTTCGCTGATCATGTTTTATATTCAGTTCACTGAAGCAATATATTTCCTCTCGGTATGCCTAAATATCAGTGTCTTGTTTCCTAGCTTACATTTCCTAGGTGACTGGTAGAAGCAATTTTACCAAACCCAAAAAGAATTTCATAGCAGTAAATATTATTTTATGTATACAAAGAGATCAGCAAAGTAAACAAGCAGGAAAACAAAAAATAAAACCACATTTTATTTTAGACAGCATTTTCTGATACATAATATTCAAGTTCCTAATTACAATGATGTTAAAAAAGAAATATCACAATGGAGCGTAATAATAAAACAGCAATAATTACATGTATAAAAATTGCTTTTGCTATTTTCTATTGTTATATGTTCATATTAAAATTTCACTTAAAAGAAATGTAAAACAAGGATTTAAACAAGCCAGGCATCCATCTCTGTGCGACAAAAGAGGTATCTACAAGAATTTACAACCATATCTATTCACTAATTAGAGAACACTTAAAGACACTGCCTTTCTGAAAACAAGGATTAGAGCTGGATGAATACACCCCTTTCACAAACCTTCCTCATGTCTCTGTTGGGTCATCATAAGCAGCTTGTTCTCCCAGCATTGAATAGAAAAGCCTACCGATTATCAGTTCTGAACGCCTCAGTTAGGCATCAGGACAATTAATAGGGACAGAAACTTTAAACAACATGTAAATAAATCATTTCACCAAAAGAGGTTGTAATAAAAAAAATAATTAACAAAAGCAAACTTTCTAAATCAATATTGTTTAGATTGTCTCTTGGGCACTATGCTCTCTGAAATGAAAAATCGAAAGCTAGAAAACTACCACAATCTATGAAATTATGTCTCCCAAAATAGGAAATTTCAACATTTATGTAATTACAAACAAGAGAGATAAGCAGATTACCAAAAAAGTTATGCATTTCTATGAAACCAACTTCCCATGAGAATCTGTAACATTTAAAATTCTATAATTTCTAAGGAATCTCCTGATACACAGAAGCTAGCAAAATATGTAAACAGAGGAACAAACTATTAGCTTTTATGTTTGAAAATTTATATTAGGCCATAGAGTTTATTCTGTGATTTCTTAATTCTAAGAGGAGACCTAATTTCTCAGCATAGTAGCAATAAAAGCAAATCACTTCTACCCTGATATTGGAACAGTCCCTTCCCTGAGCACTACTCGGGAATACTAGAAAGTCACACACAAAAAATGGAATAGCAGCTGATCATGCTTTTCTCTTCAATGTGGAAAGGAAAAGGTGTGGTTACCATCTAGCAAGCCCATCCTGTTTTGTTAACCATGCAAAGCAGCCATGGCTACTACTGAAGCAAGGGGTCTGTCCTCTCACTATAGCTTAGGTGACCTTTCAACAGTGGATGCTTGAGATATCTCATTTTCACACCAATTTCAAAACATTTCAGTTTAAGAGTTTTACTGTATAATTTGGTTACCTGGGATGAACACTTGCATTTTCTCATCAATTAACCTATATTCAACATGCCTGTCCTACTTTGCTCACTGGCAGACTCCTTAACTTCCTCTCTGTTAAGTCTTTCACATCTTCCCCCAAAGACCATTCTTTTTCCTATGCTTCACTTCACCTTGTTTATGTATCTATAGCATTCATCTAATTACATTTGTATTTTTTTGTATATTTATTTCCCCAGTAGATGATAAATTTCTTTTCCTTTTTGTATTCTCCTTTTGTATTCTTATATAGTATATAAGGTTTCATTAAACATTTTCAGTGAATAAATATAAATGTTAAAAAATAACAGATGTCTGTGGTTATTGTGGAAAAAGTAAATTTTTATAAGTATCTGTATAGTTCATATCATACAAATATTATTTATTTAATCTAGGTTGACTCACCATGTATATCCATGAATAGGAAAATCTATCTTTTTTTTTTTTTTTTTTTTATTTAAAAAAAAATTTTTTTTTCAACTTTTTTTTTTTTTTTATTTTTTTTTTATTTTTGGGACAGAGAGAGACAGAGCATGAACGGGGGAGGGGCAGAGAGAGAGGGAGACACAGAATCGGAAGCAGGCTCCAGGCTCTGAGCCATCAACCCAGAGCCCGACGCGGGGCTCGAACTCACGGACCGCGAGATCGTGACCTGGCTGAAGTCGGACGCTTAACCGACTGCGCCACCCAGGCGCCCCAGGAAAATCTATCGTTTTAACCAAAATAATCCACTTGGCTTTACTGATTCTCATATTCAAGACACTAATTCCAATTTATATCACCTCATAATTGGGGCGCCTGGGTGGCTCAGTTGGTTAAGTATCTGACTTCAGCTCAAGTCATGACCTCCAGGTCCAGGAGTTCAAGCCCTGCATCAGGCTCTCAAACCCTGCATCAAGCTCTGTGCTGACAGCTCAGAGCCTGGAGCCTGCTTCGAATTCTGTGTTTCTGCCCCTACCCCACTCACCCGCCATCTTTCTCTCTCTCAAATATAAACATTCAAAAAATTAAAAAAAAAGAGACCATCTGTGGTTATTGTTTTAAAAGTAAATTTTTATTAGTATTTATATAGGTCGTATTATACAAATATGTTATTTAATCTAGGTTGACTCACCATGTATATCCATGAATAGGAAAATCTATCCTTTTAAATCAAAATAATCAACTTGGATTTACTGATTCTCATATTCAGGGACACTAAATCAAATTTATATCACCTCATAATTGATATACCTAATAGATAAAGGAAGAACTTTAAAGCCAAAATAAGATTCTTTTAAACCTACATGTTTCTCACCTACCATTTCTACAGTTTACTTGGAATAGTTTAAAACTGTAGTGTCATGCCATATTTTTTATTTTTCTTGTTATTTGTAACATACTTTGAGAATCCTTCCTCAAAACATCACAATTAAAATTATCTAATCACTGCTTTAAAATTATTTATGAATTAGGGGCGCCTGGGTGGCTCAGCTGGTTAAGCATCTGACTTGGGCTCAGCTCATGATCTCACTGTTCACGAGTTCAAGCTCCACGTCAGGCTCTGTGCTGACAGCTCAGAGCCTGGAGTCTGCTTCAGATTCTGTCCCTGTCTCTCTGCCCCTTCACCTCCCCCCCTCTTAAATATAAAATAAAACATAAAAAAATTTTTTTTAAGTTCTTTATAAATTTTAAGGTATACTGAATTCCACTGATTCTTATGCCTGGTATTTCCCTCTTTTGAGATCTGTTTTACTTTTTTTGGGCTATAATAATTCTTCAAGTAATCTCCCAGAATGTATAAATAGGTACTTTCTCAGCTACACTTGTGAAAAAGCAAAAGTCTTTGTTTTGCCCTCTTGTATAAATGTTATTTTGGCTAGATACAGGGTCTTTAAATTGCAGTATTTTCCTGGAAGATTTATAAACATAGTTGCATTATACTACCTTCCAGTACTGCAATGAGAAATTTAATGCCAGTATGATGCTCTTTCCTTTTCAAATAATCAACTTTATACTAGAAAAGGTGCAATGTTTTCTCTTTATCATTAGATTATTTTACCTAGAAATGTCTATGTATTTAATATATGTGTGTGTGTGTGTATATATATATATGTGTGTGTGTGTGTGTATATATATTTACATATGTAAACATGTAGTTTTAGAAATTTATTCCCTCCAGTCCTTGTTATATTATTTTTATTTTGGTAACTTGAGTTTTTTTCCAGTTCAAGTTAGTTTTTTTTTAAATTTTTTCTTTGAAGGTGGTTTCTCTTTCACCTACTCCTTTCACTTCTACAGTTACTCTTGTTTTCACATACTAAGTTTTCTTTGTCTATCATTTCACTCCATTTCTTTGTATTTTTGCTTAGTGTTTCTCTCTTTATTTTTCCCAGATCACTAGATGTTTGTCCTGACCACTGTTATTCAAATCACCTTCTATGTATTTTTTAAATGTTGGTCTATTTTGATCACCCTTTCAAAACATCTCCTTGACTCTTCATAAGAAGTCTTATTTCAATTAAAATATTTTCTACTTGCAATAAAATAGCCTCAATTGGACCCAGTTGTATGGTAGAATGTGGCCTTTGAAAGCAACCAAACTCTCTGAGTTACACAAGGAGTCTCAAGCCTGTTCATATCAGTTGGTATGGATTCCTTTAGCACATTTAAGAACTGGCATATTTGGATAGTGGTGATAAGCAAGAGCGAGTAATAAGTAGTTTCTTCATTGGGCAGATCTGCATTTTTCTCTTAGAGCACATCATTAACTGTACAGAGAGATCTTCTCAAGATAAGAGGACCTACTAGAGCTCAGGTAGTCAGGGCAAAAACAGCCTTTATCTCATCATTTCTTTCCCTATTATTCATTCAAACTTTTCAAAGCTGTATTTGTTTTCTTTTTATACAAGTGGCATATAGTCCTCCTTCTAAATCATAATATTGACTCTATAGGGAGTTAGTATAGGTTCTGCAGTGTTTGCTGTCCTCATCAGTGTATATCAAGTATAATCTTTGTTTCACTTTCAATAGCCCACTCTACTTTTACATCAGTTTCCCATGGCTCACCACCCATTTTGTGAAACTCCTCCCTGGACGTAATAAAGTTCCAGTTTTCGACAATGAGTACAGAAGTTGGGGGAAAGCACAAATTCATATAATAGTCCAAAAATAGGGCTAAAGCAACACTGGTTTTAGTATCTGATGGATATAGCATAGATGACTTGCCTCCTGAAGTTGCTAGTTTTTCCCCTGCCCACTAATGTTAGCAACCATGATTTGTGCTTCACAATCATGTACTATCCAACACTGCATTACTCATAGTACAGTGACAAGTTCAACATAAGTACATGGTCACTGTTCAAGTTATCAGTTCATCTTTGACTTTTTCTGTGCGTTAACAGTTGCACTTTGAATCAACATGATGCTAGCTTAATGTTTAGCATTGTAAATATTATGACCATGCTTTCTAAAGGTTCAGATAATGAAAATGAGAATGATGACAATACCAATGCCAGAATGACCCACACATCACCAAAAATGAGGGCTTAATGGAAGGACACATACAACTTGATTAGGGAGATAAATAATCAAAACAGAACATATTGCAAAATATGGAGAGAAGAATTTGGGGTTGGGAATGCGAGAGAGGAGATATGAAAGTACATATAGAAACTGAATCTCCCAACTCTCAATGAAATAAAAAAGTGTTTCCAAATCAACCAAAAGAGTATGTATGTATGTATGTATGTATGCATTTTTATCTCCCAAAATTACATCAATAATAGTAGCTGTTGAATTATCCTGGGTTTACCACACAGAACACATATTACTGTATTGTTTCCTTGACTGTTCTATGAAACTGAGTATATTTATACATCTTGTCTCACAGGTTGTAAATAAAATGTCTTATGGAAAAACACAAAAGAAAATTTTCTGTTTATTTTTTATTTTTATTTTAGAGAGAGCGAGAGAGAGAGCATGATAGAGTGGGCATGCACGTTCACGAGCGGGGGAGAGGCAGAGGGAGAGAGAGAATCTTAAGCAGGTTTCATACTCAGTGCAGAGCCCGATGTGGGGCTCAATCCCACAACCCTGGGATTATAACCTGAGCTGAAATCAAGAGTTGGATGCTCAACACAGGTGCCCAAGAAATTTATGATAGGAGATATACTGGCCCCTTACATTGTAAAGCCGATTCTGTTAGCATTTAATAGCAATCATGCTTTCTAATAAATGATGTGAGCACTTAGTATAAGTGCTATAATAAGTGTATAATAATAGTATAAGTACTATTATAAGTGTATAATAAATGATGTGAGCACTTAGTAACATTCATACCTCTAACATTCATGTATATCAAGTGATATGCCAAATTACAGCAGCGAAAATCATTCCCTGTATCTTTTAGGTACTTGGATTTGTAAAATGGGTTTACAAATTGTCTTCTTGATTTTATTGAGAGTTTAAATTGTAGAAAATATAAAATAGATTGTTGATATCTTGTCCAAATGTAAACTAGATTTTTCTCAGTTTTAGCTGGATATTGGACAGTGCAAATGTAAATTTGTATAGTTTTACACTTGATCTTAGCCAAAAGGCCGAGAAGCGATGTAAATTTGTACAGTTTTCATTTAATCTACAAACTTGTTATCAAAAAGAAAAAAAAAAAAGAAGGGATCTCACCTGCTAAATATCCTACACACCTTACATACAACACTTCTAGAAAGGAGTGTGATTTGCTTACCAATGATATTGAGGCTTTTATAATGAAAGTGTTCACTTTTAAAGGTTTCTCAAAACATGCAAAATTATTTAATGAGATTTTTTACTTCATGGAAATGGAGGTAGAGGCCCCTTTAGATATGTGTCAATGATGGCTACCATTGTTGCTGGCCATAGAAAAGATATTAAAATGTTGGCCTGTCATAAAATTATATTTTCAAAGCACAGGACAACAAGAATGTCCTTCTTTAATTTGGAAACACATTGAGGATAAGAAATTTATATGCTTTTCTATAAAATTTAATGATCTCTGAAAAAGCCATTCTAGGAAGAATGCACAACCTGAATTGTTTGGTGTTATGTGTCCATTATGACAAATATGCCCACAGACAAAGAAAAAAAATAGGGGAGGAAATAAGACTATGCTAGAACTAAAAAACAGTCACCAGAACAAAGCAATATATTTGTTTCCTAGGGCTGCTGGAACAAATTATCACAGATTGGGCGGCTTAACACAATAAGAATTTGTTGTCTCACAGTTCTGGAAGCCAGAAATCCAAAATCAAGGTGTCAGCAGGGTGAGTTCCTTCTGGAGACTCTGAGAGAGAATCTGTTTCATTCCTTTCTCCTGGTTTCTGGTGGTTGCCAGCAATCTTTGGCATTCTTTGGCTTACATATACATCACTCCAGTCTCTGCCTCTGTCATGACATGGTTTTCTTTCTGGTGTTTTTTGAGCCTGTGTCCAAATTTTCCTCTTCTTACAGGGTCACCAGTCATTGGATTCGGGTCCACCTTCATGCAGTATGGCCTCATTTTAACTTGATTACATTTGTGAAGATCTGTATTCCATATAAAGTCATGTTCGTAGGCACCAGACATTGGGACTTAAGCATACCTTTCTAGAGGGACACAATTCTACCTCCTACCAGCAGACAAGTTAAACAGGATTTACTCAATTTCGTTAGTAAACTATAACTTATTTGCAATCCAATTTTGGCATCACAAGTTGAAATTACTTTGGTGTTCAACTGATCATGAAAAATTTTTCATTAAAGTTCAATACCCATTTGTGATAAAAACTCTACAGAATGTCTTCATGATAAAGGGTATCTACAAAAAATTTTATCTAATAACATACTTAAAGGTGAAAGACTGAATGCTTTCCCCTAAGACTGAGAACAAAGCAATGATGTCTGCCTTCACTACTTTTATTCAGCATAATGCTGTAAGTCCCAGCCAGCACAAAAAAGAAACGGAAAGAAAAGGCATACACATGTGAAAGGAAGTAGTAAAAATGTCCTTATTTGTAGATGACATTAAATAATTAAGTGTAAATCTAAAAAAAAAAAAAAACAACCACAAAACATGTACAGGATCTGTATGCTCAAAATTACAAAGGTAATTAAAGAAATAAAAAAAGACAAAAATGGAGATATATACTGTGTTCATGGATTTTAAGATTCAACACAGTAAATATGTCACTTCTCCTTAAATTGATCTATATACAAGTCAATTCCTATCAAAATTTAAGCAGGATTTTTTTTTTTGTAAATGTAGACAAGTTGATTTAAAAATTTATAAAAGGCAATGAAAGTAGAATAGCTAAAATATTTTTGAAAAATAAGAGCTGGAATAATCACAGTCTAAAAATGATGAAGAGATACATACACAGGTTAAGAGAAGAAATAAGGTAGAACTCAAACTTTACATTGGGCTGTGTTAATTTTGGCCGATGTCAGAGAAATTACTGTCTGTGCTCTCTTCCAGGATTTTTATGGTTTTAGGTCTCATTAGCCTAAGTGCATTTTGAGTTTATTTTTGTGTGTGGTGTAAGAAAGTGGTACAGTCCATTCTTTTGCATGTAGCTGTCCAGTTCTTCCAACACCATTTGTTGAAGAGAGTCTTTTTCCCATCGCATATTCTTTCCTGCTTTGTAGAAGATTAAGTGACCATATAATTGTGGGTTTATTTCTGGGCTTTCTATTCTGTTCCATTGATCTATGTGTCTATTTTTATGCCAGTACCATATTGTTTTGGTTACTACAGATTTGTAATATAACTTGAAGACTGAAATTGTGATTCCACTAGTTTTGTTTTTCTTTTTCAAGATCGCTTTGGCTATTCCAAATCTTTTGTGGTTCCATACAAATTTTAGGATTGTTTGTTCTAGTTCTGTGAAAAATGCTATTGGATTTCTGACAGGGATTGCATTAAATCTGTTTGTGTTGTCTTTGATTTCTAATTTTCAGAGTACATGTCTTTCACCAAGTTGGTTAAGTTTATTCCTAGGTATTTAATTATTTTTGGTGAAATTGTAAATGGGATTGTTTTCTTAATTTCTCTTTCTGTTGCTTCATTATTTGTATGCAGGAATGCAACAGATTCCTGTACATTGATTGTGTATCCTGATACTTTACTGGATTTATTTATCTATTCTAATAGTTTTTTGGTGGAGTCTTTAGGGTTTTCTATAAATAGTATCATGTTATCTGTAAATAGTGAGAGTTTTACTTCTTTCTTACCAGTTTGGATGCCTTTTTTTTTTTTTTCTCTCACCTGACTGCTGGGGCGAAAACTTCCAATAGTATGTTTAATAAAAGTGGTAAGAGCAGACATCCTTGTCTTGTTCCATACTTTAGGGGGAACAGCTCTTAGTTTTTCACCATGTTAGCTGTGGGTTTTTCATAGAAGGCCTTTATTATGTTGAGGTATGTTCCCCTTAGACCTACTTTGTTGAGTGTTTTTATCATGAATGGATGTTGTACCGTGAAATGATTCTGCCACCTCTGTTAAAATGATCATATGGTTTTTATCCTTTCTTTTACTGATGTGATGTATCACACTGATTGATTTGCAAATATTCAATCCTGAGAATAAATCTTAGTTGATAATAGTGAATGATTTTTCTTAATGTATTGTTGGATTTAGTTTTCTAATACTTTGTTGAGGAATTTTGCATCTATGCAAAAAATTGGCCTATAGTTCTTTTTTTTTTTCTTTTCTTTTCTTTTTTTTTTTGTGGTGTATTTATCTGATTTTAGAGTAAGAATGATTCGGAAATTTTCCTTCCTCTTCTATTTTTTTGAAAAGTTTGAGAAGAATAGGTACTAACTCTTCTTTAAATATTTGGTAGAATTCACCTGTGAAGCCACCTGGTCTCGGACTTTTGTTTGTTGGGGTTTTGGTTACTGACTCAATTTCATTGTTGGTAATTGGTCTGTTCGAATTTTCTCTTTCTTTCTGTTTCAGTTTTGGTAGATCGTAAGTTTCTAGAAATACATACATTTCTTCTAGGTTGTCCAATTTTTTGGCATATAATTTTTCATAATATTTTCTTATAATCCTTTGTATGTTTGTGGTGTCAGTTGTTATTTCTCCTCTTTAATTTGTGATTTTATTTGCATCCTCTTTCTCCCTCTCTCTCTTTTTTGGATGTGTATGGCTAGAGGTTTATCAATTTTGTTGATCTTTTCAAAGAACCAGAACCTGGTTTCATTGATCTGTTCTACTGTGTTCTTTTTTAAAATTTCTGCTTTGATCTTTATTATTTCCTTCCTTCTGCTATTTTTGGGTTTTGTTTGATCTTTTTCTAGCTCCTTTAGGTGTAAGGTTAAGTTGTTCATATGAAATTTTCTTGCTTCTTGAGGTAGGCCTGTATTGCTATACACTTCCCTCTTAGAACTGCTTTTGCTGCATCCTAAAGATTTTGGATTGTTTGGTTTTATTTTTCATTTGTCTTCATGCATTCTTTTATTTCCTCTTTGATTTTTTGGCTGACTTACTCAGTGTTTAGTAGCATGTTCTTTAACCTCCATGGATATGTGCCCTTTCCAGATTTTTTCTTGTGGTTGATCTCTAATTTCATTGCATTGTGGTTATAACTTCAATCTTTTTGAAATTATTGAGACTTGTTTTGTGACTTAATGTGTGATCTTTCTAAAGAATGTATATTCTACTGTTTTAGGATGGAATGTTCTGAATATATGTATTAAATCTATCTGGTCCAGTGTGTTATTCAAAGCCACTATTTCCTTGTTGATTTTCTGTTGAGATGATCTGCCCATTGATGTAAGTGGGGATGTTAAAGTCCCTTATCATTATTGTATTACTATAGATTAGTTCCTTTATGTATGTTGTGAACTGCTTTATGTACTTTATGTAGTATGTACCCATATTAGGTGCATAGATACTTAAAATGTTGTCTTGTTGGATTGTCCCCTTAATGATTATACAGTATCTTTCTTTGTCTTTAAATTTTGTCTGATATAATATTGCTACCCTGGCTTTCTTTTCACATCAATTTGCATGATAACTGTTTCTCCTTTCCCTCACTTTCAATGTTTATGTGTCTTTAGGTCTGAAGTGAGTCTCTTGTAGGTAGTATATAGATGTGGCTTTTTTTTTTTAATCCATTCCAGTCACCCTATGTCTTTTTATTGGAGCATTTAGTCTATTTACATTCAAATTAATTATTGATAGGTATGTATTTATTGTCATTTTGTTATTTGTTTTGTGTTTGTTTTTGTGGATCATACTTTACTTTCTTCTATTTTGTGAGTCCCTTGGCTGGTTTTTACAGAGATACTTATTTTTATTGGTTTTGAGCTTCCTACCTTTCTTATTCTTATTTGTGGTCTTTCCTTTCTGCTCACAGAGTTCCCTTTAACTTTTCTTGTACGGTTGCTTTGGTGGTCATGAAATCCTCCAACTTTTGTTTGGGAAAATCCTTCTCTTTCCTTCTATTCTGAATGATAGTCTGGCTGGATAGAGTATTCTTGGCTGCAGATTTTTTTCCCTTCAGCACTTTGAATATATATGCCACTCCAGTTTGGCCTGCAAAGTTTCTGTTGAAAAAGCTGCTGATAGCCTTATGGGGTTACCCCTGAATGTAAATGTTTTCTTTTCTCCTCCTGCTTTTAAAATTCTTTAACACTGCTTTTTGTAATTTTAATTACTATGTGTCTTGGTGTGGACCTCCTTGATTTTTTTGGGAGATCTTTTTCTCCTGGATCTGAATTTCTATTTCCTTCTCCAAATTTGGGCGGTTTTCAGCTATTACTACTTCAAATAAATTTTCTGTCTCCTTTTCTCTCTCTTCTTCTGGAATCCATATAATGCTAATGTCATATTTTCCTCTCACCTGCTCTGCTTACTTACTTTCCATTACTCTGTCCTGCAGGTCACTGATTCATTCTTCTGCTTCTTCTAGCCTGTTATTTATTCCATCTAGTATATTTTAATTTCAATTATCATATTTGTCATCTCTGGTTCCTTTTTATCTCTGTGTTAAGGGTCTCACTGATGTCGTCCATTCTTTTCTCAAGTCCAGTGAATATGTTTATGATCATTACTCTAAATTCTCTATCAGGCATATCTCCATTAGGTATCTTGCTGTGATTTTGTCTTTTTTTTTCATTGGGACATATTTCTCTGTCTCCTCACTTTGCCTAACACTCTGTGTCTGTTTCTGTGTGTTAGGCAAGTCAGTTATGTCTCTTGCTCTTCAACATCGTGGGAAGGGTGTGCACTTTTAGCAAGGTGGTGCTTGTCCTCTTCCTTAGGGGATGTACAGCTGCTATGGAGACTGCATGCAGGCAAGAGGTGTTTTAACAAGGTGTGTGCATCCTCCATGAGAGGTAACCAGTTGTTACAGGGACTGAGGCCCAACAAAGCCTGCAGTTGGGAGATGCAGTGTTGGCAAAGTTTGCGCTGATCTTCTGGGGGACAGGACCCACGGCAACAGGACTGAAGCAGGCCCACTGAAGGGAGTGGGGTACGATGTTTGCAAGTTATATAGTGCCAGTGCTGAGCTGGTTCTCAGAGGTGGTGTCTGTTTTTGTTGGAGGGGGAGGAAATGGCACCTGCCAGATTAGTTCTTGGAGAAGTTCCTTGTGAACTCTTAGATTAGTAAATAACTCTCCCTCCTATATGTCCCAGGCATTTTTCAAACTGCTGCTTCTATGCTGTATTTCCCAGGGCTATTTATTGTGCTCTTTAAGGGCAGGAATGCAGCTTCCTACTGTCCTTGGGGCTCTCCCAGAGCTCAGCCAAAGATTTTTAAGTTCCAGGCTTTAAGTTCCACTGGTTGTAAGAACTCACAAAATTCGGTCCCTCTGATTTTCAAAGCCAAATGCTAGGGGACTTGTCTTCTCCATGCAGGTTTCCCTGTATGATAGCTGTTTCTCAACCCTTCTCTGTGTATGGCTCACTCCCTCCCTCAGGGAGCAATATCTGAGTGGTCTGGCTGCCCACCATGTCTCTGCCCTTCCTATCATCTTCCATGTGGCCTCTTCTACATATTTAGTTGTGGAGTTTGTTCTGCCAGGGTTTGGGTCATTTTCTATGGTATTTACACTGATGTGAGTGTTATCTTGTTGTATCTATGGGACAAGGTGAGTTTAGGGTCCTCCTATTCCACCATCTTCCTTTGAAGTCCAGTCTTCCTCCGTGCAGACATCCTCGGGAGCTTGGAGATCAGCAGGTGCTGGGTGGTACCATATGGGTTCTCCAGTAAATTATTTTAGGTTTTTTTTTTTTTTAAGTTTACTGAAGCTTGCTTTATGGCCTAACATGTAATTTATTTTAGTAAAATTCCATGTGTATTTCAAAAGAATGTTGAGTGCAAGGTTCTCTCTGGGCATCTCCTTCTGTGTGTGAGTAATGTTCCAATCTTCTATACCCTTTCTGATTTTGATTTGTTTGTATTATCAATTATTGAGAAGGATGTGTGAAAATCTACCACATGATTATGAATTCATCAATTTTTCCTTTCTGCTCCATCAATTTTCACTCTATGTATTCTGGAGCTACTACTGGGTGCATACAGATTTAGTATTGCTATATTTTCCTGATGTTTATCAGTGTTAGATATCCTTTATTTTTAGTAATGCTCCCTGAGTTAAAGTCTACTTTGTTTGCTATGAATATAAATATCTCATCTTCTTAAAGAGACAAACAGACTCTTAAATATAGAGAACAAACTGGTGGTTACCAGAGGGGAGGTGGGGGGTGGGGAGATAGGTGAAATAGGTGATAGGAATTAAGAGCACACTTACTGCAATGAGCGCTGAGTAATGTAGAGTTGCTGAATCACGATATTGTATATCTAGAACTAAGGTAACACTGTACATTAACTATACTGGTATTGAAAAATAAGAAAACATTAAAATATCTTTTTTTTTTAAACATCTGCATAGGGTTTCTTTTTCATCCTTTACTTTCAACATTTGTGCCATTATAATTTAAGGTGTATTCTTGTAAGCAGTACATAGTTGGTTTAATTTATTATATAGTCTGGCAATTTTTGCTTTTTAATTGGAACATTTAGTTATTTTGATTAAACAGATTATCATTATCTTTCCAAATACGTTTGCTATTTTATTCTTGGTTTCTATCTGACCCAATTTTTTTATGTTCCCTTTTCTCTCCTTTACTTTCCTCTTTTGGATTATTCAATATATTGTATTATACCACTAACCTTCTCTATTAGTTCTTAAGTGTGTGCGTGTGTGTGTGTGTGTGTGTGTGTGTATTAACATCTTTTTCATAATTTTCTTAGAAATTCTAACTTGTTTTCCTGACTTTTAACTAATATGAATACTTAATTTTATCACTTCTCCAATAATGATTAAAACATATGAAGTCCATTACATACTTCCAGGCATTAGGGTTATTTTTTGCCATGCATTCTAATCATACATACATTTTAATCTCAAAATATTATCATTATTGTTTTGAAACGGCTACATTCGGTCAAAATTTTAATATTTGCCAATACATTTATTCTTCTGGTTGTTCTTCATTGCTTCCTACATTTCTGTGTTTATGTTTACTATCACTTTCCATTTGCCTAAAGAACTGTGTTTACTATTTCTTTGCATGCACATATGCAAGTGACTAATTCTGTTTTTATTTGTCTGCAAAGTGTAGAATTCTGCATTGGCAATTTCTTTTTCCTCAGAGCTTTTCTTTTTAAGTTTATTTATTTATTTTGAGAGAGAGTGGGGGAGGGGCAGAGAGAAGGAGAGAATTCCAAGCAGGCTCCATCCTGGAAGTACAGAGCCTGATGCAGGGCTTGAACCCACAAATGGTGAGATCATGATCTCAACTGAAACCAAGAGTTGGACGCTTAACTGACCGAGCCACCCAGGTGCTCCTTTCCCCAGAGCTTTAACAATGTCATTGTACTCTCCTGGCTTCCATTTTTTCTATTGAAAATGCAGTTGTCAGTTTTATTGTTGCTCTTTGAAACACCTTTTGTCCTCAGCTTGCTTTTAAGATTTTTCTCCTTGTCTCTGCAGATCATCACTTTTATTATGTTGTGTTTATGTGAGATTTTGTTTATCCTGTTTGAAGTTCTTATAGCTTTCTGAATTTGCGGTTTGAAAGTCTTCCATCAGTTTTGGAAAAATCTTGGCTGTTATATCTTTAACTATTACTTCTGTCCCATTGTCTTCCTCATCTCCTTGAGGGACTCCAATTACACATCTATTGGACTATTTACATTCCATCTGTCTTCTTAGTGATTTTTTTCCACCTCCCAAGTGACTTTTTATTTCATGTTTCAATTTGAACTCTAAACCTACTATCTAGTTTACCAGTCATATCATCTGCTGCTAAACCCACTTAAGTTTGTAATTTCGGATACTGTGTTCTTCAGCTCTGAGATTTCCATTTGATTCTTTATATTTATAGACCCCCTTTTTTTTTTTGAGTGAAATGCTTAATCTGCTTTTGCCTTTCTCCTTCATTTCCACTACCTTTTTGAATATTTTAATCATAGCTATTATAAAAACCTTGCCCATTCAACTCTAACATTTGGATTAACTGAGTTGGTTTATATAATGTATGTTTTTCTTGGTTTTGGTAATTTGGTCTTTTCTTTTTGTGTGCCTAATAATTTTCAACTAAATGCTTACCATTGTATGTAAAATAATAGCAGAGATTCCACATATTTATTCTGGTGGTTCAGCCTTACCGATGCCAGGCAAATGGAGCAGGGGCTAATCACTTTAACTTAACCAAGAACTGTGCACCGTAGATATCAGTTTGTAGACTCTGGTTCTCATAAAACAGCTGTAAAGTCCATCATGCTTTTCAGAGACTTTTTTAGTATATGTGCTGCCGAAACGAGCACTTCAGAAACTTTTTAATTATGTTTTTAATCTCCTAACCTGTGCAGCCCCAGGTGTCCTAAAGGAACTACTGGATGTATGCTTGATACCCCTCTTTTCAACAGCACCACAAAAAATCTGCTGGTTTTCCTGCATCCAATATTTTAGTTCAAGATTCAGGAAATCTGCCAAATACGTATTGAGAATCATGGCCTTATAACTAGGGAAGTGCAAAGTGTGCTTGAGTCACATACACACATTATTTTCATTAAAGAATTAAAATTTTCCATAACCACATAACTATACATGAATTATGCTGAAACTTAGGTCACAGACATATACCACTATCTAAAGACAATTGCCACCAAGACAAAATCAACACACCCAATAGAAATCCTGTATCAAGTTTCATGATTTCAGTTATGCAATTTGAGAATTTCTGGAAACAAATGTACTAACAGCACTGAGTATCTTTTTTCCCTTTTACTTCCTCATCAGTAATCACAGAAAAGAATGAAAATAGAAGACTTTTTAAAAAGTAATTCTTTTTCTCACTAGTTTCATCTGACCAAACAGTTCTTCTGATCTATGTTAAACTATACACAATACAATATACAAATCCTTGTACAAATATTTTAGTTATTTGTCATTGAACTTATGTCACTTAAAATAATTTTACTGCTTTTCTGTTTAACACACTTTACTTTTACTTTACTGTTTAACACACTTTTTCCTAAATGCTTTTATATTTTAAAAATTCCATTATTACAGCTATGTTCCCTCAAGTTTCCATTATCGTCCAACTGATATATATATATTATTATTATTATTATTATAATTCCTTTTGATACTGTCTGAAGCTGAGAATTATCCACCTAGATGGATACCCATATCAGAATGATTCAGTTTCTGAGTGGAATATCATTTTTTACAGCTTTTATGTAATAAAATTAATTGACTTTATCCTTTAATAAAATAATAGGTATATAGTCAATTGCTTCAATCTACAAAGTGAGATAATTATCATTTTTATGTCAAAACCACTGAGATGCTGGTATTAAGACACTGACATATGTGTAGTCATCATAGGGTGTGATATAAATATACTATGTACACTTAAAGTTGATAAAAATGAATTACCGCTCTATGTTGCTAAATACCTAACATGGTGATTTGTACTAAGCACTTAAGATCTTGACCCAGTGATTCTGTGATTTACCAACTATCTAAACTATCTGAAGAATTAACACTTCCTAAATAAAATAAAATCTAGAATAGCGTTTTTTAGCCTGGGGCACATTGATGGGCTTGGGGGAGAGGGGAAATAAACTCCTTGAAATTTCTGTGTATGTGTGTTTTCCTAGGGAGAACATTCACAGTTGGCACTGGCTTCTCCAAAGGGTTTAATTACACAAAAAGGTTAACAGTTAATATGACTAGTTATATGGAGAAATAAAAAATAACAATCTCCTATCAAAAAACTAAATTATTCCTTTTACATATCAAACAGGCTTGGCATTAACTATAATCTCATGGAAATGCCTTGCTATTATACTTAAAAATTTGTAAAAAAAAAAAAAGAATTCATCACAGGATAGGATACACGTCATCTGGCTTCTATCTACTGTAAGAAATAAGAAGTCTGAAAACAAACAAAAAAACTAAAACAAATCTTTAAAAATTAAATTTCATTAAACTAAACTACCATAGCTAGAAGTATCTCAATTTTGGGAATAAAGTTTATATAATGCATAAGTGTCTTTTGAATATTATGAAATAGTAGGAAATGCACAAAATAATTATTCAAAAAGCACATGTCTATAAATTGGAAACACTGACCCGTAAGCAAAGATAGGTAAGTTGAAACATCAATCCGCACTGAAATCATTAACGACGATATAAACTAACCTAAAGTGAAAATCACATTTGTAGATTTATGAAAAATGTTTTAAAAAATAAACACTATGAAGCAAAAATGCAAATATAAACAGAAAAATGGAGACATACTTACTAGAGGATAATAAAGTAACAAATAATATAATAATTATGTTAGGGTTACATTCATTTCTTTCCAAAAAGGTATTCGAATTTTCATTTTTTCATTAGCTTCAAATTATGAATGAAAATACATTTGTACAAAGCTGAAAAACCAGCTTTTTCCAATTAGTGAACAGCAACAACAAAAATACCCCATCTATGCAAATAAATAGCTGTTATAATCTATAGATAATATAAATCATGCATTATCTTCTGCACACATGTAAGTAGATGAAGAGATAAAATGTATGAGATAAGAGAAGTAAATGCTTGCAAAAGAAAACCAAAGTACACGGTTTAGTTCTTCCACATATTATAAAAAAACTCAGCCACCATGAAGGCCTGTGCCATTCTTAGGCCACTTTCAGGCAGATTCTGAAAAGCTGGAAAGTAAACACAGGTGTTTTAAAACTAGAGCTGCTGTCACGGACAACCACAAACACCCTTAACTCTGATGTTGCAACGCCTCTTTCCCGCCCTGTGTTTTTTAAAGTAATGCCCAAAAAGAAAATGTCAAATGTTTCACCTTTCAACACCTCAAAATAAGTAAGAGCTTAAAGTACTGTTTCACAAATATCTAGCAAACAGATTATTTTTTCACTACTTTTAAGTGTAACCAATTAAATATTAATTACATAAAATAGAAAGTAGAATTTCTTAAAAAATTAGCACCACCCCAAACTTTACAACCCCTCTTTTACCATGTTTTTGTAGCAGTTTCTGAGATAAAAATCTGTGTTTGACCACATTTAGATAGTTCTCTTACATAAGTTTTACAGAAAGTATCTGATCTGTTCCCATAAGGTTTAAAACACAAATCAGAAATGAATAAACATCTTTTTTTTTTTTTTTTTTTTACAAAAGTAGATAAGTACCTTTGGTTACCATCCAAGAAGATTTAGACTTAGAAAAATTCAAAGCTTGAAAATATGTAATTTGCCCTTAGAAAACTGTGTGCTAATGGATACTTAAAGAGTAGAAATCATTTACCAAGAAAAAAAGAAAGCAAAATAATTTCCAAACTGCAACAGACCTGGACTTATATTAAAAAATGGAAAACATTTTCTAATACTAAAATATCATTGAGTCCCTACGATTGTATAATATTGTCCCCCAAAGCAAGGATAACATTCATTAATAATTGATGAGCTACCACCTAACTAGTGAATACAAAAACCAAAGTGAATGAATTATTTACATTTTATCACAGTCATCAAGAAACAGGTGCTGTTAAAAGAATGGCCAAGCATCTATCAGTTCCCAAATCAATCTTGGAGGTTATTTTGGGAGGTTTAGTCCTATCCTCAGAATTCTACATATAATTCCTTTGTACAATTGATATAAGAACTATTTGATAAAAGTCATACTTTCATATTTGATTATTCATAATAAGACACCAGTATACTTTCCCATTGCTCTAAGTTTTTTGTAAAGAAAAATATCTGCTTTTAATAAGCAGAAAATGATGAAACAAAATTAATAGGAGTAAAAATTAACAGTAAATGTCATTTTTATATTAGTATCTACATTTTTCAAAAATTTCTTCAGATATTTTAGAATTTTCTCTTGTATTACCTTTTCTCAAAATGGAAAGACCTGATTTCAGGGCTGCATGATATTTGGCTAATCGGGGGCAATCAACTGTAAATGAGAGAAAAGCAAATAAACTTTTCCATCTTGTTCAGATCCACCCATGCACTGCTTCATCTCACATGTGAAGGACATTATATAGCATTAAGAGACAAAATAATAACATTAAGTTGTGACATACACCAACGGAGTAAGGAAATTTAGAATTAAGTTTGACAGTTCTTAACTGAGTTCACTGTACTTTGTTATTACCACACGTACATGATACCTACAGGCACAAAGGAGCAAGGAAAGGGCAGTGTGTCAGCCTTAGAAGTTAATTTCCTTGCTTTTGTTGGTTTATATTACCATCTAATATTACGTAAACAATCCGTTTCTAGGCAATTTATTTTTTCCTCTGCCATGATGAACTGAGCTCATTTGGACACTAAATATCTTTGAACATATACAAATCTAGTTTAATAGCAACAGCAACAAAAGCTCATAAAAGAATGCCATTTAAACATAAAATTTACAAAAATATATAATATTTGTTTAACTGGAAAAAACACTATTACTTATATTTTACAGCCTTTAAAATGTGCAGGTAATTGGCACAAAAGAATTTATTAATAAACAAATGGTTTACCTCAGAATACTCAGGTTTTATTAGTAACCCTTACTTGGCCTTTCTAAAAGTAAATACCTGAAAACTTATGGATCTAGATAAAAATCAACATAAATGACTGACACAAGTTAGATTCCAGAAAATATTCAGAATAAGTGAATTTCTGAAAAGGCATATCAGCGTTCAAAGCTCTTCATCATATAATGGGGCAAAAATATAGTGGACAAATGTACTTTTTGATCACTGCGATCATAAGTTAATTTCATTATCCTCTTATTCTAGTAAAAACAGTCATTCTAGTATTTAAAATATATGTAATAAATTCAATTTTTAAAATGGGCGCTCTTAGGACAGCAATGTTTAAATGTCTTCAGAATAAAATGCACAAAAATTATTCTGAACTTAAAATAGCAAGTATCAAAAGGAAGTGAAGACTGAACTAAATAATCATAAGCTACAGATAATACTGGAAACAGGATACTGGATTATATTGGAAACACTTCCATGATATATGTGAAAACATGGTATATGATTTTGTGAAATTAAAGAAGTAGAAATACAAAATAATATAAATATCATGTGGATACAACTATGGTTATGCAAGATCTAAAGTTTACATTTTCTAAAGAAAGGGTTACAAGTTATCAAAACTCCTAAACTGTACAGAGTTTTTTTCAAGACTATGAAATATATTCTAAAATATACATTTAATAAGACTGTAAGATAATAAAAATATTGGTGAAATGCCTTTCATATTGCATTTTAAATACTAAGCAATAAATCATAGGATCTTTTAAAATGTGTCTATGAGTCACTAGGCAAGAGTGATTTTTCAAGATGCTTTTTTTTTTGTTTCAGTTAAAATTAAAATCCATGCTGTTTAATCCTTGGAGTCAATTTGTAATTAAGGGGATTTGATGAGAGACCAGGCGCTGAATTAATGATAAAATTTAATATCTGTTTTAATGCATCAACATAACAGAAAAACTAACCAACACTGAACAACACAATAAACTCATTTTGGTACAGAAGGCAAACTACAGCTATGTTAATTTGTGAGTAATTCATTTTCTTTAATAAAGTATACATGCTCAAGGTCGGTAGATGCATTACTAAAAACTATGTGTCTAGGAAAAAACTCATGTCAAATATGTTTCTAGAAAAAAGATTTGCTTGGTACAGGAAACTAGATTGTTAAAATAGTTAATTTTATTGAGAATTTTGTGTAATCTCTAATGAAAGATTTAACTGCTTTCCATCATCATGTCTCATATCAGAAACATTTTTACTTAGTAACCAAAGTAAATCAACTATATTTGATAATCTAAAGTTTGTTTTTTAAATATAAATTTTTTATTTTGAAAGAACATGTAATTTTTAAAAAATCCATCAAAACAAATTTCAGAGCATTTTAAATAAATATCTGGATTTTGACCTATATTTTTCAGTTTTAGTACACAATTCAATTCACAAGACAATGTATTATGTCCAAATTATTTCAAACTACTTTAAGTTACAAACTTGTGTAGAATCTGGTTACTGAAAACACTAAAAATGAAAGAGAAAAATTTCATTTGCCAGCATTCATTCTTTTTTAATTTTTTTTTTTATTTTTTAATGTTTATTTTTGAGAGGGAGAGACAGAGTGCAAGCAGGGGAGGGGCAGAGAGAGAGGAAGACACAGAATCTGAAGCAGCTCCAGGCTCTGAGCTGTCAGCACGGGGCCAGACAGAGGGCTTGTACCCACAAACCATGAGATCATGAGCTGAGCCGAAGTCAGATACTCAACCGACTGAGCTACCCAGGCGCCCCGGCCAGCATTCTTTATGTAGCTTCATCTAACTTACCCTTAAAATCCAAGTAAGAACTTTAAAAAGACATAAAACTGATAATGCTACCAAAATACTAATATCAAGCCAGTGAAAACTGGACAGAACTAAAATTAAAAGCACCATTGGTAGGAAACAAACCTTATTTTCAGAAACAAAAATCCAAACATATTACTTTCACAAACAAATTGGGAAATATTTTGTCGCTAATTTGCTTTCAAACACCAAGTCTATGTCAGCAAGTTTTCAAATCCAGGGTAAGATTTTCCAATTCAGAGTGCTTTGGGTATGGCCCAGATTTATTATTCAGTTAATATTCTTTTAATAATTCTAATACATGCCTTTGTCAAGAACCATTAACCTGTACTCATTACCTAACAAACTGTCAAGAGGACCCTTATTGCTTTTAAAGGTACCCTGGGAGGCTCAGTCGTGCTTCGTGGATTCAAGCCCCATGTCAGGCTCTGTGCTCAGAGCCTAGAGCCTGGAGCCTGCTCCAGATTCTGTATCTCTCTCTCTCTCTCTCTCTCTCTCTCTCTCTCTGCCCCTCATCTGCTCACACTCTGTCTCTGTCTCTCAAAATAAATAAATGTTAAAAAAACCTAAGAATAAAGGTGCCCTGGGTACTGTTTCCAACAATGTATCATACATATCTGCTCTTCTGTGTCTTGGCCACTGTAATACCAAAACTCAATAGGTTAGGAAAAAAAGGGTGGAGATGATGAGGTGAGAGCAGAAGGCAAAGGGGAAAGTGGAACTTAAGGTACTGTTCATGTGACAGAGATAGGAAGGGCCTGGAGGAAATCCTGGGACCAGTGAGCTTCTCACATATTCAGTTTATTTTCAAATCAGTGCTCATTTCGATATTAAAACATTTAATTCTACCACCCAAATACCTCTCCAGTTTGGTGACAAGAGGATTGTAGCCAAACTGAAGACAGGATGAGTAGATATTAGCTGGGCAAAGGAGGAAGGGCAATAGGTGATGTAGGGCATTTCAATCAGAGGAAATACTAGGTCCAAAGACAAGGTGATACAAAGACTTGAAAAGGGTTCCAAGATCTATCTAAAGCCAGCTCACGTAATGATAAATCTGCCAAAGATTCAGTCTCCTACTGAAAGCTTATGTCTTCATTCAAGTATTCATTTTGATTATTTTTTTTTTTTGGCATTTTACAAAATGTGTAAGACAGGAAAGCATGCAATGTAATTTTGTATTTCTATAATTATGTATGAAAATAAAATCTCACATTCCTAAAATAATAGTATGAAATTCAAAATTAGAAAAACATTGGCATTCAATGTTGAGAGCAATTAAATGTAAGAATTCACAAGTACTGCATTTGTGGTTTGCCGCTGATAATCTCCACAGAAGTTTCCCACAGAAATTCAGTATTCCTTCCATGTAAGAGGTTATGGATCACAGTGGTTTTATCTGAACAGCATCAATTTTTATTGTGTCTTGATGGACTTGATGAACTTACACAGGCTTTGATGATTTGGCTATACCTGGTGCTGTAAATCCACAGAACCACCCTTCAGCGTAACTGTTTTCTTTCAGAGAGCCTGTAATGAATGCTGTCATAGCAATTCTCCATTTAGTATGCAAAGACTGTAAACCTGGTCTAGCTGACAGTCTTGTGTGTTGTAAGGAAAGGCACTCTCGCAAGTAAAACTGTACTGTGTGGAAAACAAAGTCTGGCATTGGAACGGAATGCTGTTAGGAACCAGTGCAGAATTTCTCTCCACTTCCTTTGCTCAGAATTTTGTGTATTTTAATACTTTGGCTCTAACTTTTGATCTTATTTGATTTTTCTGTAGCATTTGACACTGTGAGCCATTCCCTTCATGACTCTACCCTGAATTCTATCATAACACAACCTCTTGGTCATCTTATCTTTCTACTTCTTCTCTACTTTCTACTATCTCCTCTGTGAATCACTTATTTTTGTGCACCAAGAGTAAAATGCTGGAAATCACTATTGTTCCATTTATTTCACTTCTAAATGTGACTTCTGAGTATTCCCATACATTTCAATAATCTGAACTACAACATGTACAAGATCTGGCATCATTCTCTCCCTTCTCTAACTAATTTCCTGCCACTGTATTTCTCACTATGTGTCATGTATGCATGAAGTGACATATTGGTAAGTTACTCTACTTTTATTCAAAATGCAATCATAACAATATAGAGGAAAAAAGAAGGCCGGGAATCACTGGCTTCCAATGGTACATGACCCTTCCTATTCAATTTAAACTTGTCAAGGCCACACTTTAAAAAAGAAATTTATGCTATTCATTAAGCTAGTAATATTGGCATCAAATTGTCACAGCCGAAACAATCTTAAAAAAGAAAAACAAAGTGGGAATTTGAATAATTTTTAAAATCAAGAAAACAATGACAAATCAAATCCAAGAGTTTATTCAAGGAATTGTTCAATATCAAGAACTCAATAAAATTTATTATATGCACTGATAAAAACTTGAAAAAACATTCTAGAAAGAAACTACTTAAATATGAAATAATAGTATTTACTAAAACCCAATAGTAGGGATGATGCTAATACCTTAGGATCCAGAAAGTTACATTTTTTTTAATGTTTATTTATTTTTGAGAGACAGAGAGAGTGCAAGATGGGGTGGGGGGGAGGGGAAGGGCAGAGAGAGAGGGAGACACAGAATCTGAAGCAGGCTCCAGGCTCCAAGCTGTCAGCACACAGCCTGATGCGGGGCTCCAATTCAGAAACCGTGAGATCATGACCTGAGCTGAAGTCCAAAGCTTAACCAATTGAGCCACCCAGTTTTTGTCAAACTCTGATCTTCTACCTAAGTCTAAGAAACCACTGATCTGTTCTCCATCATAATGATTTTGTCACTTTGGGACTGTTATATAATTGAGATCACATAGATATAATCCTTTGCTATTGGCTTTTCCCATTCAGCATAATGAGAACCATCAAAGGCACTGCAGGTATCAATAAGTTGCTCTTTTTTATTGCTGAGTCATAGTTGATTGCATGGATGTTGATCCACTGACCCCCTAATGGATATCTAGCTTTCTTTCTAGTTTTGGGCAATAACAAAAAAAGCTGCTACGAACATTTCTGTACAAGATTTTTGTGAACATAAACTTTCATTTCTCTGGGTAAGACTGAGGAGTGCAATAGTTGGGTTACATGTTAAATGTGGCAAACTATCCCAGAGTGGCTGTATAATTTTATATTGCCACCAGTAGTATATAAGAGATTCAGTTTCTGCACATCTTGTCAACATCTGTGTGTGTGTGTGTGTGTGTGTGTGTGTGTGTGTGTGTGTGTGTGTGTTTCTTGTTTTTTGGGTTTGTTTTTTGTTTTTTGTTTTTTTTTTGAGAGAGAGAGTGTGAGTGGGTAAAGAAAGGGGCAAGGGAGAGAAAGAATCTTAAGTAGGTTCCACACTCAGCACAGAGCCTGATGCGGGGTTCAATTCCACAACCCTAGGATCACGACCTGAACTGAAATCAAGAGTTGGATGCTCAACAGACTGAGTTACCTGGGCACCCCTGTATTTTTCATTTAGCCATTCTATAGATGTGACATGGTATTTCATTGTGGTTTTAATGGATGCATAAAATTTAAAAGAGAAATTCAATTTTAAAAAGTTTTAAAAATAATAACATTAAAGTGCAAGGTTTTGGGGTCCTTGTCAAATATTCTGTCAAATATTTTAACCGTGAAAATGAGTCTAGGAATTTGAATTTAAATGTTCATTCTGTTATTCAAGTACTCTACTTCTAGAAATCTATCTTGAAGAAATACCATACAGTCTTTAAAATTTTAACTTACATGTATCCTTTCTCAGGAAACTACTAGAAAGTGTGCTCCATCAAAATGAAAAAGTCAAGCAAGAAAAAAATGAGATACAGGAAACAGGTGATCTAACATAGGAGAAATTAAAGGTAGCCACAGAATGACACTGGAGGTAGGTTCCAAGGCTAGTAATGTCTTATATAGAATAATCAGTTCAGATCCTCAAACAAAAAAAATAGTTTTAGGTCACCTGAAATATTTGAAGGTATTAACAAGATATTTTTATTTAGTAGAGAGGGTACAGAAAGATGTACTAGTGACAGATGTACATTATACAAACAAAAAAATCCAGACCATAATTCTGAGGAAGACGTAATACTGAAAAAGAAAGGAAATGTGGCTTTATAAGAACTGTGAAGAGTGAAATATTTTTATCCTACTTGCAGGCTAACAAATTAGCCTGCCAGTTTCATGCATACTGGCAGAAGACAAGAATTCTGCATTACAAAGAACTTTACTCAGACACAGCACAAACAGCATAAGCTTCCTGTTTGTATTGAGGGTCTCTGCCCTGCGACTCCCATAGGGGCAATGTGGAGGGGAACAGTTATATACTACACACACAGCGGGACTGCATTACAGCTAAGGAACTCCAAACTTAGGGAAGCCAAATCTTTTATAATATGCTGCTAGCAAACCTGCCTGACCTTTGCTTCCGAGGGAGACATTGTTTTTTTTACATTGGACGGTAAACAAATCTGCCCTCTGCTACAGAGGGAGACACTATCTCTATCTTCCAAGGCTGTTTGCTAAGCAAATATTCTCTAGAACATATTTCAGAACAAAGGTCAATTGTGCCTCTGCTCACACACATGTAGAAATACAAAAAAACCCATGGGAGAACTGTCACCCAGTTGATTTAGAGGGTCACAACCAGCACTAATCTAAGAGAAAGCTAAATCTTCATCTTTATAGTAGGAAGTCAATTAATAATAATAAAAAATGAAAACTAGTATAAGATATTCATTTAGAAATTTACAAATAGAGTGCAAATACAGAAGGAACAGCTGAAAGAGTTGAGAGTGATTTTTTCTGCGGAGCAGAAATCAGGAGAGATAAGGAGGCTGACTGTTATTTTTTTTATTAGAACCCTTATAGAATCATTTGGCTTTTAAAATGATTTGCATTACTAAAACTAAAAATTTGAAAAAATAATCAAAATTTGTTTGCTAAGCTACAGTTAAATATTAAAATACACAAATTTTAAAATACACAGCATACTAAAATATACAAAAATATTTTTCACAGTGCTGTTCATAAAATGCAAAGCTACGAAAAACCTAAACATTTAATACTAAGGGAAGAGTTAGTTATGGTGCATCTGTACATTGCAAATTACGTCATACATTAAGGTGATATTTATAGAGTAAGTGTACTGGAGAATGCTTATGAAGTGTTAAGTAGGGAAAGCTGGATACTAAATTGCATGTGTAGTACTAATTCACTTAAGAGATACTTATTCAATGGCTACTATATGTACTTGTAGGAGATCCAGCCAGAGCTGGTTTTCAGCTGCTATGCATAGATACAACCATACAAACTGTTAAGAGCTGGCATCTGTTACAGTTGGTCAGTATCTCTTACTTACTGTCAAATATTTTTAATATCATCAATAGATACAGAAGTGCATAAAGTAACCAAAAATCCTTGATCTCATGGAGCAGTTATTTCTACCAAGAAAACAGAATATGAAAATAATAAATAAGTAAATGTATACTTCCTTAGAAGATAAGTACTCTGGAGTAAAAACAGGGAAGAGGATTGAGAAAATGCTTGGGAAGACCTCAATGAAAGGTGGCATTTGAAGAGACTTGAAGGAGTTAAGAAAGTAAGTAATGTGAATATGTGGGGGTGGGGGAGGGGTGGGGCGAGTGATCCTTGGGAGTAGGAACAGAAAGTACAAAGACCTTCTGATACAAGGGTGCCTGGTATATTTGTGGAACAGCAAGAAAGGAATGTGACTAAGTGAAGGATGGTGACAAGGAGGAAACTGAGGTCCAGATCAAGAGGTCTTGTAGGTTTATCCTCAGGGTGAAATGGCAGCCACTGAAAGGTTCTTGGCAGAGGAGTAATATAATCTAATTTATATTTTAATAGGAATATCCTGGAGGCTGTGTTGAGAATAGAGGAGAGCAAGGATGGAAATAAGAAACCATTAGTAGGCTTTTGTACAAATCCAGGCAAGAGATGATGGAGGCCTGAAAGACAGTAGTAGCAGTGGAAGTGATGAGAAGTGACCGAATTCTTGACATGCATCAAAAGGAGAGCCACGAGAATTTGTTTACAGATGGAATGTGGAATGTAAGAAAGAGAAATCAAGCCTAACTCTAGGATTTTGTCTGCTTCTCTCTGCCCCTCCCCCAATCACGCTCTCTCTGTCTCTCTCTCAAAAATAAACATGAAAAAAATAAATAAATAAAATAAATGTTGATTTCAACTAGGACAGATTAAAACTGGTTTCTAATTTAAAAAACTTACTGATTATGTATTGAGTTCAATCATGTGCTAAATTCCAAGAGAAGAGCAACATGAAAAAGCTATGATCCCTTATGCTTAAGAAATTTTTGATTTAGAGATGACATGTAAACAACCAACTAATATTAGAGACAGAATTAAATAACAGTCATAACAAAAGTAAAGACCAGAGGAATTAAAAAACATGACATGTTTAGGAAGTAGTGGGGGATGGTTGGGGTTTATCAAGACTACAAAGAGAAATGGTAAAAAAAAAAAAAAAGAAAGAAAGAAAGAAAAAGAAAGTAAAACACAAAGTAAAAGAATACAAAAACACTAATTCAAAGGGATACAAGCATATCTGTGTTTACTGCAGCATTATTTACAATAGCCAAACTATGGAAGCAGCCTAACTGACCACCAACAGATGAGTGGATAAAGATGTAGTGTGTACATATATATAATGGAACATTATTCAGCCATAAGAAAGAATATCTTGCCATTTGGAACAATACAGATGGAGTTATAGAGTATAATGCTATAAGTCAGTCTGAGAACGACAAATACCATATAATCTCACTCATAGTGGAATTTAAGAAACAAAAGAGCAAAAGAAACAAAAAAAAAAAAAAAAAAAGAGAAAGTGAGAGAGAGAGAGAGAGAGAGAGAGAAACCAAGAAACAATAGAGAGCTGATGGTTACCAGAGGGGAAGTAGGTAGAAAGATGGGTTAAATGGTGATGGGGATTAAGGAGTGCACTTGTTGTGATGAGCACAGGGCGATGTATGGAATTGTTGAATTGCCAATTATGGAAATGTTGACTATAACAATGTATGTTAACTAACTGGAATTAACATAAAAACTTTAAAAACTTAAAAAAAATAAAAAAGACAGAAAGGAAGAAAAAGAAAAGAGAAAGAAAGAAAAAGAAAGAAAGAAAAAAAGAAAGAAAGACGGAAAATAAAACACAGGCTAAAATTGTAGTGCAGAATCTTAAATTCCGCACTTCGGAGGTTTGGATTATATGCTATACGTAATAGAAAGCAACTGAAATTTTTTATTTGACCATTATTTTACTCTTGCCCTTGACAGTTACTTTTCTCTCTGTATATTTAAGGAACTGTTCGCATTGCTGCTTTCTGGGTATTTAAGATATTATTCCATTATTACTATTGAGAAGTCAGTGAGTCTAAATGCCATTTCTTTGTTAAATATCTTTTTTTTTTTTTTAATGTTTTGGCTGCTCTTTATTTTTTTTCTTTTAGAGAGAGAGAGAGAGTGCACAAGAGGGAGAGAGGGGCAAGGGACAGAGAGAGAGAGAGAGACAGACAGACAGACAGACACAATCTTAACCAAGCTCCACACTCAGTGCAGATCCCAATGCGGGGTTCAATTCCATGACTCTGGGATCACGACCTGAGCCAAAATCAAGGGCTGGTCGCTCAACTGACTGAGCCACCCAGGTGCCCCAAATAGGTCTTTTCTAATGGTTGTTTTTAAGAGCTTTAACTTTCATGTTCTGTAGTTTCTTCTAATTTATCATACTTAGAATTGATTTGGTATTCCTAGATCTGAGGCTTGTGTCACTTGACAATTCTGGGAGATACTCAGTCATGATTTCTTCGTATCTTGCCTTTCCCTGTTCCCTATATTATCTACTCTAGAATTCCAAATAGATTTTAGATCTTTTCACTCTATCTTTTGTGTCTTTTAACATTTTATATTTTTCTTTCTGGCTTCCATTTCCATACTTGGTTTAGATATATCTTCCAGTTCATTAACAGTTTCTTAACATGTGTTAAACCTATTTGCTGTTTAAGTTTTTTTTATTAATTTCTGTAAATTCAATCTCATTTGGCTTTCCAAATTCACTTGATCATTTTTAGCTATTTTCCTTGCTCTTATTTTTAAGCATCTCTTTTTAAAGATACTACTTAAACATTTATATTATATTCTGTGACTGATAATTAGAATACC
Source organism: Panthera pardus (assembly GCF_024362965.1). Lineage (NCBI taxonomy): Eukaryota > Metazoa > Chordata > Mammalia > Carnivora > Felidae > Panthera > Panthera pardus. The sequence continues at coordinate 78,887,793 of NW_026526810.1, read as the reverse complement.
TAAACTATTTGTTGTTTTAGTAAATGATTCTGCTGCCTTATGTTTTTACTAACTTTCATTAGAAGTGCCTTCTTCTCTTATGTGTTTTTTGATAGCTCTGGGTCTTTGAAATTTTATCTATAAGAAATATTAGAGGCTAATTGGAAGGTAATTTGCTTTGGTCTGTTGTCTATGGGTCCTGCCAGGGTAGGACTACTTCAGTTAAATCCTCAGCTTTTAGAGTTACACAGATAGCAAGAATTCAGGCAACCTGTGTGGTTCCAAAACCTGCCTTAAAGCTGGCCAAGGATGATGAATTCTGAGCAATTTCCTCTCCTCCACAGTCAAGAAAGTCAAATTCCTTTGTTACCTTATTTTGTATGAAGGGCTTGACTCTTGTTCACCTAAACACTAATGGTGTGGCCATTATGATACCAGCTTCAAGAGAGGGTATCTCATTACACTCTCTGGCTTAAACAGGCTCCAGGCTCTGCCTCTTGTTTGTCTTGCCCTTGAAACCATTAAAATGGAAAATTCACCAAGGTCTGACAAATGCTCTCAGAGTAAAAGACAACTTCAGGCAATCACTTACTTCTCATGTCCCCTGCTCTCATTTCTACTTTGTTTTAGGTCTTTGTAAATTCCTTATCTTCCTGTCTTTTCTATAATGTTGTTGTAAAATATACTTAAAATATACATTTTAGCCATCCTTTTTCATTGTTTTTATAAGGGTCATTCAAGGGTCATTGTTGAAAATGCAAGACAATGAAAGTTTTTGAGTAGTGAAGTGTCCCTTCTGTTTTAGAATGATGGCTAATGAAAGTAACAACTGGTTAGAGAGGTGAGAAACCAAGGACAGAAAAGTTAGGAGGGTACAGGCATACTTTGGAAATATTGTATTTGGAAATATTCTAGACACCTGCAACAAAGTGAATATTGCAATAGGGTGAGTCAAATGCATTTTTTAATTTCCCAGCACATATAAGCATTATGTTTTCACTATACTATAGTCTATTAAATGTGCAATAGCATTGTGTCTAAAAAAACACAATGTGTATCCCTCAATTAAAAAACACTTTATTGGTAAAAAACACTAACCATCATCTGATCTTAGTGAGTTGTAATCACTTATCACAGATTACCACAACAAATATAATTCTAATGAAAAAATCTGAAATATTGCACAAAAATTATCAAATGTGACACAGAGACAAAAAGTTGAAAAAAATGGCACCAAAAGACTTGCTTGGGATACAGAGGTGCCACAAACCTTCAATCTGAAGAAAATGTATTATCTGTAAAGTGCAATGAAATGAAGCACAATAAAATGAGATATACTTGTAATATTATTATCGAGATCATGAATTTGACATAGGGTAGGGGTAGGACAATAAAAATAGAAAGGAAAATAGGAGAGAAATCATTGTTGCAGAATTGACAGGACTGAATGTCTGACTGCTTTGTGGTGGATGACAGCCTAAAAGAATATGAAGGTTATGTCAATTACATTAACCTACGTGTCTAAGGAGTATGGTAGTATCATTAATTAATAGATGTTAATTGATCAATTTGGAAGTAAATAACGGAAAACTATTAAGTGATTTAAAATATGAAGTATATCTATTACCAGAAAAAAGAAATCAGGGTATAGGTGCTTAATGTTCTCAAAGTAGCTCATTGGCTAAGGGGCTCAATAATGTTAATGGCTAGCTTCTGGTGTTTTCTTCATGGCTATAAGATGGTTGATGTAGTTCCAGGCAGCAGTAAGTGTTTAAGGTAATAAGATGCCTGCTGTATCAGTCCTACATGAAGGAAACAAAAACTTTTCCAGAGACACTCCAACTTCTCTCTACCCTGTTGAATTCCTCTTATGTCATATTAGCAAAAAGAAAGGCTGAGAAAGTGTTTAACTTCTCCTGGTTCTATAGTAAAGACAAACAAAGGAGAATACGATTGGGAATAAATGTTAAGTCATACAGTCAATAGTGTTAGACTCAGGTCCTGACTTCTTTCTGGGGAGAGAAGACTTAGGGAGTCAAATTAGGGATTTGTTTTCAAACTTGTTGTGGTTAAGAAAACATTAAGATATCCAAGTGGAAGGGCAGATGAGATAGTCATTAAGATATAAATAACAGGTGATAGTGTAGGAATGGATGAAATTAGAAGAAACAAGTCTACAATAAAAGAAACTCCAAGGGGCGCCTGGGTGGCGCAGTCGGTTAAGCGTCCGACTTCAGCCAGGTCACGATCTCGCGGTCTGTGAGTTCGAGCCCCGCGTCAGGCTCTGGGCTGATGGCTCGGAGCCTGGAGCCTGTTTCCGATTCTGTGTCTCCCTCTCTCTCTGCCCCTCCCCCGTTCATGCTCTGTCTCTCTCTGTCCCAAAAATAAATAAAAAATGTTGAAAAAAAAAAATTTAAAAGAAACTCCAAATGTTGGTGAGATAGTGGAGAAACAAATCAAATTCATTACTGATAGGAATGAAAAATAGTACAGCTACTCTGGAAGATAGTTTGGTAGTTTCTTCCAAAACTAAACATTCTTATCATACAACCCAGCAATTGAGTCCTTGGTATTTCTCCATATGAGCTGAAAATTTTATGTCCACAAAAAATTCTGCAAATGGATGTTTATAGAAACTTTCATACTTTATTTTCATTTCATATTCAAAGTTGCCAAATTCTGGAAGCAAGCAAGATGTCCTTCAGTAGATGAGTAGATAAATAAACTGTGGTACATCGAGAAAATGGAATACTAAACACTAAAAAGACATGAGCTATGAAGCCATCAAAAAATATAGAGAAAGTTTAAATGAATACATAATGTCTGATTCCAACTAAATGACATTCTGGAAAAGGCAAAACTACGGAGACCATAAAAAGATTAATGGGTGGCAGATATTGGGAGGAGAGAAAAATAAATAGGTAGAACACAGAGGATTTCTAGAGTGAAACTCTTCTATATGATACTGCAGCAGTAGAGAGTAATGTACCTTTGTTAAAATCTGTAAAATGTACAGCACTAAGAGTGACCCTTAATGTAAACTGTGGACTGTGGGCAAAACTGATGTAGATTCATGAAGTGTAACAAACATACAAATATGGAGCTGGATGCTGAGGGCATTTACATGTGTGAAGGCAGGAGGTATGTGGGAACTCTGCACTCTCTGCTTAATTTTGCTGCCAATCTACAACTGCTCTAAAAAAAAATAATAAATGAATAAAGATTTTTTTTTTTAAGAATAATAAGGGACTTATCACACAACTTAGGAATAGGTAGAAAAAGAGGCACCAACTAAAGAACACCATTCAAAGAAGAAAAATGATATAGCAATAGAGAACCACAGGAAAGTATTTCAAAGGGCAGGACCAACAAAATTGAAGTGTGTTCTAGTTACACTGACTGGGATGCTGAGTAGAATAAAGAATAAGTTTCACAGGTTTAATCACCAGAGGTCATTTATAATCTAAGAAAGAATGGCTTTAAATGGAATTACAGTGGAGAAGTCCAATATATGATAAAGAAGGTAAATAAATAAAATGAAAGAGGAAAAGAAGGCAGTATACGTGAAATTTCTCAATAAGTTTGATGTCTGCATATTTATGGCTGATCTAAATTTATTTAAAAATATTAAATATCCAAAATTGTGTTCCTCAAGAAACCAATTTCCTCACATAAATGGATAAAATGTACTTTAAATGAGAAAATAAGCTTTTATTAAATTAACTATTATGCTATAGACTGGTATCAGTATAAATTTAGCCCTTCATCCCATACGTACCAGTGTGTTTTACTTGTTATTAGGGAAAACCGCAAACGCTATAAAATTAGGGGGAAATTCCATCTTAGCGAATTTAGCTGGTATAATCCCATGCTACTTTAAAAATAATGTATATGATCACCAAATAACGAATTTTATCCTCTACCACCAGAACTAATTTAGAAAGAATTCCCAGGTTATCAAAATAAACAAAGATTTATTATTTGAACAGCACTATAATATTAAAAAGTATTTCTTTGTATGATAATCAAGTATTTGCCTTAATCTACTGGAAAGTCCTATATAATGTATGACCATTAACTTGGATTTTTCCCAAACATATCACTAGGACTGTTTCCTTTATGAATTTCAGCATTACACAATTAAATAAACCATAAATTTTTCAGCTCTCATCCTAATCAAATTTACCTTTTACTGATATCAATAACAGTACTTTTTATAATAAAATACTAGAAATATTATTGACTGACTGAAGGTCCCTAGAGACAGTGACTCTTTTAAAAAATTTCTCCCTAAAGCTTATTTACATAGTAACTAAATATTGAATGAGTTAACAAACACAAAAATAATTGTAAGTGTGCCATAAAAGATAGGCATACTGCTGAGAAAATACACAAACAACTGATTCATTAGACAGCTTGATAATAAACTTATTATTCAGAACTTATATGGCAACTGGAAGATACAGAATGCAACACCCAAAGCACCAAAAACAGAACAAAATCCCTAGAAGGTAAGAATAATTTTAAAAAATGATTCAGAATAAAGCAGATATATAAAATAAATTCAAGGTTTCTCATGAGAAAATTGGCATAAAATAACTAAAAAAAGGATTCAAACGTAGCTTTGTTTATATATTGTTTTATATAGTCCATAATTTATACAGATTTCTATTTTATAGGGGTTTTGTTTTGGGTTTAAATTTCCAGGGGTTTTTTGTTCTATATCTTACCTTCTAATTTTAATAACCTTTTAGAAATGTACATTTCTTTTTCTCCACAGATAGCAGGTGCCATTTAATTCAATTTATTTTTTATATATTTATTTATTTTTTATATGAAATTTATTGTCAAATTGGTTTCTCTACAACACCCAGTGCTCATCCCAACAGATGCCCTCCTCAATTTAACATAAATACACAACAAAAAATCCAGAAGAAGGACTATGGTATTATTATGTACTTAACAGACTAGAATTTTAATTTTAGGTCTGTTTTACATAAGAATAGCCATATCATATATGGCACATGAAGTCTGTCCCCTGATGCTGATAATAAAGTGGCATATATAATGTAAGCTGCCTTTAAAACAATCCTTCTTTTGATTTGCAAGTATACACTGGAAAAAATGATTATACTAAATTTTACTCAAATAATTTTAAATTCCTTGGGGTAATTAAAAAATGATCAAGAATCTAAATTTCTTTTCTTTCCCCCTTATTGCTCTAGTCTATCTATGAATTTGAGAGAAAAGAGGAGAAAGTGCATTAAACAATGACAACAAAGTTATCATAGGCTCCTAATTACTCACTGAGAATTTCAAAATGAAGCTAAACACATTTACAGAAAAATCTGACTTCAACCAAACTTCACACTTTTTGACAGACTAAAATATTTTCCACTTCAAAATGTCACCATTTTTCTAATTTTGGTAGATAATCCTGGCTTAGTGAGTTATCCTGCTAATGCTGTAATACTCTCCTGCAAACTGTAGCAAAAAGAGAATTTAAGAAAACAAAGTACAATTTTCTTGATAGCATATTTTTTCTTACTGCACAATCATGACAATGATGAATCTTTTCTGTTTCCTATAGATGTGGTTTTGTTTTTATTTTTAAGCAGTTAATGAGAATGTAAGCACCTTGAGGGCAGGAACTACTACTGTGTCATAGATAGGTGCTATGCTAGGAATTGGGACAAAGATGAAAAAGGAGAATGGAAAGTCATAAGTACAATAAGAAAAAAATATATAATTAGTAGAATAAAAATGATGTTGGATCTATTTTCATGATTATTGGATCTATACTAAAACGAAACAGAACCTCTTATCATGAAATGTACACTTGTTTCAAGTTCTGGTACACTATCTTCTTCCTTTTTTTTTTTTTTTTTTTTTTGTAATAAGTAACATTTTAAGTACTATTTCAATTCCCAAATATATTCACATACCCTTCAGGGAGAGTCACTTCTGTGAGTTAATAATATTACAAGATTAGTGTAATAAATATTGATGTGAAGAAAAGGCTCATGGTTTAATTTTTTTTCTTTTATAGTGTGGCCACTTTTTATTAACTACAAAAGGTAAAAATATATTGTAAAATCAGAAACAGAATGAACCCAAAGTACTAATATACCACCACTCAAAATTCAGAAAATATGTTGTTTTCATGTACACATAACACGAAATAAAATAATACCATAACAGAAGGGTGCTGTATCTGTGTTTAAAGAAGGGGTTGTTGGCAAACACCACAGCTCACTTCTGCGGAAATGTACACAACTGATATATGCAGCACAGAAAGCTGGCACCAAGGGCTTACAACCTTAATTTGCCTGTAAGAAGGAACAGAGATTTACCTTCAGAGCACGTTCTTGATTGTTTTCAGCAGTCAGATGTCTCATGTTGTTTGCTGAAGTCTGGTTCTGCTCTTTCAGATGATGAAGCTCCTGCTCTAGCCGTTTGCACTGCCACAAGGGAAGAATCCCATTAAGTAAAGGAGTTATAGCTTTTTTTTTTTCAAACAAGCCATATGAATTAATGTAAATAATACCACTGCATTCACTAAAAGACAAGGTATCTTTCGCAACAAGAATAGTAAGTTAAAAGTAATGATGAATAAGAACAAAATAATATTGTTTATAGTACTCTGGCAATTCAATTGCAATTATCTTTTATTAATCTAAATATTACCATGAGTTAGAAAAATACTTTGTGCTTTCATAAAATTAAGATCAAACTACATTTAAAATTATTTTCTTCATTGATCAAATGGTTTTTATTAGGTATCTCTTGGCTGAATAAAAACATCTAAAAGTCACATGGGGTTCTAAGTAAACCTCAATATGGTATTCTGTGATGAATTTTTATTAAATTTTTTAAAATAGCAATTATAAAATATGTATTAAGAGGTTTTCCAGATTTTTAGAAATATCTAAGGAAACAACTGTGTAAGGAAGAAAGTAGTAACTATAGTGCTATAGGTTTGGAAACAACTAAGGAAACAAATGTTTTTCATTTCTATTTTGGCTAAACCTTATTTTTAAGTAAAACAAGTGATAACAAACATGAAATGACATTCTGACCTACAGGAGATATATGAGAATATAAGTAAAAAAAATAAATTATAAATAAAAGCATAAATGGGCATCTATGTTAAAAAATAATTGAACTATGACATTTGAATACAAGATCTTCATATAAATATATCGAACATTTTACACAATAATTATAAAGTGATGTGCTGTAATTCAGGACCATATCAAGATACATGGGGGGATTATCTAAAGGAATAAAGTACTAAAGCCATCTTTCAGGAAAAAAGTTAAAAAATCACTCCTTAATTTATCTATTTGTAAGTTAGAATATTTAAGGGATGCCTGGCTGGCTCAGTTGGATAGAACATGGGACTCCTGGTTGTGATTTTGAGCCCCACGCTGGAAGTAGACATTACTAAAAAATTAAACTTAAAAAAATTAGGATATTTAAGTAACAACCAGTAAGTAAATACCTATACAAAGTTAATTCTAGATTAGTTGACAAGTAGCTAGTTGTCCTAATGAATTAAAAATCATTATTACAAAATAATCAAGATACAGGCATAATCCAGTTTGGCATCTAACACTGATTTTTTTGCCTCTGACCTCTATAATATTTAGTCCATATCAGTATTTCTCAAGCCTTAGTAATATACAAGTCTTTTTATATTTTTTATTTTTTTAAGTTTGTGTATTCATTCTGAGAGCGTGCATGCACACATGTGCACGTGAGCAGGAGAGGGGCAGAGAGAGGAAGAGATTTACAAGCAGGTTCCATGCTATCAGTGCAGAGAGCAGGGCTTTGATCCCATGAACTGTGAGATCATGACCCTAACCAAAATCGAGAGTTGTGATGCTTAACCGACTGAGCCACCCAGGCGCAAATCCTTTTAAAAGAAATGTCATACCAAACTGCTGATATTGACTTAAATTATAGAATGATGTTTTACAATACAACACTGAATATACATGACTCATGCATATATAATACAACTATAAAACCAAAATATATTTATAAATGAAGTAAAATAATAATCACAAAATCAAGATTTTTAAAATATTAATTTAATTTACCAGATAAAGTTTTGTTGAAATTAAGTTCTGCAAATATAGTGCTGACTACATTATAGTCAAATATAATATAGTGGCAGATCATTTCATGTTGCCATGAATATTCCAACATGTGCTGTGTGACAACTTGAATCACTTATCACATTTTTAGGGGTGCCTGGGTGGCTCAGTCAGTTAAGCATCCAACTCTTGATTTCGGCTCATCTCATGATCTCATGGTTCATGGGATCAAGCCCCACTTTGGGCTCTGTGTGACAGCATGGAGCCTGCTTGAGATTCTCTCTCTCTCTCTCTCTCTCTCTCTCTCTGCTCCTACCCCACTCACTCCTCTCTCAAAATAAATAAATAAGATTTTAAAAAATTACTTACCACATTTTAAAAATGATTTGAGTGAAACCTTTGTGACATTACATCATTTGGCCTTCATTTGGAAGGGACACATGATTTACACATGATTTATATCTGTCCCATTTTGCCTGTAACAATTCAAATATTTGCTCATAAATGCAACCAAAACATAAATGTGTTTTGTGAAGACACAAATCATGAGGCATGAAAACGAGTAAGACGTAGCAGTGAGCATCACAATCCAGCAGAAGTATTCTTTACTAGAATTAACCTCTACATTTTCAATTGATTTTAATACAAAATTATTACATATTAAGTACTTAAACGGAATGACTATGACTTACGAGGTTACAAATGTGGGGGAGATAATTTTGGCTATGGGATAAAAGAATGTCTCATGGAGCTGATGACATCTGAGTTGGGCTTATTCGGGGAACATGATTTTATAAGTTGAATGAAGAAAAAGAGGAAGAACACAGGAGGAAAGGTAGAAATGTCAAGGGTCTGCTTGAAGAAAGTGAGAAATCATGGTCACAAGTTGACCACCTATTTAAGTAAAGAAGTAAGTAGGAAATCAGAAATAACCCAGGGATAGAGACTTCTTTCCTACTTACATAATACACAAAATATGAAACACTGTAGTCAAACAGAGAAGTATAACTTAAGAACAATAAAGCTACTGTTGACCTGAGGGCATTTATTCACATTGCATACTTGGGCTCAGTTTCCATGGCCATGAAGTACAAGAGGGATAGAAGATAAGGCCCAGGGACCACTCAAACTAGCAAGTGTCCTAAAGGACTACAGTTTCAAGTTGTTTAGTGATCCTCCCTACTTTAATGAACAAAAAGAAAGAAGACAAATGCTAGAGAAAATGGATGTTGCTAGATCAAGTATTACATAACATCTTCCATGGTTTTAGAGTTTCATTTTGAACTAACATAATTAAAAATAATACTTTCCCTGATCATATTCTGCCAAATATTAATATTCTTAAAGGTTCTAATGAATAAACTGAGACTTAGGAGGTTTCTTACATCTTTTAAACTTAAAAAACATTTTTTTAAACTCAAAATGGATAAAGGACCTGAATGTGAGACAGGAAACCATCAAAACCCTAGAGGAGAAAGCAGGAAAAGACCTCTCTGACCTCAGCCGTAGCAATCTCTTACTCGACACATCCCCAAAGGCAAGGGAATTAAAAGCAAAAATGAATTACTGGGATCTTATGAAGATAAAAAGCTTCTGCACAGCAAAGGAAAACAACCAACAAAACTAAAAGGCAACCAACGGAATGGGAAAAGATATTTGCAAATGACATATCGGACAAAGGGCTAGTATCCAAAATCTATAAAGAGCTCACCAAACTCCACACCCGAAAAACAAATAACCCAGTGAAGAAATGGGCAGAAAACATGAATAGACACTTCTCTAAAGAAGACATCCGGATGGCCAACAGGCACATGAAAAGATGCTCAACGTCGCTCCTCATCAGGGAAATACAAATCAAAACCACACTCAGATATCACCTCACGCCAGTCAGAGTGGCCAAAATGAACAAATCAGGAGACTATAGATGCTGGAAAGGATGTGGAGAAACAGGAACCCTCTTGCACTGTTGGTGGGAATGCAAATTGGTGCAGCCGCTCTGGAAAGCAGTGTGGAGGTTCCTCAGAAAATTAAAAATAGACCTACCCTATGACCCAGCAATAGCACTGCTAGGAATTTATCCAAGGGATACAGGAGTACTGATGCATAGGGGCACTTGTACCCCAATGTTTACAGCAGCACTCTCAACAATAGCCAAATTATGGAAAGAGCCTAAATGTCCATCAACTGATGAATGGATAAAGAAATTGTGGTTTATATACACAATGGAATACTACGTGGCAATGAGAAAGAATGAAATATGGCCTTTTGTAGCAACGTGGATGGAACTGGAGAGTGTGATGCTAAGTGAAATAAGCCATACAGAGAAAGACAGATACCATATGTTTTCACTCTTATGTGGATCCTGAGAAACTTAACAGAAACCCATGGGGGAGGGGAAGGAAAAAAAAAAAAAAAGAGGTTACAGTGGGAGACAGCCAAAGCATAAGAGACTGTTAAAAACTGAGAACAAACTGAGGGTTGATGGGGGGTGGGAGGGAGGGGAGGGTGGGTGATGGGTATTGAGGAGGGCACCTTTTGGGATGAGCACTGGGTGTTGTACAGAAACCAATTTGACAATAAATTTCATATATTGGGAAAAAAAAACTTAAAAAACATTTTTTTAATTGAACTTAAGTAAATGCTATCTGTATACTGTTACAGTGCCCTTGGGAACTAGGGCTCACATCAAATGAGACGAAAATAAAGACGAAAGATAAAATACGTAAAAAACCTTTTAGTTCAGAAATTGAACTGAAGCATCAGTATGAGGATACAAAGAGTTTTACCTTTAAAAAATATGTGTTTGTGTATTTCCTAGTTCTGCCCATTGAAAAAGATAGAAATAACAGGAAATCCGGTAGCAATGAGTACTTTTAGCACCTACCCTATGAGTTTCAAGTACCATTTCCTACTAAAAATATAGGACTCCATGGATATACGGCTGACTCCAGGTCTGGGACAAGAAATATACAATATGATCCAAGAACACGTGTTCTTAGCAGAAGTTTTGTATTAATCAGGACTAAGAAATTATCAAAGAGACTCAGAAAACACTCAGTAGAAAACTTGAAAAGCTCTCCTGTAGCTAAAGATGAGACAATATGATCACCAATAGGGATAGTAAGTGAAATATATTGTAACACACAGAATATGTTTAAATTATTAAATTTATAATTACAATAAAATTTTTAAAAAAACTAATTAGCACTGTGGGGGAATTTATAAGCCAAGAATTTATCTACCCTTTCTTATATAAACTTTACCACTGGGTAGTCAAAGAATAGATAAGAAAATGGCTATGGAAGCATCCAAGCTAATAAAAAAAAAAAGGAGTATTAGAATATCACAATTTTGAAGTCATTAATAAACTAAGAGATACTAATATACTGAGATCATTTAATAGACCACTGAGACCTGTTAATAACTCACGTAGTTCTTTCACAAACCAACATGTATTCCCAGATAAAACACAAAACTACCTGTAAAGCAGTCTTGGTAACAAACAGTAATCTAAATCTGATCAAGCCTATAGATACTTAAAGAGAAGAGAGGAATACATTAAATGACACTGCAGAGGTGCAATCAATAAACTGGGAAACTACAAGAAAACGGACTCAATGTGTTTAAAAAATAAACTCCAAGGACAAAAAGAGATAGAAAGGGAATCTATAAATTAAAAATAGTGTTGCTCTTTTCCTCCCTGGCTGCCTAAAGCTCGACCGCCATCATGAATGACACAGTAACTATCCGGACCAGGAAGTTCATGACCAACTGACTACTTCAGCGGAAACAGATGGTCATCGATGTTCTTCACCCCGGAAAGGCAACAGTACCTAAGACAGAAATTCGGGAAAAACTAGCCAAAATGTACAAGACCACACCAGATGTCATCTTTGTATTTGGATCCAGAACCCATTTTGGAGGTGGCAAGACAACTGGCTTTGGCATGATTTATGATTCCTTGGATTATGCAAAGAAAAATGAACCCAAACATAGACTTGCACGACATGGCCTGTATGAGAAGAAAAAGACGTCGAGAAAACAGCGAAAGGAACGCAAGAACCGAATGAAGAAAGTCAGGGGAACTGCAAAAGCTAATGTTGGTGCTGGCAAAAAGAAATGAAGTGTCTAGCAGTGAGCTGGAGATTGGACAACAGAAGGAGTAAAGATGCTTCAGGGACTATCTGGCGATTGTGCAGATTTTTCATGAGAGGATTAATAAACTAAGAACTTTTATGTGAAAAAAAAAGTGTTAAGAGTCAATTCAGTCATTTGCAATGTGTAATTCTTATTAAATACAGATTCAAACAAAGAAGAAGTTATGATATTTATGGAATGACTGGAATTTGAAAACTGATCAGATGCTTCACAATACTCTTTGTTAATATTTTTGTTGTGATAATGATACTGTGGTTATAAGCAACAGTTCATATCTTTTAGAAATACACAATGTAAGGGGCGCCTGGGTGGTTCAGTTGGTTAAGAATCCAACTTTCAGTTTCAGCTCAGGTCATGATCTCACGGTTCAGATCAGGTCATGATCTTCACGAACTCAGGTCATGAGTTTGAGCTCTGTGGAGGGCTCTGGGAGAGCCTGCTGGGGATCCTCTCTCTCCCTCTCTCTCCGCCCCTCTCCTCATTCACTCTCTCTTTCTCTCAAAATGAATACACTTAAAAAAAAAAAAGAAATACACAATAAAAGTTACAGATAAAAAGGATATTATATCTGGTATTTCCTTCAAAATAACATGAGAAAGAATAAATGAGAGGGGGATAGAGATAAAAAAAGATGGACAGCTGTAGAATGGTAAAAATATCTCAGGGGCTCAGAGATTCTGTGGTCTGTAGGTTCACTGATAAGAAAAAAAGGATTAAAATTTTCTCTATAAACAAACAATTCTACAGTGCGAGTGAACTAAACATATAAAATATAAAAATTGTTATAAAAACATAAAAAATATAAAATTTATAAAAATTATCATAAAATGATTTGGCCCATTTTTAATACAAGATCTGTTTTCAGCAGTAATTTCCTTTTACTTCCTGTTGTAAATAATGAAGAATTATATCAAGCAGATAATACATTGTTTTACACTGTTTTACTCTATGTGCTCTTTCCGAAAGATTAATATGCCTTAAGTTTTTAACAAAAAGTTTTCTAATATTGTATAAGTTTTTAACAGCTCCCGTTTCTCCTGTACAATCTGCTTTCAGTCACGGACCATTGTGACTGCATACAATCAAACGTCACTCCACTTGGATTCTATACAATTCTTTCCTTTGCAGACAAAAAATAACAACAGACTCTTCCAGTCAAAACAGACACTACACTTTGGTGTCAATGTGAATTATGTACTTTGAACTGCAGATGTTTGGAAGCACTTAGGACTATATAAATAAGTTTTTATTCTTCTTAATTTAGAACAATCTTTAAAAATCACTTCATTTTAGATTTCAAAACAGTAACTAGAATGCTTTTGTTACATTGCAATAACTTGGAATAAAGAGTTTTCAAATTCAAAGTGTAACTTGTTTCTTTAAAGCCTCGGAAAAATATCAATAACAGTTTAAATCAATATTTATACGATGCTCAGAGGTATTAAGTTTAAAAATACCAAAGATTAAAAAAGAAAAACAATAATTACGTGAATGAGACTCTAAAGCCACATGTACTATAGCTGATATGTGTGTATATACACACATGCACACACACATAAAACATATTTAAAAACATATATTCAGTAAATATTCACTGAGCCTCCATTAGACAAGATACAAGCACCCACCAGGCAACATGCCACACAATGACATATTTCTACAAATTTGTACATATATATCTTAATTACATATATTCATTTCAAAAACACCATAAGAAAGTAAATAACTAGGGATTTAGTAACAAACACAGTAATTTTTAGTCCTTTTAAACTATTGAGTTATTTAAAAAAAGATTAAAGAAACATTTTATTTTTTCTTAATGTTTATTTTTGAGAGAGAGACAGAGACAGAGTGTGAGCAAGGGAGGAGCAGAGAGAGAAGGACACACGGAATCTGAAGCAGGCTCCAGGACCCCGAGCTGTCAGCACAGAGCCTGACATGGGGTTTGAACTCACAAACTGCGAGATCATGACCTGAGCCAAAGTCGGATACTTACTGAGTGAGCCACCCAGACACTCCAAGAAACATTTTAAACAACAAAGTAAAAGGATTAGTAAAGATGACAATTATTTTAAAGGTATCCACATGTATGCAGGAATTTATTTAGTATGCTGTTATTAAAATATTATTTTTGCAATACCATTTAAGTTTATTATGTGAGTTGCGTTCATGAAAAGTTTTTCATCTGAAAAATCATAGTTTGCATCTCTATTTCAGAATAAAGGTTAATATACATACTATTAATCAACTCTTACAATGTACATATATTTTCATTTTCCTTGGCTAAATACCTAGAAATGGAATTGTTACGTCACAGAGTAGATATTGTTCCACTACATAAGAAACTGCCAAGCAGTTTTCAAAACTGGTTGTACCATCTTCTCCTCCCATTAGCAGTGGATCAGAATTTTGGTTGCTGACAACCTCACCAATAATTGTTGTGTCTGTCTTTTAAATTTCAGATGCCATAGTTCATGTGGTGTAGTATCACATTTAAATTTGTGTTTCCCTGTTCACAAATTATAATCTCTCCATGTGTTCATTGGACTTTTGTGAATTTTCTGCCCATTTTTAGGGGAGACTGTTTATCTTCTTATGATCGATTTGTGGGAATTATTTAAACATACTTAATATTTAAGTCTTGTGTCAGATACATGAACTGCAAATATTTTCTCCCATACTCTGGCTTATCTTTTCATTTTCTTAAAGTTGGCCTTTGATGATAGCCTTAATGTTGTTAAAGGCACATTTATCAATTTTTGCATTATGGTTAGAGCTATTTCTGTCCTTTCTGAAATGCTTCCCTCACTCAGTGTAATAAAGATATTTTCCTCAAGTTTTAGCTTTCTTGCTTAGGTCTACAATCCTCCTTGACTTTAATTTTGATTACAGCATGAAGAGTCAAGACTCCTTTTAGTACCGTACTGATACCCAGCTGTTGCACCACTATTTGCTGTCTTATCTTTCCTCAATGGACTAAACTGATGTCCTGGTCTAAAATCAAGTGAGTCCCACAAGCAAAAGAATGAACTTAGACAACTTGCTTAAGACATACAGAAAAATTAATTTAAAACTGATCACAAAACTAACTGTAAAAGTCAAAACCATAAAAATCTTAGGAGAAAACACCTTAGGAGTAATTTATCTTAGGATAAAAAATTTAGGAGTAAATCTTAGTGACACTATATTAAGCATAACCTTCTAAGCCTTCAAGTGACAAAAAGTATAAAATGAACTTCACAATAAAAAAAACTTTTGTGCCCCATATGATATCGTTAAGAACGTGAAAAAATTTACAAATAATATATGTGATAAATAGTTTGTAAGTATGATATATAAAAAAACTCTTACAACTCAGTAACACAAAGAATAATCACATAAATAATGGGCAAAGGATCAGAATAGAAACACTTCTCTAAAGAACATATACAATGTCTAATAAACACAAAAACAGACAAGGCAACATCATTAGTCATTAGGGAAAAACAAATCAAAGCCACAATGACAGTGACCTCTGCAAAAGGGTGTAGGATGACGCTCCAGGCCCAAGTTCCCCAGTGGAAATAAAAAGTAAGCAACATATGAACCAAGCTTTGTGGGAATTCTAGAAACCAGTTAAGGATCAGCAGCAACCAAATGAACCCTCAGCCAAGAAAAAGACACTCTCAAATTAGTAGGAGATTTTGTGGCATTTTTACTTGCCCCTCCTGTACTGTCCCCCTGGGCACATCACAGAGATGTCAGTTGCAAGCAGGCTGTCCAATTCCCAGTTCCTTCTTTGGATAAGACAAAAAAGTGGGACTTTTTTTCCAACATTCTGGCTTGTCTACAGGTGGTCCAAGGGACCACCTTTCCGCCTTGTCTGATTGTGGAGTACTGATGGGAAGAATGGCATAGTTTGGGTATCAGGCTGGAAGTTGCTGAAACCAACAGTGGATACCGTGATGAATGAGTACTATAGAAGAAATGTAGAGCTTTAGGTGTCTGCAGTCAAGAAATTATTAGCAGAAGACTACAACAGATATCCAAGGACCTGCAAAGAAGCAAGTATGAGACTCTAAGGGAAATTAGGACATTTAGAGCAGCCAAGTAAAGGGAAGAACTGGGAAAAAGGCATACATAGGCGCAGGGAAGATGCATGTCTAGAAAAGGCCCAAGAAGAACTTGAGCCATCACACTACTATCATTAGTCAAAGTCTCCTGTATAGAGTCAGTCCATAAAGACTGGAAGATGTGGATATTTGTTCAAATGCCCAATTTCCAACAATAAAAAAAATGAGAAGGCATACAAAGAAAGAGGGAATCATGGCCTATTTGAAGGAACAAAGTGAATCAAACTTACTGAATAGAGACTTTAAATGGCTGTCTTAAGTATGCATGAACATAAAATTAATATCAGGACAGCAATCTATGAATAAAATAAGGATATCAACAAATTAACACAATTATTAAAAGAAAACAGACAACCTAGAACTGAAAAACACAATATCTACACTGAAAAATTCATTAGAGGGGTTCAACAGCAGACTCAAACAAGCAGAACTATCAGTAAATTTAAAGTTAATTTGATATTACTGAGTCTGAGGAGCAAAAAATAAAATAAAGTAAGATAAGACAAGATAAGATGATAAAATAAAATAAAATAAAATAAAATAAAGTGAATAGAGTCAAAGGGATTTACAGTCCCATCAAGTGGACTTATTAGGGGATTCAAAGAAAGTGAAGAGGGAGAGAAAGGGGGCAAAGAGTTCATTTGAAAAAATAATGGCTGAAAATTTCCCAAATTTGAGAAAATACAGGATATAAAAATACCAGAAACTCAACTCCAAGTAGGATAAATCTAGAGAGACTCATACTAAGATACATTATAATCAAGCCATTGAAAGTCAAAAACAAAGAGAATCTTGGAAGCATCAAGAGAAAAAGAACTTTTTTATGCAGAAGGGACCCTTAATAAAATTACTAGCAGATTTCTCAGGAGAAACCTTGCAGGCCAGAAAGCAGTGGGATGCGCAGACTGCTGAATGGAAAAAAAAGCCCAATTCTGTGTCAAATAAGAACTCTATATCCAGCAAAAACGTCCTTCAAAGATGAGGACAACATTAAGACATTCTCAGATAAACAAAAACTGAGGGAGTTCCTTAACATTAAACCTGCCCTAACAAGAAATGCTAAAAGGAGTCCTTCAAGATGAAATGAAAGGACACTAGACAGTAAATAAAAAGCCACATGAAATTATAAAGTTCTCCACTAAAGGTAAATATATGGACAAATATAAACATTAGTATTATTGTAATTTTTGGTTTATAAACCTACTATTTATTCTTGTATAGAATTTAAAGACAAAAGCATAGAAATAATTATAAATCTATGTTAATGAGTGTATGATATGTAAAAATATAATTTGTGACAACATAAATTGGGGAGGCAGAGATGTAAAAGAGTATAATTTTTATGTGATTGAAGTTATCAGTTTAAAATAAATTGCTATAAGTTTTAGGATATTTTATGCAATCCCATGGCAAACCACAAAAATATCTACAGAATTATACACAAAAGGAAATGAGAAGGGAATGAAAGCACATCACTATAGAAATATCAACTGAAAACAAAGGAAGGCACTAGGGAGGAAGCACAGATTGAAGAAACTGCAAATCACATAGAGAACAATGAACAAAAGATCAACAGGAAGTCCTTCTCTATCAGTAATTACTTTAAATGTAACTGTATTAAATTCTTCAAAGGACAGAATGGATTAAACAACAACAACAAAAAAACCCCAACAGGATGTATGGTCTGCTATAGACTCAATTTAAATCTAAGGACACACAATGGCTTAAACTGAAAAGATGGAAAAAGATATTTCATGCAAACAGTAGCCAAAAAAAGAACAGGAGTTGCTATTAATAGTATCCGGCAAATAGACTTTAAGTCAAAAGCTGTTACAAAGAAGGACACTTTATAATGATATAAGGGTCAATTCACCAATCACCAATAAAACATGACATATACAGTTTTTACGTATGCTGATTTCAAAACTTATATAAAGCTACAATAATCAGAAGAGTGTAGTACTGGCATAAAGACAGACAAGTAAACCATGGAACAGAATAGAAAGCTCAGGAATATAAACTCTTGTAAATATGGTCAAATAATTTCTTATAAGGGTTACGACCATTCGGTGGAGGAAAGGACAGTGTTTTCAAGAAATGGTATTGGGAAGATTAGTTTTCCACATGCAAAATAATAAAGTTGAACACTTACTTTATAGCATATACAAAAATTAACGCAAAATGCCTCAAATATCTAAATAATGTATGAGCTAAAATTATACAACTCTTAGCCAAAAGAGAAGGGAAAAGCTTCATGACATTGGTTTGGCAATGATTTCCTGGATATGACACCAAAAACACAGGCAACAAAAGACAATATAGATAAACTCGACTACATCAAAATTCAAAACGTTTGTACATCAAAGAACACAATCAAAAGAATGAAAAGGCACCACATAGAACAGATAAAAATATTAGTAAATCATATATCTAATAAATGGTTAATATATAGAATATATAAAGAACTCCTATAACACAAAAACAAAAAAAAATACATCTTACTAATAAATAGGCAAAGAATATGAGTAGACATTTTTCCAAAGAAGACATACAGATGGCCAATAAATATATGTAAAGATGTCTACCCTCAGTAATCATTACAAATACCACAATAATACACTATCTCACACTCATTATAATAGCTATTATAAAATAAACAGAAAATAACAGGTGTTGCTGAGGATATGGAGAAATTTGAAGACTTGTGTACTGCTCCTGAGTATATAAAATGGCATAGCCATTGTGGATAATAGTGGTGCGGTTCCTCAAAAAAGTAAAAACAGAATAATCACACAATGCAGCAATTCCACTTCTGGGTATATACTTAGAAGCGCTGAAAGCTGGATCTCAGAATGTTTCTTCACCCATGTTCCTAGCAGCATTTTTCGCTATAACCACAGGTAGAGGTAACCCAAATATCCACTGATTGATGAGTAAACACAATGTGGTATATATACACAATGGAATATTATTTAGCCTTAAAATGGAAGGAAATTCTGACACACTGTACATTGGTGACATTATGCTAAGTGAAATAAACCAGTAACAAAAAAGACAGAATGGTAGCTCACCAAAATGTGAGACATTGTTACCATATGATCTAAAAATTCTATTGCCAGGTATACACCCAAAAGAAAAAGCAAATATATATCCACACTAAATTTGTAAATGGATGTTCACGGTATCATTATTCACAATAAACACAAAATAGAAACAACTCAAATGTCCATGAACTGATCAATGGTTAAACAAAATGTGGTATATCCATACAAATATTATTTGGCAATTTAAAAAGTATAATTTGGCAAAAAAAAAATACTAATACATGTTACCACATGGACGAACTTTAAATGCATTATGTAAAGTGAAAGAGGCTAGTCACACAAAAAACACATATTGTATGATTCCCCTATATAAAAGAATAGGCAAATCTATAGGGACAGATAGCAGATTACTGGTTGCCTAGGGCTAGGAGAGGGGTATGGGGGGGGGGAGAATAGGGATGACTGACCATGTGTACAGGGTTTCTTTTGGGATTAAAATATTCTAAAATTGCGGGAATACACAACTCTGTAAATACAATAAAAAATACTGAATCATACACTAAATGTGTGAATAGCATGAACATCTCAATAAAGCTATTAAAAATGCAAAAAAAATGATTATATAGGAGTAGTTCTATTTCTGGGCTGTCTACACTGTCCCACTGATTTGTATATGCACAAGACATATTATTGTAGTTTTTGAATAATAACTACAAAACTTCAAGACTTATTTGAATAATAAGTCTTGAAATCAGGTAGTACGAATGCTTCAAATTCCTATTTTTACAATACTTTTTTGAGTACTCTAGGTCATTTATATTTCCATGAAATTTTCAAAATTGGGTTGTCAATTTTTCTAAAAGTCTTTTTAAAAAAATGTTTTTAATGTTTATTTTTTAGACTGAGAGAGACAGAGTGTGAGTGTGGGAGGGGCAGAGAGAGAGGAAGACACAGAAACTAAAGCAGGCTCCAGGCTGAGCTGTCAGCACAGAGCCTGACACAAGGGCTCAAACTCACAAACCACGAGATCATGATTTGAGCCGAAGTCATACGCTTAACTGACTGAGCCACCCAGGCACCCCTAAAAGTTTTATAACCTAGATGAAATGGAAAAATCTGGAAAAACACAACTTAGTAAAACTTACACAAGAAATTGAAATAGTGAATAACTAATTTTGGTAAATTGTTTCTCAACTTATTTGTCCATATAAGTCATCAAATTCATTACCATGAAATTCTCCATAATACTGTTGTTACCCTTTCATAAATGTAGAATTTGTACTTATATCCTTCCATTCATTCTTGATACTACAAATCTGAGTTTTCTTTTTCAGTTTTTTTAAGTTTTTATTTAAATTCCAGTTAGTTAACTAACATAGAATGTAATATTAGTTTCAGATCTACAATTTAGTGATTTAATACTTCCATACAACACCTGGTGATCATCACAAGTGCACTCGTTAATCCCCATCACCTATTTAATCCATCCCCCCATCCGCTTCCCCTTTAGTAATATTCAGTTTGTTTTCTATAGTTAAGAGTCTGTTTCTTGGTTTGCCTCTCTTTTCCCTATGCTCAGTTGTTTGTTAAACTCCACATATGAGCAAAATCATATCGCATTTGTCTTTCTCTGACACATTTCCTTGCTCACTGTTACTAGGGCGTATACATTTGACTAATCTTCAGAAAAAAGTCACTTTGGCTTACTTTTCTCTGTTGTTTTTCTTTCATATTTCTTTTACATTTATTTTATTTTTGCTCTTTATACTTTTAGTTACTTTGTGTTTATTTAGTTTGCTTATCTTTTTAATCTTTAAGATGGAAACTTAAATCACTGATTGTGGATGTTTCTTCTTCTTAACATAAATATTTAAAGCTATATAATTTCTCTGGAAGACTGCTTTAGCTACATCTCGCAAATTTTGATATGTATTATCTCATAAATTTGTAGTATTTTTCTAATTCACTTTACTTACACTGACTCTTGGATTTTTTTCTTAAAGGGTACTATTCAATTTCTAAATATTTAGATATTCTAGATCTTGTTATACTGGAGTTCAATTCTCTGATCTTTCACTTTTCTGTAAAATAGTTCTGCTACATTTTTTTTACATGGTTTTACTTGATTTTTGAAGGATATTTTCACTATATATATACTTCTGGGTTGACAGTTTTTGGTTTTGTCTTTTCATTTCACTCCTTTAAAGGTTATGGCCATTGTCTCCTTACTCTCATTATTTCTGGTAAGAAGTCAGCCATCATTCGCAGGAATGTTCCATGTATGTATCAGTGCCCATCCTTGAGGCTGCTTTCAAGATTTTCTCTTTTAAATTGGTTTTCATCAGTTTGATTCTGATGAGCCTAGGTAAAATTTTCTTTGTATTTATTTTTCTTGGTGTCCACTGAGCTTCTTGATCTAGAAGACTGTTTTTACCAAATTTGAAAAATCTTCAGAAATTCTTTTTTCAAATATTTATTCTGACTCACTTTTTCTCTCTTCTTTAGGGATTTCTGTGGCACACTTAGACTGATTGATGTTGTCCCACGGATCATCAAGGTTGTGTTCTTTTACTTTCATTTTTTTCTCTTACTTCAGGTTGGGTAATTCCTACTGATCTGTCTTCACGTTCACTAATCTTTTATTGTACAGTCTCTGAACTGGTCAGTTTGTTCACTGAGTTTTTCACTTCAGATGTTGCAATTTTAGTTTTACAATTAGGTTCTTCCTAGACTTGGTTTCCTTGCTGATATTTCCCATCAGTTCACTCATTAGGATCATCTTTCCTTTCAGTCTTTGAAGAAATATAATATGGATACTTTAAACACTTTGCAATTTCTAACATATTAATGTCTTGAGATTTGTTTCTATTGACTACATTTTCTCTAGAATGTGCCTCACATTTTCCTGATTCTAGGATTTCCTGCTTCTAGTTGTACACTACATATTGTGGATGGTCCATGGTAAGATACCTAACATATGCACAGTTACCACTCATTTAATACCATCTGCAAATTTCAGGTAATACTTAGACTTAATACTTAGATCAAATACTTAGACTTAAATTTCTTTTTCTTTACTGTAGCAAGACCACTGTTGTGTTTGGTTGGGCTCTATCTTCCTGAGTCAGGAAGGGTGACTTTAGACATAATGCCAGGGGAATCATCGAGTTCACTCTGTGCATTCTTGTGTAACCTGTTGTTCCTACATTTTTTTCCAATTGTTTTTTGAAGCATGGCAAGATTGGTAATAATTATACTGGCAAGAAGCTTCTATCATTTTTCAAGAGAACAAAAGCAATTTTTCCTATTGAGAGAAAAGTTGTTGCAATACAGAAACTGAATGGTAAATTTCATTTGTTTCAAGCTGACTTAACACTCTTCCAATTTCCTATAACTTTCAATATATCTTTTCTAGTATCTGTAAATCTGAATTCCTAGAATAGTTAGTAGGAAATGGAATTATGTAGACAAATTCCTAAACACTTCCTTAGCAGTGAAATTTTCCTCCAGGTTATACCACAATATGCTAGTGATAATAATTACTAAATTTGAGAAAATTAAAAGTAAATTAGTAAGTCTTTAATTATATAACATCTAACAAA
Organism: Panthera pardus; assembly: GCF_024362965.1. Taxonomy (NCBI): domain Eukaryota; kingdom Metazoa; phylum Chordata; class Mammalia; order Carnivora; family Felidae; genus Panthera; species Panthera pardus. The sequence goes on along the minus strand of NW_026526810.1, from coordinate 78,864,796 downwards.
TTGCTAGAAATTGCTAACCTACTAAATGTAGTTAGTCTGAAAAAGAGTTAGTAAAGACTGCTAACTTACCAAATGTAGTTAGTCTACCAAAGAAGAGAGTTATTAAATCACCATTTTCAGATTTTATTTAGAACACATTTAGAAATGATTCCTATGATTTGAGCTGGTAATAGGAACTAAAGGAGTTTAAAAAAATTCAATATATTGCAGATGTTTGTTCCATTTTAGCCCTTTAAATGTAACTAACACTTCCCTGAACACAAAAGAAGGCCAGCACTAACTTACCACTTGGCCACTCAACACACCCCTCTGTGATCTCTCTTTCCTAGCATTCGCAGCTAATTCTCTGGCTATGTATTATGGCGCCTTGATCTGGGAGTAAAAAAAGGGAAGGGTAGGATGATAAATCCAAGGAAGTAATTTAAGCAGGTTACCAAAAAAATGAAGTAGGGCCCAAAATAAAAGATAAAAGCCACCATAGTTCCTTGATTTCAGTAGTAGTTACTGTTCTGGAGAGAGGAAATCTTTTCACCATGCCCACATCTTCTCAGAATCTCAATCCACTAGGGCCTAACAAGAAGAAAATGGCAATCTAAACACAAAATGTTATTAATATCTGATATCTAATGTATAACTTAAGTTGAATTAGAAATATGTTTGTATAAAATTTAAGAATACTTGGTTGGTAGTTTCCAGATGATCAGGATGGTGACCTAAAATCTTAAATAGATTTGAGATCATATAATTTTATTAGTTTAATTAAAAGTTGCAATTCATTAAGAACACTTCATCTTCAGGGGCACCTGGGTGGCTCAGTCAGTTAAGTGTTCAATTTCGGCTCAGGTCATGATCCCGTGGTTCGTGAGTTTGAGGCCTGCATCTGGCTCTGTGCTGACAGGTCAGAGTCTGGAGCCTGCTGGCTATAGAGAAATGACTATGCCCCTCCCACATTTGTACTCTATTACTTTCTCACTCAAAAGTAAATAAAACGTTGGGGTACCTGGGTGGCTCAGTTGGTTAAGCATCCGACTTCTACTTAGGTCATGATTTCATGGTTCGTGGGTTTGAGCCCTATGTTGGGCTCTATGCTGACAGCTTAGAACCTGTAGCCTGTTTGGATTCTTTGTCTCCCTCTCTCTGCCCCTCCCCTGCTCGTGCTTTGTCTCTCTCTCTCAAAGATGAATAAACATTAAAAAAATTTTTTTAATAAAATGTTAAAACTTTTTTAAATAAAATTAAAAAAACACTTCCTCTTCAATTTCAGTATTTCTATAACTGTCCTAAATTTTTGCTTTGATATTAATTATTTCGGAAAAGTATTGTATTGCTGTAGTTTAAAATGAATAACTGGGAAGTAATTAAAATCTATATTTTATAACTAATTAATATAATTATAAAATTACTACATAAAAGAAGTCTGATCTAAGCTTAGTTTCTTTAATCTCTTCAGTTCTATAGAGACATTTATTTCTAAGATGATGACTTTACTTCTCTAGCTAATGCCACAGCTAGGATATGGTATTTTGATCCTTTTTGTACAGTTATAACCTTGTAATGCTGAACCCTGTAGTTAGCTAATAGTCAGGAAAACAAAATTCGGTAAATAATACCATTGTAATGAGTTGGTTCTTAAGTAAACTTCAATGGATTTTCTCAAAATCCATAAACAAACAACAGTATAACCTAAATGTTAAGTTGGCAGTTATTGCACAAAAGGACAGAGATGCGTCTTATACTATTGTAAATCACAAAGTAGAGATCAGGAAATAGTAGTCACTGGATGATAGCCACATTTTAATAGTTTATTAAGCTCTTTTTCAGTTATTGCGTTCCTAGAATTACAGATGCCTCTTCTTGGCTTGCAAACTTTTGTTTGTTTGCTATTATAAATGTTGTAATCTCACTAGAGCTGTCAGTTACTTACGGGTTCATTCTTAATATTCTTATAAAATGTGTTGCTCAAACATTTTAAAATCCTAACAGAAGCCACTCCAATTTCCAAGATTAAAATAGGAGAAAAATTTAAAAAAAGTATGACAAATAAAAGTATCAACAAGTTTAATATTCTTTGAAAGATAAGGCTTTAATTACCTTGAATATGTAAATATGATAACAAGTGTTCTTCATAGGAAACCAGTAAACACTTGTGGACTGATTTATTGAATATTGTCACAAAAGCTTTGGAAACTTGGGACAATTCTCAGGACACTTCCTCGTTGTTCAATGAAGTCTATAATTTATACCTTTTTTTTTTTTTAATTCCTTAACGTTCTTGTAATTGTTTTAATGACATGTATTTGTAAGGTCAAGAACATTACCCAAATGCAGTGATTAACTGGAGAACAATCTCAGTGAAGAATGGTCTACTATATTCAATTCACTCAGATCAATGAAAACTCTAATTTTCTGTTGGCTTAGCTCTTTCTCTTATCTACCCTCCTTATACTTTCGTCATCTGTGGCCTTTGGAGGTATCTTTTCATTACCAGGATACTTCTATACAATCTTAAACTTAATCCCTTTATTTTTTCAGCTCAATATAAAAACCACCTTACTTCCAGTGATGTGTCTCTGTGAACCCTCTTTAGTAGAGTGTATTCCTTCTTTCACATACTATTACTTCAGAGGTAGGAAGAAGGGATTTGCATTTTTCTGCTTCTTAACTGTCATTTCCAGGTCACTAATCCACTAAACAATCCTTTCAATTTTTGAAGTTTCTGTTATCCAATTGGAGTGTGTGATCCAAGGGGCTAGTGCTGGTCTGAAACCGATAGTGCCATGAAGGCAGTACTAAAATTCAGAGGAGGCAATTAAACATTTTATAGAAATTCACAGAGCAAATGTGTGGCTGTTTGAACCCAATAACAAAAAAAGTATGGTTGAATTTTCCATGTCTATTTGCTTTTTCATTTTTTGGTACTTAATTTTTATTAGTTATAAAAAGTGATAACACATTGGAAAATATTTTTTTTTTAAATTGGTCCTTCACCACAGATAGTTTGAGAAGGACTAATTTACATGACTTGCTTTCTCAACTGCACCACTGTGATCTGACAACCAAGGTTACTTTCCCACATTTTAAAAGAAACTATCTTGTCAATATTTTAGAGAAAAGCAAGGGTCACCCACATAAAACTCTTACCTCACAATTTCTTGACTCATTTGTTCTAATAATATTTATTTTCAAACAATACCCAAAGCAGTATCTGGTTCTTAGTTCTCTTTAATCTTTAACTCTGAAACTCTACTCTTGGATCAAAAACTTCTATTCTACTTTCTTACTGAAACTGCTCTTTACTGTTGTTACTGGAATAAACACTTTATCTGGATGTGGATTTGCCCTCCCTGAATGCAATGCTTAGGCAAAAACAACCATCTGTCAACTTACAGAATGCCATGTGTACCATCACAGTATTCTACATAGCCTTGTTCTGATCATTTCACAGCAAATCAGCAAAAGAAGTGTGACAATATTGTGGGTCTACGCTTATGGAATTCACTGACCTTACCATGTTCCCCAACTTCTTGACATAGTTGGCTTGATAAAACACGAATGGATTTTTGTACACTTGGTTGTAATGTCAGTTAGGTGGCAATATCTTGTGGAGCTAGGGCGAGGTTCTCCATGACAGTGTGCATGCTCTAAATCAGGGTATTATACATACTGGCCTTTTCATCCACAGCCAGTATTCATGGGTCAGAGAATTAAGAGGTAAAATGAGAATGGCCTCATTCACTTACTTCTAGTGATCTACCAGCAAAATTTTTGCTTCCCATCTCTGCAAACAGAGGTTCTGATAATACAGAGTTCTTAGCTCCAAAGGGAGAAAAACTTCCACCTAGAGACATAACAGAAATTCCAGTAAACTGGAAGTTGAAGCACCTGGCTAGCTCAGTCGATAGAGCATGAGACTCTTAAACTGGAAGTTGAAACTGCCACCTGTTTGCTTGGGGCTCCTCATGCCTCTGAATCAGTATGTAAGGAAAGGGGTTACTGTACTGGCTGGGTAAGTGATACTGACTACCAAGGGGAAACTGGGTTGCTACTATACAATGATGGTAAGGAAGAATATATATCGAATACAGAGATCCCTTAGGGAGATCTTATATTAATCTTATTATATTCATCTATACCTATTGCTATTGAATACATTCTAAAAAGATGAGGGTGAAGTAAAGATATAGTCAGATAAATGAGAACTGAATTCAACAACAATAGATGTATATCAGAAAAGAGAAAGGGAGAAAGGAAGAAAGGAGGAGGGAGGGAGGAAGAGAAAAAATGAGAACGAAGAAAATGCTAAAACAAATTCAAGTTAAGGAAAATACGACAAAATGAAATAAATGAAACAGATGAAACTTTGAGATTCTTACAATTTAACTATGTGGTGTGTTTATTATAGTCCCAAGGTTATGAAAAGTACCACAGATTAAAAAACTAAAAATTGTTAAGATGTCAATCCCCCTACCTGCTAAAGATCTAAAGATTCAACATAATCTAATCATGATCCCACCAGGATTTTTATGGAAACTGATTATCTGACTTTAATATTTATAGGAAAAAGCAAAGAGTCTATAATAACTAAAATAAGCTTTAAAAAGTACATTGAAAAGGCTTCCAATGCCTGATATCAAAAGATACATCCATCAATGCATTGTGGAATTTACATAAGGATAGACAAATAGATCTTTATAATAGTATAGCATGCCCATAAACAAACACATACTTATATGGTCAATTAACTTTCAAAAATTGGCACCAAGGCTATGACGGGGGGAAAAAAAACCCCACCTTTTCAACAAATAGTGCCAGAACAACTGAATAGTAACTGGTTAAGGAAATAAACCACAATCTTTATCTTACACCATATACAATAGTTAATTCAAAGTATCACAGATTAAAAGTAAAAACTAGGGGTGCCTGGGTGGCTCAGTTGGTTAAGTGTCTGACTTCGGCTCAGGTCATGATCTCACAGTTCGTGAGTTTGAGCCTCGCATCAGGCTCTCTGCTGTTGGCGCAGAGCCTGGAACCTGCTTCAGATTCTGTGTCTCCCTCTCTCTCTGCCAATTCCCGACTCGTGCTCTGTCTCTCTTCCTCTCTCAAAAATAAATATTAAAAAAATATTTTTAAAGCAAAAATTAAAATAATAAAACTTACAGATGAAAACATAAGACAGTATCTTTGCAAACTTGGGATAAGGTAAGATTTCTTAGACAAGATACATTTAAAAATTAATACATTATTTTTATGGTTTCAGGTTTCACATTTAGGTCTTTAATCCATTTTGAATTATGTTTCCTGAGGCAAAGGAAACAAAAGCAAAGATACACTATTGGGTCTATATCAAGATAAAAAGCTTCTGTACAGAGAAGGGACCAATCAACAAAACTAAAAGGTCATCTACAGTATGGAAGAGGATATTTACAAATGACATATCCAAAAAAGGGCTGGTATCCAAAAAATATAAGGAACTTATATAACTCAGCACTCCAAAACAAATAATCCAATTAAAAAATGGGCAGAAGACATGAACAGACATTTCTCCAAAGATATCCAGACACATAAATTCATCATCACTTATCATCATGGAAATGTAAATCAAAATTGCAATGAGATATCACCTCACATCTGTCAGAATGGCTAAAACCAACAACACAAGAAACAAGAGGTGTTGGGGGAGGATGTGGAAAAAACGGAACACTCGTACACTGTTGGTCGGCATGCACACTGGTGTAGGCCCCCCCTGGAAAACAGTATGGAGTTTCCTCCAAAAGTTAAAAATAAAACTACTCTATGATCCAGTAATCACACTAGTGGATTTTTACCCAAAGAATACAAAAACAGTAATTCAGAGGCATACATACACCTTTACATTTACAGCAGTATTATTTACAAAAGCTGAAAGATATGAAAGCAGCCCAAGTGTCCATCGATTGATGAATGGACAAAGAAGAGGTGGTATCCACAACAGAATATTATTCAGCCATAAAAGGAATGGGATCTTGCCATTTGCAATGACGTGAATGGATCCAGGGTATAAGGCTAAGCGAAATAAGTCAGTCTGAGAAAGACAAATACCTTTTGATTTCATTCACATGTGGAATTTAAGAAACAACACAGATGAGCAAAGGGGGGACAAAAAAAGAAACCAAAAACACAGACTCTTAACTATACAGAACAAACTGATAATTACCAGAGGAAAGGCAGCTGGGGGATGGGTTAAATAGGTGATCGGGATTAAGGAGTACACTTGTTATGATGAGCACTGGGTGATATATGGAATCGTTAAGTTACTATATTGTACACCTGAAACTAATATAACACTGTGTGTTAACTGGAATTAAAACAAAAACAAAATAAAAAATTGATATATTAGACTTCATTAAAATTTAAAATTGTTGCCTATCAAAATATAGAATTAAGAAAATGAATACACAAGATACAGAATGAGAAACATTAAACAATTTTTTTTTGATATTTATTTTTGAAGGAGAGAGAGAGAGACAGAGCATGAGGGAGAGGGGCAGACAGAGAGGGAGACACAGAATCCAAAGCAGGCTCCAGGCTCTGAGCTGTCAGCACAGAGCCCTAGGTGGGGCTCGAACCCATAAACCATGAGATCATGACCTGAGCTGAAGTTGGAGCCTTAATGGACTGAGCCACCCAGGCGCCCTGAGGAACTATTTTTAATACATATATCTGACAACAGATTTTATCTACAATATGTAAAGAACTCCTACAAATCAATAATAAAAAGTAAAATCACCCAATTAAAAGATAGGCAAAAAGAGCTAAACAGATGTTCAAAAAGATATATAAATAGCTAAGAAACACATGAAAAAGTGTTCAGTATCATTAGTCACTGGGAGATGTAAATTAAAACCAAAATGATATACCACTATACACCTACTATAATAGCTACAATTAGAAATACTGACAACAACGGGGCGCCTGGGTGGCTCAGTCGGTTAAGCGGCCGACTTCGGCTCAGGTCATGATCTCACGGTCTATGAGTTCGAGCCCCGCGTCGGGCTCTGTGCTGACAGCTCAGAGCCTGGAGCCTGTTTCAGATTCTGTGTCTCCCTCTCCTGCCCTCCCCTGTTCATGCTCTGTCTCTCTCTGTCTCAAAAATAAATAAACGTTAAAAAAAAAAATTTAAAAGAAATACTGACAACACCTGTTGGTGAGCATGTGGAGCAATCAAAACTTCCATAAATTGTGTTGAGAGTGTGAATTGATTCAGCAACTTTGGTGAACAATTTGCTTAATTTATTTTGAAAATAAATACCAAGCTTACAACCCAGCAGTTCTACTCTTATTTTAAAAAGAGAGTAATAGCATGTGTCCACAAAAAGACTTGCACAAGAATTCTCACAGTAGTCTTTACCATACTAGACAAACTGACAAATCCAAACGTCCATCAACAGGAGAATGAATACAAAGTGAAATACAGAATATTATACAGTGGAATATTACTTACAAAAAAGGAGCGAACTACTGATACAGAGAACAACATGGATAACTATCACAAAATTAATGCTGTCACTGTATAACTGTACTTGTATGAAGTTCTAGAACAAACAGAATAAATCTTGCTTAAAAATGTCAGAAAAGTTGTTTCGGTGAAGCTGAAGAAGGGATGATCGGTAGGGAAGGGAAATAAATGAGGATACTTTCTTGGGTTATGGAAATGTTATACGTATTTGTCAAAACTCATCAAATTGCAGATTTAATATTTACGTTATTTCTGTGTGTTGAGTTTTATATAAAATCAAAATTGTGAACAAATAAAAAGTAAACGTTAACAGTGGAAAAATTTTCAAATTTTCAATGATCACTATACCAAAACAACACACTCACAAAAATCTATAATACACTTATATTTATAGATATATTTATTGAATGTTTCCAGAAAAATTACAATTTAAAAGTGTATTTTATTATATATTTAACCTTCTTATAAGAACACTAGTTTTTTACAATAGGATAATATTAATAAGAATTAATATATAAATGTACATTTTTTTCAAGGGATTATAATACTGAAATAGGCTACGAGTAACAATTAAAACCATTTTCCCCTGAATTTTTCAAGGTATTGACATTAAATATTTAAATTAATTCTACGAAGTGGTTTGGGAATCTGATCTTGTGTGATCTCAGAGCTTAGTATTATGACAGATGAGTCAAGTAGCAATTAATCAAACAAACCTGTATGCAAATGTACAAGCACAGCCAGAGTCATTTCCAAAAGAAATATGAAAACCTGCTTTGATATAGTATGTTGACAATGCAAGTTTTAAAGTGTCCAAAAGTAAGTAAGTAAGTAAGTAAGTAAGTAAGTAAGTAAGTAAGTAAATAAATAAAGGTCCTAACACTTTGGACTAAACAGACAAATACTTTCTTGTGAATGATATATTCAGATCTTTACATTCCTCCTTCAATATCTGTGTGAGCACAGGAGATAAGCTATTTGATTCCATTTACTTTTGTTTTTGAAGATAAAATTTAGCATAAATATAATCCACTAAAATGTTAACGGAAAAAATTCGTTACGAAATCAGAGATGTATTAAAAAAACAAAACTGTACCAATTTGAATTTTTGTGCCCAAATGACAGTTCATGAAACCATCAAGTGGTTGTCTAAAGATGCTACTATAAAACTGTGGTTCTCTTTAAAAAGTCAGATGTTTAGAATAAAGAGTCTTCGATGACAAAAAGTTTATAAGACAGGTCCCCCAATACTTAGGAACATACACTAATTACCAAATGTTTCATAATGAGTTAATGGCTTAAATTCACACTATGTGGAATCTTGCTACTAGAGGAGCACTGCCTGTTCAGGGAAATCAGGAAGGGTTTACTATTACGCTAAATAACAATATATTGGAAAAATGTCATTATGTACTTAATACAGTCTGTTATATTTTAAAAAGTGTTAGTCATAATGGTAATGAAAATTAACTTTCTGGGAAATAACTTGTTTTTGATCTCTTAAGATGGCAAAGCTATAGTAGAGCTCTAGGAGTAATATGCTGATGCATAATCATCATTCTAACCAAATGACCTACAGGAATTAATACAAAGAAAGAATAACGAAACTCTTACACTACTTAAAAAAAAATGAAAATCTTAAAATAAAAATCAGCACTTAGAGCAAGATACAAAAGAATGAGATAAAAGATACATTTCTTACCTGCAGAAGAATAGAACACACAAATAAATGTTAACATCTTAGATACATTTTGATCCCATACACATGACTTTCTAGAGGAAAGTAAAACTAATTAATGATGTAAAAATATCATTATCAGTGATTTAGTAGGGGGTGGGAACATGGATTAACTAGAAAGAGCATGAGGGAACTTCCTGGGGTGACAATAATGTCCTCCTAGATCTTTTCTGTGGTGGTAGTTACACAGCCGTACACATTTGTCAAAAGTTAGAGAATGTACACTTAATGATTGTATACTTTAGTGTATGTAAGTTTTAAATCAAAAGGAAAAACCTGTAAAAATGTTGAAGAATTTAGGGTCCTATGTACTTATGCCTGGATCTACCTGAAATGCATCAACTAAGTGAGATGAATCGATGAACAGAGGGAAGGATGAATAAATGTAGAAACAAATGTAATAAATTACTTTTAGGAAAATATTAACAATGGATTCCAACTGGTTGGTGAATAGATGTTTGCGGTTAAGGTTCTTATGACTTTGCAATATGTTAGAAATATTTCCTAATAAAATGCTGGCAAAAGTTTAAAGTACAAATGAAAAAGGCTATGACACTACGATACTTAAGTAGAATTTAAAGTAATAAATATAAAAAAGATAACAACATGAATGGAGCTAAAGAATATTATAGATGGAATCATGGTTACCAGAGGGGAGATGGGCCGGGGGATGGGTGAAATAGGTGACTGGGATTAGAGGAATGTACTTGTGATGAGCACTGGGTGATGTATAGAATTGCTGAATCATACTATTGTACACCTGAAACTAATATAACACTGTATGTTAACTTACTAGGATTAAAATAAAAAACTTAAAAAAGATAACAATACACATTTCATAGGAATAGTGAGATACAGTTATCCTAAAAATTTAAGTACATCACCACGTGGCTTTAAAAGAACTAAGACAAAAGGTGACAGAATTAAAAAGAGAGATATTCATCCTAATTGTTTGGTAGTTTCTTTTATTTTTATTATTTTTTCAACTTTTTTAAAAAGTAGGCTCCATGTCCAACGTGAGGCTTGAACTCACGACCCCAAGATTAAGTGTCTCATACTTTACCGAATGAGCTAGCCAGACACCCCATCATTTGATAGTTTAAACATGTCTCTCAGAAACTGATAAAACAAGCAACAATAAATCTATAAACATAAAATTCAAATACATGAATAATCTACTTTGCTTAAATAACATATAGATGTATGCTGAACATACATTCAGCAACTGCAAAATACACAATATTTTAAATAGTACATATCTAACAAATAGGGACTGTTTTAAGGTATCAACAAGTTTCTAAAGACTGAATCATATAGATTGTTTTCCCACCATGTAATTAAATTCCAACTCAATGACAGAAAGATAATCTCAAATTTCCTCATGTTTAAGTATTAAGCAACACATTTCTAAATGATTCACAAGTGAAGGAAGAAATCACACTTAGAAATTAAAAACAGGGGCACCTGGGTGGCTCAGTCAGTTAAGTGTCCAACTTCGGCTGAGGTCATGATCTCACAGTTCATAGGTTTGAGTCCTGCATCGGGCTCTGTGCTGACAGCTCGGAGCTTGGAGTCTGCTTCGGATTCTGTGTCTTTCTCTCTCTTTGCCCTTTCCCCACTCATGCTCTGTCTGTCTTCTCTCCCCCCATCCCCTCCCCCCGCCACCAAAATAAATACACATTAAAAAAAACCAAAAAATAATAAAAAGAAACTAAAAACATATTTTGAGGTATATAGTAATGAGATACAACTTATCAAAATTTGTGTGATACAACTAAAGCAGTACCTGAAGAAAAATTAATAGTTTTCATTGAAAAGACCAAGGAGACTCAAAATTGCTAAAATAACAATCTTCCTTTAATTGATCTTTAGAGTCTATGCAATTCCCATCAAAATAATAGCAGATTTTTTTTTTAATGGAAAATGACAAGCTGAACAAAGGACACAGAATAACTAAGGAAAAACTGAAGAACAACAACACTGGATCCTTACACCATCACAAATCAAGACACAATATAATGCTACAGGAATTAAGACATAGTATAGTATTAGTGCAGGGACAGAAAATTGCACCAACAGAACACAGTCCAGAAAGAAACCCACACATACCCCTATAGCTCACTGGGGATGGGAGGGCAGTACACGATCTTTTTAATACATAATGTTGGGGCCAGTCAACTGGTTTTCCATATAAAGAAAACGATCTACCTTGACCATATGAAAATTAATTTGAAACAGATCAAGACCTAAATGTGAAAGCTAAAATAATTAAGCTCCTAAAAGAAAGCATTACAGAGTGTGTTCATTATTGTGGGAATAATAAGGGTTTCTTTCCTTTAAAAAAATTTTTTTTTAATGTTTATTTATTTTTGAGAGAGACAGGAGACAAAGTGCAAGCTGGGGAAGTGCAGAGAGAGAGGGAGACACAGAATCCGAAGCAGACTCCAGGCTTTGAGCTGTCAGCACAGAGCCAGATGCGGGGCTTGAACTCATGGACCATGAGATCATGACCCAAGCTGAAGTCGGACGCCCAACTGACTGAGCCACCCAGGTGCCCCACAAGGGTTTCTTAAATAGAACACAAAATGCATTAACCATAAGAAGAAAAAATGATAAATTTGACTTCCTTAAAATTAAGAACTTTCGTTATCAAAAGACATCAATAAGAATAAAAATGCAAGGCAAAGACTATATAAGTATCTGTACCCAATTTATATAAATCAGTAAGAAAAAAACAGACAACCAAATTTAATACTGGGCAAAAGCCTGGAACAGACACTTCATAAGGGAGGATATCAAAATGGCCACTAATTATAGGAAAAGGTATTCAACATCATTAGTCATTAGAGAAATACAAATTAAAGCCTCAATGCAATAAGACCACATATCCATCAAAATGATAGAAATTAAAATGAATAAAGATACCAAGTGTTGACCCTCACAACTGGAAGCCACTTCCTTACGCTGCTGGTGTAAACTGGTACAACTCTGGGAAAACATTTGGAATTAATTACTAAAGCTAAACCTATGCCAGGCATTCTCCTGTGTATATGCTATATATGAACCACAGGGAATAAATTCTAACATTGACCAAAAAATATGTACAAGAACATCCATAGTATTTCATTCATAATAGGTCAAGATTAGAAACAACCTGTATTCCTATCAACTGGTGCATATGTAAATAAGAGTATAACCATACAATGGAACATCACTGTAAAGAAAAAGATACACTGTTGATAACTATAACAATACAGATCAACACACAAGAATAACATTGGGTGAAGGAAGTCAGACACAAAAGAGTACACAGCATGATTGCTTTCATATTAAGTTTAAAAACATGCAAAATGACCTATGCTGTTAGAAGAAAGAATAGTGATTACTCTTGACAAGAAATTCTGACAGAAAAGACATATGAAGGCATCTCTGGAATGTTGAAATGTTCTTTTAAATATATACAAAACAATATTACATTTCATTGTATTTGGTTTTTCAAATTGTTTTCTTTTTTGTGATGACCACTTTTAAGATTTACTGTTAGCAACTTTCAAATATGCCCATTATTATTAACTATAGTCACCATGTTGTAGATTACATTCCCATGATTTCATTATTCTATAATTGGAAATTTGTACCTTTGACTCCCTCATTTCTCTCCCTCCACTCCCCGCTTGTGGCAAACACGATTCTATTCTCCTCAGCTATGAGCTTAATTATCATTGTTGTTTTTTAATTCCACATAAAAGTGAGATCATATGGTATTTGTCATTCTCTGACTTATTTCACTTAGCATAATACCCTCAAGTCCATGTTGTGGCAAATGGTAAAGATTTCATTCTGTTTTTTTTTTTTTTTAACAGCTGACTAGTATTCCATTGTGTATATACATATGTATGTGTATATATACACACCATATTTTCTTTACCCATTCATCCACATGGATACTTGTGTCTGTATCTTAGGTATTGAAAATAATGCTGCAATGAACATGGAGATGCGTATTTATCTTCCTGAATTAGTGTTTTCATTTTCTTTGAATAAATACCCAGAAGTGGAACTGATGATCATACGGTAGTTCTATTTTTATTTTTTGAGGAACCTCCAAACTATTTTCCATAGTGGCTGCTATGGAAATTTACAATTCCCACCAATTTACATTCCCACCAATAGCACACAGGGTTCCTTTCTCCACATCTTTGCCAACACTTGTTATCTCTTGTGTTTCAGATAACAGCCATTTTAGCAGATGTGAAGTGATATCTCATTGGATTTCATTTGTATTTCCCTGCTGTTTAGTAATGTTGAGCATCTTTTCATGTACCTGTTGGCCATCTCTGTATCTTCTTTGGAAAAATGTCTATCAGATTCCCTTTTCATTTTTTAACTGAATTGGGTTTTCTGCTATTGAGTTGTAGGAGTTCTTTACACATTTTGGATACTAACCCCTTATCAGATACACGATTTGCAAACATTTGCTCCCATTCAGTAGGCTGCCTTTTCCTTTTCGTTGATGACTTTTTTTTTTTTTTAAGTTTATTTATTTGTTATTTTGAGAGACAGAGAGACAGAGACAGAGAGAGAGAGAGGCAGAGACAGAAAATCTCAGGCAGGCTCCACACTGTCAGTGCAGACCCTGATGTGGGTCTCAAACTCAAAAAACGTGAGATCATGACGTGAGCTGAAACCAAGAGCCAGCCACCCAACTGACTGAGCCACCCAGGTGGCCCTGTTGATGCTTTTATTTTCTGCAGAAGCTTTTCAGTTTAACATAGTTCCACTCATTTATTTTTGCTTTTGTCGCCAAATCTAAAAACTCATCACCAATACCAGTGTCAAGGAGCTTACACCCTCTATTTTCTTCTAGGAATTTCATGGTTTCAGGTCTTACATGAAAGGCTTTAATCCATTTTGAGTTAGTTTTTATGTATGGCATGTGACAGTAGTTCAGGTTCATTCCTTACAATGTGGCTGTCCAGTTTTCCCAACACTATTTATCAAAGACACTGTCTTTTCTGCACTGTATTTTCTTGGCTCCTTTAATTGAACACATACGTGTGGGTTTATTTATGGGTTCTCTATTCTACTGAGATTGATCCATCTTGATCTATGTGTCTGTTTTTATGCCAATACCACACTGTTTGGATAACTGTAGCTTGTAAGATAGTTTGAAATCAGGGGCTACAAATGTTCTATATCTTGATCTGAGTGATGCTTTCATGAGTATATACATATGTAAAAATCAATCAAATCTTTCACTTAAGATTTGCACACTTTACTGTGTTATACCTCCATTAAAAAAATTTTTAAATACAAGCTTTAACTTCCATAGTGTTCATATCTATTCCTTTCTGATTTTTGTTTAAACCCTCATTACCTCTTGCATGAATTATTAAAATAGATTCACAACTGTCTCCTTAGCCTTAGACTTTTAAACCTCAGGTCCACACTGCTTAGAGAATAAAGTCCAAATTCCTTAGCATTTTATTCACCATTTCTATTTATAATTTTTTCTAAGAAGGCAATTTGGAAGTATATACTATTTTAAAATGTTTATAGTCTCTAATCCAGTATTTCCATTTCTAGGACTTTCCCTACGGAAATAAACATAGATACACATAGAATTTAGCTACAAAAATGTTCACAGTATCAAAAAAATAGAAAAAAAAATAAACACCCTCTCAAACAGCAGATGAGTTTGACAAATCTTAATATATCCACATTATAAAATTATAAGACTATCTGACAAAATATAAAATTAAAGTGAAAAATCTGGTTAACTCGTATGTACTGATATAATATGGACTGAAAAAAAAGACAATCTGTATATGATTATTTCTAAGAAATGACTTTACAAGCAAATTTTACCTTCTTGTTTATGCTTTCCAAAATTACCTATAGTTGGAAAAAGTTTGTAAAAATTTTATAATAAGAACTAAGAAAAGTTATTAGAATAGAACAAATATAAATAAGATATCTTAGCAAGATTGACTGGAAAAAAACATGCACAGGCAAATAATTATAGGATAAGACAGGGAAGAAAATTAACAAACTGACAGGGGAAAAAATTAATAAAAATTTTACAGTCACTATAATAAAGAATGTTAAACATGTTTCTTACTCTTCCTGAAAAGTAAAACTCTAAATGTTATGATTTATTTCCTTTTCAAGTATGAACTTTTTATCAAACTTCTAATAACTTACAAATCATTATTTTGCTTCTATTATATGTTAGGCACTGTGCCAATCATTAGGGATACAAAGTGACAGTAACACCAACAATGGAGAGGTTAAGAAACTAGGCTATCCTTTCCTCTGTTAATATGGAAGGTTAACTTTGATGGTTATTATCAATGGCCAAGATTTTGGTTTTTCACTTCAAGTGGATTTGTTAGTTTAGGCTACACTCCCTAATCTCAGTCTGCTTTCCACAGTGACTTCAGTTTACATAGAATATCATGGGAAGAATTCATAACCAGGCGAGGAATGTACTAATGTGGACTCCTAGACTATGTGATACAATAGAAGAATTCTAATTTCTAAATTATTTATACCTTTTCTTCAAATGTATTCCCTCTCTTTTACTGCTTCTGGATCTGTCTTGCTGAATGTGTGTTAAAATATCCCAACATCTAGTTCTTTCCCCCCTCAAATCCATAAAAAAATTACAGAGAAAAATATCTGAAATATATTGACTCCACTAATTGCAATACCTTCAAAATCTTTATTTCAAGGCTCTTTTTCTCTTGACTACCACTCATTACAGCACTCCAAGATGAACAAAGAACTCCAATACATGCACGGAGCAGATTTTTACTGTCCAGGATCCTGCCCACTGTGACTCTTTAGTTTCCTCTTTAAGGGGCAGTCTGTAGGCCATCACTGTAATGACTTCCTGGTCCCTCACCCATCACAACCCCAAGCCAGGTTAAAATATCTACAATACCACACTGCATTCGAGATGTGAATATTGCTATAAGAAATCATGCAACTTCCCTGACAGGTTTCACTTCAAATTCATTATCTAATTCTTAAATGGACATTCTGCTCTGCCTGGCATCCTACGTTTCTAAAGTTATGTTCATTCACACACAAACCAAGACAACTGTTTCAAACTATCCTGAAAAGTAAAACTCTAAATGTTATGATTTATTTCCTTTTCAAGTACGAACTTTTTATCAAACTTCTAATACCTTACAAACCTTTATAAATCTTCAGCACCATCTTTTGACCCATCACATTGAGAATCTAAATGAACTTTAGGATACCTCACTCCCTAAATTTATTAACTTGCAAGGATATGCATCCATCTGAGTTCTTGTATTCCTCTGTTACAATGGAAGCAGTTTCCCTCTTGCTAGCAAAAAACAACTCTTTCACTTATATTCTAGATCCTATCCCCTCCCAATCTACTTATCTACTCCAGAACTTTCCTACTACAGTTATCTTTTTTCTCTCTTAAAATCACTTTTTCTTTCCTGGTTCATTTCCATCAACATATCAATTACATGCCCTAAAAAAGAAAAACCTTTCCATGAACTGTAAGCTCCCTCTCCATCTATTGCCAATTTCTCTACCTCCATTACAGGGGTAAGAAGCTGTATGCATTCACTGTCTTCACTTTCTCACTTTCCATTCTTTCCTCATACTACTCCAATGTGGCCTCTGTCCTGGACCAAACTCTTGTCAAAGCCCTCAACATCTTCCATGTGATCAAATTTACAAGTAACTGTTCCATTTTCCCTTTGCTCAACCTCTCAACACCATTTAAGGGAATTAATCACTCTCACTTTTTGCAAACACTTTCTTGCCTCCTCTGACACCACATTCTCTTCTGTTTCCTTCAACCTCATTGGCCATCCTTCCCAATATCCTATGTGGTCCCCTTCTACTTTGTCCAACTGCTAAACATTGGCACACCACCAAGCTTTTTCTCAATGATCTTTCCTCAGTTTCATCTAGTCCTAAGCTTTAATTATTGCTGATGGTTGCAATAATCAAATACCTGCTCAATATTTCCAGGTGAGAGTCATCTCAAATATATCTCCTCCAAGACAATGTAACTTCCTTCCCCAAATATATTGACCTCCTCCCAAAACCCATCACAATAAATGGGGCAAATATCTACATAGTCTTTGAGCCCCAAATATTGGAGTCAGGCTTAAATCTTCTTGCTCTCTTATGCCCAAAACCAATCTGGCATCAAGTCCTATTCACTGTACTATTGAGATATTTCCCAAATATGCCCACCTCTACACTCTACACTCTCTAAATCTACACTTGTCTCTCTGAGCCCTCATTGGTGTCATCTTTTGCATGGACTACTGCAATAGCTTTTCTCTTTCAAAACTGCATTTAGATCCAATCTGTCCTCCTTACCATGGCCTATAAGACCATACAGATTTGTCTGCTGCCTATCTCTTCTAACGCATCACTTGCTACTATCTTCCTTGCTCATTGTACTTCAATCACATTTAAGTTTGGTATTTTTATATCAGTGTCTTAAACACACTAAACTTGTTCCTTCTCTCAGGGCACTGCCTTTCCATGGTTCTTTGCATGGCTAGATCCTCCTCCTCTTTCAAGTCTTAGTTCAACTATTCACATTGACAAAGAGGCTGCCTTCATCACCCTATTTAAGCAACAGCCCCACTACCAATTGCAGTCACTCCCAACTACCTTTTTACTTTCAGTAAATTACTACCTGAAAATACTTTATTCATTAGTTTGTTCACTATCTAAATATTTCCATATTAAAATACAAGTTCTGTAAGAGTAAGAACCTTCTATTTGGAACTAAGTTCCCAACACACGGCCCATAATAGGTGCGCAATAAAATGTAAATGAGTGAATATTTCATTAAATTCTTTTAGTTCTGTGTAGTTTGAAGTTGATTTAAAATAGCTCAGCTCACCAGTTCATTAATTCAACAAACAAATATTAAGTGCCTATACTGTCCTAAGGATAAAACTGTGACAGACACATATAAAGAAAAATAGTTCCTACTTCATGCTAGTAGGAAAGACAGTGTAATGCAGTGTGACAACTACTTTTAACAGAATATAAAGTGAAATGTGGACAAAAAGAAGATATTTATCATTTTGTTTCATGTAAAAGATTTTTATGGAAGAGATATTTAAATCAGGCTTGAAGTAGTGGTCTACTTCAAAAGATAAGTGAGCAACAAGTGGAGAGAAAGCATCTTCCAGTGAGAGGGGAAACATGTGTAAAGGCAAAAAGAGTCACAAAGAAACAGACCAATTATACCTTCTGTACACTGTTCAGCTGTCTTAATTTCCATTAATACTACCAGACTGGATTCAAGTCTTCCTCTTATTTGGTTTATTTTTCATTCTGCTGGAGTTGTAGCTTAATGCTTAGGATAGCACAAAGGCTATAAAGAAGGAACCTGACTAGTAAAATGTTAAGCTGAGTTTCTTTAATTACCCTGATGATTATCCCTTGGTTCTTCCATGGTTTTTGTGTTTGTCAATTTGGGACCTGAAAGATTTCAGGATCTATACTTTTCATTATAACATTTGATAAAAATGAAGTAACTAAATGATGAAAAAAAAAGTGCTAAATTTATGTTAAAGGAAGCACAAAAATGTTTTAGAAATACTTTCATCAAAAACAACAAAAGTGCACAAATTAAAAGGGTTTTATTGACTGTTGATATTTGTAATGACTCATTTCCAAAAATAGTGGTTAGTTAGGATTATCTGCATGGTGTTCAGGTAATAGAAATTTATGATCATTAAGTCAGCCTAAAAATTTTTACCTCGCAAGCTCCTTTTCACATAGTTCATGAACTAATCTTGATCAAGCCTGGCAATACAAAGTCCGATTCTTATCAGGAAGTGAGAATAAAATGAGTTCAAGATCCATTAACATATTATCCACTATGCCTGGAGTTGATTCCAAACACCCATGTCCATATAGGATTTACCACTTTTCTTCCTTCATCCTTGCTATGTTCCAAGTCTTTATGACAAGTCTTCTTCTTTGGTGTTTTGAATATATTTTATCAATGCCTCTGGTCCATTTGGCTAAAGCGTGTATCCCAACCCCCATACCCATCCCTAATTTATTCAGCTCTCAGGATTGGGCCCCTCACCTCTGTACCAGGTATCAGTTGGGGTCCAATCAATAAAAATCTCTACAATATTATCCTACCAACTATAAGTATCAATGAAGCCTAGGCTGCTAGGCCTTGTCCATATCCACACCTGTCCCTGGAAATCAAAACTAGCCAAAAGTAGCCTAATTTAGCTAGAAGTCCTAGTAATGGCCTGTTAATTTTATGTGAAAACTTGACTAGGCCACCAGGTCCAGATATTTGATTAGTCATTACTTCTGGGTGTGTCTGTGAGCAAAACAGACTGCCCTCCACAATGTGAGTGGGGCTCTTCATCCAACCCATTTCGAAGTCTGAATAGAATAAAAGGTAGAGTAAGAGAGAATTCCTTCTAATTGTCTTTAAACTAGGATATTGGTCTTCTCTTGCTTTTAGACTTGGACTTGGACTAGAACTTACATCATTGGTTCTCCTGGTTCTCAGGCCTTCAGACTCAGACTGGAACTACACCACTGGTTCTCCTGGGTATCTAGCTTGCTGACTGAAAATCTTGAACTTCTCAACCTCCACAATCGCCTAAGCCAATAATTCCTTATAGTAAATTTCTTTATATATATCCTGTTGGTTCTGTTTTTCTGGGGAACCCAAACTAATACAAATGGTTATTTGAATTACTGTAGCTTGTAATAAGGCCAGGCCTCAAAGTTACCGAACTGCCAATCCTGGCCAGTTCTATTCCTCTGTTACTTATTGGTGTTTGGCCTGGATCCAACTGTGCCTCAAGACTGGCCTGTATAATTTTGGACATAAATGGTCATATAGATACTCAAAAATATTTGAGTCAAATACTTGCAGCCAATAGGAGTACCAATAGCAAGACATTAAGAGGAAATGAATAACAAGCTAAAATGAAAATTAGTCATACATAAGATTCCTTAATTTAGTGAGTAGCTTCACTAGATAGGTTCTAGAGAGGTAGGAAATTTAAGATTCTAGAAAAGCTAGTGAAGAATTGGAAGTTTCTTGCTTTATCCCTTAATTCCAGGTATTTCAGTAATTTAAATAAACCATATGAGCATTAATGGACCAAAAAATTATTAGAAAGAATGAAAGACTATTTGGTAAGTCAATTCCTTAAACAAATGCTAATTTTAAAAATTTTAATTCATCCTATAAAAGATCTTAAGGCTCTCAGTTTTCAGCTTGAGATAGAAAAGTTGTGGGAAAAGAATTTGAGTAAATAAGAATATTAGGACTCATCTGAAAAAGATAAGATTTTAATAAGGCCAGTTCAAGTAAATAAATGATTTTAAGTTGATTTGAAAAACAAAGTTAAGTTAAACTGTATCAAAATCAAGAAATTCTCACTAAATCTGAAGGTCTCCAATAGCTACATAGAATGGGAGTAAGGTAATCCTGGGACTTCAGAGAAGATATTGTATAATCAGAAAACAGTTGATGCTAAATAACAACTCTAAAATTAAGGTCTAATTTTGGTGGAATTCTTTCCAAAAACTCAAAATCTCAGTCTAATCATAGGGAAAACATCAGGCAAACCTAAATTCAGAGACATTCCACAAAGTATCTGGCTAGTATTCTCAAAACTGTCAAGGTCTTTAAAAAAAAAAAAAAGGAATAATAAGCTGTTATAGACCAGAGGAGACTGGAGAGACGTGACAACTAAATGCAATGTGGTATCCTGGATTGAATCTTGGAACAGAAGGGCTTTAATGAAAACCTGATAAAATCTGAATAATGTCTGGGGTTCATAGTAATCTACCAATGTGGGTTTCTTAATTTTGATAAACTTACCACAGTAATGAGCAATGGCAAAAGCAGGGCAAAACCAAAACTGGTGAAAGATATATGGGAACTCTATACTGTAATATCTTTTTTAATTAAAAATTTTTTTTTTTTAATTTATTTTGAGGGAGGGAGAGAGGGAGAGGGAGAGGGAAGAAGCAGAGGAGGGGCAGAGAGAGGAGGAGAGGGAGAATCCCAAGCAGGCTCCACGCTGTCAGTGTGTCAGAGCCAGACACGGGGCTCAAACTCACAAGCCGTGAAATCATGACCCGAGCTGAAATCAAGAGTTGAATACTTAACCACCTGAGCCACCCAGGTGCACCCTTATACTGCGCTAACCTAGAAACATTCCTACAAATTTAAAACTATGCCAAAATAAAAAGTTTATTTTAAAAAATTAAGGAAAAAAGTTTCCATTCAGAACTAGAATAGTTCAAAAGTTCATTTTTATAATGATTATGACATAAAAACTAAAATGAATACTATTTGGGCCAGAAAGCCTGAAAACTATGCAAATTAAAAGAATTTAAAAAAAAACAAGTCGTTCTTCATAAAACGTAATAAATACATGCAGTAGACAAATAATATATTGCAATGATGGATAATATATATTTATAAATAAAGAACATATTGGTAAATATTGCCAAAGGTTGATTTATCTTTATGTATCATGAAGGAATGGTTGGCAGTCCATATTTAATTATGCTCTATGTGTATGTTTTTAGTTAAGAAAATAAATGATAAAAAAATCAAATGTTTGAATTCACGCTATAATTGTTTCTAAGCACTATAAACAGTTTTGGCTTCTCTCAACAATCTTGAATGATTCAAGATTGCATACAGTTGGTAGGACACAAAATGGTAAAAACAGTTGCTCATTTAAAAAGTTTAAGGACTTTTTCCAAATCTAATGTGAAGATAAATGTCAGGTCTCTACATCTACATAGAATGAAATCCTTTGTGACTGAACAATGTGCCAGCCCCAAACAGGAAAAGCCAGATTAAATTTAAAAACCCAGCTTAAAGACATGAGAAGGCTGCTGCTACAACAATGAGTTGACTGGCTAAGATTCTGAAAAAGGACTGGCTAAGATTCTGAAAAAGGGCGATTTGAAGACCTGCAGTCATTTTTTGCCCTGAGTTTTAAAGATTCCAGACCTGGGCAAGGGGCTGGGAAGTCAGGCTCTGATTACAAAGAGGGCTTCTGTTGGAGGACAGAGAATTCATCTAAGCTCTTGGTAGTTGTGCAGGGCAGAAGTGACAAAATTGGAGATTTGAGACTTGTTTCTACCTCAAATCATTTGATAAATCCCAAATCTGTACAGGGCTTGAAATTAAAAAGTTAAGGCTCTAAAACCTCTGAAAACCATAATGGAGTTTTCCACAGTCTCACAATGTGAAGAGATAAATACTAGAATATGTGATTTACCAAGAGTAGGGTCCACTGAATACTCGGCTCTGTTTCGGAAACCTCACCAAAAGCACAGAGCTGAACCACAAGTAGATCAAGACTTATCAAAACTTCTACCTAGCCTCCATGGAAGATAGTAAAGCATTTTAGATAATGATAGAAATTAATTGATAGGAAACATTTTATGAAGTAGGAGACAAAAGGGCCAATTGATTAAGTGATAACCTTAAGCAAGCAAGAAAAGATGAGAACTAGAACCTATAGAAATAGGTTATCCTGAAACAGGGGTATGTACTAAGAAATAAAAGGCAGAGTATATGGGAACAAATGCAGGTAGGCTGGTGGATGAAATGGTGGAGACAAGCAGAAGTTCCTTTTTATATTGGAAAGGTGAGGTTGGATATCTGAGGAGAAAGAAAGGAGATAAAAAAGTCCTTTACAGTGGAGAGTGAATGGACCAACAAAAGGCAAGAAAAATGCGAGGCAACACCAAGGGCCTACTTAAAGATAAAGGTCATGAATTTAAGGATTAAGGCAAATCTGTGTGACATTCTCCTGCCATATAAAACTATGACAGTGTAGAACAGGGAGAAAGTTAAATTTTTTAAGGCTTAGGCTTTGTTTGGTGAGGACAATGAACCAAAGGAACTGAGGTTATCTTATAAGCAAATTGGTGATAATTAGGTGAGCCGTGGAATCTAAGCTAGATGAACTGGGAAGTGGGAACATGAGAGGCTTGAAGGACAGGAGAATAAGTGGTCAAGTCAACAGAAACAGGTGCCAGTGGAGCTGAAAATTTGCTAGAGTCAGGGTTGTAGAGTAAGGGAGCTGGACAGATAGTAAGTGGTGGTCAGTATGACAGAAATAGAGCAGAATACATGATGAAGAGAGGAGACAAATCCAAGAAGATGAGAGGCCAGAACAGCGAAAGGATCATCTGCAAAGACATTTAAATCACCAAGAATTAAGACAGGAGTGGGCTGAAGAAAAAGACATTGAAATAGATCCTAAGACATTCAAGAAATGAGGGAAGCAACACAGGCATGTGTAAATTACTGCAACAGGAGTGCCTACTGGGTGGTACAATCTGATGCATGAGTTTCAAAGCTAGAGGTGTTTAGAGATGAAAAAGGAACAGTGAACACTAATGGGGAACAAGCCTCCAAGCACACTGGTATAACTGCTGTGGGAGGGAATACAATCACTACTGGAGAGGACTGCAGTAGAAGCGGTATCCTCAGGGAGGTAATCAGGTTTCGTTAGAGCAGGAAGGTATAAGTCATGTTCAGAAAAGAATACACTAATAATTTGATTCATTTATCAATGTTTACTAAAAGGCACTGAATTAGGCACTGGGAATAAAACAGTAATAAAGACATAATCTCAGCCCTCACAAAACTGCGACTCAAGTAAGAAGTCTCATATAAAAGTGATTACATTAAAGAATATAACTAAATTCTTTTTTTTTTTGGAATATAACTAAAATTTTGTGGCAATCTTATTAAGAAATGTGGATGCATGTACTTGGAGAATGGTGGAACAAAATTTGTGAATATTTTAACATATCTAATCATCACGGTACTAATTATGTGCTAAAAAATAATTTGAATTAAGAATATGTGGGGAAATGTTGCTTTTTAATGGTAAAGAGGGAGGGGAAAATGCTTTTACAGATATATGCAGTTACCTGAGACAAAGCAGCATCCCGTTCTTCTATCACTGCATTCATTTCTTCTGCTGTTATTCTCTTTTTACATTCCTTGGTCTTGTAGATTCTATCCACAATTACAGCTCCATTCTTCTGAATAGCTATCCCTGTGTCTGCATTGTTTATTCTGTTCAGTAATTCCTGTAATGTCTACCAACACCATTATATGTTAGTCAGACATGAAGTTTTAATATATTTTATTTAATATAGGGTTTTAATTAATAGGCACATGTGAATTGTAAATTGACTGAGTGAAGTTATTGAATTTTCATATTGCAGCAAAGATGTACATTATTAGTGTGTCAATTCTTCTTTTTCCCACATCTTAGTTCTTGAAACCCACTCAATTGAACTTAAGCCTCTAAGATATAAGACTGACATCAAGAAATCTCCTCAGAGAATGGCTTACCATGTCATTTTCTTCAGGGTTAATATTTTCTAGCCTAGAAAAAAGGGACACAGAAAGCCTGATCAGTAGCATTTCCTTAGTGCAGCAAAATGAGTTCGCTTTTTAAATCTTTAGAACCTCAAGTAATTTCATTCGACTAGTCTTTAGAGTCAACCATGACACTGAACATATTAAAGTGCCACCTGCTCGACTCCATCTTTCAATAATGCTCCATATCTTCTGCGCTGACTTCAGACTGTTAAGTTATTAATGTTTACTGCTATATATGACTACAAGGATCAATTGTTCATATGTGCTTAGATGAGGAAAGTTCCCTAGTGATAGAAGCACTACTTCTCATCATTATATTTATTCCTGGACTTTCAATTCTTACCAAAAATTGTATTTCCTCTGTTTTTTGGACTTCCTCACAAATAAAGCAAGGCAAGTATTTTTATTGCAAAGTTTAACTATGTTCCCCAAAAAGCAAAGACAAATAATTGCCACTAAATTTGACCTGAAAATCTCTTGTGCTACCTATTTGTTGAAACAAATATATAGAAAGGCTGACCAAAACTGGACCACAGTTTTAGATGACTAATGTTATTTTCTCTTTTTCATTACATATATAGAATTACTGAATTTAAAGACTAAGAAAGTAAATTGGTTCCTCTCATAAATGTGTTTTGTATTAGAAGAGTCACAGTGCTTCCTGAAATGTTTTTTGATGTTAATAAACTGAACAAATGCAGAAAAGGCAAAGAAAGAAGCTCTAAATGACATGTTTTAGAAAATGTCTATAATATAATTTAGGCAACCATTAAATTGGGTAAATTAACGAAAATTGGTAATAAGTATTAGTAAATGATGTAGATTTTAGAAATGGCTCCATTATTTTAAAATTGTATTAAAAAGTTTAGATATAGAAGTTCCTGTTTTTGCATATCCTCCCTCCCCTATTTCTGGGCTCCTATGATTTAACATTTACCACCAAAGAAAAGCATACTTGGAAAAGATAATACAGAAACTTAACAAATTTATTACAAAATTGTCCCAAACTTCAGAGTTCAATGAAACTGCTACATTCATGGAGAGATATTTAGAACATTGCATTTTTTACAGGAAAAAAATAAACATATATCAAAAAACTATTTCTACACACATTTAAATAGTATAAGTTAAAAGGATGGTATGGTATAGTAATTTTGAATTATATATAGTTAATGGGTCTCAAAGGAGTAATGTCCACTTGGATTCACATTTCAGTAAAGACAAATACTTTCACCTTTTATTTTTTTTCTCCCAAAATAACTCAACAGTTTTCAAATATCCTGCTTCATAAAAGCTGGTTCTACATAAACTCTGAAGACAATAATCTTTTTTTACTCAATTAAAGAACATAGTAAAAAGTTTAAGGTAACAAAATTCTTACACTTTTTTATGATCATGTAAAAGTATCAGAAAGGCATTTAACCATCAGTTATTGGTTGGCTAAGTATCATTTTTAAGGAAACCATATGTAGTGAGAAACATTTACCTTAATATTGTTCTTTTTAGATGAAATCAGGCTAAGTGCTATTTATGGCAGTTTTCAAAGAAGATTCAACTTAAATCCTTATAAATTTCCTAATTAATTTATTAAACTCAATAATTTAAAATGTGAAAAGATACGTGAAAATTAAACATTTATATTACTAGATTACTGGAAGCTCTTACAAAAAACCAAAATTTAGATCCCAAGGTTATAAATACCCTTCTTTTGTTCCAAAGAACTACATATGATTAGGAAGAAAACAACAGTGTAGGCAGGTTACCTAACTTGTATGTTCAAAATAATTAACGCAACAAAGTGTATGGAATGTCTATGTGATACCTGTAAGCGTTTTTTTCAGGCACTGAAAATTATTACTTTAAAGAGAGACAAATGAAGAGTCTGAATGTTTTAAATTAACATCTTTCTAGAGAATACGGTTAAGGTAGTTGTATTTAGTCAAATATTAAATTTCCTTGTTAATTAAAATTTTTAAAAAATAAAATTTTCTGATCAAAGCCTATACCAAGTCCTTTCCACATTAATTTAGCATTACAACTATAAATGATGCATGTGACTGCCCTTAGAAGTACATAATGTATAGTGATTTATCATTTTGCTGATGAGCGAATCTGAATCATGTTTTGGTTTAAGTGTGCCAGGTCTGACACGCAGGGCATGAGGCTTAGTCAACCACTTAGCATTTATTTGGATCTCAATTTTGCTTTATTATTATCCTTTAATTATCCTCAATTTTGCTCTATGATTATCCTTTGTAAGTACAGTGATAAACGGTCACTAAAGAGACCACTAAGAGAGAAAACTAAAACTTTAACAAAAATGAGCAAAGGGTTAATTTGTGATTTGAAAAATTACATACAGACAAGTAACTTTCAATATAAACATGAGGCTGGAAAGTGAAAAGGCTAATATTTATATTTCTCTGTTTGTATTTCTTTAAAAGTTTCAGGAAGTACTTGTCACAGATATCAAAGATTAAC
This sequence comes from Panthera pardus, assembly GCF_024362965.1. Lineage (NCBI taxonomy): Eukaryota > Metazoa > Chordata > Mammalia > Carnivora > Felidae > Panthera > Panthera pardus. Next base: position 78,837,643 of record NW_026526810.1, on the reverse strand, counting down.
TACATCAAAATTTAATCTCAACTAGATTACTTACAGCAGAGATCTGCAAACTTTCTGTAAAGAGTCATATGGTATTTTAGACTTCGCTGCATGTTCTGTGCTGCAGCTACTAAATGCTACCTATGTAGACAAAGCATCCAAAGATAATATGTAAATGAACAGGTGTGGCTGTGCTCCAATAAAACTTTATTTACAAAACCAACTGAAAGGATGGATGTGCACCATAGGTCCTTACTTTGCTCATCCCTGATGTAGAGCACTGAAAAATGAGACCAGACCTTTGATGTTAAAACTGTAAGTGCCAACTATGACATATTTTTCTCAGCTGGATCATTCAATATCCATTTGAAAACTAACCACCAAAAAGAATGGATTTCAGAAAATAAAATTCAGTCTCATATCACTTACTGTATTACTTAAGAAAACATAAATATTAGACTACCTTTTAGAAAACTACTAAAATTACCTTTTAGAAAAAAGAAGACAATTTGAAACAGGTAAACCAGGCTTTCTATTTTCTATATAAAATTACTTGTCAGAGGTTTAAGGTTTACTAGCAGTATATATAACATATAAAGCTTTACTGGTTTAATAAAGACTGAAAGTAATAGTTGATTTTATATAAAATACAGCTGACAAACTATAAATTATTTATCATTAACAGGAGATTTACAATTATACAAAAGAATCTCAACCTTTTGGAAACTAAATTATGCTTACAACAGTCTAACTAGACATAATCATGATAATTAGTAAGAATTTTGCTGAAGTAAATGTCCATGGGCTCAAGTTTCAATTGATTTCCTATACAGTGCATATTCTGACTGACACCCTTGCACTCTAAGTAAAAAGACCCCTACATGAAATGTCACATTTCTTGATTTATCCCTAGATCAGTCAATATCATGTCTTCTGAACCTATAGTCATTCACCTTGTTCAGTGGGAAGCAGCTAAACTTTAACCTCAAATGATAAAAAGAACTAGTGATCAGCTAATCAAAAACCTCGGAATTTGTTTTTATTCTCTCTCATTTTTACACAGGGCTACCTTAATATGTTAAAAAAAAAAAAATACCCTGAAGAGACTGAACACAATATCATGATCTCAAAAGTTGGAATATACATACACAAACATGTCTATATTAGTATGTAAATTTTAGTCATTTTAACTTGAATCCTTTTTACTTTTTTCCTAGTTTTGGATAAAAGTGAAAAAGAAAAAAACACTGAAGATTCAGGGCAGGGGAAAGCAGAAGTGGCAGAATATAAGCCAAGACAGACATCACAGAAAGATAGAAGTAGATCAAAACTGGCAAAGATGAAAGAGAAAAGACAAGGAATTTGAAGACTACAGGAAGCAAGAAATAAGGAGTTAAAACAAAAAGAGATGTGAAATAATGTATATTATTTCAACCTATAACTCACTGCCTCCAAATATGCCTTTCAGTCAAGCAAAGATCAATTATAAATTGATTCTACCTTAATAAGGATTCCATCTAAAATGCACAATTGAGGGGTGCCTGGGTGGCTCAATCAGTTGAGCATCTGTCCTCAGCTCAGGTCATGATCTCACAGCTCATGAGTTCACCCTGCATCAGGCTCTGTGCTGACAGCTCAGAGCCTGGAGCCTGCTTCTGGGTCCCCCTATCTCTCTGCCCCTTTCTGTCTCTTAATCTCTTCCTCCTCTCTCAAAAATAAATAAACATTAAAAAATAAAATAAAATAAATAAAAGGCACGTTTTAAAGTTCAGAACTACAGGGGCGCCTGGGTGGCTCAGTCGGTTGAGCGTCCGACTTCAGCTCAGGTCACGATCTCACGGTTCGTGAGTTCCAGCCCCGCGTCGGGCTCTGGGCTGATGGCTCAGAGCCTGGAGCCTGCTTCCGATTCTGTGTCTCCCTCTCTCTCTGCCCCTCCCCCATTCATGCTCTGTCTCTCTCTGTCTCAAAAATAAATAAACATTAAAAAAAAAATTTTTTTTAAGTTCAGAACTACAGCCCTCAATTGAGTAGAAAGGAACAGCCACAGTGACACTTAAAACTATGCTGACATACTATTCTTTTGTTGTTGTTGTACTTCCTTCTTATGTATGATTTTTCTTGGCCTATGATACTATAGGAGCTGACTACAAACTGTGCCTAAGAACCAACAATTATTCATACCAATTAATATTTTAAGTATTTATGAAGTTATTTATTTAATGTCTATCTTCTCAACTAAACTAGAACCATAATGCTGTGTTCTGAGCAACCTGACACATAGTACATATTCAATAAATATTTACTGAATGGACTAAATAATTAAAAGAAAAGGCTTGGGATTGAGTGTTTTACTTTTTGCCTTCTAATACAAATGCTACAAAGAATAAAATGAAAAAGTCTCTGCCTCAAAGAATCCTAATTTCAATGTATTATAATAAAAATATATATACAAATTAAAGTAGACAATGAAAGGTAAAAAAAAAAAATAGGGAAGAAAAATAGGCTCAATTAAGATCCATAAATTAAAGAGAGAAAATGAACAAAACTAAAAGACCAACTTAACAGAGGCTCTGAGGAAGAAGTTTTGATTTGGATATGTGGGCAGATGTTTGTGCCACTGGTCAGGGCAGGGGATTAAGGGAGAATAAGGTTTTAAAAATGAATAAAATTCCATTTGAGATGTGCTAAGTTTGAGTTGCCTGTGTAAATCTGAGATAGACAAGTCCTACAATGTGTAACTGACTTTGACTCTTTGGGCAAGTCATCAACCAGTCAGAATTTTTTCACCTATAAAGCACAAATGTCACCTACCTTGAGGAATTGTGACGTTGTATATAAAAAACTGATTTGTTACCTTTGGGGTATGATTTTCATTTTTGAAAAAAAACAAAATCTATTTAGAAGCAAATTTCATCAATAAAATTGGTAATTAACCTACATAATAAGATCTACAGTTATGAATTACAAGTAAATACAGCACTGTGCAGCAGTTGATAAGCTGAATGAAATAGTACTTGCAAATCCCCAAAGAGTTCTGAAGTTATTATAAGAGTATTACTGAAATAAGAAAGGTATCTACTTTGAAAAGTTGTGTGTAAAAACATTTGGTCCTGCAAGTGTTTTTATAGATATAAACAAACTGATTTTAAAAGGCAAATGGAAAAACAAAGGTACTAGAATAGCCAAAAAACAATTCTGTAATAAAAGAGCAAAATTAGAAGGTTAATATTATCTGATTTCAGACACTATAAAGATTCAATAATAAAGACTACGTGATATTGGCAAAGGGATAGATTGCTTAAATCAATGGAAGAGAAAATAAAGTCCAGAAATTAACCCACACTAATAGAGTAAACTGAGTTTTTGACAAAGTGCCAAGAAAATTTCAGAGAAATGATGGCATTTTCAACAAATGGTGCTGGAAAAATGAATGTCCATACGCCAAAAAAAAAAAAAAACCCAAAAAACAACAACAAAAAAACCCTAAACACCTCCACAAGTACCACATCTCTCACACAAAAATTAACTTAAAATAAATCACAGATCTAAATGTAAAACATGAAATTTATAGCTTCTAGAAGAAAACAAAGGATCTCAAAAAAGCTGTGTGACCTTATATAGGGCAATGAGTTTTATGTTCAATACCAAAAGTACAATCCATGAAAGGAAAAACAAAAATCAATAAATTGAATTTCATCACAATTTAAAAATTATGTTTTGCTAAATACAACATTAAGATAACAAAGAAACATTCACTGCTGATGGGAATGTAAAATGGTATAACACAGCCACCCTGGAAGAGAGCTTGGAAGTTTCTTCTAAAGTTAACAAAGATTTAACATCTGCTCCAGCAATTACATTACTAGGTTTGACCAACTAGTTTGAAAGCATATGTCCACGCAAAACCTGTATGCAAATGCTAAAAGCAATGTAATTCAAAATTGCCAGTAATTAGAAAAAAAAATCACCAGGATGTAAGAGGATCCTAGCATAGTATGCAGACTATGAAAAAAAGCCTGACTATCTTACATAACCTCACCTAAGGGTGTAGAGGGGAAAAAAGAAGAGCCAACCCAAGTAACTTGGTACTTTGACTGAAACCTGTCAGATTAAAGGCTAAAGGAACTATACATAAACAGTGCCCTCTGGTAGGTAAAGTTGTTTCTCATAGGGGTATGGGTTAATGATACTGAAAGAGTTACAACATATACAGGGGTAGAACAAATAAGGAAATGGAGAGTGGAGGATGGAAACCAGGTTTCCTATTGTTGGAGAGGAAATTACACATAAGAAAAAGGAGAAAGCCAGAGTGAACTATGTGGTACTGGATTAGAATAAGAGAAGTCAGTATGAATTCAGATTTAGCTTAATAAAGATACAGATGGATACATAAATAATTTCAGATATGTGTATATATATCAGTTAGTATACATACATATATATCCTAGCTCTTTCTGTTTACTGGGCCTAGAAGTAGTCAGACCCAATAACAATGAGCACACCCAGCATCCAGATCTTGGTTTCTAATACCATTTTCCAATAAAAGGAATAAGGCCCCTCGGAAGAATGGCTAATTCTAGGGATGGGGCACATCCCTATACATCTCTAGAAGACATAACCGAGAGGCATCTTGAGGTGCCAGAGATTAGGAAAAGTGTTTAAAAATCAAAAGGATGGGGACATGTCAAAGGGATATAGAGGCCAACTGGAAGAGTTGCCAGTGGCCAAGCTGGAATACTTTAAACAACACAGTATTAGATTATAACCCAAAGTATTAAAGAAGTATCAATGAGTCTATACTAACATAAACAAACAAATAGATGAGGGGGAAGAGATAAATCTCCTGTACTGAAAAATTACAAATAATTTATGTAGATAGTATCCCTAAAGAAAGTAGAGCTCAATTAACCTCTCAGCCCACATCTCTTATAACCACCTGAGTATGGGCCACACTTCAGTAATCTGCTTCAAAGAATATGAAAGAAGAATGTTGGTAAGTAACTTTACAGTGGAGAAACATGGCAAACACTACCTATACTAGGTGATCAAGATTAACATAACTGGTGTTAAGTCATGTTGATAGCATAATTTTGAAATAATATGATGAGAATGGCACTTCAGTCTTGTACTCTTTGTCCCCCCAAAAGACAATACTTTAGTCTAATCATGAGAAAAAATTCAAAAAACCCAAACTGAGTAACATTCTATAAAATGCCTGAACAATAGTCCTGAAAACTGTCAAATCATCAAAAACAAAACAAGGGAAGTCTGAGGAAATGTGATTAGAGTAGGCAAAGGAGTCATACCAACTAAATGTATATGGGATCTTGGATATAGGAACTTGGAACATAAAAAGGACATGAGAAAAATTAGTAAAATCTAAATAAAGTGTGGAGTTTAGTTAATAATTATGTAACAATGTTGCTCTCTCCCCTGTGACATATGTACCATAATAATGTAAGCTGTTAACAATAAAGGAAACTGGATGATGGTTAATGGAAACTCCCTGTACTATCTTTGCAACTTTTCTATAAATCTAAAAAGTATTCTGGGGGCACCTGGGTGGCTCAGTTGGTTAAGCATCCAACTTCAGCTCAGGTCACGATCAAATGGTTTTGGAGTTCAAGCCCCGTATCAGCCTCTGTGCTGACAGCTCCGAGCCTGGAGCCTGCTTCGGATTCTATCTCCCTCTCTCAGCCCCTCTCCCACTTGCACACTGTCTTTCTGTGTCTCTCAAAAATAAATAAACATTGAGAAAAATTTTTTTTAAAAAGTACTCTAAAATAAGAGGTCTGTTGGGATAAGATAAAAAAGAAGATCAGTAAAGTTAGTGTAGTAAAATCTGAACAGACATCTGTTTATCCCATCATATAACCACATGACAGAAAAAAAAATTAATCAAACAGTAAAGAAAGTAGGACATCACATAGTAATTTTTTAAGATTTTATTTTAAAGTTTATTTATTTTCAGAGACAGAAAGAGAGAGAATCCCAAGCAGGCTCCATACTGTCAGTGCAGAGCCCATCGTGTGGCTCAATCTCATGAACCATGAGATCATGACCTGAGCTGAAATCAAGAGTCAGATGCTTAACAGACGGAACCACCCAGGGAGTATCACAAAGTAATTTTTTAAAGCAGGGTAGAGAAATGATGATTTTGGTCAAATAGACCTAACTTTTCCTTTTACACATAAAAACAGGTATGGAGAAAAGGAGTGAGCTCACCAAATCCTGAGACTTCCACTAATACACAACTTGGAAATAACCTAAAAGACCAATGAGTTGATTAGACAGCCCAGAGAAAAGTAAAATCCTTCCTGAATAGAAGCCTGTGTTACTGAAGAATCTTTACAAAGGAAGCAAGAAGCACAAGGGCTGCCACTTTCTACTACACTGGTAGAACAAATAAAAGCTTCAAAGTAATACTCCATGGAATCAGGATTTACACAAAACCAGGCAGAATGAACCCTTGGTATACTGCAACACACCAAACGAAATCCCATAAGCAGAGAACAGAACCTCCAATAAAAGGGTATACATCCCCAGGGAGATCTTCCCAATCTCTATTCCGCCTACCACGTTGCCAGAGGGCTATATAGACAGGTGGCCAAAAAGCAGTACCTTGCCAAGAAACTGTAGCTCTGAGGAGAAGACAAATAGATTTCAAACAATGTGAAATGTTTATGAAGGAAAATTCACTTGCACTATATCAGAACACAGAAAAGTTCTTGACAATGTATGCATGAGCAAGATGAAGAGAAATGACATGGCAATTCTAAATATACACTACAAATACATAAGAAAAAAAGGATCATAACAGGCACCAGGGTAACTCAGGTGGCTTAGTGTCTAACTCTTGATCTCTGCTCACGTCATGATCTCACGGTTCATGAGATCGAGCTCTACACAGAGAGTGTGGAGCCTGCTTGGGATTCTTTCCCTCCCTCTCTCTCTCTCTCTCTGCCCCACCCCCACTCATACTCTCTCTCAAAACGAATAAATGAAATTTAAAAAGATCATAATATAAAAAATAACATAAACCAAGAGAAAGAAAATCTTCCTGCCAATGGTTGGTATTTTATTATTTATTTATTTTTAAATGTTTATTTTGATAGGTGGGGAGGGGCAGAAGGAGAGGGAGACAAAAATCTCAAGCAGGCTCCAGGCTCAGCACAGAGTCTGACATAAGGCTTGATCCCATGACCATGAGATCAAGACCTGAGCCAAAATCAAGAGTGGGATGCTTAACCAACAGAGCCACCAGGAACCTCCAATGGTTGGTATTTTAAAAGAACATAAGAACATGAATTCGATAAAATAAAGTTCATGGAGAAAATGCCAAAACATAAAGTGAATGAAAAGGGAAGTTGAAAACTTAAGGAAACGTACTGAGAACCATAACCAAACAAACAAATAAGTAAAAATTTAATAAATGAACTATAAAACACAGGGATAGGAATAGTGACAATTGGAACTACTAATATAAAGAAAAATTGTGAGATTATCACAGTGAATACAGAGAAAAAAAGAGGGATACAAATAATTATTGAACAGATAATACATAAAGACAAAAATGCCCCATTACAAGAATAACTATAGTCTCTAAAACAACCTAACAAATAGAATACAAAATTCACAAATCTAAAATTTCCATGAACTAAAAGAAGAATCAAATAGTTCCTAGAGAGGCATGCTGTGGGTCTCCAAAATGTTATTAAAGAACAATCAACACAAACATCATGATTAAGTTCTACTTCAAGAACAAAGAATCCTTTAGGTATCCAGGCAGGAAAAAACAACAAACAAACAAAACAAAAACACAAGCCAAAAGTAAGTGAGGAAAAAAAACCTGTGACCTGACTTCTTTTTAGACAAACTAGTGTCACAAGATGGACTTTTTTACATTGCATAGAGTCAAAAAAAAAAAAAAAAAAATTAACCCAATAATTTTATTCAGAACCAATTTGAATATAAGGGTAACACAAAGCCAGTCTGAAGCATACTGAATCTAAGAATAAAGTACTTATTAGCCCTTCCTCAAAAAACTGACAGTGAAATTCAGTTACCAAGGGATTCCCCAAAATAAAGAAATCAGGTGTAAAAACATCATGTATGACAAAAGTTGTAGTAATGATTATTCAATACTTTTAAATACAAAATCAAAATTAAATAAAAGGAAATTTGGCTACCAAATCTAATACAGCTTTCATAAATATTTTAAAACTAGAATTTATAAAGACAAAGTAAAAAAGAGTTTAAAACTTATTTCATAGCTGAAAGTCAAAGGATATTGTTTAATCACTGCATGTTTCAAAAAATTGAAAAGAAGAATTGATGCTTCCAATACCTTAATGTTTTTCAGTCTCTTTTCTTACATTCCGAAGGATCTTTGGGGAATTAATATATCTTATTGTAAGAAAACTTTGGGGCACCTGGGTGGCTCAGTTGGTTAAGCAACTGACTTCAGCTCAGGTCATAATCTCTCAGTTCATGAGTTCGAGCCCCATATCAGGCTCTGTGCTGACAGCTTGGAGCTTGGAGCCTGGAGCCTGTTTCAGATTCTGTGTCTCCCTCTCTCTCTGCCTCTCTCCCGCTCAGGCTCTGTCTGTCTCTCTCTCTCAAAAATAAATAAACATTTTTAAAAAAATTAAAAAAAAAAAGAAAACTTTGCATGAAGTTCAAAAATTTCTTTAGTTTCACTTCAATTGATTATTACTCCTAAATTCAAGTAACACATAGCACGAGCTATGAGTCAGGTACTTTTCAATATTTACTAAATCATTTAGTTCTTATAACAACTTATACAAAGTAGGCAATATTTACCCATTTTGTTGACAAAAAAACTGAGTCCAGAGACTCTGAGTAATTTGTCCACTGCTGTACAGCTAGGAAGTAAAAAAGCCATGATTCAAATACAAATGCCTGGATCTGGAATCTGTGCTGTTAACCTTTACATTATATTGTCTCTCAAATAAAATAGTAATGTAAAGAATGATTTGATTTTTATCAAATTAATACTACGTATACATCCATTTAACTACCAACCACTCATTCTTGTAGATGATAGTGTTTAACTATATAAGTAAAGAGAAATGTTTGGGATAATGCTTCTCTATTAATAAAAATAGCTATTTGGGAGTAGGCAGTGGGGAATTCAGATGATTTTTTTTTTTTTTTTTTGGTTTATGTCTATTATTCAATGAGTTTAATGTCTTTTAAGGAGTGTCTATCAGTCTTCAAAAAAAAAATGAAGCGATTAATCTGAACAAAACACAAACCACATTACCTAATCACAACTTGAACACTGTCATGTTAATTATTTAATGACTTTTTGTCTCCCTAATGAACAATGTTTTAATTAGTACTTTACTGTAATCCTCCATGGAGTCTAGCACAGTGTTGGGCAGAGCAAACACTCAATAAGTATATTGATGGATCATCATAAAATATTACATTACTACATTGTACCTATCTTACAAGTAACATATTTCTAGATACTCTAGGGCCTTTACCTACTTCTGACTCTTTAAAGTAGCATCATTTATATTATCAGGGAGCTTGAAGAAAAACAGAATCTTAAGTTCCACTCCAGACTTACTGAATGAGAATGAGCATTTTAACAAGATTTCCCAAGTGACTGAAGTCACATTAAAATTGGAAAATTACTTATTTCTAGAACATTGTTTATCTAAGTGTGGTCCATTATTTACCTATGTCAGAGTCACCTGGTGCTTGTTAAAAATGTAGATTCTCAGGAGCACCTGGGTGGCTCAATGGGTTAAGCATCCAACTCTTGATTTCAGCTCAGGTCATGATCTCACATCAAGATTTATGAGTTTGAGCCCTGCAAAGGGCTCTTTCCTGACAAGGCAGAGCCTGCTTGGGCTTCTCTGTCTCTCTCTCTCTCCCTCTTTCAGTCTCTCTCTCTCTCTCTCTCATAAAAATAAATAAATAAATACTGGAAAAAAGTGTAAATTCTCAGGCTCCACCTTATTTCAGGTGTCATTAAAGTTTATGACACACCTAATAAAGTCAAAATTAGTAAAGAATAGGAATGAGCATATTAAGCAGAGAGCAGTGAAAAAACCCACACATTTGAAATAAATCAAGAAAGCGATAATAAGAGAGGGAAGAGGCATCACAAAGGAAGATCCAGTAAGGATATCAACAATAGACTATGAAAGTAAAGAAAGTAATTGTACAGAGTACATTCTTCTTCTCTCTTTTTTTTTTTTTTGGTGACTATTATTCCTGACATGCAAACTACTACACAGCATGTCAAAAGTTTCAGAAAGACTGTGGGGATATTGAATTTACTAGTGTACCATATAAGAATCAGTAACTTTCTGAGTATGTACTACCACAAAATGCATGCATTTTATAAATGCTCCAAAAGTCACAAATAGTTTCAAATGTATACATACACTTTTAGAGACATTTCCATATGCTTCACTCGTGCAATTGCTTCATCTCTCTCCTCATTGGCTAACTGCAGTCGAGACATAATAGCTTCATCACGTTCCCTCTGTGCAAAATACACTTCTTCAACCAGAGCTACCAAAATATATAATCCATAATTAATTAGAGAAAATAAAAAATGCCACTTTTAGCAAAAGTAAAAAGCAAAATTAATTTTATTTTACTAATTAAGTCAATTAATCACTTGAAAAGCCATTATTTTTAAAAGCTACTGCAAAATTGAGAGATATTTCCTACCTGTAGAAACACAAATTAAAGAGGTCAAACAATAACAAATACTGGGAGCTTGTGAAATAAAGGTAACTCACACGTATACTGCAGACAGGTGTACATATTTCTACAGCCATCTGAAGAGCAATTTGGCAATATTTATTACAGTTTAAGATTTGCCTAGCCTATAACCTGGAACTCTTCTTTTTGGTATGCAGCCTAGAGAAATTCTTGCACATGAGCACAAGAAAACATATTAAAATGCTTATTGTAGCATTATGTTATACCAAAAACTTAGAAATAACCCAAATGTCCAATAACAGGAGCAGGGATAAATAAATTACTAAAATGGAATATGATACAACATTTAAAATCAATTAGCTATGGACATAGAGACACATTTCAAAAATAAAATTGTGGCAAAAATTGCGAGGTGCAAGGCAAAACAACTCTATTATTTATGGACAAACACAATTAGTAAAAATATTAAAACAAGCATGGAAATGATAATCAACAAATTCAGGATAATACTTATCTCAGTAGCACAGTGGAAGAAAAGCAAAGAAAATGGGACCAAGGAAAAGCAAACAGGGGCAGGGCTGTGCTCTTTAGCACTGCATATCTCCAGGGAGCACCATTTATATAGATTATAATACAAATAGCATCATCTAGATTTGTGCAGCACTATATAGGAAGCTTTGATGTTACCTGAAATTGTCATTTCTCAAGCATAATTTCTACCTGAAATCTTATTTAACTTTTAAAATATCACTGCAATGTTAGACAAAAAGGGGCTTAAATACCTAGGTCACTAAACCAAATTTTATTTACACTGTCAAATCACAAAATAAACTTAGAAAAGAGGTTTGAAATATTCTTTTAGTTCACAAAGCATTTGGTTTTTGCTAACATTTGTTATAGATTAATGCATAATCAAGAATTATTTTTGTATTATTTAAATTATAAGTGGTAGAAAAGAAACAAACCCTGAGAATAAGTCACCTATACCTTTTCCATAATAGAATATAAAATGGAACATATAATGGCAAAGCTAAAGTCAAAACTATGTCCAAGAAGGTGATCCTATGGGAAGAGAAATACATTCATCCATCCATTCATTCACTCACTCACATTCATTTAATCTTTCATCAAATATTATCAAATTCCTGTGACAGTCATCCATCCAATTTTAAGTAATATGACTAATGGTCTAAGAGTTATTACCATTCTGGAGATGTATACATTCTATTACAGAAAGACAGACAGTAGAGAGAAAAAAGGCCCAAAAATAAATAGATTTAGAGAGATAAACAGATGGTAGTAAAGGCTTTGAAGGAAAATAAGGGTGTGTGAGAGAGAAAAAGAGTGATTTGGCAGATGGGAAAAGAATAAACTAATTTAGAAAGGGTGGCCAGAAAAGAGCTTTTCAAATAAATGACATTTCAGCACATGCAAATAAAGGAAGAGAAGCTATATATGTATATATTTGAAAGCAGACTAAGCAGAAGAAAAAGTAACACAAAGGCCCTGAAAGTACTACAGTAACGGCATCAAGGACAATGTACCCGGAACACAGTGAGAGACAGTGAGAGTTCTGAAAGATCACACTGGGCCTTGTAATCCATTGCAAGGATTTCAGATATCATCTAAACTGTGATGGTAGCCACTGGAGTGTTCTGACCAGGGAAATGACAGCATCACATTTCTGGTTTCTAGGTGAGAAATAGTCTGGACATGGGCAAGTGTAGATGCAGAGACCAGTTAGGAGAATACAGGAATAGCCGAAGCAAGAATTCACACGAATAACCCATGTAAAAGGTCCATTCCCTGAAAGTTTAAGCTGCCTAGAAGTAAATATATGTGCCATCCTAGAGTTTAGATATTACACTAAAGGATCTCTAGAATGGGAACAATTTGATCATATCTGTGCATGATTTATTGATTAATGAGAGAAAGAGGGCATGGGGGGGGGGGGGGGAGAGAGAGAGAATCCTAAGCAGGCTCCATGCTCAGCATGGAACCCAAGGCAGGGCTGATCCCAAGACCCTGGGACCATGACCTGAGCTGAAATCAAGAGTTGGACATTCAACTGAATGAACCACCCAGGGCTCCAGATCTGTACTTTAGAAGGAAACTCCTACTAATAAGCATACAAAGGAAGACGCAGGGGTCAGTGGAAAGTTGCAGTTTGGATTGCATGTGTCCCCTGACCCAATCTTACATTATGTGTAACAGTCCAGATAGGAAATAATGAAATCTTGAACTACGGCATTCTTAATAAAATTAAAAAGAAAATGGATTCAATTCATAACAAAAAGGATAAAATAATAGAACCAAAGAATTAAAGCATGTACTGAATAAATTTTAGAGAACAGAAAAATAGAGAACAGGTGACCTCACTAAAGCCATCTCTCAATCTATCAGTAGTATGAGCTTAAAACCTTATGATAAACAGGTTACTCTTCTCACTACTGCTACACAGGTTTCAAAGCAAAGAAGTTCTCAGCCTGGCATTCAAGGAAAACCAGAGTATAATTCTGGCTTATCTTCCCAGCATCACCTACCACCATTTCCCTCTAGGACAATATTATATAAAATACAGGTTGTGAAACATGTTTTTAAGTTATGTATCATTTTAATGTATATTACAAAAACAGAGCTGGCACATTAGACCTATAATTTCTCCTAGTGGCATTTAATTTCACGTCTAATTAAATTTTGAATTTCTCTAAGTTACCCAAACACACTGTTGAGCCAGATGCCATAGAAAAGTAACTTTCTGGGGCACCTGGGTGGCTCAGTAGGTTAAGTGTCCGACTTCAGCTCAGGTCATGATCTCTCGGTCTGTGAGTTCGAGCCCCACATCAGGCTCTGTGCTGACAGCTCAGAGTCTGGAGCCTGCTTCGGATCCTATGTCTCCCCCTCTTGCCCCACCTCTGCTCGTGCTCGGTCACCCTTTGTCTTTCAAAAATTGAATAAATGAAACAAAAATTAAAAAAAAAAGAAAAGTAACTTTCTATTATTTCATTTAAAGTTCAAAAACACAAAAGAATGACCTAGTTATTAAACTTAGGCTAATGATTACCTTTTGGAGGGCACCTGGGTGGCTCAGTCGGTTAAGCATTCAACTTGGGCTTGGGTCATGATCTCACGGTCCCTGAGTTCGAGCCCCATGTCAGGCTCTGTGCTAACAGCTCAGAACCTGGAGACTACTTCGGATTCTGTGTCTCCGTCTCTCTGCCCCTCCCCTGGTCACACTCTGTCTTCCTCTCTCTCTCAAAAATAAATGATTACCTTTTGGAGGTAGTACTGAAAGGGAAGATGAGGAACACTTCTGGAATACTGGTAATACTTGATTTCTTGATCTGGGTGCTGGTTATACAGTTTGTTCATACTTTCTGAGATTCATAAAACTGTGGAGTTACTGGTGAGCTTTTATGTTTAGATGTTAAAACTAAATAAGAAAGATTACATTAAAAATAATATATTTATCAGGGTACCTGGGTGGCTCAGTTGGTCAAGCATCCAAGTCTCTTGATTTCAACTCAAGTCACGGTCTCACGGTTCATGAGTTCAAGCCCTGTGTCGAGCTCTGCACTGACAGCATGGGACCTACTTAGGATTCTCTCTCTTCTCCTACCCTGCTCATGCTTTCTCCCTCAAAATAAATAAACTTAAATAATTTTTTTTTATTTAAAATAAAATTTTTTTAAATGTTTATTTATTTTTGACAGAGAGAGAGACAGAGAGACAGAGCAGGAGTGGGAGAGGGGCAGAGTAGAGGGAGACACAGAATCTGAAGCAGGCTCCAGGCTCCAAGCTGTCAGCACAGAGCCCAACACGGGGCTCGAACTCACGACCGCAAGATCACGACCTGAGCCAAAGTCGGACGCTCAACCAACCGAGCCACCAAGGCACCCCTTAAATAAATTTTTTAAATAATGTATTTATCTAGTTAAAATGTTGAGCTGATTTAAAGAAAACTATTAAGAGTAGAAAAAAGTTAGCATGTATGATAAAATTTCTGGGAGTATATGTTAAGATTAAATTTTAAGCAACAGAGACTTGTGCTTCCACTTAAAACAACTTTTTAAAGTGGACAAAACATATGGGGTGACAGCTTTCAAGGCTACAAGGAAAAAAACAAACAGTAACCTGAGGCGGGGGTGGGGGAGAATGAGTTGAGCCCTATGATTGGCCCAGCTTAATACACTGAAGCTATTTCCAGAAGATAGTACAGGAAGGGAAGAATCTAGGAGGAGCCCAGCTGACTCCACAATTTGAGAGGCAGAGATAGAGTGTGGGGAAACCAAAGCAGCTGGAATTCACAGGAGAGCCTATTAGAGAAAAAAACAGCTGCAAAGAAAGAAAATTTTGGAGAACTGCAGGTCTTCCTCAAAAAGTCAGTTGAGTACTGGGTGCACATTTGTGAGTAAACCACTCCCCGCAGGGGAAAGAACAACCTGAGAGGATTAGAGACAATAGTGCCCTAGGCTACATAAAGCCAGAACAGGGCTTGTTGTTCTCACCGGCCAGACTGGAAAACCTCAAGATTCATGAGGTACTGGAAAGAGTACTCAGAAGGGTCTTGCTTCAGTAGTGGGGATTAATGAACTACAGACTAAATTCTGCTCTGGTAACATCTAGCCTATCTTTAAAACATGACCCAAAAGGAGAGATGTGTTTCCGGAAAATGTAAGTAATATGTCAGAACAAGGCTCAAAAATATTTTATAAGAATACAAAAATAGCTTCCAAAATGGTGAAATTTATCATTACCAAGGCATGCGAACAAGGACCAAAATTAGGACTCATAATGATAAAAAATTAACTGAAACTGACCAATATTTTTGTCAACCAACTGGTACATAACCCCGTTTTATGTGTGTTTAAAGATACCTTGTTCAACATATACGTTGATTTAGTAACACTGAATTAATGGTCAAAAGCACTGTAACTCTTGCCTGAACAAAACTTATCTAACACACATATTATCACAGCCTTCTTATATTCAGGGAACACTACACTGTATTTCAGGACTACGCTTAGGGGCTGTTTGAAACAATGAAATCACCAATAAAAGGCACAAAAATGAAGTAAATCTGACACTAAATAAGCTGCAAAAATAACACTTATTTAGAATATAAGAGTTGAAATAAGAAGGTAGAGTGTGGCCTTAAGATGATTATATTGTTTTTCTTTTTTTAGTTTGTTATTTTAGTAATTTTTATTAATTTTTTTAAAGGTAAAACAACCTTTCATTCCACAAGATGAATGTAAACCCTAAAACTATAAACGTTCTGGAAAAAAACTTCTGTGAGTTTAGGTAGGTAAAGCTTTCTTAACTATAATACCAAACATAATCTATTCTTAAAAACTGATAAATTGGACTTCAATCTAATTCAATTAAAAATCTCTGCTCTTCAAAAGACACTGATGAGAAAATTAAAAGACAAGTCACAGATGGAAGAAAATAATTGCAAAGCATATATCTGATAAAAGACTTGCATCCAGAAATAATTTTTAAAACTCTCAAACCTCAATAATAAGGAAAAAATCCAATTTAAAAAATGTACAAACGACTTAGAAACTGTATGAAAGCAGACATACTGATGATAGATAAGAACAAAAAAAGTTGCTGAAGACTTTTATAGTCATTAGAGAAACGCAAATTAAAACTATGAGATAACCACCGCATACCTATTACAAAGGCAGAAATGAAAGTATGATTAAAGATACTGGGAAGAGGAGAGAGCAACTGGAATCCTCATTCACTGCTGGTGGGAATGTAGGACAGTGCAATCACAGTTCGTTGGTTTTTTAAAAAGTTAAACATACACCTGCCATAATACTCAGCTATTCCACTCAGAGGTACTAATCCAAGAGAAATTAAAGCCTATGTCCATACAAAGACTTACACATAATATTCATGGCATCTTTATTTATAATAGCCCCAAACTAGAAGCAACACAAATTTCTATCAGTAGATGAACAGATGAACAAACTACATCACAAATTGTGGTAGAACAACTGGATATCCACTTGCATAAAATCAAATGCTGTTAATTGACAGATAAGGTCAATAAATTCTTGTTATGACAAATAATCCAGTGAAGAAATGGGCAAAATACATGAATAGATGCTTCTCCAAAGAAGACATCCAGATGGTAACAGACACATGAAAAAATGCTCAACATCATTCATCATCAGGGAAATACAAGTCAAAACCACAAAGAGATACCACCTCACACCTGTCAGAATGGCTAACATTAACAACTCAGGCAACAACAGATGTTGGCAAGGATGCGGACGGAGAAAGAGGATCTCTTTTGCACTGCTAGTGGGAATGCAAAGTGGTGCAGCCACTCTGGAAAACAGTATGGAGGTTCCTCAAAAAAATTAAAAATAGAACTATCCTACAACTCAGCAATTGCACTACTAGGTATTTATCCAAGGGATACAGGTGTGCTGTTTCGAAGGGACACATGCACCCCAATGTTTATAGCAGCACTATCAACAATAGCCAAAGTATGGAAAGAGCCCAAATATCCATCAATGGATGAATGGATAAAGAAGATGTGGGGCGCCTGGGTGGCTCAGTCGGTTAAGCGGCCGACTTCGGCTCAGGTCACGATCTCGCAGTATGTGAGTTCGAGCCCCGCGTCGGGCTCTGGGCTGATGGCTCAGAGCCTGGAGCCTGCTTCCGATTCTGTGTCTCCCTCTCTCTCTGCCCCTCCCCCGTTCATGCTCTGTCTCTCTCTGTCTCAAAAATAATAAAATAAACATTAAAAAAAAAATTAAAAAAAAAAAAAAGAAGATGTGGTGGGTGTGTGTGTGTGTGTGTGTGTGTGTGTGTATGTGTGTGCATCTTGCCATTTGCAACTACGTGGATGGAACTACAGGGTAGTATGCTAAGTGAAATTAGTGTCAGAACAAGAAAAATATCATATAACTTCACTCATATGAGGACTTTAAGACACAGAACAGATAAACACAAGGGAAGGGAAGCAAAAATAATACAAAAACAGGGAGGAAGACAAAACACAAGAGACTCTTAAATATGGAGAACAAACAGAAGGTTTCGAGAGGGGTTGTGGGAGGGGGGATGGGCTAAATGGGTAAGGGGCATTAAGGAATCTACCCCTGAAACCATTGTTGCAATATATGCTAACTTGGATGTAAACTAAAAAAATAAAATAAAATAAAATAAAATAAAATAAAATAAAATAAAATAAATAAAATAAAAGTAAAGTAAAGTAAAGTAAAAAATAAAATAAAATAAAATAAAATAAAATAAAATAAAATAAAATAAAAAATAAATTCTTGTTATGAACATAGCTTTTGGAAGAACCAGTACTTTTCAGCACAATTTTCATAGTTTTTTTTTTTTTTCCTTTTAAAGGTAATATCATGAGTGCTATGTGGCTTTCTATGTAGTATACTATTCTGCTACCCTGTATCAGAATCAAAAAGGGATGAAAAAAACTTCTGCCCATAATGTAGTATACAATAATGAGTTTTTACTTCCCCCTTGTAATTGTATATAATTTCCTTCCAGGAAGGATACTCACAACAGCCTACAGAAAGCAACATGGTATACTAGGAAGAATATGGGTTTTGATTCAGATCCAATGTGTTAACACAGTAACGTTAAGCAACCTATTTTTGTATATTTCTTACATTATTTTAGTCACAATACAGGTGCATAAAATGGACATGATGCCACCATTTATGGTTGTTAGGGAAATATTAAGTGAGACAATATATGAAAGCTCTTGGCCAAATAAAATAGGTACTCAATAAACACTGGTTCCATGCCATCCCTACCATTACCACCTTCAATCCATAGACTCACAATGTGGCTCCATTTCTAGACATATTTAAAATATGATTTTAATTAATTTGGACCAATTATATAATGTATGTATGTGTGTGTGGTGTGTGTGTATACACACACACACAAATATATACGTATATGTATATATTTTTGGTGGCATTCAAAAGTTATGAGACTGAAAGAAAAATTGTTTAGAATCCATACTATATTGTATACTGCACACTATAATGACGTAATAGTCTGTATCAAATATTACAACAGTCTAAGATATTTTTAAACATTTACATTAAAACACTTTCTTAATTTCACTCCTGTTTACAGCAGCATTATTTACAAACAGCCAAGATGTGGAAGCAACCCAAGTGTCCACTGATAGATGAATGGATACAAAGATGTGGTATACATACACAATGGAATATTATTCAGCCATGAAAAGAATGAAATTTTGCCATTTGCAACAACATGGATTGACCTAGAGGGTATTAGGCTAAGTGAAATAAGTCAGAAAAACAAATGTCATATGATTTCACTTACATGTAGAATCTAAAAACAAAACAAAATTTAAAAAACCAACCAACCAACCAACAACAGAACATTAATATAGAGAAAAAATTGGTGGTTGCCAGAGGAGGAGAAAATGGGATAGGCAAAATGAGTGAAGGGGAGTGGGAGACAGAGGCTTCCTGTTATGGAATGAATAAATCATAAGAATGAAGGTACATCATAGAGAATGTAGTCAATGGTATGTAACAGTGTTATATGGTGATAGATGGTAGTTATACTTGTGGTGAACATAACATAATATGTAGAGGTGGTGAATCACTATGTTGTTCACCTGAAACTAATGTTAATGTGTGTCAACTATACTTCAATGACAAAAGAAATTTTTAAACACTTCTAATTTGCAGGTCAGATAGGATGGACAAAATGATGCTACATAGTGATCTAAGTACAGATAAACATGTGTGTCATACCCTGAAATATTCTGACATATCAAAAGGTTAAAATACTAATTACTAAACTTTAAATGTCAATAGGCTTCCTATTATTTCTGTAAAATGTGATGAGATCCTTATAAAGTGACATTTATTGTAAGCTGTGTTCTACTTTATGTACAAAAATAATGAAAAAGGTAAGACTAGCAAAGTCAAGGACTTTAATAGTAAGTATAAGTACAGTTATCTCTATGCTTAAATGTTTTACACTAAGCACTTATTTGGTCCTGTGTTGATCAAGAGAAAACACTTTTCTTTCCCTCTATAATGCTATCAACTCTAAAGATATAAATAATGTGCATATTTAAAACAGATTGCCTTTTGAATATTCTAAGGGTAAGTTTGAAAGTGTCATAAAACACACACACACACACACACACACACACAGAAAATCTGATTACACATTTTGTAAATGCTAAGTTTTTCTAAAATTAATTTTTAAACATTAGGTTATATGTGAAATTTGATTATGAAAAACCTGATTCTTTCTAGAATTCAGTACTTTTAAAGGATCAATATGCAACTCTCAAACATTTTTAGTAAAGAAAACTTAATTGTAAACACTGAGCTTTTCCAAGGTAGATGACTATTACAAAGTTCACTAGAAAATCAATATAGCATTTTAGTTGGAATTTGCTCATTAAACACCCACAGCTCTAATGCAAATTATGATGGAATGAATAAAGCAAATACGCATGCTTCTTTCTTTTTATTAAATGTAAAATCTACTGTTAATTGCATCTCGTATGTCATACAAACTTTTCTCCTTAACTATTAAATAGAAGCTTTAACAAAAGTCATTAGAGATTCTCTTTCTTTGACTTGAATAAATTTCAATATTTGTTCAGTAAAGGTTCACAGCAGTTAAATTACATTAACAAATATTATTAGCTACTATGTAAGCCAACCAAGTAAAATACTTATATTGTAGGTAAAACAAATCATTGGGTGTTTACAATAATATTTGGATATCTCCATTTTTAAACATGGTTATCAAATATCCTATAATTCTTAGACAAATTCAAGAAAGATTCAGAGAGGATCACCCCCCCCTCAACACCAAATACTCAAATTTGTTTAGTAAGCTAATTGTTTTCTAATATGGGCAAGAGTAAATATGAAGAAGCTGAACCATACTAAGTATGAGTTTATTGAGTCAAGACAGAGTACATATTTTCTTAGTAGAACCCAAGTCTATTGACAAACCCATATTCTACACATCTCATACTACTTTTAAAACACAATAGAAGTGAGACAGTATGTTGGAAAACATGCTAGTTTAAACACTGGATCATGATTCTCTAAATAACATAATTTGGAGAATAGACATTTACCAAGAAAAAGAATCCATTTGTTAATATCCTCAAGGTAGTTATATAAATAGAAAAGGCTGAACTAAAGAGAGGGAAAAAGAAATCATCAGGACTTGAAACATGTAAAATAATCAATGATTGCAATTCATGTTCCAAAATTCTAAGCAATAAATATAGATAACAGTTTTATAAAAGACAGGTCTTTATTATATTTAAAAGAATTTCAGATTGTCTGCATATCTACTGTTATTGCTTTACTTGTTAAGTGGATTCCTTATAAATATGATAGTGTTTTATGAAGCCACCACATTGTAGAACCATAAACATTACTATGACTTTTAATCTCCTTAAAAATTGTGATTTCTCTCTCTTTGTATAAATTGGTTATTGGAAATTTAAATGTAGATGGTAAACCCCTATACCAATAGAAAATTAACCAACCTATTCCAAGTAGTTTGATCATCTAGTCTTCCTTTTACAGGTCAGACTATTAAGTTTTTCCAGAACTATATATGAATGTTTAACATTTTATATGATTATTTCATAAATATAATTAAAATACAGGTTCATTGTAAAAATACAGACAGAAATATTTTCCATAGTCTTATAACTTTTTGTGTGTGTATACTCAAACAGAATATGTTCCTATATTCTTAAGTATTCTTTAAAAATATGAAATAGTACATGGGATTTTATCATTTGGAGATGCCGTATTTGACAGAACTAAGATGCTCCTAGTATTAGATTTTACAGTGCTCCCAATTATTCACCATATAAATAGTACTGTAATGAAAATCTTTGTACATAAATCTCTATGTATATACATAGCTAATTACTGAGCAAAATTCCTAGAAGTATGGTTACTACGTTAAAAATCAGCTTCTTAAGCTCTTAATGTTTTAAAATTTTCTTCTGTAAAGTTGCTAATACATTTATACTTATCAACAGTATAGCAACTGCTAAAGATTAATTTTAAAAATCACACAAATAGTGAGTTTTAGTAGCAAAACTATAAAATAAGGATTTTTTTTGAAAACTCTGAATTATTATATACATGTATTTAGTACAGAAAACTCAGAGTATACAAGAACACTTTCTAAGAATATGCTATTTACATTAAAACACTGAATACAGAACTAAAATTGTTAATGTGAAAGAGATAAGCTTATCCCAGAAGTATTAAAACCAGTATCAATTATTTTATGCACTTTTAAAGTACAATTTTAAGAGGTACTTAACTTACTTTCTGCATAGAATGTCTACTTTAAATTTTAATAAATGCCAATATGAAAATTCTATAAAATATAACTGCTATCTAAAGTTTTTCCAAGATCATTTGCTCTTCAAAATTAATTAAACATATGGAAAAAGTCTTAAGAATCATTTTCCGAAAATTTTTTATTTTTGTTTTATTTTTTAAAAATTTTATTTATTTTTGAGAGAGACAGAGACAGAGACAGAGACAATGTGAGTGGGGGAGGGACAAGGAGAGATGGAGACACAGAATCTGAAGCAGGCTCCAGGCTCTGAGCTGTGAGCACAGAGTCTGATGCAGGGCTCGAACTCATGAACCATAAGATCATGACCTGAGCAAAGTTGGATGCTTAGCCAACTGAGCCCCCCAGGTGTCCCTGTTATTGTTGTTTTAAATAACTAATTATGACATGTCCTCAAATACTTGACACCATGCTAAATTTCATAGTGCAGCACACAATTAAATATTTCAATTGTTGATTATTATTATGCATAACAGTTTCTCTGTTTACTCAATATTTATTTTGTTGGTTTGTTTGTTTTTTCCAGAAAAACTGAAACTTTCCTAGGGAGAGAGCTTACAAAATTGGCCACACTCCACCCTCAAACATTATTTTACTTGGCACTCATAATTAATCCTGATTCACACTCACAGGATTCTGCAGCCAAAGACAATAATATAATCAACATTCTACCTATCGATATTTCTAACTGCTATATTTCACAGAGATGGGCCTTTTTGTTTTTATCTGAAACTTGAAATCCTTTTTCCTTTCAAATTAAAAGATCATATAGATATAAACATATAATGTTGTATTGTAATACTGTGAATGCATTTCAGTGTTAGATTAAAGGCTATCACATTTTAGTAATGACCACTGTCTATACAGAATAGTATTCTAACATGTATTACTTTTTAAAAGTAAATATATTATTTTCTATTCTTCTGATATATAGAACTCACTCTTGTTCTTAATCATTAGATGGTCAATATCATCTGAGATATGGTATACAGTATTAAATACTCTTTTGAAGAGAACAATGTAAATATTTTCTATTACACAACAATTCGTATTTTTTCATGTTTATTAGTTGTGGTGTCTTAATGTATTTGCTGTAATGGTAGTTACAGATCTATACATTGAACATTTACATGTTAACCTGAATAGAAGACTTAAGTTGTAAGTTTCAGGGATTCTATGTTCTGAACTTTAGGCAATCACAATTAAAGTCCTCTCCTTCCTACCAAAAACAAATGAAAATTCCGTGTAATAAGAGCTTGACAATATATGTATCTTTTTTATTTATAAAATATCAGTCTAAATTTGGGTGCAGAGAAAAGAATCTATGTGTAAAGCAAAAAAGCAGATTAAATGCTTGCAGATTCAGTACAGCAAGCTAAGTAATGAATTATATGTAAAATGTAACTAAGATAGATGGATGGATGGATGGATGGATGGATGGAGGAATGGATGGATGGATAGATTTATAAACACAAGACTTAGGAACTAAGGAGTTCTTTTGGCTAAAACCCAATATTGGCCTTATTTCAGTTTAATTGGAAGAGGATCTCAAATTCATCTTCTCCATGAGATATCAGGAACCTGGATTTCTCTTTGTACCAAAGGTTAATAAGAAATGTGTCTGCAAAAGTCAAACAGCATTAAATACCAAAAACTGATTATTATTCTACAGGAGTTGTTCTGTCATTCATAATCTCTCCATGCTCCAACCTTCCACAGCTAATCTTTAATGGATGACATGCAAGAAAGAAAAATAACTAACATATAAAGCAGAGACTCTCAAGTGAGCGTTTAAGAAATTAAAAGAAATAAGGCTTTTAAAGAAATGTATTTTAAACAAAACAATGTAGAAAATGAAATATTTTTATGTGTAAAATTTAAACATTATCTGTATACTGCAAGCATAATACAGGAATAAAAATGAAGAGATATTACACTCTACATAATGCCCACTGAGGCTATTTGGGAAAACAGGCTTAATTGAACAAGTTATTTTTTTAAATGTAACTACATCATGGACCTAAGAGTATATTAATGTTTGCAACAGGCCATATAATATTACATCTCACTGTCAAACTCAATTTAGGTAAAACAAATTTTGAAGTGTTTGTGGTTTCATCATTTTATTTAGTTGAGAAGAAATACTTAACTAAAAAATAGAGAGTCAATGTTTCTGCTACGCTTCTCTAAAATATCCCCTACTATTTAAAGGTCATATATGTCAATAATGTTCAAATAATCTTATCCACATGTACAATTTAATGAGTTAAAACACAGTAAGAAGTCTTAAATAGCTCCTATGAGATAAATTTTTTTGCAGTGGTAACACATATGGAATGAGCTAGTCATTTCAGCTTTTGCAAAATTAAGACCTACTTACTATGTATTTTTCCTTTATTTTCTTTAATGAAAAGGTTTAAAAAATATTTTCTTATTTCCAAGCTACCTAAATACAGTTAAATCTTAAAATCAAAGGAAAATTGAAAACTGTGGGATAAATGAACTAATAAAAACCCTCATAAATTATTTTTAAAAAAGAAATGAATATCAATCCCTTGTGAAACAAAAGCATATATAAATACTTACGGGATAGTTTACTTATATTACAAGTACACTTTGAATATACCCTCTATTAAATCAAGGAATCTTGAGAAAACAAGATGATAACGTCCTCATCTTATCTACTGAGTGCTTTTTATGGGTTAAGCACTTCATACACATTATCTCACTTAAATATCACAGCAACCTATAAAATAAGTTTTAATCAAAGCTTAGTGAGTCTGTCACTTATACATGTTAAGTGGCAAAAAGATTAGAATAAAGGTCTGATTCCAAACTCTGAACATTTAACCCCTACTATAGTGTATTATGAGTGAAAAGTGAATACAGTCAAAAAGAAATGTTTGAAATCCCAAATCTGTCTTCTTCGCTGGTGTATATTCAGTGCCTAAAACAATCCTAGCACACAATGGCCCTTCAATAAATACTTCTTGGTTAAATTTTAAAAGAGTTAGCTTAGCTCCTATAAAGTGCCAAATAAAAACAGTATTGGTGGTGATGTCAAAAAAGAAGGGGAAGACAAGAGAGTCAACCATTTGAGATTTTATCACAATAGAGGACACAACGGGGTTTCAAAATTGCATGAAATCGCGTCAGTTTGAATGACAGTATTTGTAGTATATAAAAACCAACAGGGAAGTAAAGGAAATAAGCTTGATATTATTTTAACAGTCTACATAAAGGTTTATTATTGGTACACATTAGGTTAAAGCCCATATCTTTTGTATCCCAATTCTTTTATTTTGGATTCACATTTAAGTAAGATGTATTTTTAATTAAAACCTAAACAGAACAAAAGTCTCTTTATGACTTCTGATATTATCAAAGATTTAAGAATTGTATAGAGATAAAATAATAAATATTACTATTAGCTACAACTTACTGAGTACCAGTTATATATTAGGTGCTTTTGTACATTATCTATAATCCCTAAAATAATCTGGTAAATTAGTTAATATTCACATTTTACACGGCAGAAAGTAAACCTGGAGAAGCTCATAAATAACTTGCCCAAAGGCACACAGTTGGTGTTAATAAGTATCAAAGCTCTGATCTGCACCTGGGTCAGTCTGATTCTACGGCTTTTGGTCTTCCCATTATTTCAATGTGCCTCACAGAGAACTGGGCACCTTTGTTTCATGTGGTTTTTTGACTGTACCAGACTCTCATTCTTATATTTAATCAGGTGGGAAGACAAAATAGACTAATACATATGTAAGTTATACAACACACAAAGACACGCAAATAAATAAGGAGAAAATCTGAAATAAAAATGGCTTAGGTAAAATGGCAAATTTGACCACAGCCGTCATATAAATTTCATAAAACTGGTTCACGTGGTCGTTATGTACCAAACATATCACAGGAATTATTTGAAGATCAGAAAGTAACTATTAAAAAAAATCACTTCCTTAGTGATCAGTAATACTAATATCTAATCATACGAGTACAAATACTAAATCTAATTCACGATCATTGTATAAAACTTGAAAAGGCAGAAAACCATTAATTGAAACATTAATATATCCATTAATAATACAAATAAATTTGCCTCGTTTCATATAATGTACATGTACACATATATTTAACAAAATTATATTATAAATGCAGTTTCCCCCCTACTTTTCACTTAACATTAAATCATGAAGATTTTCTCATATCACCAAATATTTAGCAACGGTTTTCAGTTATCATATAATGTCTCACAGCATACGCATACCTTAACCATTCTCTTATTGTCTGATTGATGTTAGTTCTCTGGCAGTTATAACTAACACTAGTATGGATATCCTTAATATAAATCTTTATGTCATACACTATAAGGAAATGGCTATTTCCTTAGAGTACTTCATATTTTAACTAACATTTGAAAAATCTATAAACATATATTTTTATATCTTATTTGCAATTTTCAATGTTTACTTGAGATGTTTTTGCATGTATTTCTTTTAATGTGGAATATCTTGATTTTTTTTAAACAATTATACTTTGCTTAAGTACACTATAATACATAAGTGTGTCATAGTTATAATATACTTTACCAAATACACTTTTTATTTTGAATATAAAAATGAGCCATGACAGAAACAAACATCAATACTGGTGTGGACTTTTTTTGCTGTTGTTATGTGGATTATTTGTCCTTTCACATGACACTAAAGAACACATTTATCACATGTAATCATATTCCTATAATGTTCCTCTTTATCTATTAAGGTACTGACACAGTTTTTGTTATTGTGTTTTGCTTTTTGACTGCACCTGATACCAGTTGGGTAGAAAATAAGCTACTAAAGACCATACGTATGAGAAAATATGAAAAAAATAATAAGTCTATCAAGAGTTAATGAATTTCTTATAGTTTCAAGCCAATGGATTTCTTAAGCAATTCAGTGTTTTTTTTTAATTTTGACATATCACAATGATGACTCTCTCTAATGTCATAAGTAAAATATCTTTAATCTTTTTTAATAAGATAGAACTGAAACATTAAAAAGATACACACTGAAAATTTATACTTTAAAAAAATTTCAGAGGATTTTCATTTTGTGTCATTTTTATAACTAAGTGATTGGATGTATCTCTTTTAACTAGATTGCACTGCTATTTTCATCAATTTAGGAGGCTGTAAAAATACTAAACATCTCAAATATTTAACATTTACTAAAATAATATTGTATAATTAATGAGAAATATTTGATTAACAAGAATCATAAAGCAATCAAATTCTTTCCATTGTATGCATGCATGATTTGTACTATTTAGTCAAAGGGAAGCCTTAAGTATATACAAATAAGTAAATATTTGAAGTATATGATTAGCTATATCATACAAAAGTTTTAAGAGTAGATAATATTGCTTAATGAGATTTCGCCTCCAAGATATAAGTGATCAATGCAAACATATTAATTTATGCTTTTCAGTAAATCAAAATGCCCTAAATCTTATCAAATTACTCCTGCAAGACACATGCAAAGTTATACAACACCTTTAAACAAATGTACTTATAATATCTTCCTAGTAATTAGCATATATATGATTATAAAAAGCCAATAAACTTCCAAATTGTTCTAAATTATTTGAATTATTCATTATTAACATATGGTTATTTTTCCTTAAAATATATTAGTCCCACATTTCTCTATTAAAAAAGAAAAAACATTCATGGTAGTTTAACAGTACAGAAAAACAACCATCTATTATTTTAGTTGGAGTATTTATTTATGGTAATTTTGGTTATATATTCATAGTGATGTTCAGTTCTATTTTGTATAATAACATTTTAAAGACAGGCTATACCTATGAATGTCTCTGACCTAAAAAACCAGAATTCTCTCATATATGCAACCAGGTTAACATAGCCTCAAACTAATCACAAAATAATTTCTTAAAATCATTCTAATTGATATAAAAATGTTAAATAAGTAATCTCTAAAATGCCTCTGCAGGTTAATTTCTATTATACTATGAAATTTCTCTCCTTAACATAAAACAGTGTGAGCAGAAGAGTCACAAACTATTGAGAATCATCTGAACTTATCTGTAACATATCACAAATATATTTAAAAATTTTTTCCTTACAAAGACCTGTGAGTAAAGATAGACTCCAAAACATATTTAAGGCAGTCATTTATAATCTTAAACTCTGGCAACCTTTCATTTTAATCTTCTCAGTGAAAACATTATCTCCATCATCATCCACATGACCAGATGAAAATTTATTAATTGCACAAAACAGATTTTTGAATCAAATGTAGGTTTCCATTGGCAATGAATATATGACTATCCTCACACAAAAGAGAAGTATTTCCTCTCAAGGAGCTAAAACAATAAGTGGTATTTGAACTGCTGGTTGAAAGGTAGAGGCACTGGTAATCATTATTTCCCCTTGTTTGTTCAGGCCCTTCCAACAAAACAAACAACCTTTTTGTGATTGGATTGACATGGTGTTAACAATGCATTTAATGCCCAAATCAGTATGAATACAGGTAAAGCTCTCACTAATACCAGTACCAGGATGTTAAAGCCACCTATTTTCTATGCAGCCAAAAAAAAAAAAAAAAGAACCTCCCCTCCTTTGGCAAATAAGCTAGTATGCTAGTATTCACTGAGCCACATCATATAATAACTCTCTTAATACTCGTCTACTATACCTGCTGTCTTCTCAGCAATATGAGCTTCTGTTGCTTTCTCCTGGAGTTCCAGCCTAAGCTTTAGTTTTCTATGTTCCTTATCTTCTTTAGTCAGTTTTTCTTGAAGCTAAAACACATTGAAAGAAACATAGTTTCTTATTTGACAAATTTCTTACAGAAATATAATTAATCCCAAAGTAAAAGTTATTTTTTCTAAACCCTTACTTATTACATTTAACTGCCTAAATACATAAGTCCAAGCGGGGTGGGGGTGGGGGGAAGAAATCCCACAATGTTTAACATTTTAAGCTATTTTTAAAGTAATAATTAATTACCTATAACGATAGAGAAATTATAGAAACATTTTGATATACACTTGTGTATTTATAGGCAAATGAAATTAAAGAGGGAATAACACAATTATTAAAAATACTGCAAAAAGCAATCTAATCTGTTCTTTTGTCTTAAAGCAAAAGACTTGGAAGGCACTACCCTAATAAAAAAACAACAGCTTTACAGCTTCTCTTAGTAATTCTAATACTTTGAAACAAAATTAATTAAGATAATAATCTTAATATGTGAAACAAATCTCCTTTGAGAATGCTATCCCATCATACTCCATTTAAATCGGCACTGGCACCTGATTTATAACTGGCATGTAATAAATAATTACTAAATGAAAATACTGAACATATCTCCTACTTTCATACAGAACCCCTCAATTGTTTGTCATTTGTGTTGTTTTCCATCAGATATGATCAACATTTCTAACAGCATGCTTCAGTTTGATTAGGCAAAAACTAGAATATGAAAATCAGAAAAGTATGTAGAGGTATGCAGAGGTTAAAAAACAGAAGGTATAGAAAACGAACATTATTTAATAACATTATTAAATGTGCAAAGAAATGTAACTAGAAAGAGTCAGTAAGGATAAAACACATGACATGACAAACTGGACTGGACAAAATGTACCAGTATATAACACAAGGAATGTGACGGTATTGCCAAAATTTAATCACATATATTATTGAGGTGAAATACAGGGCACAGATACTAAGAAAAAAAAGTTAAGTAACATGAAATCATTCATTATATTTCTCACTTTCTGTAATACTGAAGTAAACTTTTACTACCGTTAAAACTTGAATGAATTTTTTTTTTTTTTTAAGGTACCTACTCAGGGTACTATAGATTTATGAAAAAAGAAGTGATATCACAGGCCAGCAAGGCAGGAAAGTAAAGAAATTGCTTTTGATAGCCAATCTCTCAATACAATCATACTCTGATGGTATGGTATGGTATGGCAACAACATAAAGCTACCATGAAAGGCTAAAAGTACATGATGAAACTGAATTATGATGGGCAACAAAGCAAACTTATAAGGTCAACAGCTAAAAGCACACTGTACAATTATCAGACTTTCTATATTGTACCTTTTTATTGCTTGCTCTGAGAATGTCCAATTCTTTTAGAAGAAATGCTATTGTCTTCTCTTTATCTAAGTCTGAAGTAACTTGACAAGGGATCGTACACTCACAATGCAAATCATGATCTCTATGTTCCATAATGCTGTAAGAAAAAAAACTATTGAACTATGTACATATATGATTTCTACCATGCGGAATCTATAATTTTACACTTCAAATGAGGGAAACCAATTTAATGTTAACAATAATATATAAAGTTACTTAGTTTTAAATTTCTCTTGTTATATACTGTTAAGAAAATACATGGATGGAAAAGAATGAATATATCAACGTCACAGAGTCGTTAATCTATCAACTGAGGGAACTAAATCTGTGGAAAGCATTTAGTCATTTCTATAGAAATTCATTGTTAAGTATACGTAAAGAATTCAGATTTTAGGGGATGTGAATAATTCAATTTATACTTTTGGTCAGGACTCTAGATACATATCTCACTTTTCTGAAAATGGAAAGAATCATACTTTTTTCAGTGTGGTTGACAGAATATCATATTTTTGTTATTAAACTCAAAACAAAACTGAAAATCTAGTCCTGTAACATTTAATGGTAAATAATTTTTTTGACATTTTGTGTGCTATTTGAGGACAGTATCGACTTGCCAGCAGGTAGTAAAAAGGATGGGAAAGAGATGGACTATTTTTTGAAGGCATTATATTAAACTTGTAAGCACAGGTAAACTTTAGAGTCTCTAAGAAGCAATTAAGCAGGGGGATCTGGGACAGTCAGTGCAGTTCTACCTACCATGTATACCTTCTGTTGCAATTATATTAAGATATTTCATACTCTGGCTTTAGACCAGTCTCTACTATTTATTTTTCCCACATGGTTATAAAATGTTTACCACCTCTTCATTCATCCCTAACCCTATGCCCCTATGCAGTAATTCTGCAGTATTTTCAAAATATATGACTAATTATGGAAGTACTTTAATCCCATAGAGGTAAAAGTCACAGGAGTCACAAATTCAAATCCCATCATGGGATAAGTAGGTAAGGTGAATGGTAAAAGCTGTAGAATGGAAAATAATAAAGAAGGCAAATGGGAAAGTACAAGGCCCTTCTAAAAGTAATTAAATTCCTTTAAACAAAAAATCACGCTAATCAAAGCCAAAACACATCTTTGGGCTTATTTTGTCTTACAGTTGCCATTTTTTGGCTCTGATGAATAATTTCCCATTTATGTCAACTTAACAGTTATTTCCAGATCCAAAATGAAAGGTCACAGAAAATAATATTCAACAAGAAGGAATAAAATCTCATGGCCTTCATTTAAACTCACCTTATGCTTTTTCACTTAACAATCTACATCCATTCTATCAACATAATGAAAACAGTAGAAAACTCTGGTAGCCCAAATTCTAATAAATTCATGATATGTCCAATGTAGCTGAGGCCAAAAAGAAAAAAGGGAGAGACGAATGGGGCAGGGAGGGAGGGAGGAAGAAAGAGTTCTCTCAATCGTACTTTCTAAATCTAAGGCTGCCAGCACTCACTTGGATTTTTCAATAGTGCAGTCAGCTGTCTCATCACCTGGATAAGGAAAATTCCTTGATCTCTGCCCTGGCAGTTCTGTGTCCTCATAGGTGGCTTCATTAACCAATTCACTGGATTTCTGATGCATGTTTTCCTTAGAATTCACAGTTGGTTGCTCATCTGGCTCTGTACTTTTATTTCTCCCTGTAGTCTCTTGTTCAAGGTAACTATGGGCTATCTCTGTATTTAAAACAAAACAAAAACAAATGATACATGAAATACCATAGCTACATATTAAATCGTTGAAATGAATATTTTTGTAGAAATAGGTGCTCTCATAGCTTTAAACATGTACTTATTAGTCTTACTCCTATTGTAATCAGGAACGTACAGCGGTTTTTCCACATCTGGTGGGGGCATTTAGGGCAGTGGTTTACAACCTTCACTTCAGGTTGAAATAACCTGAGGAGTTTCTAGAAATCCTTAGCCCAGACCACATCTTGTATTAATTAAATCAAAATCTGTCAGAGTGTCCAAATGACTTCAGCATCCAACCAAAACTGAGAAACACAGATTTAGGGGCACTGTTTTCTAGATTTCTTTTCTAGATTTTAAAAAATAGCATGCGATACGCAAATGACTATAAGGAAGTGATACTGTGCATGCAACTCTGGTATCCAACTGCCTGGGCTAGAATTCCAGCTTTGCCTAGTGCATAACTTTCGTCAGGTTACATAACCCATCAAAGCCTAAGTTTCTTGTTTGTAAAATGA
The DNA here is from genome assembly GCF_024362965.1 of Panthera pardus. Lineage (NCBI taxonomy): Eukaryota > Metazoa > Chordata > Mammalia > Carnivora > Felidae > Panthera > Panthera pardus. The sequence continues at coordinate 78,805,129 of NW_026526810.1, read as the reverse complement.
GAACATAAGAGCACTTTTACTTGAGTTACTTTAAGGACTGACTGATGCAAAGTACTTGGCCTAGTGTTCAGCACATTGGTAAACATTAGCTATTATTTTTGTAATCATTATCATAATATTAAAATTAATACAATGTAAGAAAAATTATTTTTAACTTCCATCTTATCAGATATATATTATACATTAGAAAATCTGGGGCGCCTGGGTGGCTCGGTCGGTTAAGCATCCGACTTCGGCTCAGGTCATGATCTCACGGTCCGTGAGTTCAAGCCCCGCGTCGGGCTCTGTGCTGACCGCTCAGAGCCTGGAGCCTGTTTCAGATTCTGTGTCTCCCTCTCTCTCTGCCCCTCCCCTGTTCATGCTCTGTCTCTCTCTGTCTCAAAAATAAATAAACGTTAAAATTAAAAAAAAAAAGAAAATCTGTTTTGTAATGCCTGGCTATCTCATAAAAATTATCTTAAGCTGTAACTAGTATAACAGCTATTTCAAAGGAATAGTGTATCTGATACTATGGTGAAATTTTTGGAAGAAAATGACACACATGCAACTACATAAAACAAACTCTTCTACTGGCAAATCAGACCAACAGGCACAAATACTGATTGTAACAAATACTTTATTATTTCCAGTATCAATAACTCTTGAACTTTAAAAAGCAAGTGAATATCACCTGCTTGTTGATGATGCCTTTTCCAACCTGCCAAACTTAAAATCCTTTTAAGCAGAAAAGCAGAGGAGAGTAGTTTTAGAATAAATAACAAAATAGGGGTACTTATAAATAAGCTACTTCTCACAAAGTATTCATTTCTTAAGGAGAAATTCTTTGCTTGTGGATATGCTGAAACTAGGTTTAGCCAGTCATAAACCCTAAGTCCTGGGCATTACCTTGTTGGTAGCTGAAGCTAAATCAGAAATCACTTGTTTTTAGTAAAATTACTCTCAATTTCACTTTGACGAAACAAATAGGGAGACTATGTCATCATAATTATATGCTGTAAGATATCTATGAAACATTAAACAGTAGAACATTATACTGTTTTTATTTAAACTTTAACAATTCTAGGTATCTGAAAATTATCCTGTTGGTTTTTGACATTTCAAAACACTTACATGGTTTGCTTCAGATGTTCATCAGGCTACTTTTCTAGGAGAAGCTGGTGTTAGTAGAATGGAACCCTCAAAATCTGAATTAAGGAATTTTATAAATGGACATTAAAAAATACAACTGCGGGGCGCCTGGGTGGCTCAGTCGTTTAAGCATCCGACTTCGGCTCAGGTCACGATTTCACGGTATGTGAGTTCGAGCCCCGCGTCGGGCTCTGTGCTGACTGTTCAGAGCCTGGAGCCTGTTTCAGATTCTGTGTCTCCCTCTCTCTCTGACCCTCCCCCGTTCATGCTCTGTCTCTCTCTGTCTCAAAAATAAATAAATGTTAAAAAAAAAATTAAAAAAAAAATACAACTGTATCTATAAACCATGCTTTCTAACACTAACACGTAATTTTAAAAGTACAGCTAACACTTGAACACATGGGTTTGAACTGTGCAGGTCCACTTATCTGTGAATTTTTTTCTTTTATAACTACAATAGAGTAATGTAAATGTATTTTCTCTTATGATTTGCTTAATAACATTTTCTTTTCTCTAGCTTATTTTATGGTTAAGAATACAGTATTAATACATACAACATACAATACACGTGTTAATTGACTATAGTACTGGTAAAGCTTCTGGTCAACAGTAGGCTATTAAGTAGTTACGTTTTGGGGGAGTCAAAGTTATACAGGAATTTGAATGCAGGGGGTTGGATCTCCTAACACCCAGATTGTTCAAGGATCAACTTTTACTAAAATGAAAGAGAATTATGGTTTTCCATCATCTACATTACCATTACCTTACCACTATGTACAACTCATCCCATATTTTTACTTCTGTATTTCTGGGTTTAGTTTAGCATCTTTCTTCTCCCAGTTTCTAATTTCTAACCTCCTAGTGTTTACTTTACCTCATCCCTGGTATGTATACTTTCTATCTGCTTACTATATTTATAGCTCTTTTTCTTACTTCAGGTTACTTAATGTCAAGTTTTGTGTTCTGCTGAATTCTTGGCAAATCAGCACCTTTTCACCAGGGAATGTACTATCTTCTCCAAACTCAGAGCTTCCCAATAAAAGGACTCTATGCAGATCCCTCCTGGATTATAGTAATTATAATCTCTTATAGTATAATTAAAATAAACTCAGCAAGTTCTAATATACTTCTGGAATTTAATTCTAAATGTTTAATATTTTTGAAGAACCCTGTACTGTGTGATTTGGCTCTGATTAATTAAAGATGTTTCTAATCTTGCTCTGTACTAGAAGCTTTTAAACTCCTAACTGTAACTGTTTACCAGGATTTGGAGTCTGCTCTGTAAATCAAACTATCCATACATATTCTGCCAGTGAAAATTTAATTTTACTTTGGAGTAAACAAGGCTGACTTATAAAATTTTCCTTTTGTCTGCCTATTTTTTTTCCATTATAGCAAATGTTGTTTAAATCTTCTCTCAATGCTTTTCTATTCTGCCATATTACATTATCCTAAATCAGAATTCAACTTCTGTATAGGAAGTTTGACCCTTCTAATTAATCTATTTATTAACTAATTAATGGAAACCTCCAATATGATATGTTATATGAAAGTACTAGGAAAACAAAGGAGTGGGAAACAGACTCTCCCCTGAAGGACTCTAGTATAGTGAGGAGGCAAACTGATCTGATGATTTGAATACAACGTAGAAATGGCTATACTCGGGTCATAGAGACCAAACATAAAACATACTAGACATACTGATGCTCAACTAGAAGACTCTGGGAAGATTTCACAAAGGCATCTGTTCCAACAAAAGACAAGTAGGAATGTGCAAAGCAATCAACTACCAAACGGTTTGAGTTAGATGATGTAATGAAAAAGTTGACAGACTCTAAGAATAAAGTAACAGGAAGAACAAGCATGGGTACAGAGGAGAAGGAATGGCTTTAGGAAAAACACAGACATTTCTTGTATATCTTTCTTGAAATGACAAGATGTTATAGTCAGGGAGTAAAAATTTCTAAAATGAGTGATATGTAAGACAAAGTCCAAGATGTGGTTCATCTGGGAATGGGTAAATGAAATAGACTGAAGGTACATGTAGAGGAAGAAATCAAGGAATCAAGGTACTGAAAGTGTTATCTATTAAAACAATGAAATCATTCAGAAAAATGGCAAGCAATGGAAAGGAGAAATGAGAGCCAAGACTTCACTGACCGCATCAACATGCTGAAGAAAACAGAGACAAATGAGAGAGCTGAGAGGAATTGATTGTAGATAAGTCATTTCTTTTTATTTTTTTACTTTGAAATAATTTCAATCTAATAAAAAAGCTACAAAAAATAGTACTGAGTTCCTATGTACTGAGTCAAGGCACCCAGATTCTCCAAATGTTAACATTTTACCACATTTGCTTTATTGTTCTCTTCATTCTCTCTGTATCTACCTACCTATGTAATTTTTTCCATAACATTTGAGAGTAAGTTGCAGGCATTATGTACTTTGACTTTTCAAGTCAAATTTAAGATACTGCTCTATCATATTGCATTTTGTCAAGTTTGATTTACCTTTTTCAAGGCCCAACTTAAGTTCAATTTCTGAGTTAGTACCATCTCCAACCAAGAGAAGATGATAGCACTTAGTGACTCTAACTCAGTCTTCAATTATTCTCCCTACACTCTCAAGCCCAAAAGAAAGACCATTACTTTTTAAAAATATTTTTATTTATTTATTTTTTTGAAAGAGAGAGAGCACGAATGGGGGAAGGGCAGAGAGACAGGGAGAGAGTAGATCTGAAGCAGACTCTGCAATGACAACAGACAGCCCGATGTGGGGCTCAAACTCACAAACCATGAGATCATGACCTGAGCTAAAGTCAGATGCTTAACCAACTGAGCCACCAAGCTACCCCAAGAAAGACCATTATGAAGTGATAATGGGGTGAAGCCACTAAAAGCTCCAGCTAAGCTGTCTGGATTGCCCCATCACTTGAAAAAGCACTGCATACAGAAGTATAAATATATGTCAATACAATGCAACAAAAAGGGAAGTTACAGGTCTGTTTTGCACACCAGTCAATTGGAAAGATAAGATATATATTTAAAAGAAAAAAACCCTATTCACTTCTAAATATCTCTAGACAGATGAAAGTTTAAAACTAAAACTATTCTATTAATTCCTCTCTCATATGGTTTAAAATGGAAACTCTATAACCTTTTTTAGTAATCTGCTTCAGTGTTTAATCAATGTCATTATTAACTATTCCATCATTATGACCAACAAAATTATTACTATTTAAATATATTTCTCCATATGGACTTAGACAATAAATTATCAATGTCTTCTTCATAATTCATAAGACTCTGAAGTCCAACTTTCTTTCCTAAGAGTTAAACAACAGGGAATTTTTATAACTACTATCAATTCCTTTACTTATTTATTTGCTCTTCTGTGAGGACTGTATTATTGGACATAAGAATTTGACCACTTCAAACCAAATATATTTCCCAGTTTTTGCTATTACTATCTTATGCTATCACTACCATATTAGCTTATCCTGTGACCATTTCCAAGTAATTTTACAGAGGAAAACTACTAGTTATTTCTCAAATTGCTATTGCTAGAGACAGTTTACTCATCTGGGCAAAATGGGTGGATTTTGAAAAGATTTTGGGGGGGATTTTAATACTTAATACATGTACCTAGGCTACCTGCAATATATGCTTTGAAGACCCTCTGTCTCTCTAGTAACTTTCATGCTGCTTCCAATGGATCATTTTCATGATCTAACAAAGTCTCTATTTCTGGAAGTACCAGTATGGTCAACTATCTTAATGCTAGCATTGCTATTAAATTCTCAATTCCTTAGTCTAGAAAATTTATTGTATTATACCATTTCCTACCCTAGGAAAGAAAGCCTTAGGATCCCCTTAGGGTTCAATTGTCCAGACAATTATACATTAGTTAATATAGAATACACTCAGTTAAATTGATGCTACCCAAGAAATCATGACTCATGGCCAAAAATAACTGTTATTTCACAACTACTACACAGAAGTGAGGAGGTGGCTAGAATCAAATAGGGATTCTTAAAGGCTGGGAAATTCTGTTCTGTCTGGCTTTGTAAATAGTTTGTGACAACTGGTATCTGTGTAAACGGATTTGATGGTCCCCTGGGGGGGTCAATACTGTTTACAGAGCTGTTTCTTCGGAGTGGCTGAGCTAGAATTGTCTCTAGGGATCCTACTGGGGTTACTCAGAATAGCAACATCACAGCTACCTGAGAGCTCAGGGGCAGAAAAGAGAAAGGGCAATAGAAATACCATAGGCAAGTACATTCAAATAAATGGATCCTCTGCACCTTCAGATGCAGGTGATACTTAGGGGCATTTGTATCTAAAATGAACCATAAAGGAGGCAATTTATTAATGTTCTTTCTGATGCTTGCTAACACAATGGTCATCACTTCTTTAAACTTTTTTTTTTTTTTGGAAGAGAAAGGTTATTATTTATGCTATAGCATCTAATTTTATAAATATAAAAAACCCAAAAACTTCATGTTTATAGCTTCTTTCTTTTTTATATTATCTATTAACACACTATGTAAGAACATCAAAATGATAGGACACTTTTTTGCTACTAAATAAGACTGCAAATTTGATGTAATTACAATAGTAGTCCCATATTTTAAACCAAGATGTCTTTTTTCAATGGTAAGGATTTTTCTAAGTGAATATTAGTTTCAACATAATCAGAGCAACAGTAGCAGTTAGTGGCCCCAAATAACTTCTACCAATTTCTTAAGTAAGTTAAAATGTAGGTTATCTACGTGTGTGTACAAATACTATTTATCTCCTTTACTAAATAATTGTTTTTTATGCGGGGGAGGGTTAATTTTCCACATAGATGCATACATTGGCCTACCCCCACAACCCCTGCCAAATATAAAAGAAAAAGACATCAGAAACTTATGCCATTTCATAGTGGTCTCACCCACTATAAGTACATACAAGATAAAAGTTTAGAACTTCCAAGCAGAACACTGGTGAATTTAGATTTCCTAGCAAAACCACAGTGCATGGGCCAAACTGCAGGGTTTGAATTCTGGCTCCACCACATGGCTGTATGACCTTTAGCAAATTACTTAACCTCTCTCATCAATTTCCCTACCAATAAAAGTACATAATAACAGTACCTATCTCAAAAGGTTGTTATGAGGATTAAATTATTTAAGTTATATAACCTCTTGGAAAAGTGTCAGCACAGAATACGTACTCACTAAATGTTAGCTATTATTATCTGCAAAACTCTGCTTTGCTAAAAACAAAAGATTTTTTTAAAGCAAAAATATTTTTAAATTAAAATATAAAAAGAATAAATCAAATATAATAAAAATTTATTACAATATACAAAGACATGGACATAAAAACAAATACAATGCCTCATTCAATGAGAAACATACAATAAAAAGGAAATACTTAATGAGGTTAAAGCTTACAGTTAACACATAATGGTTTAATAAAGCATGTAGAGGATTATAAAACGAACAAGTTACACAAGTAATATGACTTCAAAATTTAGAAATCCTGACACTAGCAAAAGATCCCACAGAAAGAAAATTTAATAGTATATTTCTTTAAATTCAGTCTCATAGTAAGAAAATTGCCTGTTTCTGCAACACAATTTGAGCACTCACTATATTGGCACAATATTAAATATAATCAAGACCACAGCTAGCAGATCACAGGCACTTATCCTTCAGATATTCTAATTTAGCAGTCACAAGAAATTAAGTAACTTTTGGATCTCTAGCTAAAAAAATACAAACTTTTCACTTGGATACTGGATACTCTCTCAGGGAGATTTCAATATATTTTGGCTTTAACAGCAGTAAGAAGAAAAAAGAAAGAACTATAACTTTCATTTTCATTGCTATGCATACACACTGCCCACATTTCAAGTGCTCAAAGCCACACACAGCCAGTGGCTACCATGTTGGAAAGCACAGATAAAAAGCCTTATGCAGTTCTAATAAGGTGTTTTATATATAATGAGAAGTCAAAAACATTGAGGGCAGAGTCAGGATGTAGCTGTAAGATATTGAAATAAGATTTTACAAAGGTTTATAAAGTTGGAAAATCATGAAACCTGTCAATATCACATAATTTATTCATTTGCACGTGAAGGTTCAACATTCAAATGAAACTATATCTTTTACATTCCTATACATGGCTGTGTATCTAGATAAACATACCAAAAAGAAGTGGTGAGGTTATTTCATCTTTGATTAAGACAATCTAATGACTTAGAGTACCATATTTCAAATTACCCAGTGGCTAGCCATGAAAATTATTTTACTGGTATTTTGTTATTTATTTTATTACAAAAAAGGTATTTAAGGTGGTGGTACTACACCAAATTTTTAAAAGTGTTTGTTTCATCAAGTCTGCATAGTCATGAGCACATCAATATTCATTCTCCTGGGGAAGAGATGAGATTTCTGTGTGAGAACTAACTTCTATCATAATGTTTCAGATTCTAAATTTTAACATCCTTCACTGTATGAAGACCATGAACACAGTACAATAGTGTAATCTCCTAAAGCTTAGGCTACCTAATTAACTTATGAACATATCACATAAATTAAAGCTCTGTAAAACTTGTATCATCCTATTTAAACCATTACAAATATTATCTAGGTTGAAATAATTGTGAAAAGTATCCTAAAATTTTATTAACATAAGAGCAATCTTTATTCCTTTTTTCCTTCAGTGATATGAATTATTTTGGCTACCTACTATGCATTTCTAACCTCTTCAGCCTTTCTCAATTTGTGGTATAAGAATAATTTATATAAAGTAATTAAAATATGAATGAACTAGGTAAGTCTTATATTTCCACAATCGCAAGTAAAACAGGTTTCATAATTATTTTTTGTTTGTTAAATATGAACACATACCGACTGTCCATGAATTCAGCAATTTCATCAATCACGTATGGACGCTAACTTTTCCAGTAAGAAATATAAAGAGAAAAAACCAGATTTTCTTTATATGTGCCTTTTATTTTATTTAGGAGCATTTTTAGATTTGAAAAACAAAACAGAAGAATCACCAGTCAGACACTAAGTGGAAATCACTGAAACACAATGTTAGTTCTAATGGATGGATGATTGTGTTTGGTCTTTTGAAACTTTGAAGTATAGGTAAGTCTTGATCACACAAATTAATAAATCCTAAAGCTGGAGTTAACAATAACCATTACACCCAAATTCTGCAGCTTAGCCCAGCCAATTTTTCAAAAGGTCAGGTTGTGAACTGGAGAAGATCAGGGAGGTCCACCGCATAGCTTTGTTGCCAGGCATCTCTCGTCTGGATTGTTGCAGGCATTTATTAGTATTCGTCAGCAGACTCAACAGAGCAAACAAGAAATTCAAGCACGAATAATAAAATGAAATGCTGCTATATAACCCTTTGTCATTCAGCAAATATGGGACTTTTTAGCTACATTGTTCCTAAACCTGGGTTACTACTTTAATTTTTCTCCACAGTGCTGACTGAATGAGTATGCATGTGTGTTAAATGCAGAGCTCCCCTAACAACTGCAGGACTGCCATTTAATCTGTTGGTAGATGGACCATTTCCTGTGGGAACCCTAGCTATGATTTCCAGATCCACCAAATAAATCTCAGATTAAGATTCCAAATGAAACCTGCCTTTGGCAGATAAAAAATGTCAAGATGGATATAAACAGTAAAATTATAAATTATCTAGGTGTTGCATGACAAACCAATGTTCAATTTTTTTTGTTGACATGTGCCCAGATATCAAAACTATATGAGACATTCATCAAATGTCACACTTTCATAATATTGGAGGCATCATTAAAACTGTTTGACTAAGGACCTCAAAGTGTTTAAGCAGTAGCTCAAAAGTATATTTGTGCAAAGTAGAAGAATAAATTTACATATCAGCAGCAGCTCATAAGGGATGGGTAAATATTCTGTTTATCTCTCATTGTAATTCAGGTTACTTTAAATACAAGGTTTTAGGAAATCATTATACTCTATATGGTATCATTACATAACTTCCTATGCAAATGATGTATGTTTTATTCAAATTTACCATTTGTTTCTCCAGGAAAGAAAACAAAAGCATAAAAGGAAAAGGTAGGAACTCCCCATTTCATTAATCAACCATGACTACTATACTAGTGCCTTGTTAGTTATGTGTAGTATCGTCAGCCCGTATTTGAGTTAACATTTGTAACTTTTTAAAAAAGTATTAAATACCTGACACCAAAAAAAAAAAAAAAAGCCTGAGAAAAGTAAATTTGTTTTTCTTTTTTATAATGTGTTCATTTCAAAGGACTCTGGGGAGGGGAAGAGACTTAAAAAAAAAAAAAAAAAAAAGTAATAAAAGACCAATACAGAACATCTTAGAGAGCAAACAGCCTGTTAAAAATGCAGAGGAAGTCTCTACCGCATTCTCAGGAGATCAAGTATTGTCTTTTTAAGGAAAATTTTTGTTTTGTCTTTGGTCTTCTTACCTGGAAATGCAGCCTTGTCCTGGCCCTAATCTCTATACTAGTTGACTATAATATTGGACACTGAAGATTTCTAAAAGGAAACAATCAGATTTGCCAAACTGAAATTGTTACTTTTTAACTATAAACTCTTAAAAGCAAGTGTGTAAATAGGAATTCATTCCAATTATAAATTCTGTACAATTAATCTGTGGAAAGAATCCAGAATACTCTATACTCCAATTCCAAATGCCTGAAGCCTGAAAGATTATGTATTTATCTGTCTTTCCTATCATATTTCTTCTAATACATGCTGTTGCTTCAAGGAAACTAATTAATAAAACCTACCTATCCTGATCTGATCAATACTAATCTGAAAATTTTGAAAAGAGAGGGGGAAATTTTTAAAATATTGATTAAAGAAAGAAGAGTATATTGTGCTTAGTGTTTTTCTTTCTTTTTTAAGTTACTTTTTATTTTTTTATACCTGTAGTAAGAATTACTATCAAACTCCACTCACTGGGCCAGAGACCCTTGTGGTGTTAGACTTGCCCCTCACGTAGCACCCTACCTACACTTTCGAGTTCACTGATTAGCCAGCAGCCTCAACTTCAATATCTAACAATGTGCATGTGCTTAGTTTTTATTATATTTCTATACTAAATGCTTAAAATCAGTAAGCATTACTATGTTTTGGAATACATCAAATTACCTTAGGTACAGCCAGTGAAACTATTTTAAAAAGGAAAATTTAATTTTAATTTAAAAAATGTAATTAGCAAAAACTAATATATTCAGTATCTATTTTACCAACATGAACTAATCACTTTTAACTCTTTACTCACTAGTAGCATCCTGATTTTGAAGTACTAAAAAGTGCCATATGTGAAGACTAGACTCACTCCAAAATTAAAAATAAAAGTCAAAAAGGGTTTTTAAAAATAATTACTTTTAATTTACATCTTATCAGCACAGTTTTACTATTTGGCAAGGAATTACTGAATTTATCCAAAAGCTACAGATTACAGTATTTTAAATTCAGTCAATATTTTTAATTCAGTCATTTGGACTATGAAATTTCAAAATTTTGTAGCCTGACTTGTTCTGTTTGCTTCTTCATATTCTCTGAGAAAAAACAAAAACACAAAAGACAAAAACACAAAGAAAAACTGCATCTGAAACTACTCCCCTAAAGATAATTATGTCCTACATGTTAGGCTGTTCTTAGTAACACACACACACACACACACACACACACACACGGTTGGGAGTATTCAGTTACCACCCCCCAAAGTTTTATTCAATTATCAGATATATTGATAACCAAAATCAGTGAGTAAATGTGGTCACATCAGTGCTACTCTACAAACAGCCAGTCAACCTCGACCACTGTGTAAATCACCATAATTTGGGTCTCTGTAACAACGAATATTCCGATCTCCAAAATCAACAAAATGCCAATGCACACTGAGGACTGTACAGGAATCATACTAAAGGTGACAAATTAGCCACCATGGAGACCACAATTGTTATCTTAAATAGGATAAGATGAAATCCTAATTTCTTTTTAGTTTTTTTTTTTACATTTATTCATTTTTGAGAGACAGCGCGAGCTGGTGAGGGGCAAAGAGAGAGGGAGAAACAGAATCTGAAGCAGGCTCCAGGTTCTGAGCTGTCAGCACAGAGCCCAATGCAGGGCTCGAACCCACGAACTGTGAGATCATGACCTAAGCTGAAGTCAAATGCTTAACCAACTGTCATCCAGGTGCCCCTGAAATCCTAATTTTTAAAAAACTTGAAGATTCAATGATACCATATTGAGATTTTTGTTGTAAACATGTGTTCCAGAAAGTGCTCTAGCATGAAAGGGCCATAACCAGAAATCAATGAGGAATTTTATCAAACACCTCAGAATCTTAAGGATAGAGAATTTAGAACAAAGCAAAAAACTTTTGAAAACTTCAGGTATTTTTTTTCTATTTCAAAAAACCATATTCATATTTTCATGGCCACAAGTAAATATGATAGAGCTTGCATATAAAAAGAGGTGGATTTCCTTAAGTCAAAGAAACAGTCACAAGTTGTTCAAAGAGAGGATCATACCAATAGTACAGAAATGGGAGAAGTAAACGTATTAAAAAAAGAAATTTACCATTTGTTGTGCTTATTCTTCATAGTAATTATCATTTTATAAAATAAAGGACCAAAGGTATAGTGAGAATTCCACATGAAGAATATAGCCTGAACTGATTTAAAACACTTGAATGAATGAATGAATGAATGGATGAATGAATGAATAAATAAGGCAAGACTCCTATTATCTTGCAAACTTTTCCCCTTATTCAGAATTTATGGGTGGGTTCGACAATTGTAGCAAATGTTCCACTATAGTAGGGGATGTTGATAGTGGGAAAGGTTGTGTGTTTGGGGGGGGGCAGGGGGTTGAGTAAGGGGGTATCATGAGAACTCTGCACTTTCTTCTGTTTTGTTATGAATGTAAAATTTCTCTACAAAATAAAGTCTATTTAAATATTGCCAAAAAATAAAGTAAAAAAATACAATTTATGGCATAAGTTGACACATGTGAATTATTCATATTAGAAACAATGAATCTCAAAGTATAGTTCATAAACTTTATAACCAGTTAGAAAACTTAAGTTGCCCTTATAAACATATTTTTTGCATTCCATTTTTCAACTGAGGCCAATAATAGTTAACAGAATCATTCATATCAAACTTAAAAAATAAAGACACAGAGTCCCATTTATTTTAATAGTTATTTAATATAAAAGAAATTTATGTTTTTATGAAAGAATATAACCTCAATCATTCTTTTAGAGTTTTTAGCATTTCCTCTGTAAATGAATCAATCCTTGTTGACCAGCTGCCAGTGGTCCTAAAACCACTCTCTCAAATATTCTAGAGGGTCCTGTGTGAGAAGCAACCAGCACTCTACTAAGTTAAGTTAGGTCCTATAGAGATGAACAGTAAACTTAATCAGACCTAGGACCCCTATTTATGGCATATGAAAAAATAAAAAATGCACTTTTAAATTCACACTTGCCAAAAGGAAAAGAAAAATTCATTGTGTGGTACCACTAGTCTGAATTTTATTGCAATTGGGATTTCAATACAGATAAAATTATATTTTATCTTAAATGAATATTAATGACTTTATATTGTATCCTAACAAATATAAGCATACTAAATACAAGCTGTACTACTTGGAAAAAATCAAGTTTCTAATGGTACTGTGAACAGTATATTTGAAGACAGTATTTTTATAAAACTAATAACCATTTCAAATACTATTATGTATGTTTCTTAATAGTTTTGACACTTTTTTATAGACCTGCCTTTCACAGCTGGGTAGAATAACAATGACAACACCACCATTTATTTAGGCCCTGTAAAATATGTTAACTATTTTTTTTTTTTTTAAGTATCTGTAAAAACCACACTAGTGAAAATAATTGCCCTGGTATGGGAAATACATATTACATAAACTCATTTCTTTTTCAGGTGTTGTAGTAGGGCTTTTACATACACAATCTCTAATCTCCAAAACAGTCCTAAGGGAATTATCTCGCTATTCCATATACAAGAAAACTCAGGCTTAAAATTATGAAATTTGTCCCCAAGTCCAGGTAGGTAGTAAGTGGAAGATTAAAAACGTGAAAACCAGGTCTATCTAACCCCCCAAAGTGTGTTCTTTGTACTTTAACATTTTATTGAAATGATTAAATGCAATGGTTCTCCAGTAAAATTTACCTTCCACTATGAAACAAACAAAACCAAATTACAATGCATTTTAGGGAAAATATAACATTACTTAATAGAAGTCAATTATTAATTAAAGTTCAAGTCCTGTAATTTAACAGGGAATGATTAATTAACTAGATTTCAAAACACTGAATTTCAAGCAGTGTCTAATAATGCCTAGGGAATCTTTTTTTTTTTTTTTTTTTTTTTTTTTTTCACTACCAGCTATGTTGCTGGTAGAAATGGATGTCCATTATATGCAACTTAACATTTCCTTCTGCGTTGCTTTCAAAAGAAAGTTTATGAAAATGATACGAGATTCTACAATCATATTTTAGTCATAATGATCAGACATTTAAAAGCATGCTAGACCTTTTTCTATAGCGTTTCTATCGATGTCTCCCCTTATAAAATGCTTGCAAATCACGTAATAGTTTTAGATGTAATTTAATTACAGAACAACAGATGGACAAAAGGTGAAAAGAATACATGCTTTGTGAAATGACAAAGATAGATGAAGCAATAATAAAAGAGACTGATGGTGGCACACAGGTCCCAAATACCAACTAGATATACACAGTATTCTGACTCTATAAGAAACTAACAAACCATAGACAAGTTACCTTTTCCTAGGTTTTAGTTATTTATTTTTGCTTAGCAGAAAAACCAGCAGAATCATGGTTATAAAAGATAATTGCTAGTCTACTTCTAAAACAAAGAGGATAGTTGCTTTCACTTAAATTCACAAGATAAGGTTTTTAAAAAAATTTACTAATTTCCCATAAACTGCAATATCAAGGGACCCAAAACAGTTCTAGCAGTGGTTTTTCATCTCAAGTTTTAAATGCATACAATGATTTAGAATCAGGTTCACTCTGTAAGCTTAAAATAGTTTAAAAACACATGAGTCTTAATTAAATTGAGATAATATGTAAGTGAAAATAACTACTCTGTATAAAATACATATTAAATATAATTCCCTAAAATAGTAAACCTAAAAATCATATTGAAGAAACTCATAAAATTGAATGGTTTTTGTCTGAAGCTTCTTCAAACTGCATGATTCTTACCATTTCTAACCTTCAATTGGTAAGAAATATTTAAAATATAGACTTAATATTTAATTTGGGTAAGCACAGTAACCTTTTTTAACCTTTCTTAGGGAACACTGACCCCTAAAGGTTCTAAATTTGAATAAGTTTCACAATATTCTGAATTTAAATGGCATTCAGACGTCACTTTACTTACATTATTGTAGGTATATAAGTTTATGGCACATATGTTTGTTCATAAATATGTAAACTATTTTCAGTGGACTATTGTGCACTATAAATAAACAACTAAACCATGTTTCAGCTAACTTAATAAAAGGCACCAAATTTAATAAGAAATATCCAGAAATGTATCAAACTATTCCAAAAAATTACTCACCAGAGACTTCTAACCCGCATGTCTTTTTTCTTACATAGATAAGTAAATAGTTAGTAAATGCTAAAAAGGGCTAAGCAACCAATCACATAGCAACTCATTCTGGGGGGGCCTGACCGTACATACATCCTTTGATTATAACACTGCATTTTTTTTTCTGAAAAAGCAGAAAAAAGAAAAGCCCTAAAAAACAAAATTTCACAAAAGGGCAAGACATCATTTACTTCTTAAGAAGCCAGAAGATGTTATAAATGTTCACCTGGCAACACTTTCATTCACTCACACTTAAAATTTCATTCATTTAGAGTTGTGTTTGTAACTACTCAAACCTGGAAATATTTTGTAGATACCTTCACTCATCCTACCTACCCCCTATAGCTTTACATTTTCTAAACTGTCAATAATAACAAAACCAAAAAAAGTAAGTTGTTACATCTGTTAAATTTATATACCTCATCAACTCTAACTTCAAATATTTCAGCAATGTTTCTACGATAAATCTAGGAAAAGGCTTAGACACTTCAGCACTCCTTATAATAAAATTTGTAAGGTGACACAAAGGCATGTGTGTGTAATACAAGTTTTTATGTAGTTCAATTTCTTAAAAAAATAAGTAAAATAATGTATAAAATAACTAATTACCCACCCAGACTATGAACACTACTGTAAGACAGAGCTTTGAAGCAATTAGTGCTTTACGATAAATCCTGTGAACCCTGATATCAAGGCAATGACCATGTGAGATTTTACTGTTTAAACATATCACTTATCACAAAAATCAAAAGATATTACATTGATCTATTTAACTTTATTTCTTAAGTAATGTTTCATTAACAGGCCCTTTATATAAAGGAATGTCTTTCCTATTTCTGATGTAAAAAAAAAAAAGCCCGTAAAAATGCAAATTTTCTTAATGATGTTTCAGTCACGTCTATTGTAGTCTGTGCCTTCTGCAAACTCTTTATGCATCTATGTCTTTAGTCCTAAAACCTTCCTTTCTTTAAGTGTCCTAGAGCTTCAGCAGCTCCCTTCCTGAACTTCTTTCCTGGTTATTCTACACTTATGAGAAGTATTTCCTCCACAGCCTCTAGATCTTTAGATATTTTAAAAATAATTCCTTTGGCTCCTTAGAGATCCTTTCGTGTATAATTTGAACAACATGACTTCCACAGCAATGTGACCTCTGAATAGGGAACATAAGTAACAGGGGCATCATTATTTACTTCCTCTTTTCTTATTATTGCACATAAATTGAGTAAAACTGCTTTGAGCTCTTGAAAAGAAGAATGTTTCTTGTTTATCATAAATGAATAAAAACAACTACAACAAATTAGTTCCCAGCTTCACACCAGTACAATCTTATCACAAACTTGAATATAAAGAGAATGGACCAAAATGAAGTGTCACAAAACCCATTCACTAAAACTATAAACTTTCCCCAAAATGGCCTTTATCCTTTTGAAAAAGGTGATAGTATGGTCAATATATGGTAAAAGAAGAACCCGGTTGAGGTAGAGGGCACCAAAAAAGGGAGAGAAGTGTGCAATATTTTGGGAATAATCTCATTTTTTTTAACTACACAATTTAGAGGAAATAAAAAATAATGTACATACAGACTTAAGCCTTCAACAATATGCAACACTATATTCAGAATGATTCGTTTCTCAGGGATTTCAGATTTGCAACATTTTACTATAAGATACTTCAATTAAAAACCTAATATTTTTTAAACTTCTCTCTTTATGGCTGTCTGTATTTTGCTCTATAGACAGATGTCCCCTGCCTGCCTGTCCACCTACCTACCTACGTGTCTGCCTGCCTATCTATCGTCTCTCTGTGTTTTTCAGGCTATCTCTCAGTCTGTGTCCCTTTTTAACTGTGTTTCTGTCTCTGACTGTTCTCTTCCTTTGCCTGTGGATCTTTTTCTCTCTCCCTGTCTCGAATTCTGTTTTCATGTCTCTCTCTGTCTCTGCCTGGGAATGTCTTTCTCTGTATCCATCTGCACATCTATACATGTCTCTGTTTCTTTATCTCTGGCACTCTCTGACCCCATCTCTGTGCAGGTGTCTTTTTCTGAGTGCATCTTTTGGTGTGGACCTGTCTCCTTTACCTGTATGTGCCTTGGTCTGTTTCTCTATATTCATGTGTCTCCCTCCACAAATATGTCTATGTATATATTTTCTATCTCTCTTTCACTGTATGTCTTTTTGTGTGTGTCTGTGTATGTCTATGCCTCTATCTCCTTCAGTGTGTCTCTCTTTACCCTGTCTCTCTCCTGTATGTCTCTGTCTCTTTCTCACTGCTGGTCTCTGGTATCTTCCTCTGTGCATCTATGTGTGTAGGTCTCTTTTTGTGTGTATCCTACACACGTGTGTCTTTCTCTGTGTATGTGCTTCCAACATGCGTGTCTGTGCCTCCCTCTCTGAGTTCAGTATCTCCCTCCCTGTGTCTGTGTCTCTCTTTGTTTGTGTTTCTTTCTCTGAGTGTGGCTCTCAGTATGCATCTCTCCCAGTCATTCTCTCAATCTCCTCTCTTGATCACTTTGTGCATATGTTTCTTCCTCTCTCCCTGCTGTTTTCTTCCTTCTCTCTCAGTATCTCCTCCTCCATGTGTTTCTCTTTTTCTGTGTGTCTTTCTTTGTGTCTCTTTTGCAGGATGTGGGTCTCATTGTGAGTGCCTCCTTCTTTGTATGTGTGCGCGTGCATGTGTGCTTGTCTGCCTCCGTCTAATATACTGGTTAGAACAAACACACTTCATTCAGTGCCTTGAACTAGCACAACACCTGGGGTTTGGTATTAATACCTTAAAAGTCCTTACCTTTTGACCAGTCCTCCATTTGTACTTCTATTCTTGTTTGCTCTGGCAATGTCTCTGGTTTTTGCTCCAAGATTTGAAGCTAAAATAAAGCCAACTCTAGATAAATAAACTTAAAACAATATATCGGAACACACCTAAACCTTACCTTTGTTTAACAGAGAATTTACAGGATAAATGGTTTTCTAAAACATTTATAATGGGACTATTAAGTGTATATTTCAACAGGTGAAATTAAATCTTTTTTTCTAAGAAAAAGGTCCTTTCTTTCACACTTACATTTTAGTAAATACAGTTCAGGTTAAGCTTCTAGACATTCTTGCTCCTTTGGTTAGAAAATCATTTAATTTATTTAACTTAAGACTTTTCTAATTCCATCAATTTAAGAAAAATAAAATTTTTACTCTATTTGTCATAAACTTTACACCAAAAATTTCAAATGTATTAGTTTAAATTTACAATGTGTATTTTCATATAAAACATTTTATACTTATAAAAGTAATTTAAGAATACTATTCAATTTTTTTTAAACATAGACTATCATTAACTTGAACAATTGATATTTGTGTCTTGCATTTGTTTTTACAGTAAACATGACAAAAGCTACGCATGTTTTTTTTTTGTTTTTTGGCATGCTTTTAAGGAGAATAAAATTAGATTTACCTCACAGCTAGAATTCTGCGTTCTTTAAAAAGTCCTCAAATAAAGCTGTCGTAAGCTTCTCCTTTTCCAATTTTCTCTAAATATGTTGATCTGGAGTTGGCAATCTTTTTCTAAGTTCCTCATTTACTTTTGGATTAGCTGAAAATATAGGAAGTTATTAATATCAAAGAAATATGTCCCAGTCAATGAAGCCATTTCCCTACATATTGCCCAAAAAGGTTAATAATAATTGCAGTCTTTTAATAAGAGATTCATATAGCAAGACATGTAGAAAATACAGTCTTTAATAACCTCTGGAGTATTTTAAAACATGTCTTACAGGCCTTAATGTGCTTAGTAATATACTATTTAAAACCATAATTTTATCCCTCTGCAATATACAGTCACTCTTCCTCATCATTTACCCAGCTAATGAATGCCAGCAATTAGTAAAATGTAATCCCATTGCACAATCATTTTAATGCTTTTAGCACTCAGAAAAGTAAACACCAAATTAATACTGCTCAAGCCATATCAGATCCTAGTTGGAAGCAAGCAATTATAGTTCAGCTCCTCAGGTGTAATTAAATGATTGAAATGATTTAGTTCCATAAATGCAAGTTAATTCATAAGCAAGCAACAAATATACTGGGAGTAATTACAAGAAACATTGACAGTCTAAGCAGGGCTAATTCTTTTATGAGCCTGATATAGTAAAATGCTGCCCTCTCCTGGGCATGTAAGTGAATATCTCACAGCCAAAACCAAAACAAAACAAAAAAAACCCCACCTACCCAAAACCTAACTTTTAAAAACCTGCTAGAAAAAATAGTAATATCCAATATATCAATTTGATTTCATTCCTTATACAAAAAAATTAACTTATAACTTATACTGTGATCATTTCTACACACTCTGGTCATTCATGCTTTTTCTAATCAAGCTCTGAGTCCCAAAACATACTAGGCAATTTCTATACATCTAATGAAACAAAATCATTCACATATAACACTGACACACTACAAGTGAAACTTCTAGTACCTGTCTGGACTGCCAGGCCACTGCCTATATTCTCTCATCATTAAACCCTAAGTGAACTGTTACAGATAGTAACTACATCATGCTTTTTTATGTACTTTTTTATGTACTAGAATTTGCATGAAAAATAATCTCTGAAAAAATATAAAACAAAATACTGTATTATTATAACTGTACGTGATGGTCTATAGCTAACTGTTTTTAATGAACTTCAATAATAAAAATAAAATGGTGTAATATCATTATAAACACATTTGAAAACATAAAAAGTAACAAGTGATACAAAGTAAAATGCATTCTGATTTTACTTAATACCATTCCCAACTTTTTACTTCCTTAGGCTAAAATTCAGAACAAATTGACTTGTATACTACTCAGATGGTTCTTAACTAAACTTCTCACACTATCTATAAGAAGCTTATTTGTTATACATTTAAGTTATACTATAATCAATAAATCTGTGTTAACACATATGTATTTGAATCACTAAACCCAATGAGAATCATCCCTTTGACTACCTATAAAATTAAATTGAGATTCTCAAATATTCTCAAATATTACCAATAGCACAACAAATGCTTAATTCTCCAATAAGTGCAAACAATACTCGCAGTGGATAATGTTTAACACTACCAATATTTTTGTGGAGGGAGGAAACATTATTGCTCTTCTGATATTCTTTCAAACGCATTAAAATAACCAAATTCTAAGTCATATCCTAACTATAAAAATAGAATAAACCAAAATATTAAAAAGTCTTGCCACTAAGTTTAAAATGTACAGCACATTTGCTTTGCCCTTGATGTCACAGTCTTATTTTTCAATTCATATCTTGTACACTGTAAGTTAATTGCTTTTGGAAAGTACTTATTATTCATGTAAAAATTAATGTGCCAATGTGTTTAAATCCTCTTAAATGACCATTCATGCATCTCTCTTCTTTAAGTACCAATGAAATCTGTCAAAAGACATCAATGCAAAATGGTCTTAAAGAAAGTTCTAATAGAGATTTTTTTTTTCTGCTAACACAAGATTTTCATATTCACCAACTTTACTTAAATTCCATTAATTTTTTAAGCTACTTTTAATAAATTCACCAAGTAAAATTTTTAGGCCCCATAGTCTGTCATTTGTGTTCCAGCTGACATTATGAATATTAATAACAGTGTTATCCTGATTAAATAGGCTTCATATGAAATCCCTGTGAATCCTATAGCTCAGACATCTCATTTTTCCAACTCTTTATGAATTTGGATTCAGACATTAAACTGGAAAAATCTTAAAAAACAGATTTAATGGCACATTTGCATATTGTCAAGCAAAAATTAGATGTTCTAATGATTCAAATAATTACAACTTATATATCTACATATTGTAAAAGGAAAAGATTTCTGTAAACATGCAACATATTTTATTTTTCTATTAATTTTAGGACAAAGGAGAAGACTAATAAAATACCAACTCCTTTCCTTACACTCACCTTAAGATTTGACATCAAGAACTTGTTTCAATCAAAAATTATATATTCATGTTAAAACTAGTTGGATGATTTATATAGACATCTTATCATGTCTAACTTATCATATCACAGACGAAATATAAGTTAATTGCTTTATCGTTAATAATGTTTACCAGGTTCAAGTAGCAAAATAAAAACAATTCCCAACTAACGTGTTTATGAGTTGTGCTGGAAAAATTACCCAGGTTAAAAAAGACAAAAAAAAAAAAAAAAAAAAAAAAAGTCTTTAATATAACAGACAGAACACACCACATTAGCATCTGTTAAATTAAGATCTTCTCTATCACAGATTCCCAACCTTATTCCTTCAAGTTGTTTTTACTCTCAAAGGAAGTGGTCTTATTATGTAAAAAAAATAAAAAATAAATAATAATTAAGGAAACTGCATACCCCCTTTTCTCTCTAGGTAGATGGGAATCTGCATTCTTCTGCCAAAATTTCCTACCTTTACCCTATCAAAAAAACAAAGAATGAAAAAATTTAAATAAACATCTCTATCATCTGAAATGTGACTTGACTCTCCTTGTTTACTCAGCAGTAAAACACCTCATGAACCAAAATTTGCTTTTTGACCAATCTAAAATTTCTAATCTGCCTAAAAATTTATAAGTGACTCTGACATCTCTCCTTTAAAATTAAAACAATGCCTTTTAGGTAAAGAGGCATTTTATTTAAAAATGGGTTTCACCAATGTAACAATACCCAGGATTTTTAAAAATTTATTTTAAATAGGAGATGCCCTGAGGGCGTCTGGGTGGCTCAGTGGTTAAGCATCCAACTTCAGCTCAAGTCATGACCTCACAGTTTGTGGGTTGGAGCTCTGCATCAGGCTCTGTGCTGACAGTTCAGAGCCTGAAGCCTGCTTTGGATTCTGTGTCTCCCTCTCTCTCTGCCCCTCCCCAGATCATGCTGTCTTTGTCTCAAACAAAAATAAAACATTAAAAAAAAAAAAAAAAGACCCATTCTCAGGGTGATTTGTTAAATAGGAGATACCCTTCTTATCTTCCTCTGCAAAAGCCTTATTATAGCAACGGTTCTTGATGGACTTTAGTTAATGGCACTTTTTTCATAATACATCTTTAATTTAATCACAATTTTTGTAAATTGAATTCAATAGTGTCAAACCAGGAATCCTTTGTAATACTGCCTCATTCATATCCAACCGTAACCAAAAAACTCCAAATTTTATATTTCTTAGTGGAGAAATGTTGCTAATTTCTGCATTGAAAAGATTTTATTAAAAGGCTAATGGAGAGCACTGTATTTTGGAGAGTCAAATATTTTATCACATAACTCAATATATACCATATATGCATATGTTGCACTGATGGATTTTCTTCTTATTAGACCAAAGTCTCTCAAACATTCACAGTTCCTGGCACATTCTTTTCCAAAAAGAATTCCTTTCACTCACTGTGCCTCATGTCACAGCCCACTCCCTACAAAGCTCTAGATAATCCAAGGTCTTCAGAGCCAGGAAAAGCAAGAAGAGGTTTCAGGAGAAAGGATAAGGGATAAAAGAGGCCCCACTCCATAGCTATCAAAACTTACAATGCACATACTATTTCATCCCTCAGTTCTACTACCAGAAGTATTTAGAAAAATATGTAAAATGTATTTTTATGTACAAAGACACTCACTGAAGCAGTATTTGCAAGAGAAAATACGCTCTAGTCATACTTGATTTCTTTCTGTTCCTTGAACTCACCAAGGTTATTTTTGCCTCAGAGCTTTTATACTTGTTTGTCCTTCTGCCTAGAAGTCTTTTTTTCTAAAGCTCGAAACAATTTTCTTCATCATTCAGACTTTCTTTTCGCTCTTTCTTTCTTTCTTTCTTTCCTTCTTCTGGCCATCCTACCTGAAGTAGGATAGTACCTATGCTTCTGCCTTCGTGAAATTTCTTAATTTGTTTAGGTTTTATTTCATTGTTTTTGATAGATCTCAGCCAACTTACAAGTCTATGTAAATTACATGCAAGCAGGGCTGTGGATCTTCTCCTTCATCTATATTCTTAGAAGGTATTTGGCATATAGTAACTACTCAGTATATATTTAATAGAAAGGAGGATGGATGGATAGATGGATCAATGACTAGCAGAAATACAGACTTAACATAAATGTTCATCAACAGAAAACTGAGAATATGAAGTGTACAACCATAAAGCAAATCCGTATGGTTTATACTATAAATGCATACATGTGTGTGGAAGATTCTTTCAACAAGCATTTGTTAAGCACTTACATATTATATGTCAGACACTGTTCTAGGAGATAGGCAGTGGTGAATAAGATAAATAAATTTCCTCCTCAGAATATGTCTTTGGCCAAAACAATGCAAGTACAAAACATAAACGTAAAAACAGAAGAAATGTAAAACTATACTTACATATGCATACATGCTTGAATAGGCAAAGCAAGAATACTCAGGAAACTATTACCAGTGGTTACTGTGAAAAAAGGACCTAAGAGTTGAGGTGGGGATATGGAGGAATGAGAGAAAGAAGTATTTTTTTTAATGTTTTTATTTTATTTTTGAGACAGAGAGAGACAGAGCATGAGCGGGGAAGGAGCCTCTAGAGAGAGAGAGAGAGACCCAGATCCAAAGCAGGTTCCAGGCTCCAAGCTGTCAGTACAGAGCCCGATACGGGGCTCAAACCCACAAACCGTGAGATCATGACCTGAGCCGAAGTCGGATGCTTAACTGACTGAGCCACTCAGGCGTGCTGAGAAAGAAGTATTTTTATTTCATTTTATATCTGCATAACTTGATGTTTTAACCATGTGCATGTACAATTTTTAACTTAATAAATATTTATTAATAATCTTAGAACTGAACAGGAAATTTTGAAGGAAACCATATTACACCTGAGAGATATAAAGTGAATAAAAGGGACATAATCTTTATGATTCCCTTGAAACTTTGAAAAAAAAATTATTGTTGCCTAATTACTCTTTTATAATTATGCTTTATTATGGTTGTTTGCTTGCTTGCTTGGTTTAAGTACAGTGAAAATTTAAATTAATATATGGTAGGAATTTTTTGGAAAAGTTTAAAATAAATAAGTTTCTTAAGAATTATGCAAATATTTCTTAAAACAATCACATTTCTTTGTTCAGTTAGGGACTATTTATTTATAAAAGTCACAGTGTTCAGGATTTTGAAGTTTGTAATAAAAAATTTATTAAAGGGTTTATAATAAAAATAAGTTTTTCTATATTATGACTACCGTATGTTTGTCACACATAGTTCTCATGTTATATATTTAGTAATCAAGAAATTACTAATCAAAAAGGTAAATTACTCATCACTGAAGGTCAAGGAAGGACATCAAATTAAGAGGAAATAAATATTTGGTGTTTAAAATAAACGGCTTTCATGTTTTCAAAACTTGAAGGGTAAAACAATATACCACTTGGAACACTGTGACTGTTTTTAGTGCCAGTTACAAATGACACTTTGAAAATGGAAATCGCATTGCATAGCCTTCTGATAAATTTTTAAAAACCAAAACTTTAAAACTAGTATTATTTTCAGAGAGCTAATGAGATACAGGATTTTCTAAAATATCCTGAAACGTTTTGCCCTAGGCCAAACTAAACTAAATCACTTAATCTAGCACAGGACAGAATATAAAAACAAAGTCAGCTTATAGAATAGTTTCTCTAGGGAACAAACAGCCTGTTTTCATAAGATTCATGTGGGTGCCAAGTTCTGATGCAATTACCTACTCCTTTACACAAAGGCTTGCATTTCCACACAACCAATTGAAGTTCTTGGCATATCAAAGGTAAAAAAGTATTAGAGCAAGTTAAATCAATCTATAATGACAACTGGTATGAGCAGCCACTTGAAATCAAATGAAATAACAGCTATTAGAAGCTGTCTTGCTAAAATAAAGTACAAATAACCACATAAGGTCTTAATTAATTATCAGGAATCAAAATGCTAACAGATTTTTATCAAAAAGCTATTTAATAATTCTCTGTAGTTTATAGTTACTGAGACATTAACAAATAGAAGCTGAGAATCAACATATTCCAAAAACAAGTTATACTTTCCCTCCTGTTTTGAACACTTAATAGCAATGCATACATTGTATAATACAATGTTTATGCCATTTGCTAACATTACAGTACCTAATCATTCTCAATGGGCAGTGCTGCCTGCAAACTATGCATTTCACTTTTTAAACTGTAATGTTAAAGACAACTTCTAGGTTGCAAAATATAATTACTAGAACAAAATCTTTAAACAGCAAAATAAATGTTAGGCTCTAATTTCTTGTTCAATATCTAGGAAATCACAGCTGTCAGTCTCCTTTAACTGAAGAACTACAAAAGCTCATGTAATTTCTTAAGTCATTCTTAATAAATATTTTCATTAGCGAAAAGTATGTAATAAGAATATGGTCCTAAAATAGATATTCCATAGTTAACAATAAAAATACAGTATGAAAAGAAAAATATAAGCCACCCTATATATAGTAATTTCCTTCCATAAACACTTTGATTCTTCTTGCATTTAAAATTACGATTTCAACCATAAATTATATGTAAATATTCCATTATCTCTTTTCTTCATCATACTATATAGTTTCTTAGGATCAGTACATGTTCACTAAAAATTTTTCAGAAAATACATTTAAAAAACATTCCTAAATGGCAAATCAACTGAGTTAAAGATATTTATAAAAAAAATAATAGTAATACAATTATACAGTGTTTTAAAGTATTAAATACATTAAACAATGTGTGCTTTTAATTTTTTAAAGACATTTTTCAAAAGACACTGATGATCTTCCATTTTAAAACATAGGACTTTACTTCTTTCAAGAAAATTGCAGCTCTATGATGTGGCTGTGCTCAAAATGGCTGTATAAATAATTTGACATTTTACACTACTAATTGTGTAAGAAAACCTTTTATAAACTATGAAGAAAAAGAGAAAACAAAAACTGCCATAAATATCTAAGGTATTACAAAACAGCAATCAAACATTATAAGCCTCCTGGTTGAGGTATGTAATACAAACTAATATGTATCATCCTGTGGAGGGAATAGGGATGGGTAGAGATTGGAGGGCTAGGGGAGCCGAATTCATAAAGGCTGGCAGAATAAGATGAAACAAGATTAACTAACATGAACCACAAAGGACAATTGTTGAAGCTCTGTTATGTGTACGTACAGGTTCATATTGTTTCGCTACTCTTGTACATTTAGGATTTTCCATAATAGATAGTTTAAAACACACAGTGTAAAATTAAAGGACATATACAGCATTATTTACTTGCTAGCAAAACCCATTAAATAATCGTTCACAGGACCAGCAATGAGTGTTCCATGTTCTATAAGAATGTTATTAAAACCCCATCAATCTCATGCCTGATATATATATACACGTATCATGCAACAAATACTGCATGCACATCTTTCACAGATACATAGGCACACACCTCACATGGATTTATACTGCATGTTATCTGAAGAAAAGCTTACAAATTTCATCTTAGCATACAGGAACTGAAAAGAAAATAATATCAGCTGATAATATATATTAAATGCTAAAATAGATAATATATTAAAATGCTTTGGAATTACTCCCTGACCTTAACCTAACAACTTCCTGAAGCTAAGACAATATGTTACCAATGACCTAGTGCATATGGGAAACAGGGTAGGTACACTCTGTCACCTTTAGCAAACATTTTCCTCACCAAGCTAATTACAGGCCATCTGCTACACCCTGAAGCAACATCCTAGTAAGTTACTGCTACTGACTTGCAATGTAAGTAACCAAGTTTATGATATGCTGTAGTCATAACTATATAAATTTGAAATATTCTCTAATTTTATTTACAGAACATTTATTTCTATTCCTGAGGATTTTTCCCATTTGTAGAACAGTCATATTTCTTTGAAAAGGCATAGTGATCTTAAACGAGGATGACTTACATAGAAGAATCATAAGCAGAAATAGTGATCATGACTATAACACCATGTCTCAAAATTTCAACACTTGTCACCTTTTAATACATGTTAAGTCTATGGTTGAACCAACAAATTAGGTAAATTTTATACTTCATCACACTGTTTACAATAAAATTATTTTACTAAGTAATAACTTCGTATCAGTGAAAGAAATAAGTATATCTGTAATCGAAGGTGAAATGACAGTCACAGGTCAGGTCCTACACCCAATTTAATTCTTTTTTTTAAATTAAATTAAATTAAATTAAATTAAATTAAATTTAATTTGAGAGAGAGAGAGA
Source organism: Panthera pardus (assembly GCF_024362965.1). Taxonomy (NCBI): domain Eukaryota; kingdom Metazoa; phylum Chordata; class Mammalia; order Carnivora; family Felidae; genus Panthera; species Panthera pardus. Next base: position 78,778,064 of record NW_026526810.1, on the reverse strand, counting down.
GAGAGAGAGAAAGAGAGAGAGACAAACCCCAACCAGGCTCCACACTCAACACAGAGCCTCATGCGGGGCTTGATCCCACAGCCCTGGGATCATGACCTGAGCGGAAATCAAGAGTCAGACTCTAAATGACTGAGCCACCCAGGCTCCCCCAGTTTAATTCTTTTTTGATTCTTTATTTTGAGGAACTGCAAACTCAAATTCATTCTGATTGAAATAATTAAACATTTGCTGGAATACCTCCTGATAGCTACTATTCCAAACTTTAAAATACTGACTAAAATATTTTTAAATAAATATTTTAAAACACAGATAAATCTCAAAAGAAAGGTAAACATTCACCTGTCAAAATCAAACCATAACAGAGTGGGACTTGAAGCCAAGCAGTCCATGAAAATGTTGAGAGCAAATTGAGTTAGTAGAGGTTCAACTACACTTTCACCATCCTTAATAGCAATCAGATAATTTCCAACCACCTGTTCAATATCTTAGCCAGACACAAGGCACCTGCCAAATTAGGTGAAAAAGTTAACTACCCAAGATCAAAACCAAAAGCCTTTAACCGTGGCGGGACAAGGAATCCAAATCTGCACTTAAACCAAGCAACTAACATAAAACTGTTTAACAACCTGATAACCTGTATTCCAGCCAGAAGTTTAAAAGGGAAAAAAAAGGTCATGTGCTAGATTCCTTTACAAGATAAAATCTTCTGAAAATAAGCTCACAGCCATTCAAAACTATAAAATATATGAAATAATCTGTTGTAAAAAAAGATACTATAGACATACAAAAAAGAGGTGGGGGTTCACACTTGAATTAGAGAAAACTAAGCAATCTGAAATCAATCATCAAAATAGGTATGATTTTTAAATTGCCAGATAAAGCAATGTAACTATTAAAGAAGATCAGGCAGTTACTAAATAAGCATGGATAGATACAAAAAATGGCCTAGCAGAAATCACAGAAATGAGAAATATGTTCACTGAACTTGAAATGACAGATGAAGTGAAAACTAGAAAACACTGGAAGTGAAAATTGATGATTTGGAAACAAGGGAGAAGAAATTCCCTGGAATGCAGCACAGAGTAACAGAGTTGGAAATATGAGAAAGAAGAATCAGAGAAGATAAAAGTTCTAACATATGTCCAATAAAGGTTAGAGAAGGGGCGAACAGAAAAAAGAAAGGAAAAGCAAAATAATTATACTCTGATTAGTACAGAGAATGTGTCCCCGGAAAAGAAAACCTGAATGAGATTTACACAGTGTCAACATTTCTTAATTCCTATAGAGATGCATTTCCAGCATCATATTTTGGCAATGATCCTTCATTTTCATCAAATTCCTGAAATTATGGCACACCTATATTGTTTTGTTAGGTACAAATCAGAGTGATGCATTTAATACCCTTCATAATATGAAGAGATGTTTAATAATGCTAAGCCTGCTGATCTTTTTCTTGTTTCCTCAACGTTTACATGAAGGCACAGGGAATCACCAATATAATTGCTGTTAATATCAGCATGACACTATTTCTCCATTTTTTATTTTATTTTTTTATTGTTTATTGGGGTGGGGGGGAGGGGAAGACAGAGAATCCTAAGTAGGCTCTGCGCTGACAGCACAGAGGCTGATGCAGGGCTCGAACTCACAAACTGTGAGAACATGACCTGAGCTGAAGTTGGACACTTAAACCAACTGAGCCACCCAGGCACCCCTCCATTTTTTATAGTCCAGTATTATTACTTACACATCTCCTATTACTATTTGGTCAAAACTGTTTGCTAAAAATCAAAACAAATGGCAGAATGCAATGCCACACTTAAACGCTGAGTGCATATAGTACAAACTGCAGTCTTCTCACTGGCCAAGAGCATATGATATCACTCAGAGCATAGAAAAAAATATGGATTAGCAATGTTCTAAAAGTATTTCTTTATACTTTACCCACCTTTACATTCTTTCTCAGGAAGCTGGCAGAGAATGTGCTCTACCAAAACAAGGGAGTAAAGCATGAAAGAAGTAGACCCTGGTTTTAGAAAACAGAGGTCCTATCTAAGGAGAGAGGTAAAAAGAATACCTAAGATGATGATGAGGGAAATCATGGAATAACAGCTATACACCAGACATTGAGGGAAATCATTCAAACCTGACGGCATTAAGAAAACTTCAGGAGCGTCTGGGTGGCTCAGTTAAGCATCTGACTTCAGCTCAGGTCATGATCTCGTGGTTTGTGGGTTTGAGCCCTGTGTCAGCCTCTGTGCTGACAGCTCAGAGCCTGGAGCCTGCTTCAGATTCTGTGTCTCCCTCTCTCTCTGACCCTTCCCCACTCGCACTCTGTCTCTTTCCCTCTCTCAAAAACAAATAAAACGTTTAAAAAAAAAAGAACTTGACTGTACAAGTGCCTATTAAAAAAAAAAAAGAAAGAAAGAAAAAAAGAAAACTCCAGGCATCTGAGAAGTGATTCAAAAACTAAGACAGTTTGGGGTTCAATCAATAAAAATACACAAAAACTAAGCAACAAAACAAATACAACAGCAAAAAGCTGTGCAAGGGAGGGGGAAGGGAAAATAAAATATAGATGTATTAGTTATGATTAGCACCTACATGACCATAATAATGTAAATACTATATATTTTTCTAAATAATTGCAATATAACTATGTAAGAAGGTTGAAAAACAGAAAGTGAAGGTGTACCAGGGGCAGACATATCAACAGAGACCTACCTCCTTGTAGGAGTTACCTGGATTGGTTCTCCCAACTTTTACTCTTCCTTTCCATTTGGAAGACGTAAACAGCTAAAAATTACATTTTCCAGTCTCTTTGCAGCTCGTAGTCCAAATGTAAACAAAGGTTTTACCAAGTAGATGTAGTACTCCAGCAAGATATGGGAAGAAAGTAAGGCAGAGGACACCTGTTTGCTTTCAGCATGTAAAGTCAGACATGGATGTTTCTGGTGGCAGGGACTGGTCTAATGTCTAGTGTGAGACCCCTGGTATGACAGCCAGTTGTGGTGGCAGCAGCATCAGCTTTCTGACCTCTAGATTCCAACAGTAATATAATGATGCTGAATCATGGTCTACAGATAATCTCTAACTTCTGTTCCAGTATTTGGAATAATTTTATAAACTCTAATTCCCTATATAAGGCCCTTTCTGCTTGGAATACTTAGGGTGTGTGTGTGTGTGTGTGTGTGTGTGTGCGCGCGTGTGTGTGTGTGTGTGCGCGCGTGCCTGTGTGTGTGTGTGTGTGCGCGCGTGCCTTTCTGTCCTATAACGTGACTGATGACATTCTGCCTATCTTTGATAGCTTCAGGAAGTAATGAAATCTGCAATAAGACTGAGGTAAGGGGGATCCAGAAGCAGCAATATAAGCATGTTATATAGAAATATGAAAGTAGAGGGATATATCATTTGCATTATATAAAGTTGCATCCACTGTTTAAGTACACATTTGGTGAGTTTTGACAACTGTCTGCAATAGTATAACAAAAAAATACCATTATAAAGTTGCCTCATGCCCCTTTGCAATAAATCTACCCCACTCCCCAATCCCAGGCAACCACTGATCTGTGTTCCTTTACTATATAAATTAGATGCTACTTCCAGAGTTTTGTATAAGTGGGCTTATACAATGTATACTTGAAAAGTCCAGCTTCTAGCCAAAAACCTATGTGTGATTTTGCAAACCCAACCACAGGCAATTACAAAGCCTTCATCTGGCAGGCCTCCCAGGAAGAAGTTGCTTTCCCTACACCAGACATTGCACAACCATTGCACTGCAGTCTCTGAAGAGAGTTGTAGTCAAGAACTCAGCCCACCTGGCTGGCCAGGCTCTTAGGCACATCTGTATTACTAGCTATGCAGGGGTCTCTTCATCTGGAAGATCTTCATCAGGAGATCTCCTTAAATGGTGGGGGAAGGAGGATACTTTTCTTCCACTTTGACTCAGTGAATAGTACTTTTCCACTCCTAATCCCTCCCTCTCTCCCTCCTCTCTGTACTCTACTCTTACCCCCTGAAGCCCCCATTGCTCAACCTGGGTCCATAAAAGTACAGAAGCTTTTTGTTTGGGGCTCCCTAGGCTGTGAGATGACCCCCACGTCTGTGCTGATCCACCCCACCCTCAAATGGGTGCATTGTTCCATGGGAAAAGATGGGCCAGTGGGAAGTTAGTGCTTTCCCCATTTAGTCTCTTGCTATATACCACCACATAAAGTGATTAAAGGCTTGACAATTAATTTTGTTTTGGCTTACCTTTTTTAACTGCTAGTGACACCTAGCCAATCAGCTTTCTCCAGCTCAGCTGAGCCCCTGCCAATACTCTTTTGTATCTGAAATTTCACTTAACGTAATTGAGATTCATGTTGTATAAAACACTAGTTTGTTTCTTTTGCTCAGTAATATTCCTTTTTATTGTGTGAATACACTGCAATTTGTTTATCCATTCATCTATTAATGGATATTTGGGTTGTTTCTAATTGTTGCCTATTATGAATAAAACAGTAATAAGTGTGGTAGGACAAAACTTTTTGCAGCCACAGGTTCCCAGTTGTCTTGAATAAATATCCAGAGTCGAACTGCTGGATCATACTAACTTTGTAAGAAACAGCCAAATTGTTTCCTGAGGTGGTTGTACCATTTTACACATCCACCAGCCGTGGGTGAGAGTTCCAGATGCTCCACATTCTAAAACTTGGTATGGACACTCTTTTTATAAGTATAAGTATAAATATAAATATAAATATAAATATAAATATAAATATAAATATGTAAATTTACACACACACACACACACACACACACGTATCTTTTACTGTTCACTGTAGCTGGTATGGTACAAACTGGAAAAGACAAAACAGACGTGTTTTGCCTTACCAGTTTTTTTTAATATAACTGACATATATAATTATATTAGTTTCAGGTGTACAACAATGATTAGATATTTGTATATATCATGAAATGATCACAATGCCTAGTTAACATACAACAAACACAGTTGTAAAATTTTTTTTGTTGTGATGAGAACTTCTAAGATCTACTCTCTTCACAACTTTCAAATATAAACACAGTATTGTTAACCATATTCACCATGCTGTTACTTCCATGACTTACTTTAGTCTTAATTTTAGTCATTTCTTGTGTATGCAGTAATATCCTATGATTTTTAATTTGAATAACCTGTTTAATGATGATATGCATCATTTCAAATGCGTATTGGCCATTCATACAACTTCTTGTGTGAAGTGTCTGTTGAACTCTTTTGCCCATTTTTTCTTAATGAGTTACTTGTTCTAATTACTAAGAGGTAAGAGTTCTATTTTTTTTAACGTTCATTTATTTATTTTGAGAGAGATTATGTGCACATACATGCACACGCAGGAGAGGGAAAAAGAATGAGAAAGAGAGAGGGAGAGAGAGAATTCCAAGCAGGCGCCACACTGTCAGTGCAGAGCCCGACACGGGGCTTGATTCCACGCATGACCTGAGCCAAAATCAAGAGTTGGATGCTCAACCAAATGAGCCACCCAGGTGCCCCAGTGGTTAAGAGTTCTTAATATATTCTGAAAACAAGTCCTCTGCCAGATATAAGCATTGTAAATATTTTCTTCCAGTCTGTGGCTTGCCTGTTCATTTTAGTTAATGGTGTCATCTGGGAAAATATTTTTATTTTAATAAAGTCCAATTTATCATCTTTTTCTTTTAGCTTAATATTTTTGTGTTCTAAGAAATATTACCAACTCTAAGGCCACAACTATTTTCTTTTATGTTTTCTCCTATAAGTTTAATAGTTTTAGGTTTTACATTTAGATCAATGATTGATTTCAAATTTTGTATATAGTCATAAGGTAAAAACCAAAGTTGACTTTTTCCCATTATTCCAGCACCATCTGAAAAGATTATCTTTTCTCCATTGAGTTACCTTGGCACCTGTTGGAAAATCAGTTGGCTATGTATGTGGGGGTCTGTATTTGGGCTCTTTTTGTATTCCATGTCTATCCTTTCACTAATACCAAATCGCCTTTATTACATCAGTTTTGCAGTAAGTCTTGAAATTAGGAGGTATCATCCTACAACTTTGTTATTCTTTTAAAATATTGCTTGGCTAAGCCCTGGGCATTTTCATATAAATACTGGAATTGGCTTGTAAATTTCTTTTTAAAGAGCATGCCAGAATTTCTGACGGAGATAAATGAATTAAGAAGAAATTAAAAGTTTAACCATCTAATTCATAAATATGGCACACCTCTTAATTTACTTATGTCTTCTTTAATTTCTATCAGCAATGGTTTATGGTTTTTGGTTTTTGGTGTAAAGGTCTTACACATATTTAATAAAGTTTACCCCAAGTATTTAATGCCTTTAGATGCTTTGTAAATGTAATTTTTTTAAGTTTATTCATTTTGAAAGAGGAAGCACACACAAGTGAGCACGTGCACAAGAGAGAATGGGGGAGGGGGACAGAGAGAGAGAATCCCAACCAGGCCCCATGCTGACAGCATGGGGTCTGACATGGGGCTTGAACTCACAGACCATAAGATCATGACCTGAACCGAAATCAAGAGCTGGACCCTTAACCGTCTGAGCTACCGAGGCAACCCTAAATGTAATTGTTTTATCTCACTTTTTCAATTTTCTTTGCTATATACAGAAATACAATTGATATTTGTATTGGACTTTGAAACTTACAACCTCACTAAATTCACTTATAAACTCTGCTCATTTTATTATAGAGGCTTCAGGATTTGCTACATATATAATTATGTTGTTTGCTAATAAAGACATTTTTGGGGGCACCTGGGTGGCTCAATTGGTTAAGCATCTGACTTCAGTTCAGGTCATGATTTCACAGTTCGTGCGTTCAAGTCCCACATCGGACTCCGTGCGGACAGCTCAGAGCCTGACACCTGCTTTGGAGTCTGTGTCTCCCTTTCTCTCTCTGCCCTTCCCCAACTTGTGGATGCATGTGCGCTCTCTCTCAAAAAAAAAATTAAAAAAAAAAAGACATTTTTTTTTCTTCCCAGTACACATGCTTTTATTTCTATAAAGCCAAGTAATTAAGACAGTGTGATACTGGTGCAAGGATACAGGAATAATTCAGTGGAATAAAGAGTACACAAATAGACCCTCACCACACACATACTCACACACACACAGATACATATACCTAATTTATGGCAAACAATCCACAGCGATGGAAAAAGCTAATCTTTTCAATAAATGATGCAGGATCAACTGGGTATCCACACAGAAAAAATTACCCTCAATCCCTACTTTGTACTATACCAAAAAATTAATCTGAGCTAGATCACAGATCTAAACATAGAATCTAAAGCAATCAAGCTTCTAAAAGAAAACAAGGAAGAATATCTAACTGACCTTGGGATGGACAAAGATTTCTTAAAAAGTATACATAAAACACTAATTATACATTTTAATGAAGTCTAATTTGTCAATCACTAAAATTTTTCTCTTCATCAAAAAATGCCATTAAGAGGGTCACCTGGGTGATTCAGTTAGTTAAGCAACCAACTCTTGATTTCAGCTCAGGTCCTGTTCTCACAGTTCATGGGATCAAGCCTGGAGTCGGGCTCTGTACTGACAGTGGGGAGCCTGCTTGGGATTCTCTCTCTCCCTCTCTCTGCCCCTCCCCACTTATGCTCCCTCTCCCTCTCGCTCTCTCAAATTAAATATATATATATATATATATTTTTTTTTTTTTAAATGCCCTTAAGAGAATGAAAAGACAAGCAACAGACTGGGAGAAGAAATATACAACATGTTTAAGGATAACAGACTTTTGGGGTGCCAGTGGCTCAGTCAGTTAAGCTTCCAACTTCGGCTCAGGTCATGATCTCACAGTGAGTTTGAGCCCCACATCTGACTCTGTGCTGACAGCTCAGAGCCTGAAGCCTGCTTCAGATTCTTTATCTCCCTCTCTCTGCCCCTCCCCTGCTCACACTCTGTCTCTCTCTCTCAAAAAATAAACATTAAAAAAAAAAAAAAGATACCTGAATTTGAAGAAGGCCCTCAGCCAAAATAATCAATAAAAGACTCACAAAGTATTGTCTCCCAGGCTATGCCTTTAGGTCCAAGAGTCTAGAACATTAGGACCTCAGTGCTCAAATTATTTTAGAAGGATCTTCAATGCTGACACATAAAGGAAGACAGGAGCCTTAGGCGTAAACTGATTATTACACCTCAGCAGACTCTCAGGAGATGACTAGAGATTGGAAAACTGCCCCTTGCAAGTGTTAAATACAGACCTTTTAAAGACTGCAGCTATCTTGTTATTGGTATTGGTAGAAACTGCATCTATCATCGAAGGTCATCAAATAATCCTGAAGCAAGAAATAACCATCATGTTCCAGATGCTGTCAAAGAATCATTCAAATAAGGAGAAGGCCACTCAGGAGAACTTACTGATAACAGAAATCTCCTATGCAAGAGTGTATTCCAGAGGTAAGTTCAGGAGGAGTTCATTACATTCACATACAGGCCTACTCACCATTTCTGAGGCCACTGACATAAATGCCCTCTCAGAACTTCCCAGTTTGGATTGCTGTATAATGTGAACCCTAAGATTCTCAGCCAAAGCAAAATGTACCATTCGTTTTAACAATACGAGTTGCCTAACTGTAATGGAGTGCTAACGCTAACCTGCAAGAGCCATTTTTCTCTATCCAACTCCTACTATACCACCTATGCTTCAGGTATAGTAGGAGTATTCCACAGCAAAAAAAAAAAAAAAAAAAGCAACAAATAAGGGGTTTTTGTTTTTTGGGTTTTTTTCCTCCAGAGAGTCAATCCCTTACCATTACTAGCATACCATTGGCTATTTGACAGCTGCAATGTTTCTGAAAATAAGGCACATACAGCCTGCAGACAGTAAAACCGTGGTAGAAGGTAGTAAAGGAAATCTGCAAAATGGGTCTCTGGGGAAAGATCTAGATATTCACAAAATCTTGGGTCATTCCAGTACAGTATGGCAAAAAGGCCCTGGATGATTGGGCAATAAAAAATGATCCTTTATGGAATATCCAGTTATAGAAATCCCTATGAGAACTTTATCAAAAAAATGAAAGTGCTAGTTCAGAGGGGGGCTGGAATGCAGAGATAAATGCCCTAGACCTCTAGAACTAGCATCCTGAATTCATCAAATGAATGAGCAATGGATCACACGAGCAAAACTGTATTAAAAATCTGTAGGAGGAATGACAGCAAAATGGCAGACTAGAAAGCTCCAAGCTCTCATTACCCTAAAGGAATATTTTAAAAAAACAAGCAGGAACTGTCAGAACCAACTCTGTTGAAACTCTGGGAAACAATCAGAAGTTAATAGTGACCAAGCAAACACCCAATCAAGAAAAAGCCATGTTCAAAATGGCAGGAGAATTTTGTGGTGTTTTCTTACTGTTCTCTCATCCATTCTCTAGTGCAACAGTGGTCTTGTTCTTGAAACAGTAGCAGCTTGGTTCCCAGCTTCTTCATTCTTCTAAAGGATAGCAGAAAAGACCTGATATGCAAATTAGTGTACATATCTGTTCCATCCTGTCTGGGGGATACTTGAAAGACTGATGCAAAGCATCTGGCTCTGTATCACCTAACTTGGAATGCAGGTGGGTAAAGGGGCAAACATTGCTTGTAAAAGCTGTAAGGCAACTGACACCCTGGGTAAGAAGAGTGGAGACATCAAATAGACAATCTAAAGCCTGGAAGAGAAACTGGGGGGAGAGTCTGGGAAATTAAGACATAGAAAGCAGCCCTAGTATATAGGGGAATTTAGAAAGCTACTTGCAAGTTCAGAAAATACCTAAGAAGACTTTAAGCTTTCATTTCAGGCTAGTCATAGGCTCAGAGCAAGCCTAGCTAAGGGCTAAAGGAGTGCTTAAGAAAGAGGCAATCTGTAAAGACTGGAAGTGCTCCTGGCATTCAAGGAAACTCTGTAAAAATATTAGCTGAACATGAGCCAAAGGGACAGAGACATCAGTGATCACACACAACAAAGAATAATCTGCAAATATAATCTGGAAAAGTCTCAAAACTGACTACCACAGCCTTCAATAGTTAAGAAAAAAAAAGACAAGGGACTTGAATATATATTTCTTCAAATAAGATATACAAAGAGCTAACAAACACATGAAAAAAATGATCAGCATTACTAGTCATTAGTAAAATCCCAATCAAAACCACTCACTTCACACCCAATAGGATGGCTATTATCAAACAACTAAAGGTACCCAGTGTTGACAAGAATGTAGAGGAACTGAAACTTGTGTGCATTGCTGGCAGGAATGTAAAAATAATGCAGGTACTGTAGAAAATGGCTTGGCAGTTCCTCAAAGAGTTAAACATAGGATTACCTATGGGCCAGCAATTCCACGGCTAGGTATATACCCAAAAGAATCAACAGCAGGGACTCAAACACTGATACCTGTAAGTGAATGTTCATAGTAGCATTATTCACAATAGCCAAAAAGTGTAAACACACCCAGTGTCTATTGACAGATGATGAATAGTAAATAAAAGGTGTTATATACATACAGTGGAGTATCATTCAACTTAAAAAGAAGGAAATTCTGACACATGGTACAACATGAAGACATTATGCTAAATAAAATAAGCCAGACACAAAAGGACAAATACTCTATGATTCCACTTATATGAGGTACCTGGAACAGGCAAATTCATAGAGACAGCAAAGAGAATAGAAATTACCAGGGTTTGGGAAAGGAGAGAATGGGGAGCTATTATTTAATGGGTACAGAGTTTCTATCTGGGGTAATTAAATGTTCTGGAAATAGAGAGCAGCAATGGTTATATAACACTGTGAATGTAGTTAATACCATTGAACTGTACACTTGCAAATGGCTAAAATGTTAAATTTTATGTTATGTATATTTTACCACACACACATACCCACTCCATCGAATGGATTTTATCTGTGATTAATGAACAATCTTCTAGATTAGAACATGTGCACTCACACACATAGTCAGTATGAATGGCTTGAAAATGGCCTTTGACCTATCGTTCCCAAATTAGGTGCCAAGGTATCTCCAAACACTACAACAAACACAGAGGGGTCCCATGCATATTTTAAATTTTCACAGGAAATAGCAACATCCATTAAATATCATGTGAACTTATTTACTGGTTCAAGGGAGTTGATTGTTAGAATATTAGATGTCTACATTCTTTTCAATGACTTCATATCTTTGCATTGCTGGGATAAAAAGCAAATACCATGCAAAAATTAATGTGGACGAACAGAAGGGGGCAGAAGGGGGCAGCTTAGAAGCACATGAAAATATTACTAAGACACTAAGGGGATCATGAAAAATGTTAAGGGAACTTCTGCTTTAAGAATTTAAGTAGGGAAGCCTGGTTGGCTCAGTAGGTAGAGCATGTAACTTGATCTCAGGGTTACGGGTTCAAGCCCCACATTGAGCATAGAGCCTACTTAGGAAAAAAAAAAAAAACAAGCAGCAAGTGGACCATATTAGACCCCTACCACTACTACAGGGACCTAACAAATGATTAGTGACTAGAATTGACACCTACTGTACTCTAGGCTTTGCTCGTACTTTAATAAAAGCAATTGACAAGAATTCAATTAAAGGAGCAGAGAATAACTTATCAGCTTCAACCACCTGGGTATGTTTCCTATGATTGTTACCTATTTATAAAAATGGGCAAGGAATTAAAATATCATTACCCTCAAAGTAATGATCTCATTAAAAATTGGAATGGGCAATTAAAACATCTGTTACTTAAATGATAGAAGATAAGGACATCAAGGGCTGGTTAACTTGACTGGGGCACAATATTTTAAAATTAAATATGAGAGGAAGTAAGAGGGGACTCCACTGGAAAAGTTTCTAGGAACTAGAACGGCAGTTAGGGGATGGACATGATGCACTTCACAGTTTTATCTTCCCCACCTCACAAATTTTTCTTTCATCCTGCCAGACCCAGATGTGCTCAGAACAGGATAACAGTGCCAACAGAGGGAGATATTGCTGCACTAGACACGTTATCCATAACATACAATTTGTACCTTTTCTTAAGGAAACTTTGGAGTGGCTCATGACTTCACTGCATATAGCTAAATTAAGATTAACCATAAGTACTACTTCATTACCAAGCAAGAGTGCCTATAATTCTTGATTTGTCAAATTGTATAAAATTTTCCTGGGAACACCTGGGAACAAACAAAAGCAAAGGTCTCAGCAAGTCTGCTGTAACTGCCTGCTGTATGGACAGGCAGCGTGACCAAATCACAGCATTCCACTGGGGTAGGAAAAATACAGGTTAAAAAAAATATAAGCGGAAACAAACAGTGGTCAATCATAAGGTAGGGAAATGGGCTATGACACAAAAAAGGATGCCACTATTCTTTTGCCACAAGAACTTCTCAGAGCAAGAAAATAAGAATGACTAAGGTTGGGAGTAAACAGCTGATCCATTACCTCTAGCATGCGAAAACTGAACAAATGCTGATGTGAAGGGATTTAAAGAGAACATATCAAGGAAAATCCTCTTAATGACACATCTAAATGGCAGTAAATTAGAACTGTCTGTCATTTGAGTCATATTTTTGTTGGTTATCTTTATCATGATGATTGTTTTGTAGTGCTTAACAAAGATTCTACCTGTGATTCAGGTGGGATAAACTCTAATAGGCGGCAGACATTTGGTGTGTTATATTGCCACCAATCAACATCACTCCCTCCTGAGAAAATTACTGGGGTATGAGGACAAAAATATCACTTGCTGCTTACTCACTGTGTAAAAAGTCTGCTGCTTTGCTCTTTTTGTTAGAAAAGGCATGAATACAAATGGAACAGCATTCATGGAATAAGAATGGTCCCTAAAAGAGTGAATATGATGTAATATAGTGGCTTTATATAACATGAATAGATTCACTCCTGGAATTCAGGAAAGGGCTATTATAGCAAACCTGTTTCTTATGCAGACTAAATAAACTTCATCTGAAAGTGAAATACACCTAATTGACTACTTCTTGGGGCACAAAATACATTTGGATGTGTACATTATATTTAAATTACACTCAGGCCACAGGTACTCAATGCCAACAGGATTTGTGGTAGGTCTGTCAACACTGGCCCCAACAATCAAGGAGCAACAACAGAGCCCTAGGGATGGACTCAGATTATTGAACCAAGCCCAGATGGTGTTCCCAGAAGCATTTCATCAGGAAGAAATACACTTGTTATAGCAAATAGAAACACTAGATGGTGCTCTCTTCTGGAAGACGGGTCAAGACTGGCAGTCCATTTAGAAAGATGAATCTAGGGTCACCTGGATGACTCAGTCGGTTGGGCCTCAGACTTCAGCTCAGGTCATCATCTCGCAGTTCATGAGTTCGAGCTCTGTGCTGAGGCAGTGCAGACCCTGCTTGGGATTCTCTCTCCCTCCCTCTCCCTGCCCCTCCTCCACTCGTGTTTTTCTTCTCATTCTCTTTCTCTCTCTCTCTCAAAAAAAAAAAAAAAAAAAAGATGAATCTATTCAAGAGTGGACTGGATGCCTCACTAAGCTAGTATAACAGTATATACCTCCACTACACTGGAGAAGACCTACTCGTACCTTTACTCAAGAAGGACTATTGAATATTTTAATCACCATGGCAGCTGTAGTTTCAAACTGGCCATAAGACTTTAATCTTTCTGCCATAGTGGTATGATGTAAAAATGGGATTATAGTTTCATTAAAAGAATTAAACAAAAATCAAACTTATTTGGTCTCCAGGAAAAAAAAAATGGGGGAGGCTAAAGGAAATACTCTAAAAGATGATATTAGACAGGAATGCTAGAAACTACCTAAAGGTCACTCTATAAGTAAGTGGTTACAGACTATATAGTATAATAATATTAACAGCAGGACTATGGCCAATATTTTCCGACTGCCTATTATATACTAGGTGAGATTCAAATGAGGCCAGAATTCGGACTAAAAAGACATGAACAGACATTTCTCCAAAAAAGACATCCAGATGGTTACAGACACATGAAAAAATGCTCAACATCGCTCATCATCAGGGAACTACAAATCAAAACCACAATGAGATACCACCTCACACCTGTGAGAATAGCTAACATTAACAACTCAGGCAACAACAGTTGTTAGCAAGGATGTGGAAAAGGAGGATCTCTTTTGCATTGCTGGTGGGAATGCAAACTGGTGCAGCCACTCTGGAAAAGAGTACAGAGGTTCTTCAAAAAATTAAAAATAGAACTACCCTACAACCCAGCAATTGCACTACTAGGTATTTATCCAAGGGATACAGGTGTGCTGTTTCAAAGGGGCACATGCATCCCAGTGTTTATAGCAGTGCTATTGACAATAGCCAAGTATCGAAAGAGCCCAAATGTCCACCAACGATGAATGGATAAAGAAGATGTGGTGTATATATATGTGTGTGTGTGTACATACATATATATACGTATATATGTATGTATGTGTATACATGTATGTATGTGTATACATGTATGTATGCATGTGTATATATACATACACATATATGTATATATGTACACACACACACACACACACACACACACACACACACACACACACACTGGAGTATTACCAGGCAGTCAAAAAGAATGAAATCTTGCCATTTACAACGATGTGGATGGAACCAAAGGGTATAATGCTAAGCGAAATTAGACAGAGAAAGACAAATATCATATGACTTCACTCATATGAGGACTTTAAGATACAAAACAGATGACCATAAGGGAAGGGAAGCAAAAATAATATAAAAACAGGGAAGGGGACAAAACATAAAAGACTCTTAAATACAGAAAACAGAGGGTTAGTGGAAGGGTTGTGGGAGGGGGGATGGGCTAAATGGGTAAGGGGCATTAAGGAATCTACTCCTGAAATCATTGTTGCACTATATACTAGCTAATTTGGACGTAAATTAAAAAAAAAAATTAATTAATTAATTAAAAAAAAAACAAAACAAGAAAAAGGGCACTTAAGAAATTTTCATCACAAGCCAGGTCTTTCAAAGGTCTGCAACTCAAATTCACATCAACTGGGTGGTCCAAAAAATGTCAAGCATTCAATTTAGTTTCAAATGGACCTGGAATGGTAGGCCCTTTGGCACCTGGCACAAGTAAAAGCAAATCTTCTCTGGAGAAAGGTATCTTCATTCAAGGAATCCCAGTCTCACCAAAAAAAAAAAAAATATATATATATATATATTTTAAAATACAGTAAGTAGCAAGCACACAGTGAAAAATACGCATAGAAAGAAGTAGTGAACCAAAAGGAAGAATCACAAGGGAAAAAAGGGATTGCACAGACAAGCCACAAATATTTCAGCCTTTGGGGCTGTTATCAGCAACAAATAACAAAACCATTCATATTACATTAAAAAAAAATAAGAACAGGTTTCAAATATATGCAGAGAATATGAAGCAGTAAAAAGTGAACTGGAATTAACATATATGAAATGGAAATAAATGAAGATACTATACATAAAACAGAACAACTGAAATGTAAATTTTCCTGTGGTAACTTCCAGTAATGGCAACAGAGTGAAGTGCTTAAACGAACCTTCCTACAGATAATAATTATGAAATCTAGACAAAATTAAGGCAATGGAAAGCATCCCAACATAGAAAAAGACACGAATTTCTTCTTGAAAAATTGGAACTTCAAGAAGAAAATTCTCCAATTCCCACAATTCTATCAACAGAATATTGATCACAGCTGGCTTGAGATGGCAAAGAACAGAGTTCAGAACCAGAAGAATTGCTGGAAATATAAGGGTAAGACTCTGGATATAAGAGAATCAGAGTAAGTAAAATGCAAAATCTGAGTATATAAATACAGCCCAAATCTCTGGTGGACCACAAAACTGGACATACTCAGGGGAAAATCCAGTGCGTTCACCAACAAGAAAATAAAGCCCACAGCAGAAGCACAGTCTACCCTTGAAAAACAGAGCTGAAACAGGTGAGATTTATGACTCTGCTGCTTTATTAACTGAATGTTTCCCAAACAAGTAAGGGCAGCAGAGAGCTGGGGTCTGAGGTTGAGGAGGTAGAGTCCAATATATGGCAGAGTAGTAGAAAATTAAGGGGAAGATCTCCAGAAACAAGGAAGATACAAAAACTGTAGGCATCCAAATCTGATTATAAGTGCTACCCAAATCCTTGGCTGATCATCAGCAGGCATACCAGAGAATGAGGCTATCAAAAAAGCAGCATGTGAAAGATTAAAAATTGAGCAGATAGCAGCTAATGCAATGTTGGAAAGCCAAGGTTTGTACAAGTTAACTGTCTCTTAAGAAACAACAAGAATGATAACCTTCAAAAGAATAAAACAGAATTTTTAGACATGCAAAGTAACAGTACCCCAAGGCATATGAAAACTACAAACCTATAGATCGAGGAAGCTCAAAAAACTCCAAGCATTTAGAAATGACACAAAAAGCATGATCCATAAAGGGGGAAAAAAATGATAAAATGGCCCTTACCAAAATTTACAATTTATGCTCTGTTGAAGAACTGCCAAGATTATTAAAAGACAAGTTACAGACTGGGAAAAAAAATATGTGCAAATTACATATCTGACAAAGGACTTGTACGCAGAATATATACATAACTATCAAAACTCAACAATAAAAATGGGACTTGAATATGGACTTGAATAGACACTTGTCTAAAGAGGATATAGGTACAGCAGATAAGCATATGAGTCATTAGCGAAACACTAATTAAAACCATGATAACTACTATACACACTTGAAAGACTGAAATAAAAAAAAAGTACTGACAATATCAAATGTTGATAAGGATGAGGAACAACTAGAATTCTCACACACTGCAAGCGGAAATGCAAAAACAGTACGGTCACTCTGGGAAATGGTTTGGCAGTGTCTTACGAAGTTAAACATACACTTAATACCTGACCCAGCAATCTCATTGCTGGGTATTTACCCTAAACATGAAAACTCACGTCCACACAAAAATCTACAGCCAAACACTCAAAAACAACTACATCAGCCTTAACACATGAATGGATAAGCAAACTGCTATACACATATACATACATGCATACATACATACACACAGTGAATGCCACACTGCTCAGTAATAAAAAAGAACAAGGTTGATCCCAACAACTTGTTGAATATCAAACACATTAAGCTGAGTGAAAGCAGTCAGCTTCAAACAACTGAACACTTATGATTCCACTTATATAACCTTGGAATGACATGACTGTAGTGATGGGCAAGATTTCAGAGCTTGACAAGGAGAGTGAGTGGGAGGAACACGTAACTATAAAAAATTAGGGCACCTGGGTGACTCAGTTGTAAGCGTTCCACTCTTGATTTTGGCTCAGGCATGATCTCCCAGTTTGTGGGTTCTATCCCCATGTTGGGCTCTGTGCTCAGAGTGCGGAACCTGTTTGGGATTTCCGATCGCTCACTCGCTCTCTCTCTCACTCTGCCCCGCCCTGGTGTTCACATGTGCACTCTAAATAAATAAATAAATAACTTAAAAAAAAAAAAAGCACGAGGGTGTTTTTTGTGGTGATAGAATTACTCTGTATTCTGATTATAGAGGTGGTTACATGAATCTTTACATGTGTTAAAATTCAAAAACTGTACACCAAAATTCATAGCAGCATTGTTCACAATAGCCAAAACATGGAGCAATCCTACTGCCCATCAAGAGATGGATGAATAAACAAAATGTGGCAAGCAGATACAACAGAATATTACTCAGTCTTAAAAAGGAATGAAATTTTGATAGATGCTACAACAGGAATAAACCTTAAAAATATTATGCTAAGGGAAATTAAGCCAGACACTAAAAGACAAATATTGTATGATTTCACTTAGATGAGGCCAGAATTTGGCCTAAAGTAGAACAGTTGTTGCCCAGGGCTGAGAGGAAGAAGGGTGAGGAGTTATTGTTTAATGGGTACAAAGTTTCTGTTTAGAATAAATAAAAAATTATAGAGATGGACAGTGGTAATGATGCACAACAATGTGAATGTAGTGAATTTAGTTAATGCCACTAAATTGTACACTTAAAAAATGGTTAACAAAAAAATGTTATGTACACTTTACCACAATGAAAAAATTTCATAGGAATATACACCAAATGAGAAAGAAATCAATCTACATAATTCAATATGTAAAATTAAAAAGAAATTATCAGAACGTATTTTTAAAAATCCATCTACATGTTTACAACAGACTCATCTAAAATGAAAAAATTCAGAAAAGTTGAACAAAAAAGGGTGTAAAACGATGCCATGCAAATAATAAGCAAAAGGCATTAAGTTATAGGAATATGAGCAAAATGGATTTTAACACAGAGAGAGGGTCACTTCATAAGGATAAAAGTTTCAATTCACAAGGAAAATACAAAAATTTTAAATACATACAAGCCTAGTAACATAGGGTTTACATAAATATAGCAGAAACCAACAAAACCATGAAAAGAAAATGGATAATCCACAATGATGGAACAAGACAAAAAACTCAGTAATACAGAAGAATTATACAATGTTATTAACAAACTTGACCTAACAAATCTGAACATAAATTAATGTTCTATCCAAATATCCAAAACATACACTCTTTTTAAGCACATGCAATATTAGAATACTGACCATATTCCGGGACACAAACCCAATAGAATCAAATTTCAAAGAATTAAAACTTGATGGAACATCTTCTCTAACTACAAAGTAAACTCAGAAATTGAGAACAAAAAGAAAATCTTCATATGTGCAGAAATTAAAATTCCTATATATTCAGAAATTAAATAAGGTTCCCATATGCTTAGAAATTAATAACTCAAGTCACTGAAAAAATCTTGATGACAATAAGAAAAAAAAATATATATATATAAATGTTTATTCATTTTTGGAGAGGCAGGGAAGGGGCAGAGAGTCACTCAAAGTCACTGAAAAAATCTTGATGACAATAAGAAAATATATATATATAAACATTTATATATATACGTTTATTCATTTTTAGAGGCAGGGGAGGGGCAGAGAGAGAGACACAGAATCTGAAGCAGGCTCCAGACTCTGAGCTGTCAGCACAAAGCCCAACGTGGGCTTGAACTCATGAACCATGAGATCATGACCTGAGCTGAAGCTGGACACTTAACCAACTTAGCCACCCAGGCACCCCGACGAGAAAATATTTGGAACTCTCAACAACAAATTCCACAAAGCAAAACTTGTGAGATGCAGCTAAAGTACTGCTTGGAGGCAAATTTATATCCCTAAATACATATATTAGAGGAGACTGAAAATTAATGAGCTAAGCATTCATCATAAGAAATCAGAACTAAAGCAAAATAGGTCCAAAGAGCATAGAAGGATAAAAATCTTAAAAGAAGTTAATACAACAAGAAAATAAACACATCACTGAATTAACAAAGCCAAAAGCTGGTTCTTTGAAAAGCCTGAAAAACTGACAAACTCTGGGAAAACTGATCAAGAAGAAAAGAGAAAATATACAAACAATATCAAGTATAATAAGAGAATATAATATAATTAACATCTTTACAGCAGATATTTGAAAATGGAGATGTAACATAAACAGTCCCAGGGGAAAAAAAATAACTTATCAAAACTAATTTAATACATATAGAAAACTTGAAAAATATTCCTGGGGAGTAGAATACCCCAGAAATTATTATTATTCCAATGTTATTTGGAATTCTTCTAACTTTACCTTAAAATCTCCAGAGAGTAAAAACATAGCAAAATCTTCAGGAAGATAACAAAAATCTTGATACCAAACCCATATAAGAATAGCATAAGAAATAAGCAAATCTCATTAATGAACACAGATGTAAAAAGCATAAAATATTAGCAAGCAGAAACCAGCATTATAAAAAAAGGTAGTAATGTATTGTGACTAAGTTGTGTTACCTCATCACAGATTTATTCAATAGTTGAAAAGAAATGCATCCATTACACTAACATTAAAAAAGAAAATCAAAAGATAGGTAAAAAAATTTATAGAGATGAAGCATCTGATAAAATTCAACACACATTTCTTAAAAAACTCTTCGCATTCTAAAAATATAATCCGGCAACAGGTATCTTAAACCAAACAACAAACAAGAAAAATCCTCTAAGAATGGCAAAACATTAAAATCCATTCCCTTGATACTGGAACAAATCAAGAATCTTGGCTATTCACTCTTCTTTCAACCTAAACTTGAGGTCTTTGCATAAGCATTACAACAATGCAAAACCCCTAGGAAGAAAATAATACAACTTTACTGAGAGATATAAAAGAAAACTTAAATAAAAGGAAATATTTACTGTGGTCATGAATTGGAAACCTTAAAATTATAAAATTGTTCAAACTGCATGTAGGTAAGCCATTTAGGACTCGGGGGCAGAGTTAGAAAGTACTGTAATCAAGGAGGGCCACTAAAATATCACTGGAATAAATTAGACGTATGATGTCAATTAACTAAGGTTTCTATATGTCACTCTTTACCTAACCAAAAATTTAAAACGTTCTTCAACAGTATCTACTACACGTGCAGTTACACTAAGTTAAAATTCAATAAACAATCCATGGCACTTCTCTGGCAACTTAAATTATTATCTAATTTTGAAACTTACAAATGTGCTTTCCATGAAACTGTTGGTTCAGAAGCAAAAACAAAAGCTACAAAAGCTGAAAAATTTTTTGCAAAATTTTTTTCAGAAATGTTTTCCTCAACTAGTGATGGAAAATTAATATTTTAATCAGTATCTGCATAATAATTTTAAGATAATAAAATCCATTTCTTCCTATGCCCACTAAATAAAGATCTGACCAATATTTACAGGTTTAAAAAGGCTCTTCACTTGTCTTTGTCCAGCCCTACCTCCATGGGAGCACGTCACAGCATATTTTAATTATTTACTTATCTGTCCCTCCCAATTAAGCAATCTGATTGAAAGGTTTAAAATTCTCATTGTTGGGCCTGACTTATAACACTCAAGAAATGTGTGCTGCATTACTAAAATCTAATTTTATAGATTTTTAGCTCTAAGAGAAGTTAATCAACCAAGGTTATAATCTCACAACTAATAAGCAGCAAACTAGTCATTTACTTATTTGTTTGGCAAGTATTTATTATTTTAGGTGCCAGATTCCAGGACTAAAACCTAGACCTTCTGATTCCTTCCTGTTCTTTTTATATAAAAGTAGAGAAAAAAATCTTTTAATTTTTCTAGTAATAAAATTTCTCTCATAGAATTACAGCAGAGGAGAAACTCCTATTAGAGAGGAACTCACTACTGAACGAACATTGCCTGTTTTGCACAGCTGGAGGAAGACAATCCCTTACTAATTAAACATGAAGAGGCCACACAAACTAGGAAAAATTTTCTAACTTTAGGCTAAAAAAAATTCAAAAAATCATAAAATCTAGAATAACAGAAAGATAAAAATAATTATAGTAACTCAAAAGCAAGACTGAAAAAGCCACGTTATTTGCTCAACTGTATATCTGGGGTTTTTAATAAAGTATTAGTTTTATTTTCTTCTATCTAAATATCTTCTGTATCTTATTAACACTTTTTATTTGGATGGCCTCTAAATAATAATCAGCTAAAACAATCATACAAAGCTATAGCAAGACAGTAATATTAAGAGAAATTTAAAATTCCTAAGCACGTTAAGTAAAAATAACTTTCAGGACGTTTGGCAGTTTTAAGCAAAAATTGCTTGGAGTTATTTCTCAATTATAACTTTCAAAATGTGAAACTCATATATTTGTAATCGCACTGTTAAATAATAACATCTTTTATACAGAACGTACAGAAACCCAAGCATTTTCTGCCCAAAAAACAAGTGCAAAATCAATTTTTTTTCCACAGCTTTCTCACTCACACCTAATTTGATGGTAATTTGTTTAGCAATTCACCTTTTACTGAGTGTTGTAAATCATTCACCCTAAGTTTTCACAGGAGGAACACTTTTTACAAGTGGTATTTCCATTAGCTTATGTAGATTTCATATAAGTTATACAATTATGATCACAGATACAACTAGTATAAACTGGTTTGGGGACAAACACAAGTGACTGTTGGTAGGTATATAAATCAACTGAACTAGTAGGAGTAAAAGCATCTATAAGAGATCAATGTACTAACCTAATCATTGCATATACTATAGGCATCACTCCATTTGTTTATGTCAAAAAAAAATGCAGAAATTTAGTTATGCAGGCAAGCCATTAAATGGAAGCCATTTAAGGTAATTTTAACTGCATATTAAAGATTTTTAATATTTTTGGCCATTAGGGTACCAACAAAGTATAAGGATAGACCAATAGAAACTTAGCAATTCTATCAAAAAAATCAAATGTACACATTCCCCACCGATGACTGGAAAATAACACTTCTATATGTAAGGGCTAAAATTATATTTTACCTTTAGTTATACAGCAAACAGACCAATTATTTTACTGTATTAATATATGGGTCACTTAAGTTTAACCTTAGTATTACCTCCTCAGATACATGACCTTGTTTGCTATAGAGCAATAACTAGTATACAGCCCCATCTAGTGGAGAAATAGACAAACATTTCCAAAGCTTGTTTTCAGTCCTCCCAATGAATTTCACAGTAAACCAAACAAAACTAAATTTTAAAAAGGCCAGCTTTTCACTCATACTGTGTAATTACATTTTACCTAATCAATACTCTAACAACAAGCATTTTCTATTTGTTCAGTGATATTTTTGAATATTTAAGATTTCCTCAACATCTTCTAACAAATGTTTTCATATGAACAAGATTAACAGTTGATTTTGCAAAGGAAAAACTTAGTATTCATACTGTTCCTTTAAAGAGGATAAAAGATACAAAAGTCATTCTATAAGTATGAAGTGACATTCTGCAAGCAAATGTCAGTGTAAAACTCTCTTCAAAGTTCCTATGGTCATGATTTCAAACAGGTAGGGAGATATAAACAAAACATAACCAGGGTTTGTAAACACTTTGCTGACCTTTCCCCAATGATAAATAACAAAAATGAATTTTTGTATTTTTAAAAAATTTGATGAAATACATTAATATTATGGCAGACTTTGAATTGACTATCAACATTTTCCCCTTTAACAACTCTTCTTAAATACATACATTTTTAAAATACAAAAACATTCTAATCATTGATGTACGTACATTTCAAATCAAATTTAATTACTTTTCAATCATGATACAAAACATAAGGCACCAACAGAAAGAGGTATAAAATCAGTAGTAACATTAAAAGATTTTTCCTCTTAATACTTATTTCCACATCTCTGCTTAAACTCATTGCAGCATTTAAGTGCATTCCTCTATACGCTGCTGATTTAATTAAAATTAGGGTCAATTAATTAATTCATATGAATAACAGTTATACATTAATCTTTTAACAATGTAAAGGTTTAATACTGTAATAATTCATATCTCTAGTGCCTGTTGAGCACAGTACTGAGCGGAGGAGTATATACATTTTAAATGAATAATCCAGTGTAAATACTTTTAATGAGATTGTCATCTTATTTTGAAAACTTTAACAAAATTTTCAACTTTCTATCTTTTCTTCATTGGTGAAGGTGCATATTTTATTGAATCAAATTCTTTTAAATTTTTCTTCCTTTTCAATATCATGACAGATACAAAGTTTATGCACTTTACTTACTTTGATAAAATGGTTTTTAAAATTATTACTTCAAACCTACAACCTGACCTGAGGGGAGTCGTTGAAGATACTATCAACATTTGGGAGGGAATCCACTTGCTAAACAAGAATCTTAACCCCTAGGTATCCCAACACAAAGTTTTCTGCTATCCTTGGTGAGTATCGAATAGTCAAAGTTACCAGTTTATCAAAATTATCCTCTTCCCCTGACTCTATGGACTGTTTATTCTATGTATTAGGACAAGAAATGAAACGGTTTCCTTCTCAGTTAAAAACTAGAAAGTGAGAGGGAATATGGACCTAAGGCCCCCAAGGTCAATCAAAAACTTCATGTCATCCACATTTTACTCATCTTGAAAGAAGATTAGGGAAGAGGATTAGAGCCCTGGGTGAAGAGCAGACACTGGTGATGCTGAAAGACTAGGTTACAGAAAATTTGCATGGCTCTTACTTCATTGCATTAGGACAAGTCCTGTCTCTCCCATCAATAAAAGATCAGCAGCAAAAATCAAAGGTGCAAGTGCCATGGGGTAATGTCAAGGTAGGGCAAAAATCCTACTTCATACAGAAAAGAGATGAGATCTTAGTCCATCTGGGCTGCTTTAACAAAAATACCATTGGAGTTGGCTCACAGACCACAGAAATTTATTTGTCACAGTTCTAGAGGCTGAAAGTCTGAGATCAGGCTGAGAGTTGAGTTCTGGTGAGAGTCCTCTTTCCGGCTGAAGACTGCCAACTTCTTACTGTATTCTTGCATGGCAGAGAGCAGAGAGGGGAAGCAAACTCCTCAAGCAAACTCCTCTTAGAAAGACACTAACCCCATGCAATGAGGGTGGAGCCCGCATGACATTACTGTATTCTAATTACTTCTTACACTTCCCACCAATACATCATACTGCGGTTGGGGTTTCAATATATGAATGGGGGCGGGGAGATACAAACATTCAGTTCATAACAAGATGTAACCATCATTTACTATTCTACCTTCTCCAAAACCCAGACTTGTTGGACTAAAATCATAGCAGCTCCTACTTCCAAAAGTGCAGGAAAACTGCATTTCTTACTCTTCTTTACATCCAGTTTTTGTGACAGATTTGCAGCCAAAAGACTGTAAGCACAAGTATAAAGTGATATAAGCAAGTTTCTAGACTCACCCTTAAAGGCATTCTATGAGATCCTCTAGCCCTCTCTTCCCCTCCTGCAACAACCTTGAAAACCTTATTTGAGATGGTGGCATAACAAGATAGAAGGAACATGGACCTCTAAGCCAAACTCTGTATGAGTGAGAAATAACTTGTGTTGTATTAAGTCATGATATGGGGGTTATTGGCGCAACATAGACTCTCTTAACCTAATACGCAACTTAACAGAATCCCAGCCTCCTACCTCCAATTCTGACCAGAGAAGTTCCCTGGTGCAGTAACAACAAATGTCAACAGGGATTCTGTGGTGCCTAAAAGTCTAAGACAAAGCTCACCCCACTCCCTCTTCTGAATATATACACACACATAGTCTTTTACAATACACATTGACACACATTTCATTTTTTTAGACCCTGTATATGTTTCAGTTCAGTTCCATCACCATTTCCAAACCCCAGATAAGAGATGGCAGACAGTGACTGTGTACTGGTTTAATAACTACAGCCGACACTTGAACAATGCAGGTTTAAACATATGCAGAATTTTTTATAAGTACAGTACAGTACTATGGATGTATTTTCTCTTCCCTATGATTTAAGATTTTATTTTTAAAGTAACCTCTACTCCCAACGTGGGTCTTGAAAGGATAACTTTGAGATCAACAGTTGCATGCCCTATTGACTAAGTCAGCCAGGTGACCCCTTTATGATTTTCTGTCAGCACAGAACCTGATGCGGGGCTCAAACTCATGAACCGCGAGATGGATGCCCTGAGCCGAAGTTGGGCACTTAACCTACTGAGCCACCCAGGCGCCCCAATGGAAGGATTTAAACACTTTCAAAACAGAGTTCCCTTTCACTTAGTCACTTCCTGTAACTAGTTCAGGGCTGATCACTGTGGAATCATAAATTGAATACTGTATTTGGATACAGGTGCTGCCACTTATCAACTCTGTATGTAGCCTTTGGCAAATCATTTCATTTTTCTGTTCTAGGGAATTGAGAAAATAAGTAGTCACTAAAAGTTTAGATTTCACAAGCTAGTAAAATCATAGGATTTTATTTTATAAGTGACTTAAAAAAATAGAAGCAACTACCTTTAATAATCGTAAAAAGAAGAACATTTTAGCAGAACATACCTTCAAAAAAGACAACCCTTTAAAAGGAGTAAGTTTAACTTTGTGAAAAAGCCAGGAAGATTCTGGGAAGATTGTGGTGGAAGCAGCACAGTTTTTGAATCTTCCCAAATATCTTTATAAAAAACCAGGGGAACCAGGATAGCAAAATGAAACCATGAAAAAGTATCTACCACAAAACTAGGTAAACACCAACATACAACACCAACGTTTAAAAGACCTGCATGATATCCAGCATCTGTGCAGACAGGAGGAGAGGGAGCAAAGTGGTATCTGAGAGTCATGAGAATCCCTACAGGCAGCAAGTATGCTCTTGGCAAGCAAATAGGAATGCAAAAGGTCTGAAGTGAAGGAGCTGAAGCAATCAAAATCTTATGAACTGTCAAAACATTTGGACAAAGTTTCTTATACACTGGGGAGAAACTAAAAACAAAGTCTAAATTTGTAGGGAAGAGACAATATGGACAAAGTAAAAATAAAGTCCAGGGAAAAGCTGGGGAAGGGAAGGTGGTGCAGCCAAAAGATGTTAAAAAGTTACTGGCCATTCTTTAAATCTTCTCAAAAACAACAGGAAACATTTTTCTAACTAATTACTTATGTTTAAAACTTTTGACAACTCATTTAGAAGATTTCAAAGGGCTTAAAAATCATTACATTCTGGTATAAACAGAATGGTTACGATTAATCCATAACCATTCGAAGTCAGAGCTGATCCAATATTAATGTCAAATGATGCCTGCAAATTCTTGACCTGCTAAATTCACTGATGATGGGGGGGTGGGGGGTGGGGAATACTGAGACACAAATTCCAGACACTGCCCAAACTATCATATCCCTTGGAAAAAAGTCCAAAATATACTAACACAAAAGTAAAAAAGGGGGAAAAAATCACCCCTTATATTTGCCACCAAAATATACTCTTAAAATCTTAGTGTGTTCCCTTTGTCATTTTTGTTTTATATTTAATTTTTTCACAATAACATATCATAAACATTTTTCTTCAAAACACTCCAATAACAATTGACTTTAATATTGTACTTAATGAGGGTGCCTGGGTGGCTCAGTCGGTTACACATCTGACTTGGATTCAGTTCAGGTCATGATCTCACAGTTCATGAGTTCAAGCCCCACATCAGGTTCTGCACTGACAGTGCATGCTTAGGATTCTCTCTTTCTCCTATTCTCTCTGCTCCCCGTCCCCCACCCCCCCACTTCTCTCTCTCTCTCTCTCTCTCTCTCTCTCTCTCTCTCTCTCTCTCTCTCTCAAAATAAAGAAACTTAAAAAGTACTCTTAAAAAAATATTCCACTGGACGGCAAAGCATCATTTTCTGTTAAGAAAAGCACTAGAAGGAGCATGTTTGTGGCAGCTTTTTAAAATCTCATTAAATATGGGAATGTTAAATACTAGTCTAAATTTTTATCCACTAAAATGCAAATAATACAATCTTTGGCTTTTCATAAAGTAATTCCTAAAATTAAGAACACATTTTAGATGAAAAACTATTTCAAAAAACTTTAGTGAAGAAATATTTAATTTCTCTAATACATAAGGTATATTTGCATGTAAACCAAACATGAGCTTTCAGAACCAACCAATTAGTAATCATATGACAAAATATTTTAATTGAGATTTTAATCTAAAATGGCTAGCAAAAATATAGGCATTTTAAAGATGTATACATAGATTTTACTTTAAACTAAGATGGAAATTAATCACCTGCATGAAATAAAAATAGTAGAAATGAGCCACTGAAATCCTAAACCGAGTTTACCAGTAAAGAATCATAAAGAAACTCACAGTGAGTTTTTGTATGTGAACTTCCTAAATTACTGTTCACCTACCCAAATGAATTAGAATAATCTTGCCCACTGTGCCAGCTCATGCCACTGAATAAAATGTACTACTTGGGAAATCATATGCTATATCACACAGTATCTGCAGCTCCCATGCTGGTAATAAGCTCTCTGACATAAATTAAGGGAATGGCTTTGATTTACATTCAATTTAAAAGATAATAAAAGTATTACAGTAATAATTAATATCCAGACATGCTACTTAAAAAAGAAATGTCATACTTCAAAAATAGTTCATTAAAAAGAACAAATTTAAACGTTTAATTTTTTTAGCTTATATGTATATGGTTGGGACTTACTACAAAACAGCATTTTAACACCTGAATGCAAACAGCACCTGTAAAAAATTACCATTCAAGTTCCATCCAAGAAGTAGAGTAATAATGCAAAAATTTTTCTAATTAATGTGATAAACACTTATATCCTTGTATCTTAACATAAAATTATATGATAATGGATCATACTTGATAAGACTACTTCCTAAGATCAAAACAGTATCTAAAATAAAAATACACAAATAATGAAATGGACACAGTAGGGGAGGAAAAACTTTACCTCCATCTTCTTAGGGTTCCTGGCTGGACCTGAATAGTAAATTCACAAAGACTGGTTAACAGGAGAAAAGTAGGTAAGTTCATTTAATTTAAGTTTTATGTGATCTGGGAACCTTCACAAGGCAATGAAGACCTAAAGAAAAAGTTAAGCCTAGAAAGTCACAGAAAAATGTGACAGGACAAAAAAGGTACAAGCCAAGGAGTAAAATGGGGGAAACTTAGCAATGCCTGTTCATCTGGATTCCCCTTGGTATCCCCCTAGCTTTGGAGATAAAGATGTTCTTTTCCTCCAGGTATAGGAAGAGCACCCCTCACATGAGGGTCTTATGACCTGCTTCAGAGAAGGGAGATGCACTTATCTGTTTCTCAAAATCTTTCAGATTAAAATATTCAATAAGCCAAAGTGCCATATTTTGGAGTTGCTTATTCTGAACCACACCAACACAAGATGAAAATATCTTACAAATTACCCTTTCCTAACTATTTATTTTTAGGATAATAGAGCACATGGCCGGGGGGGGGGGGGGGGACTTGCAAATACTAATCAAAAGAAAGTAGGAGTGGCTACATTAATTTCAAACAAAGTAAAACAAGAAAGACTACATTAGTCTTACTAAGTCTTGTCTTACTAAGTACATTAAAGGGTTTAATTCACTAACAAGACAAAAACAATCCTAAATATGTAAGCACTTCACAACAGTGTCAACATACCCAAGGTAATAACTGATGAAAGGAGCAACAAACAAATCCATAATTATAGTTGGAAACTTCACTACGTCTCTCTCAATAATCAGAAGAATAAAAACTCAGAAAATCAGCAATGTAGAAGACTCAGTATTATCAACAAACTTGACCTAATTGATATTTATAGAAAACTCCCAACATGACAGAATACACAATCCTTTCAAGTACATGGCACATTTATCAAAAAAGAGCCTATCTTGGTCCATTAAAAGAAACAAAACAAAACAAAACAAAACCCTCAACACATAAGAATTGAGACTATACAGGGGCACCTGTGTGGCTCATTCAGTTAAGCATCCAACTTCGGCTCAGGTCACAATCTCATGGTTTGTGAGTTTGAGCCCCGCATCGGGCTCTGTGCTGACAGCTTAGAGCCTGGAGCCTGCGTGGGATTCTGTTTCCCTCTCTCTCTGCCCCTCCCCTGCTCCCACGCTGTCTTTCTCTCTCTCAAAAATAAGTAAACATTAAAAGAAATTTTTTAAAGGATTGAAACCATACAAATTATGTTATTTTACCACAACAGAAATAAACTTGAAATCAATAATAGAAAGATATCTCAAAAATTCCCCAATACTTCTAAATAACTCACGGTTCAAAAAAGGAAGAAGGGAAATTTCAAAATATTCTCAACTATATAAAAATGGAAACATAAGATATCAAAATTTGTGGGATGTAGCTAGATTAGTGCTTGGAGGGAAACTTATAGTACTAAACACATATATTAAAAAGGGAGGAAGAAAAACAAATTTTTTAAAGAGAGGAAGACCTCTTATTAATACTTTAGCTTCCACCTTTAAAAAAAATACAAAATTAAGGGCGCCTGGCTGGCTCAGTTGGTTGAGTGCCTTCGGCTCAGGTCATGATCTCGTGGTTTGTGAGTTCGAGCTCTGCATCAGGCTCTGTGCTGACAGCTCAGAGCCTGGAGTCCACTTCAGACCCTGTGTCTCCCTCTCTCTGCTCCTCCCCTGATCTCCCTCTCTCTCTGTCCCTGTCTCTCTCAAATATAAACACTAAAAAAATTTTTTTTAATACAAAATTAAGAAAAAATTAAACTCAAAGAAAGCAGCTGGAAGGAAATGGTAAAGATCAAAAATCAATGAAATTGAAAATGTATAATCAACATATAAAATCTATGAAACCGGGACACCTGGGTGGCTCAGTCTAAGTGTGCGAGTCTTGATTTCAGCTCAGGTCATGATCTGGAGGATTGTGGGATTGATCCCATGTCAGGCTCTGCTTGGAAATCCCTTTCTCTCTGCCCCTCCCTCACTGACACATGCATTCTCTCTCTCTCTCTCTCTCTCTCTCTCTCTCTCTCTCAAAATAAATAAATAAATAAATAAACATTGTAAAAAAAAGAAAAAGAAAATCAATGAAACCAAAAGCTAGTTCTGTATAAAAAAAAAAAAAATCAAAGAAATTGATAAGCTTCTAGCTAGACTGGCCAAGATAAAAATAAAGGAGATATAAATTGCCAGTATCAGGAAGAGAAGTGATCCCATAGGGATGAAAAAGATAAAAAGGGACTATTACAAAGAACTTCATATCTATAAATTTGACAAACTCCTTGAAAGACACAACCTGCCAGAGCTAATGCAGTAAGAATAGATAGCCAGAATAGTCCTATTTCTATTAAAGAAACTGAATTCATAGTTTGAAGAAACCTTCCAACAGAGAAAACTCCAGACTCAGAGGTTATACATCTCTGAAACCCCCTTTCTCTCCTGAAAACCTCCTTCCTGAGGAGGCTCCTCTTGAATCTGGACCATATGTTCTCTAGGCCAGCTATATAGCTGTCCCTCCTAGAACATCATTTCACTGTTCTCCTGGGTTAGATTTATGGTTTCCTACATTCCAGGCCTTTCTTTCACTTCTTTATTTTGCTTGAGCCTAACTTCTGATGCTTTCCAGGCATGAAAGTATCTTTGTTCTACTCCCATACTTCATTGTTAAGTAGCCACAATTCTGGTCAAGAAGACTGCTGTTGGTACACTCAGTTCTTTTTTCTATTTTGGTTTTCTCTCTGGAAACCTTCAAGATTTCTTTAATTTTTTTTTTCATTCTTGATGCTGTGAAATTTCACAAATGTGTGCCACAGAGGCAGATTTTGTTTTGTTTTAAATGTTGAACATTCTTAGAAACAGAAACAGAATGTTATATGATTTTTAATGAAGGCTGTTTTGGTTAGGGTGATAGAATATAGGGTAACATTTCACTGTAATATTTTTATATATGTTGCTTGCAAGAGTTTGTAACAAGCATGTATTATTTTTATAAAAGCTATGCCATTAAAAAATAACAAGAAAGTCGCACAGTATCAATTAAAACTTTAGATATTCAAACTCTGATTCCATAATTCTACTTCTATAAATCTATGTTCTAGCAAGGGGTGCAAATATATACATACAAGAATGTATATAGCAGTGCTGTTTATACCATTAAAAAACTGGAAACAGCACAAATGTCTAGTGGTTAGTGTTGGTACTATATCTATAGTATATATCTATGGTATATATATATATATGGTATATGGTATATATCTATGGTACTTATATACTATAAACATTATTATGCATATAAAAACATCTATGGTACTTATATACTATAAACATTATTATGCATATAAAAACACTGACACAGATGTATAAAATATTACTAAATGAAAAAGAGTATTGTAAAATAATAAAGCATTACCATTGTTACATTAAAATAAAAAAGCAAACAAACCAAACCATGTGTTTGGGTATATACACACATATAAGGAAAAGCATAAAAGTCTGAAAAGATGCATCCCAGGACGCAATGCTTCTACAAAAGAATGGTAAAGGATATATAATTTCCACAATAACTGAAAATGGAATAATATAAAATATGAATGGATTTAATGATCACCAAATGCTCCAAATGTAAGACAAAGATGTCTTATTGGATTTTTAAAAATCCAATTCTATGCCCACATTAACCAAAAGAAGGCTGAAATAGGTATATCAAAATTCAAAAGAGATCACAGACAAGAGAAGACTAAGGAAACATAACTAAATGCAACATGGGATCTGGATTGGGTCCTAGAACAACAACAATAACAACAAAATTAATGGAAAAACAGGTGATATTTGGATAAAGTGTATAGTTTTGTGAATATTATAATATTAATTTCTTGGTTTTGATCATTGTACTATGATTACACATTGTATTAACATTAGAAGTAGGGTGAAGAATTTTTACAGGAACTCTGTAGTATTTTTCTAACTTTTTAGTGAATCTAAAATTATTTCAAAATTAACAGCTTTTAAAAATAGCAGACTAGACTTGGGACGCCTGGGTGGCTCAGTCGACTAAGCCTCCTCCGACTTCAGCTCAAGTCACGATCTCACAGTTTGTGAGTTCGAACCCCCTGTTGGGCTCTCTGTCAGCGCAGAGCCCACTTGGGATCCTCTGTCCCACCCCCTCTGCCCTCCCCCTGCTTATACTCTCTCTCTCAAAAATAAATAAACATTAGGGGCACCTGGGTGAGCTAGTTAGTTAAGCGTCTGGCTCGGGCTCAGGTCATGATCTCATGGTTAGTGAGCTGGAGCTCCAAGTGAGGCTCTGTGCTGATAGCTCAGAGCCTGAAGCCTGCTTCGGATTCTGTGTCTCCCTCTCTCTTTCTGCCTCTCCCCCGCTTGCACTCTATCTCTCTCTCAAAAATAAACATTAAAAAAAAGCACTTTAAAAAAATAGATAAACATTAAAACATTTTTAAAACTCAGAGTAGACTTTAAAACAAAAGGCATTACTAGAGATAAAAAGGAACACTTCTTACTGGGGAGAAAAAGCTTCAATTCATAAGAAGATAGACTACTTATAAAGTTGTATGTTTCTGATAACATGACCTGAAAAATAAATAAATCAAAAATTGATAGAACTACTAGGGAGAAATAAATCTATGATTACACACAGAGATTTAATACACTGTAAATTCTCAGTATTTATCAATCAAGCGAGCACGTGCGTGCTCGCACACACCCACACCCCACAACCAAGCCACACACACAAATCAGTAAGGAAAGAGATTTTAAAAACAGCATTAAGAAACTTCATCTAACAGACACAATAAAGCATGGCACCAACCACAGAATTCACATCTGTTCCTCTCTCACACACACTCATATTTACTCAGCATTAAAAAAAATATATATATATATACAAAGCAAGTACTCGCACATTAATATTTTGATGGTAGTTACAGGGGTGTTAACTTTTTAATTATTCATTGAACTGTCCACATTATTTTATATCCTTGTCTTTACATGTATTACATTTCACAATAAAGTTTTTAAAAAGTTAACTTATCTATTAGATGTCATTTTTTTCCCCAGTTTTTTAAAACTTGTTCCACAGCAGCAAAATTCTCAAGACAAAATTATGAAGGAGGGGAAGTTGGTATACTTCGACAGAATATAAAACAAGATTCAGGATTAAGGGTTCCAGCAAAATAATCCCTGTTGTACTCTAGTAGCTTCCAAAATTTATAAATCCAGGAATACTACAGGCAAGTCTCAAAATAGCATTTATTTACAATCAAATCACCATAATGCAAAACTACAGATAAACAAGAGTAAACAACATGAGTATACGCATCCCAAACAGTAAAATATCTAAATTAAAAATACCTTCAATACAGAGAATAACTGAATCAGAGGTGCACATGTCAACTGCCAAAAGGAGATTTACAGTAAATCCGTCTCATCAATTAGCCACTTTAATGAAACCCTCAACCAAAGTATTAATTCTCAACTTTCAAAGTAAATCTCCTTATGTTGCCTGTCTTGAAATCAAATATACAGCAATTAAGTTATAACCAAAACAAATACAGAATAGTTAAATGATTATTTTGCTTTTCAAAAAGTAAAAATAACATATTCTCAAATATGTTTAAAATGATAAAAATAGACTGAAGCTATGTTCACAAAACTCCAGGATGAACTATTTCTTTTTAAAAAGTTTCTTTTTATTAAAAATTAAAAATTGGGGGTGCCTGAATGGCTCAGTTGTTTAAGCATCCAACTCTTGCTTTCAGTTCAAGTCATGATCTGGCAGTTTGTAGGTTTAAGCCCCATGTCGGGCTCTCCACTGCTGGCTGGCAGCGCCTACTTGGGATCCTAGCTCTCTGCCCCTCCCCTGCTCACATTCTCTCTCTTTCTTTCTTTCTCTCTCCCTCTCTAAGTATAAATAAATAAACTTCAGGGGGAAAAAAAAAAACCTTTAAAAAAATTAAAAATTGGGGCACCTGGATGACCTAGTCAGTTAACTGTCCAACTTCAGCTCAGGTCATGATCTTGTGGTTGGTGAGTTTGAGCTCCACATCGGGCTCTGCACTGACAGTGCTGAGCCGTTTTGGGATTCTCTCTCTCCCTCTCCCTGACTTGCTCGTGTTCTCTCTCAAAATAAATAAACTTTTACAATAAATTAAATATTACTACGAGTAGTTTATTACTTAACTGTTGCTGCTACACAAATTACTCCAGAACTTAGCAGGTCAAAACAACACACATTTGTTATCTTAGTTCCTGAGGAATCTACTACTGCTTAGATAGGTCCTGGGGTTCAGGGTCTCTAACAAGGTGGTAATCAAGGCATCAGGCAGGGCTACAATCATTTTAAGGTTTCACTGGGACAAGATTTTCCAACTTGACTCAGTGGCTGTTGGCAGGATTCACTTCCTAGGGGTTACTGAACTGAGAACTTCAATTCTCTGTGGGCTATTGGCCAAAGGCTCTCCTCAATTCCTTGACAAGGGGATCTTTCTAAGGTCAGTTCATGAGATAGCAGATGGCTACATCAAAGTGAGCAAGCAAGAAAGCTACAGCAAAAAGGAGGTGATAGTCTACTATAACATAATCTCGTAAGTGACAGCCCAGCACTTTTGACATAGTCTATCAGAAGTGAGCCTTTTAGTAGTCTACCTCAAGGGAAAAGGATTACACAAGAGTGTGAATACCAGGGTTATCTCAGAAGGCTGGCTCTTACAAGTAGCATAACAGAAAAGGAAACCGAACTAAAAGTCAGGAGAACTAGATTCTAGTAACTATGTGGCTAACTACAATGTCTCAGTATTTTTATTGAGAAAAAATGAGGCCTAAATGACCTCTAGGGTAATTTAAATTCTAAATTCTGTGCTTCTCTACGAAGTCTTTTGAAAAGAGTTACCAAGGATTAGAGATATTTGGTCAAAATGCCTCATTTTATAAAAACCAAATTCCAGGAAAGGTTAACGTAGACAGGTAGTAAGCCACACTTATTCTGCTCTTATACCCAGTGCTTTTGCATAATGGCACATTGCTTTTACAGTCAATGTCCTAAAACAGCCCTATCCCCTCTTTATAATAGTATCAAAATCCAAGATATTGAATGGAAGTTGAGAGTAATAATACACTAACAAGAGCAGCAAAAACTGATTAATGTATTGAGAATAATAATAAAGTACTAACAAGAGCAGCAAAAATTGATGTTGTGAATTTATCTTTTTCTTTCACCAACCCTAAAACAATCTCTCTAGGTGGCATGTGAGATGAAAATGAACTATCCTCTGCCCATCCCCAGTCACATGTATCTAGACATTTTAGTAATAAGTCTGCTGGACGGGAAGTATAAAAGCAACAAATAATAAATCGCAGCAGAGAAATACAGTCACTTTAAACAAAGAAAACACGATTAAATATAACCTAAATGAAGCATCTAAAAATTGAAACTGCAACCAGAAAAGGCAAGGTTTGTCCCCACTGGAATCCTAGAAAATACAGAGTCCCAGAGGTCGACAATGACAATATGATGCAGGCAATGTCCAGGAAAGTAGGTACTCTAGGAAGCTAATGACAACATCTGGGTCCAGATGTCCATGGTCCAGCACCATTAAACATTTGCATTACATAAACACCCTATTTGTTCCTATATGAGATCCACTTTATACACTTTACCAACCCTAATATTTGTAATGACTCCAACTCTGATGCAAGAAGTACAGTTAAAACAATGCATATAAGTACAAATATTTTGTGTGGCAATTATGAAGCAGTAAGGTATTTGCACTAGTCAAAATATGTGTGAATGTGTGTGTAAAAACACATGTATATAATTGCAGAAATGGATCCAAAATTTCTATGTAAGAAAGGAGTAAGGACAGCAGTGGTTGGTGGTGGAAGCTAGGTCTAGTGGCTTATCTTAAATCTTAATATTTTATCTTACCCATAATAATCAAGTAAGAATGACCAAAACTCAGTTATCTATCTCAAAGAAAAGATCAAGTTGATGAGAATACCCCTAACTCTCTCATTGGTTTTAGCATATTATCTAACTACATTCATAAATTCACTTCTATAAACCACCTAAAATAAGAGAAATTGTTAGCTAAAAATGTTAACATAGATTGAAAGAATAGTCAAAAAAGTTTTTTTTGATATTTTCCAAAGTTTTTTGATATTTTTTGGTACTGAGTGAAAAGCAGGGGGCCCAAAGTAAGAGAAGATGAACTGGACAGTCCAATGTGGCATTTAAAGAAGAGAGGACCTCTATCATGGGCAGGGATGGAATAGCTGAGTTTCATGGCCCAAACCATTGGTTATTACTTTCCATATTATGAGAATATTCAATCAGGCAGATAAAAATTTTAATCATGCCATCCCATGATGGAATGGCTCAAAAGACAGTATCTGAAAGTACTGCAAAAAGTATTTTATGCTTTTTGTACTTTTTTTCCTCAAAGTGTCCAGAACTGTTTGGATATTCATCCCTTTCTTAGCATTTTATGCACTATCAGAAAAGGGGTTGTATCTCCTGTCTTTTCTCACCTCTTACCTCTCTTTTGTTTCTCAGTTATAAAGGGCTGGGAAAAAGTAGGAGCATTAAGAACAGTTTAGGGAAGCCTGAAACAGCTATCTAATTAGCCCTGAGGTAAAACTGGAAAGAAGCAAAGAAAATATACTTAGAGATTTAAAATTTAACTCCAAAACACTATAGCACATGCTGCTTAATACTATTATTTAACCTCAAAACACTACAGCACACAATACTTAATACTGTTAGTTTTCAGGGTTTTTTTTTTTTTTTCAATGTAGCCCCTCTCAATAATTTCACCACCACCAATGGGCTAAAGATTGAACTGTCATTTTGAACAGTCATTTTCCAACATAGTAGGTTGGCAGTCTATGAAACAAGAATCAAAGAATGGGGGGAGGAAGAGAGGGAAGGAAGGCAAGCTAGCAAGCAGGCAGGCAAAAACGAAAGAAAAGACAAAAAGAAGGAAAGAAAACAAGGAAGAAAATAAAACTGTATATTGTATATGGACTGAAGCTGTATATTGTATATGGACTGCAAAGCCTAAAACGCAAGCAGTCATAGCTTTATATGGTAGTGCTTTAAATGAATCTTTACAGGGATGCCTGGGTGGCTCAGTAGGTTAAGCGGCTGACTTCGGCTCAGGTCATGATCTCACCGTTCGTGAGTTCGAGCCCCACGTTGGGCTCTGTGCTGACACCTTGGAACCTGGAGCCTGCTTCTGTTTCTGTGTCTCCCTCTCTCTCTGCCCCTCCCCTGCTCATGCTCTGTCTCCCTCGGTCTCAAAAATAAGTAAAACATTAAGAAAAAAAATTTTAAATGAATCTTTACAATGCAAGGACTGCCTACATTTACTACTTGGCCCCTAACAAAAAAAATTTGATGACCCTCGCAATAGAGGATATCCAAATGGCCGATAACATATGAAGAGGTGTTAAGTATTACTAGTCATTAAGGAAATTACGGAAAAACACCAATGTGATATCACTACACACCCACCAGAATGGCTAAAGACAACACTAAGTGTCGCGAGCATTTGGAGGAGCCAGAATTCTCAAACAATGCCAAATAGGAGTGCTGAAACAACTAATTCGAACAACTTTTTTGGTAATATACACAAGAAATACATACCTGCATACCCTATATATAGACATTTCACCAACAGGTACGTGTATATCTAACAGAAATGTATACATAGGTTCACCAAAATACAGCTGACCCTTGAATAATGCAAGGGTTGGAAGCACCAACCCTACACAGTCAAATATACAAGTTTAACTTTTGACTCCCTAAGAATTTAATTACTAATAGCCCACTGTTGACTGGAAGCCTAATCGATAACATAGTCTATTAACACACATTTGGTGCATGTATTATATACTATGTTCTTTTTTAAAAAATTTTTTAGCATTTATTCATTTTTGAAAGGCAGAGAGAGAGCACGCGAATGGGGGAGGGGCAGAGAGAGAGGGAGACACAGAAACAGAAGCAGGCTCCAGGTTCCGAGGTGTCATCACAGAGCCCGACGCGAGGCTCAAACTCACGGACCGGACCGCGAGATCATGACCTGAGCTGAAGTCCGACGCTTAACCTACTGAGCCACCCAGGCGCCGCTATATACTATATTCTTACACTAAAGCTAGAGAAAACATTAAGAAAATCATAAGGAAGAGAATATACGTTTACAGTAGTATACTATATTTATAAAAAAAAAAAAAATCCACGCATGGGTGGACCCCTGCAGTCTAAACACATGTTGTTCAAGGGTCAACTCTACTTGCAAAAATGTTCATAATAGCCAAAAACTGGATGGAACACTATACAGCATAAGAACTACTGCTACATAATTTGTGTAAATCTCACAAATACAATATTGAGCAAAAGTGAGACTCAAAGGACTATTTACTGCATGATTCCATTTATATAAAGCCAATTAACAAGTAAATTCATAGATGACTTTAGAAATCGACATAATGGTTACCTCTGGAACCGAATCACACAAAGTGGAGTTTCTAAGATTCAAGTAATGTCCTTTCTTGATCTAGGTACTAGACACATGGATATGTACGCTCTGTACACTTTTGATTTATGCGGTTTTCTCTATGTGTATTATACCTTAAAAATTAACACACTAAAAAGATTTTTATAAAATCTATTCCTTTAAAGGACTGTCCACCCTTTCATTTTTCTGACTTATCATCATTACTTCTCACCAATGAGATCTCTTAATTCCTGTAATATAGAAGTCAACTTAGTTATTTTTCTTGGTATACTATTGCACAGGATACCCAAATGATTATGCACCTGTCATTTTCGGTTAGTACCACACTAGGTGCCAAGGTGAAACTCTGAAAAGCCAATAACTTATGATAGTATGTTAAAGTTACCGGGAGGGTGGGGGAGCCTTGAAAAGTGGTTTTGTTTGGTCCTTTGTTTTGGTTTGCCTTTGTCTATCTCCACAGTGATTTAATCTGCATAAAATGTTCAAAGAAGCTTTTCAAAAACTCTGCTCTTGTGGAAAGCTTTTTTTTCTTTCTTTCTTTCTTTCTACCATCCTGCTGCTACCTTGTGTTTAGTTACTTCCATTCATGGAGCTTAAAACACTTCACAAGTACTGTTGGGTGGTGTCACCTTCCAGAAAAATTTGGGCTCAGGCACACTGTGAACCTAAAAATTTCTAACAGTACCTTTCTACAGCTCCGCTCCCAGTGCCTAAAGAAGCACCGTCTTCTATGCTAAAACTTGTAAGTGCGAGAACTGAAATCCACAAAGATTAAGTCACTCTCAAGGACACAGAGTCATAGGCTGAGCCAGGACCTGAACTCTCCAACTAACAGCCACTTAAGGGAAAAACAAACAAAAATCTACACCCTTGAATAAATGCTCAGCTGTTGAACTTCTGTAATAAGAAACAGGAGGGTGCCGAAACTATGCCCAGAAAGAGGACCTGAGGACCCCACGACGCTGACCTTCGCGTGAGCCCTATCACTGCCGGCCATAGGGGGTCAACATTCACTGGGTGCAGACTCCGCGCCGCCCCTTCTGCTCCAAGGAGGCTGCGGCCGGAAATTCCAGGGCTGGATCTAAGCCCACCCCCTCCTTTTCGCCGGTCGCCCGAACCTCCCAGCCTACCTGTTTACCTGAGATGCGCCTGGCACTGCCTGGCGAGCCGACTCTGGGCGCTCGCCCTGAGTTTCAGAGGCCCGACGCGTGGCCACCACATCAGCCAATCGACGCTCGCTCGGGAGCCTCTCGACCCTGAGGCCCGCCCGCCCGCCTGGGAAGGTGCGCGCGCCCGCAAACGACCGGGCGGGGCCCGATGGGGGAGGAAGCCAGACGCACGCCGCGCGCCGGGGCCACGGGGAACCAAGGCGGAACGGGCGCCCGGCGGGAGCTTGCGGCGCGCACTGGGCATGCGCAAACCGCGGTGCTAAAACCACGGGGCGGGGCTTCTGGAGGACTGTGCCAGCTTGGGAAGTACTTGTAAGAGTTTAGAGAAGAAGACGGATTTAGTAGTTTCCGGTGACTGCGCCAGCTGGACGCTACGGTGTCCACTCCGAGACTACGAGCGCGTTCTATTAGAGCAAAATATTGCCCCGACAAAACCTAATCGGGCTAGAGGAGGAAACCTTGTGGTTAAAAACGTGTCTTGTGGCCTCAACTTTAGCCTTGCACTGTCCAAGAAGTTGGAGGAATTGCGGTTTTCTGGTTGGTTTGTGTGTGGTTTGGGATGAGAGGACACCGGGAGGGGGGCATATTGTGAAGTGATGGTTGAATGAAAAGAGCTGAAGTTGGACTCCAGTTGGGTGAGCAAAAAGCAATACCTAGCTCCTGACCAGGGAATATTTACAAACTAAAACTTGAGGGTGGTAAACTTTTTGACTGAAGTACTAGAACGAGATCTGGATGCTTATGTTCAACTAATGGATTCTTTAAGTCTCAGTGTTGAACCTTCCAGAATTAAAGAATTAAGTCCTCAATTCATGTACTTCTGTGTTTCAACAAGAAAGGACTGACATTGTTAAATAACTGCTAGTAATTCAGATGTGGTTTTCTTGTTCCCCATATCAGTATTGCTTTTATAAATGTCACCTTAACTCCTTCAGATACCAAATATTTATTGAGTACATGCTATGTGCCTGGAACTCTTCTGGGTGTTTGATAAGCAATAGTAATGGTTTTTTACACCACATCCCCCAGAGAACTGGCATAATAGGAAGTGTGGACAGTTTCCCAACACTTTATTAAGTGCAAAAAAGGGGAGTGAAAAAATAAGACATAAAAAATGGGATATAAGTTGGTTGAAACAAAATAGGTTATAATATTCATAAGCTATTGGCTATTTTATTGTAATGAATGGACAGTGTCTGAAGATGTTTGTTACAGATTCAGCTTTGAAATACATTTTTCTTTACTTCAGTCAAGGTCTGAAATAGATATTTATTGACACAGTACCATCAAATATATGAGACAAATATAGAGAAAATAGAGAAGTAGTATAGTTTGTTAGAGTAGGTGGGAAGGGCATTCCAATCAAGAATGACTTCTGAAAAGGTTTAAGGCCACCCCAAATTATGTGTAAAAGAAAGAAGAGAAAGTTGCTTTTCCTAGCTAAGAAATAACAAGAAACAAGGGGGGAGAGTGACCACAACATTGAGAAAATTCAAAACAAATAATGGGTTTATAAGTTAAATTTAGAGAAAGTGATTATACTATTTTTCTTTGGGTAAAGGTATATTAACCCTAGTTTTTAAAAGCTCATCTGGCTGCTAAAAGTCTAGGGTAAAGAGAAAACCCCATGTTTTCTTTCCCTTTGGTAAGTTGTTTTTTCTTCCAAAAAAACAGTGATACCAAACATTAGGTCTTTCTCCCTAGTCCTTCCTCTAACTTACTCAAGGTAACTTTTTAATGTTCTTTTCCTGAATTTTTCAGATCTCAATAGCTATTTTTTTCCCAAACCTCTTCACA
Source organism: Panthera pardus (assembly GCF_024362965.1). Taxonomy (NCBI): domain Eukaryota; kingdom Metazoa; phylum Chordata; class Mammalia; order Carnivora; family Felidae; genus Panthera; species Panthera pardus. The sequence goes on along the minus strand of NW_026526810.1, from coordinate 78,736,149 downwards.
CCACTGTTGCTCATATACACATTTCTTTATTCTCTATCCTGCTAACAGTTGCCAGTCTATAAGAAATGAAAGAGACCAATTACAGCGTTCTTTCCTGTTCTCAAGCTAATTATCAAAGATCATCACTTTTAAAAGTTGGGCTTTTGCAGAAATCTCAATAAGGATGAGAGGGAAAAGAAAATGAACTCCCCTATTTTTTTACCGGAATCAAAAGAATGTCAGATCATGAATGCTCTCAACTCCACAAATATCTTAAGCCTCCTACAATGTGCCAGGCACTGCAATCAGTTCTGGAAATAGAGTAATTAATAAAAACTATGTATACAAGTACATGAGAATGCCATGTGCATTTAGGCAGGGTAATCTAGAGAAATAGAAACAAGATTTCACATATATATAAATTAATTGTATTTCGATACACTAAGGATTACCAATCTGAAAAGGAAATTAAAATCTCATTTACTATATCATCAAAAAGGATAAAATACTTAGCAATAAACTGAGGAGGTGAAAGACTTGTACACTGAAAACTATAAAATATTGCTAAGAGAAAATACAAACGGAAAGACATCGTCCTTGTGAATTGGAAGACAATATTGTTAAAATGTACATAGTACCCAAAGTGATCTACAGATTCAGTGCAATCCTGATCAAAATCCCAAGGCATCTTTTGCATAAATACAGAAAGAAAATTGTAAAATTCATATGGAACCACAAAACACCCTGAATAGTCAAAGCAAGCTTGAGAAAGAACAAAGTGGAGGCCATACAATTCCTGATTTCAAAACATTCTACCCACCATAATAACCAAGCGGCATTTTCATGCCTCTTGATAATGTCTTCCCTCTGTGCATGTCTGCCTCGGTGTCCAAATTTCCCCATTTTTATAAGGATATAATCACACTGTATTAAGATCACCTAATGACCTCACTATAATTTGATTATTATGCAAAGACCCTCTTTCCAAATAAGGTCTTATTCTGAGGTGCTGTAGATTAGACTTTACTTCTTTTTGGAGGGACACAATTCAACACATAACACCACCTTGAGAAACATGAAAATGAAAATATGACATTCCAAAAGTAATGGAATGCAGTGAAAGCAGTGCTAAGAGAGAAATTCATAGCTGTAGATGATTATATTTAAAAAGAAGACCTCTCAAAACAAAAACTTAACTTTATACTGTAAGGAAGTAGAAGAAGAGCAAGCTAAACCTAAACCTGCAGAAGGAAGGAAATAATAAAGATTACAAGTGAGACAAATGAATACTTAAAAATTCTAATAACTTCAACTAGATTGGTGAAGAAAAGAGTAAAGATGTAAATAAATTAGAAGTGAAAGTGGTGCCATTACTACTGACCTTAGATAAATTAAAATAATTATAAGAGAATATTATGAACATTTGTATGCCAACAAATAATGTAGATTAAATGCACACATTCCTGAAACACACATTATCAAAACTTACTCTAGAAGAAATAGAAAGATCTCAACAGACCTATAGCAAAGAGACTGAATCAGTAATTAAAATAAAAACAAATCCAAGACTAAATGGCTTTGCTGGGCAATTCTACACATAAAGAAGAATTAACAGTTTTACTCAAAAAAAGAAGAAGAGGAGTAAATGCTTCCTGATATACTCCATGAAATCAGCTTTACCCTTATGCCCTTATACCCTTATACTAATGCCATCACAAGAAAACTACAGACCAGTATCCCCAACCAGTCCCCCTTATGATGCAAAAATTCTCAACGATTACTAGCAAGCCAGACTCAAAATCACATTAAAAGGATTTATCCCAGAAATACAAGGGTGGTTCAATATAACTCAATCTATATAACACATCATATTAATATAACAAAGGAAAAATGCCCACATGATCATCTCAATAAATTATAGAAAAAGCACTTGACAAAATTCAACTTCCTTTTATGATAAAATACTCAGAAAAATAGGAATTGAAGGGAACTTCCTTAACATGATAAAAAATCATGAAAAATCCACATGTAACATTCAATGATAATGACTGAAAGCTTTTCCCCTAAGGTCAAGAACAAGACAAGGATGCCTAATATTATCACTGCCATTCACATTGTACTGGAAATCCTAGAGAGAGCAATTATGAAAGAAAAAGAAAGGCATCCAAATTGGAAGGGAAGAAGTAAAATTATCCCTATTTGCAAATGACATGATTCTACATAGACAAAATACCAACCCACAAAAAAATTAATACATGAATTCATCAGAGTTGGAAGACACAAGATCAATAGACAAAAATCAATTGTTTCTATACACCAGCAATAAATAATCCAAAAAGGAAATAAAATACTTTACTACAGAACCCAAAAGAATAAAATATGAGTGATAAATTTAGCCAAAGAGTTTGTGAAAGACTTGTACACTAAAAGCTACAAAACAATGCTGAAAGAAATTAAAGACGTAAGTGGAAAGGTGTTCTATGATCACAGATTAAAAGATGGCACAACTGAATTGCACTACTCTACAGATTCAGTCCAAAGTGATCTACAGATTCAGTCCAATCCCTACAGAAATCCTAATGGCCTTTCTTGAATAAATTGATAAACTAATCCTCAAGTTCATAGAAAATTGCAAGGGGCCCCAAATAGTCAAGACACTATTGAAAAAGGAAAGATGCATGTATGTGTTCTGATTTCAAAACTTACTACAAAGCTACACTAACCAAAATAGTAAGGTACAAACATAAGGCTAGGTATATAGATCAATGGAAAGAATACAGAGCCCAAGAAACCCAAATATCTATGGCCAATTGATTTTTGACAAGGATACCAAGACCATTCAATGGGGGAAAAATAGTCTCTTCAACAGATGGTGCTGAGATATCTGGATACCCATAAGCAAAAGAATGAATCTGGATGCCAACTTCCCTCCATATGCAGGCATACCTCATTTTGTTGCACTTTGCTTTATTGCATTTCATAGTGTGTTTTTTACCAATTGAAGGTTTGTGGCAACTCTACATCAAGTAAGTATATCAGCGCCATTTTTCCAGCAGCATTTACTCACTTTGTGTCTCTGTCACATTTTGGTAATTCTTGCAATATTTCAAACATTTTCATTATTTGTTGTGGAGATCTGTGATCAGTAATCTTTGTTGTTACTATTGGGGGCACCATGAACCATACCCATATAAGACAACAAACTTAATTGATAAATGTTATTGGTGTTATCTGACTAGTCTACTGACGAGCCATTCTTCCATCTCTAGCCCTCTTGCTAGGCCTATCTATTTCTTGAGACACAACAGTGTTGAAATTACAACCAATTAATAATTCTACAAGATCCTCTAAGTGTTCAAGTAAAAGGAAGAGCCCTATACCTCTCACTTTTTTTTCCATTTTTAAAAACATTATGCTTTATTATCTTTTTTAATGTTTATTCATTTTTTCGAGAGAGAGACACAGTGCAAGTGGGGGATGGGCAGAGAAAGAGGGAGACACAGAATCCAAAGCAGGCTCTAGACTCTAAGCTGTAAGCACAGAGCCCAATGCAGAGCTTGAACTCACAACCTGCAAGATCATGACCTGAGCCAAAGTCAGATGCTTAATCAAATGAGACTCTCAGGTGCCCCAAAGCACTTCTGGCAGCAGTGGGATCTCACCTAATTCAAAAGCTAGAAATGATTAAGCTGAGTGAGGAAGGCTTATTGAAAAGCCAACAGAAGCTGAAAGGTAGGCGTTAGTGCCAAATGGCCAAGTTGTGAATGCAAAAGAAAAGCTCTTGAAAGAAATTAAAAGTTCTACTCCAGTGAGCGCAAGAACAAGAAAGCAAAGCAGTCTTACTGCTCTTAGGGAGAAAATTTTAGTGGTCTGCATAGATCAACCAGACACAACATTCCCTTAAGCCAAAGCCTAATCCAGAACAAGGCCCTAACTCTCTTCATTTCTTTGAAGGGTGAGAAAGATGAGGAAGCTGCCAAAGAAGAGCTTGAGGTATAAAAAAAGAAGCCATCTGCAGAACACAATAGTGCAAGGTGAAGCAGCCAGATATCTGGAAGATCTAGATAATTAATGAAGGTGGATACACCAAACAACAGATTTTCAGTGTGGACGAAAAAGCCTTTTATTGGAAAAAGATGGCATCTAGGATTTTCATAGATAGGGAGAAGGCAATACCTGGCTTCAAAAGCTTCAAAGAATAGGCTAACTCTCTTATAAGAGTCTAATGCATCTGGTGACTTTAAGTTGAAGCCAATGCTCATTTATCATTCTAAAGTTCCTAGGGCCCTTAAGAACTATGCTAAATCTACTCTGCCTGTGCTTTATAAAGGTAACAACAAAGTCTGGATGATAACAATCTGTTTATAACATGGTTTACTGAATATTTTAAGCCCACTGTTGAGACCTACTACTCAGAAAAAAGAATTCCTTTCAACATATCACTGCTCATTGACAAAGCACCTGATCACCTAAGAGCTCTGATGGAGATGTGTGATGAGATTAATGTTGTTTTCAGGCCTAACACAACATCCATTCTGCAGCCCATGGATCAAGGAGTATTTTTGACTTTCAAGTCTTATTATTTAAGAAATACATTTTGTAAGGCTATAGCAGCCATAGAAAGTGATTCCTTTGATGGATCCAGGAAAAACAAATTGAAAACCTTCTGGAAAGGATTCACCATTCTAGATGTCATTAATAATATTTGTGACTCATGGGAAGAAATTGAAATATCAACGTTAACAGGAGCTTGGAAGAATTTGATTCCAACTCTCAATGATGACTTTCAAGGATTTAAGACCTCAGTGGTGGAAACAGCCACAGAAGTGGTGGAAATAGCAAGAAAAATGAATTACAAGTGGAGCCTAAAGATATGACTGACTTGCTTTGATCTCATAATCAAACTTTAACAGGTGAGTTACTTCTTAGGCACGAAAAAAAAGTGGGTTCTTGAGATGGAATCTACTCCTAATGAAGATGCTGTGAGGATTGTTGAAATGAAAACAAAGGATTTAGAATATGACATAAACTTTAGTTGATAAAGCAGTGGCAGGGTTTGAGACAATTGAAACTCCAATCTTGAAATATCTATTGTGGGTAAAATGCTATTAAAGAACATCGCATGCTACAGAAATATGATTTATGAAAGGAAGAGTCAATGGATGTGGCAAAGGTCTTATTTTAAGAAATTGTCACAGCCATTCAACTTCAGCAACCACCACCCTTATCAATCAGCAGCATCAACTTTGAGGCAGGACCCTCCCCCAACAAAAAGGTTATGACCCGCTAAAAGTGCACATGATACCATTTTTAGAAATAAAATATTTTTAAGTGAAATTATGTACATTGGTTTTTTTAGACATAATGCTATTGCACACTTAACAGACTACAGTGTAATGTAAATGTAACTTTTATATACACTGGGTAACCAAAAAATTCATTTGAGTCTATTGTGACATTTGATTTACTGCATGGTCTGGAAGTGAATGCACATGTGATATCTCAGTGGTATGCTTGCACAAAAATTAACTCAGAATTAACCAACAACATAAATAAATAGTTAAAACTATACTATTATGAGAAAATTTAGGATTAAATCTTTATTACCTTGAGTTTGGCAGTGAATTCTTTGACACCAAAAACATAAGCAACAAAAGAACAAATAGATAAGTTGGATTTCACCAAAATTAAAAACTTTTGGGCATCAAAGAATATTATCAAGAATGTAAAGACAACTTACAGAGTCAGAGAAACATGGGCAAATCATGAATCTAAGAGTTTAATATACAGAATACAGTAAAACCTTGGTTTGTGAGCATAATTCATTCCAGAAACATGCTTGTAATCCAAAGCACTTGTATATCAAAATGAATTTCCCCATAAGAAATAATGGAAACTCAGATGATTGACTCCACAACCTAAAATATTCATTTAAAAATGATTATAATACTGTAATATACAAAATAATAAAGAAACTATAAAATAAGAAAAATAAACAAATTAACCTGCACTTACCTTTGAAAACCTTCGTGGCTGGTGTGAGGGAGACAAGAGAGAGGAGGGTTATTGTGTAGGACAAACTTTCCAACTTTCACTAACACTAACAGAATCACTACTCTCTATTGGCTCCATGGAATATTTTCCTGCATGGGGGCCATTGTACATGCTCGCATGTATGTTGACTACAGTACAGTATTAATAAACTCTTGTCGGGGCACCTGGGCGGCATCTGATGTCAGCTCAGGTCATGATCTCATGGTTTGTAAGTTCAAGCCCATGTTAGGCTCTGTGCTGACAGCTCAGAGCCTGGAGTGTGCTTTGGATTCTGTGTCTCCCTCTCTCTCTGCCCCTCCCTCACTTGCCGTCTGTCTGTCTCTCTCTGTCTCTTGAAAATAAATAAAATGTTAAAAAATTAAAAAAAAACCTCTTGTCAAATACTGTATTTAATGGAACTGGCAATAAGGCAGCAGAGGAAAGGGTCTATATCTGCAGGCAGCCTGACCTAGAATGAAGCAAAGCATTCCTGAGCTTTCTCTTACATGGAAAAGCAAAGGACTGTCCATAGGTGCTGTGAAGTGGCAAAAAATACACTAGTGCCAGTTGTAGGCACCTTCCAATGTTCTGAAAAATCACTGATTTCTGCCAAACATAGTGGCTTGAGACCAAGCATCTGAGCATGAGAGATGATCACCCATAATCCCGCAGTGAGAGAGACACAAAGAACTATTGGCTCAGTTTTGATCATGTGACATTTGGCATCACATACTACTCATATTGCAAGACATTGCTTGTTTATCAAGTTAAAATTTATTGAACATGTTTGCTCATCTTGCAGAACACTCACAGGTTACTCAAAATCTGAGGTTTTACTGTTTAAAAAGAACTCTTACAACTCAATAACAAAGATAGTCCAATAAAAAAATAATCAGTGGACTTGAATAGATATTTCTCCAAAGAAGATATACAAATGGCTAACAAGCATGTGAAAAGATAGCCAACTTCATTGGCCACTGAGGAAATGCAAATTAAAGCCACAATGTGATACCACCTCCTCATGCAGACTAGGATGGCTATAATAAAAATAAATAAATAAATAAATAAAACTAAAGGAAAATATGTTTTGGGAGGAATGTGGAGAAGTAGGAAGACTTGCACATTTCTTTGGATATGTAAAATAGTATAGCCCCTGTGGAAAATAGTTGGTAGTTGCAATAATCCCATTCCTATATATATACTCAAGGAAAATGAAAAATATATGGCCACACAAAAATTTGTACACAAATGTTTACAGCAGCATTATTCTTAATAGCCTAAAGGTGGAAACAATCCAACAATCCATCAATAAATGAGTGAATAAACAAATTGTGGAACATAAAACGGAATTATTACTCAACTGTAAAAATGAATAAAGTACTGATACATCCTACAAAGTGGGTGTATTTCTTTTTTTTAAATTTTTTTAATGTTTATTTATTTTTGAGAGAGAGAGACAGAGTATGAGGAGGACAGGGGCAGAGAGAGAGGGAGACACAGAATCCAAAGCAGGCTGCAGGCTCTGAGCTGTCAGCACAGAGCTCAATGACCGGCAACCAGCGGTGAGTATTTCTAAAACTGATACTAAGTGAAAGAATTTAAGCACGAAAGGTTACATATTGTATAATTCCTTTTATATGCAATATTCAGAATTAGGTAAGTCCATAGAGACAGTAAGTATATTAGCAGTTGCCAGGAGATCGGAGAAGGATAAAAGAGGAGTGATTACTCAAAGGGTATGAGATATTCTTCTGGGTCAAATGTGAGTCTTTAACTAAATTAATATTTATTAAATGCCTACTATGTTCTAGACAGTATTTCAGTCACTCTTGCATGGACTTGACATTCAAAAAGAGGTAAAGACTAGGAATAAACAAATAAATACAGAATATATGTAGGTGTTGAAAATGTAATGGAGAAAAGTCAGGCTACATAAAGAGTGAAAAAGTTGAGGACAAGTTCAATTTTAGACATGTAAAGTTATCTGTTAAAGTAGCTTTTGTGGAGATGCCTAAAGGAAGTGAAGAAGCAAGTCATGGGAAGGTCTAGGAAAAGAACATTCCTGGCACAGGGAAAAGCAAATGCAAAAAAAATGGGAGCATGCTTGAAAGTGTTCAAAGGAATACCAAGAAAATCAGTGTGATGAGAATAGGGTGAAAGAGAAGGGTGTTAGGAAATGAGTCTGGAGAGGTAGCGAGAGCCATATTGGGCATCTTTTGGGCTTATGGCTAGGACTTTAGATTCTATTCCAAGGATGACAGAAGGCCACTAGATGGCTTAGAACAGGTAATATCTGAACTATGCTTTAAAAAGATGACTCTAGCCACTGTAACCACAGTATTGAATTCAGTTTATAAGAAATGTCACATCCATAAGTGCCTAGATTACCAATTCTGAGAGCAGGAAATGTCTGGCTTTCCCACCCAACTCTTCCACTAAGTAGTTTGGTGACATAGGTGAGGTCCTCAATCTCTTCCCACCTCAGTTTCCTAAACTGTCAAATAAGGAAGTGATTAAAGTCTCTTCCAGGTCTATTATTCTATGATTCTAGAAAGTTAATATAGGCTTCAGTATCATATGAGCTCTTTTACTTAAACTAGTGATTCTCTCACTTAAGGGTACATTTGCCCTGCAGAGAACATTTAGGAATGTCTGGAGACATTTCTGTTTGTCACGACTTGGGATGGAGTTGCTACCAGCAGCTAATGGGTAGAGGGTAGGGATGCTGTTAAATATCTTGCATTGCACAGGACAGCCTCCCACAACACAGAATTATCTGGCCCAAAATGTTAATGGTGCCATTGTTGAGAAACCCTGACTTAATAAACAGAAAATTCATACCTTTCATACATAGGCAATTTGTGACACTGAAGTTGTGCTTTTCTAATTTGTTTGCCAAAGTCTAGGATACCACAAGCTATTTACTGTGAATAATTTCACATTTCGATTTTTTTTTATGTATAGAAAAGTTGAAATTAAAATTAGAACATAAAAACAACACAGCTAGTGATTCAGAGAGAGGCCTCCTAAATTATATATACTTAGGTTCAAAGAATACCTCAAATACTCAGTGTGATTTCAGGCAAGTTACTTAATCTGTATGCCAGTGTAAGATGAGGATAAGAATATCTGTCACAGAAATATTGTGAACAAGATAATGGGTTACAAAATGCTCAGCCCATTGCCTGGCATAAGCATTAAATGAAGATTGTCATTATTACAATTTGCTAGGCAGGCTGAATATGGCAGGTGAGTTGCAGGTTCTCTCCACTTTTCCAGAATCTTCCAGATTTCCCCCTCCCCAATTCTCTTTTAATTTGTTTTGTTTTTTATTTTTAGGTTTATTTATTTGAGCAAGAAAGCACCGGAGAGAGGGGCAGAGAGAGAGGGGGGAGAGAGAGAATCCCAAGTAGGCTTGTCAGTGGAGAGCCTGAGCAGGGCTTGAACTCACGAACCATAAGATCATGACCTGAGCCGAAGTAAGACACTTAACTGAGTGTCTAATCTTCCATGAACCAAGATTTTAGACATCTACTCTACCAACCTTTTTAGAATTGAGTCTAAAATTAGTTTTGATTGAAGGCCGGGGAAGCTCTCCTAGGAGCAAAATGCATAGATTTCTGCACGTTGACCACACAGAAGTCTTAACTTCTAGATTCTGAGCGATGTCCCAAATAACAGAACTCTGATATATATATGACCTCTAAGTATTATTCCTGTCATATCACAATAAAATATTTTAAAAAGTTTCCCAAGTAATTATTTTGTTCACACTGTCCAGTAAAGTCCCTTGGAATTTAGAAATGTTCTGTTAGATAATGGGAAAATCTAATGTACCAGAACCTAAGATCTGTCCTAAATAATAACATGATGCCTTGGTATTTGTAAGTTATAAGCCATTAAGAGCTTAGAGCAATGACAGACCCACAAATTTTAAAGCATGAGTCTTTCACTTGTAAATAGCATTTCTTCAATACTTCTAATACTTCTGTATAAGAATATTATGGAATAATGGGTCTTTTTGAATAGTTCAAGAGTTATAATCTCTCCCAACTTTCTACCCTATTCCATGGATGGACTTGGGAGTACTCTATTACATGGATGTATGCCAAATTCTGCATTTGTGGGTCTGTGTTTTGACACCTAAATAAAAGAGTCTATGGGCCTACAGAGGCTATGTATCTCTTAGTAAATGGTATTTTGAGATGTGGGTCCAGTCATAGTTGGAATACCATGGGGTTATACTGTATTTTCTAGTGACACACTAATGAAGTTAACTTTAAGTTTGAGGAAAACAATTTTTTTCAAAATGTGCAAATACTGTCATTTTAAAATATAGCTCTTCGATGAATGGATAAAGAAATTGTGGTTTATACACACAATGGAATACTACGTGGCAATGAGAAAGAATGAAATATTGCCTTTTGTAGCAATGTGGATGGAACTGGAGAGTGTTATGCTAAGTGAAATAAGTCATAGAAAGACAGGTACCATATGTTTTCACTCTTATGTGGATCTTGAGAAACTTAACAGAAGACCATAGGGGAGAGGAAGGAAAAAAAAACCAAACAGGTTAGAGAGAGAGGGAGCCAAAACATAAGAGACTCTTAAAAACTGAGAACAAACTGAGAGTTGATGGGGGGTGGGAGGGAGGGGAGGGTGGGTGATGGGTATTGAGGAGGCCACCTGTTGGAATGAGCATTGGGTGTTGTATGGAAACCAATTTGACAGTAAATTTCATATTTAAAAAATAAATAAATAAATACAAATAAAATATAGCTCTTTATTCCTAAACTTTTCCCCAAAGTAGTAAACAATGCTGTTTATTTTCCAATATATTCTCCCCTCCTTCCATAATGTTTTTTTTCCCCCCTAGACTCATTGCCACACAGCAAAACACTATTTTTCCCAACCTCACTCGTACCTAGGTATACTCCATGTGGCCAAGTTCTGACCAATGAGATCTGTATAATTTCCAGGTCTTTTTTTATGCTTCTTGTCTTTCTCTTCTTTCTGCTGGCCGGAACCTTATTCATGGCTTACATGAGGGAAAATAAATTTCTATCTTATTTAAGCCACTATTGTTTTGGTCTTGAACAGTAGTTGATCCAATGGCCCAATACAAAAACTTTATTCCAACAAGACACTGAAGACATTATTAGATATTTATGTTCAGTGAGTATTTTAGGGTACCTGGCAGTTAAGTTTCTAGCCATTCTAATTATGTAGTTCTCAACCAAATAATCATTTTAAAATAATTTAATTTAAACAATCATTTAAAAATATAAGCTTGACACTTTAGCAGTTTTGCTCTGATATCAGGGCAAATAATAATAGAAAGAGTAATCTATCTAATGAGAGAAAGAAAATCTGAAACAGTAGGTCAAGTAAAATTTCCTTCCCCCCCCCACCCCCCCTCAGTGCTAAACCTCCCAGAATTCCAATATTAGCTACAGGCAAATTTGGCTGCAGGTAAGAGATACATCCTATAATCAGAGCTCTTAGCACAGTGGGTATTTGTTGACTATAGATTAACACTGGCTGAGTCCCAGCTTCAGAATATTCTTATACCCAGATCTTATCTCCTCAACTATTCTAGAGGTGTAGGACCATAAATCAGATGTGATGGCAGGCTTTGCTTATTTTACTCAAAAAAATCTGCTCTAGCCCAAAGAGGTTAATAATTGGTAGTAATTTTCTAACAGAGTATTTGGAACTATGTCTAGGAGGGTCTTCTCACTGAATCCATACAGGTGTTAAGAGACTGAGGTCTTAGTGAGACCATAAACCTGCACCTACCTCCTCTGGATAAGATATTCAGAGATTAAGGACCTCATGGAATTGGTGAAGGCTATCTTTACACTGACCCCCCCAAAAAAAGGCTATCTTTAAATCTTGATCTGGGAGTATCAAGGAGTATCTAAGGAAGGCAAAAGTTTTACTTATATTGCAATATGGTAGTATCTCCTCCATTAGATTATATGCTCCACTAGGAATTTTAACTGTTACATTGCCAGTATGTAGGAAAGTGCTGATACTTAGTTAAGCTTTCAGTGAATGAATCTAGAATTTTGTTCAGTGTGTGCCTTGGGGTTTAATAGTTGTGACATTATTTTTAACTTAAAAAAATTCTCCACTTATATATATGAAGAAATAAATTAATTTGGGGGCATTTAATTAGTTTGGTTTTCTGTGTGACAGAATGTAGTTTGGCCTGCGGCTAATATTGAAATCTACAATCCTGTTGCTATTAGAAGAGGGAATTCTGGAATCAAATCCCAGAGACATTATTAACTTGTGGTGTGATCCTGGGAAACTCAGGGTCCTCACTGGACGATGAGGGAAATATTTCCTATGAGCTCTGAAATTCTGATTTTAGTGCTTAGTATAATAACAGGTTCTCAATATTTGTTGAATACATGATTCTATATTGCACTTAATATTTCATATTTAGTTTGTAAAAGACTGAAACATTGCTCAAAAGCTTTTACCTAAATAGCAAACATTTCTGAAAACTATCTCATGGCAAACATTTCAAACTTGGTTATTTTAATCAAACATTTGACCAAATATGAGAAAATTTATTTTTGCGTATCTGATCCACAAGCAGCAAACTCCCCGATTCCTTACTTTCAACAGTTTTGCCAGTCAGATACCATTATTACCAGCTTTTAATAGCTCTGCCTCAGAAATAAAAACAAAACATGAAACTAATTATTGTATTTTGCATAGTTAAGTGGAAATCATATACAATAAGGTTTTAATCATATTATATTGCTGATACTCCACTGTTCTTGGCTTTTTCATAATTGGCAATTTCATATGGTTCAAAGTGAATATATTTAGCATTAAATAGTGTGTTTAAGAACTAATATGACAATAGGGGCTCCAAATCCTCTCCACATACCTTTTACTGGTATCCTACCTGTTAGAGGTGCAGCAGGTATTTTTCTGAAATTTCATTATATTGTGTCTCTTCTACATAGTATTTGTAACTTGTGGTTTAAAAACAGTATAGGGGCACCTGGGTGGCTCAGTCGGTTAAGCGGCCGACTTCGGCTCAGGTCACGATCTCGCGGTCCGTGAGTTCGAGCCCCGCGTGGGTCTCTGGGCTGATGGCTCAGGGCCTGGAGCCTGTCCCGATTCTGTGTCTCCCTCTCTCTCTGCCCCTCTCCCGTTCATGCTTTGTCTCTCTCTGTCTCAAAAATAAATAAAACGTTAAAAAAAATTTAAAAACAGTATAAATTAGCATTTATGTTTTGCCAAATATCCTAAAAGGGCTAGTGTGAACAATTAAGTGTTTTATAGAGAGAATATACTGATAGTTCCTTAATGTTCCTTGATCATTTAGGTTCGTGGTTCACAAACTTTAACGCTCGTAAGAAATCACTGGAGAACTTACTAAAACTCAGGTTTCTGAGCCCTTTACCCAGGGATTCTGATTCAGTAGATATGGGTGGGGCCGTGAATTTGCCTTTCTTGCAAACTCTCACATCGTGCTTCTGTTCCTGGATGCTAAGTTCATACTTTGAGAATCACTGACCTAGGGTACCTATGACACTTCTCTGTAGTAATGCCTCTTCTTTATTTTGGTTTTTCAGTAAATAAAACTCAGGTTGATGAGTTGTGATAAATTCCCTTAAGCCAAAACCATTTCTTTGTGAAGTACTACATTAACCTAATTGCAAGGTAACTGCAAATGGGATTTGCTTTCTCGTTTCTACTGCCCACAATTTCAGGACAACTAACTCCAAAGAATTTATCCACCTGTCCGTTCTTTAGGACCTCCCAGTGCGCCTGCTTGCCGGGAGGGCAAGGGTCGCCCCAGCCCGGGCCGCTAGGCCGAAGACGCTTCTTTACTTGCGTTATCAGAGGCAGCACGTCCAGCTTGACAAACCGCAGGCGGCTCCCGATAGGGAAGCGCGTGGGCGCCAATCTAAGAGACCAAACCCGCCTCACCGCGGCAGCCAGCCCGACCCCATCCACGAGTCTTTTCTCCCCCGAGGTCCTTCTCGGAGCCCAGGAAGCCTCGCAGCGCCGAGAGAGCGCCCCTGAAAGGGTGCAGCGGGCAGGTTCGGACCCGCGGCACATCACGCGGCGGCGAGTGTGCGCCCTGAGCCTCCACCTCCGAGCAGTCGCCGGATTGCAGCCTCACTCGGCGCAAGGAACTGCCCAGCCCCGGCTCTCTCGATCGGGAGAAGCTGTGCAGGTCGGTAGCGAGGCCGGCGAGCTCGCCCACTCATCTCGGCCCACTCCGTCGTCCTGGGCTTTCGAAGATGTCCGCCAAGCCCGAGGTCGGCTTCGTGAAAGAGGCTTCTCGCCAGATCCTGGCCGGTGGTTCCGCTGGTAAGGCCGCCCCGCTAGGGGCCAGTCGCTTTTCCTTTAGCGTGTCGGAAAACTTTTCTCAAACAATCCTGGCGTCCGAAGTTTCCCGTCTAAATGCAGCGCTCCAGGCGCAGCGCCTGAGCCCGCCGAGGGCCAGAGCAAAGGAAGCCGGGAGCCGGCGGTGGGAGGCCGGTGCCCCAGGTCAAGTCGCCGCCGCGCCGCGCCGCCGCTCTCGGCTGCCCCGCCTTCTGTGCCCTCAGCCTGAAATGCAAGCTAGGCAGCCCCAAGGCCTGCAACTTGGAGGAGGCCTTGATTCCTAGCTGGTTATTTGACTTGAAGCGATCCAGCTTGCGTCAGCCTTAGTTCTGCTATCATTTGCAGCCTCTTGCTTCTGGGCTAACTCAGATCTTACATAACTCCTGCCTCCATCATTAGAGTGTGTACCTCAGCACTCCACAGGTCTTCTTAGTGCAGAGAGTGCTTGCTGGGGGCTATTCGTGCCTTAAATAGGCATATTAAAATTAAATGCATATGTTAACACACATAAACACCTTTGATATAAGGGGTTCACGATTTATGGAGAGTTACGTTGTGGGAAAAAAACTAAAAAAATTTTGTTGTAACTAATCATGGAAATAATTACTAAGTGTGGCTAGAGAAAATAAGAACCCATGAGCTTATGTTGTGTGGATGTGTTTTAAAGATACTTTAAAATATAAATCATGAGTTGATTGAAAATTTAAGTTTTCATAGCTGTGACACATTTTTATTTTAAATTTATAAAGTAATTTATAAATTACTACAATTCACTCAGCACCATAAAACATTTTTGTAAGTGTAGATATTCTCTTAAGACGTTATACTATGGTAACTCTAGTAAATCATATGGAGAGAGTGACTAGATGTCTAATGTTTAACGTCAACTAGGAAAATTTATTCTCAAATACACTTGGACTTTTTATAAAGGCCTATTACAAATTATGACTAGTTATCATTATGTCATGAACTATTTGCATCTCAGGAGTACCACAAGCAACCACATGTATCAATCATGGTCTGTACAGTTTATAAGGATGATATTTCATTAATATGACCATCAAGGCATGCATCTCTTATATGTGATTATGCTTTGTCCATCCATAATTATGATGTCAGTGGCCACACTGTCTGCTTTTTTAGTTGTTTCCCAGAAGTGACGATGAATTTTCACTAATTTAGTCACCGGGTCAAATTCCACAATATCCCAGACTGCCAGCTCTCCCTGACTGGGTTGATTTCAGAGTCCATGACCCTGATCAAAGAAAACTTAGCTGTCCGAATGGGAGAGTAAGGCACATTGGTGAACATCCTAATCTCTAATTAATGATTCAGAAGCATCTCTGTATTGGCTTAGATGATCATACTAGATCTTAGACACAGCTAAACTCAAGGGTCAAACTGTAACCTACTTACATGTTTTTGTTGGTTGATAAATATTTGGCACAAATGTGTGATTCCATCATATCCTTATAGTTGTAACTAATATGAATGAAAATTAGTATATGTGTAAGGTAAATTAAACATAGTGTGGTTGATTTATAGATTTAGTACTATGGAATCACTGATAAATGTTGAAAGTAATGTACACTTTCATCATAGTGAAAGGAGATCGTGTTTTCTACTTAGGCAATGATATTTTCATAAAACTTTATATTTACTGGTTTTTAATAAATGCAGATTAATCATATTACATATACTAGGTAAAGGGCCAAAGAGAAATTAACATACAAGAGATATGGAATTTTAATAAATGTAGAAAATGCGTTTGAATCTCTAGCGCTAAAGTTCTCATTACTGATAATGTCATCAAATGCGGCACCTCTGTGTGTGTATTATATGACCTTTTGAGGGTAAAGGTTAAAAATACATTTTGGCTTTCTTAAGGGGGAAAAAAGCTGGGGAAGTTTATTGCAGAAATACCAGGGAATCTCTTGGAATTCAAGGTCTGGATGCCTTCCTGGAAGAGACTGGAATCAGGAGCTAGAGCACTGAGGAGAATTCAGGAAGTCATCCTTTACCTTTCCTCACGTTGTCAAATGGTTAAACATTTCCAAGGCAGCAGGTTCGTGGCGAAGAGTAGGGTCACCAGTAATACTAATACAGCTGCTAGGATGGCTTGCCATATTTCCACAGATTTGCCTGGTAAGGAGTAAACATGCCCAAACGGGTTCAGATAGCTAATTACTTAGACAGGAAAAGGAAGTGATATGGTGGTGTCAGTTCCCTTATTCCATGGGCAACACCAAACTGAAGATGCCAGTTGGTAGATGGTATGAGCAGCGGGTCACTCTACTGTCGAGGAGGTGCCTCAGAACCACAGCCAAGTAGTTTTATTGACTTACACTGAAGGCTGCAGCTTCCCCCACGTGGGAATGAGGTGGAAAGTCTTGAGTTCAACTGAAACTAGGGAGATACATGAGAAATGGCCTCATGGTAGTCTTCCCTAAGATAACAGGAGAAACAGCTTCTCTGCTCTTCCTCACCAGTCTGCTTATCTTCCCTTAGACCAGAAGAAATCATCGGGCATTCTGCCAAGACTCGAATCAGTCTGTGGCCTAGCCGTGTCCACAGGTTATGTGGAGATGCTCAAGGTTGTCAGTGTGCCATACTGTGGAGGTATTTCCCTGTGCTCTTGTGGTACCTTCAGACTTTTTTATTAAAAAATTTTTTTCTTAATGTTTATTTATTTTTGAGAGAGAGAAAGACAGAGCGTGTGAGGGAGAGGGGCAGAGAGAGGGGGAGAGACAGAATCTGAAGCAGGATCCAGGCTCTGAGCTGTCAGCACAGAGCCTGACGTGAGGCTTGAACTCAACAAATTGCGAGATCATGACTTGAGCCAAAATTGGACACTTAACTGAGTGAGCCACCCATGGGCCCCTATCAATCTTTTTTTTCTTACAATTGTACTGCTATTTTCTGCTCTGCCATCCACATGACAGAATGTGGTTCCTAACAGCTCTTGAATTTACATTCTCTTCACTTCTATAGAGATAGTGAGAGACTAACTTGCTTTCTTTTTTTTTTTTTTCCGTTTCTCATGTAAAATCCTGGGGGAAAGACTCAAGATGACCCAGTTTTGGATAAGGGCCCACCTCTGCACCAATAAATGGTAGCCTGTGCCCATGTGGATGGGTGGGGCCACAGTGGGCATGGGGATTTCGGGGGAGATTTATTTTCCAGAGAAGTTAGACACATTATGAAATAGGCAATAGATGTTTTTCATAACAAAATATGTCTGTCTTATATTAAAAGATGGTTTGTGATACTTGCATTTCAAAAACCAAAGAGATTGATACACTTACACTTGCTTGGACACTATACATCTAAAGATTGGGCTCGAGCTTGTAGCTATAGCTAATATGTAAAAGTATTGTTACCAATGGCAACTTTGTTTTATGTGATGAAAGCTATGCCCAGGACAAGTCAGTATGTACTGAAGTTTTACAGAGGAGGCTTCTAGTCTGTATTTTCAGCTTCAAGTAATTGCATAAGTTTCACGTGAAAGAATAGAAGCCAATGATGAGAACTTAAGGAAAATCAGCAAGGCCAAACACTGCAGAGGTGGTAAGGATGAGAGAAGAGGCCATTGGATTAGACCCTTGGTGCTCAAAGGGTGAGCCGTGGACGAGCAGCAGCAGAGACATGGTAGCACCTGGAAGCTTGTTAAAAATGTAGGGTCTCAGACCTCACTCCAGACCTGCCATATCAGAATCTGTATTATAGGAAGGACCTCAAGTCATTTGTTTGCACTTTCCAGTTTTAGATGCCCTGCATTAAAAGACTTTTGAGGAAAAGAGATTTTATAGAGGGGAATCAGATTTCAGAGGGTTACAAGTTAAAACATTCTTGGTTTTCACTGCTGACCAGAGAGAAGAATGAATTCTGTAAGCCTTATTATATGCCCCCAGTTTAGCTGTCAGGCTTATTTACCACTCCTCTCCTACACATGCCTTTCAGTTTCTGCTAAATACTTGAATGTTACCTGTACCTTTCCACCTTTATTCCCAATTCCTGGAATGTCTTCCTCTTATTTTCTCTAGCTATTGAAATTCTATCCATTTTCCAAGGCCTAGCTCGAAAACTGTTTTCTGAAGGAATGTTGTCCAGATGGCCTCTACAGCCTCATGCAGCTCAACACTCTCATTAACATGTGAATAGTGCAAATAATAACTAACATTTCTTGAGTAAATACTAAAGGCTAGACCCAGTTCTAGCTTTAAATGGATCAACGTGTTTAATCCTCACCACAACTTCAGGATAAAGAAACTGACCTACAGAGGGCCTAGTTAATTTGCCTATGGTTGCTCAAGCATGCAACCATTTCTGTAGGAAATCAGGATAGGAGAGGCACCAGAAAAATATCATTTACATTATCAGACATTTTTAGAATTTGGAGAGATCGAATCAAGTCTACTATCCCTTATTGTCTTTATATCTCTTTAATTTATATCCCTTAAAAGAGTTCTTGTATCTACAAATACCATTCTTGTAGTCTTTCTGCTAAATGATAGGTTGTTCTCTCTAAACAATTTCATGTGTATGGGCACAAGATTAGCTTTTAGCTAAAAGAAATTCCCAGTCCATTCAGGGCCTGTATGTGAAGTTGGGCAGGTTGTACACTGAAAAAAAGGGCTCTGGCCATTGGAGCAAGTGAGAGCCGAAATCTAGCCCATGCTGATTCATAATCCATGTATCCTAGAGTAGAGATGCATCCACCTGGGGGAGAAGGGACATCTTTTTCTATTACTACCAAATGTCGGGTAGCAAACCTGACAGCAACACTGACAGAATTCCCCCAAGCTTGCTAGAGTTCCCAAGGTACCTGGGCCTCAGTATTAGACATCATTCCCTTGTCTGCTCACCATCAGGGCTCCAGGAAGTTTCCCTTCTATGCACATGTCTTCCTTGGGGCCAGGAACTCAACTTTATCTCAGACCCTCCCATTCTCCTTAACTATCAGTTTGGATTCTTCCATGTGTTTCCAAAGCTCATGGGGTTCTTACTTCACATGAAATGTAGAAGCCTTTTAGGCTCACTCAGATGGTAATTCTCCCCAAGTTCCCACTGGACTTTTTGCCTCTAACATCAGAATTTTCCAGGGTTTTGGCAAGTCCTCTTGGATTCCTGAGAGACCTTGCTCTCCCAGAGCTTGTCAGGCTCCCTCCTGAGAGAGAGCATGCCTAGGCCCTGCCCACTGAATTATTTTGCACATCTCTAGGACCCTCCTCCTCCTATCTCCCAGAATCTTATATTCTCAGAAGTCTGCAAGTGCTACTCAGAGAACTTCCTAGAGAATTTCCCCTTCTTATATTATTTACATGGTCTCCATGCATGCAGGACACTGATTTCTTCCCAGAATTTCCAGGCTCCTCACCAGCCCCACCCTAGTTCCTTGTATCTTGTAGGCACACCCCCATCACATCTCCAATCACAATTTTTATTTTGTGTGTCTTCCTGGAGATATTTTGGTGAAATTATTTAGTCAAACTATCCTGGAAACAGGTTTTCCAATTTTGTACTAGACACAGTTCAAGTACTTTGTGCAGTTTCTCATTAATCACCTTCAAGGGGTCAAATGACAAGGTGAAAGGAGAAACCTTTTTTAGGGGGAAGGAACCCTAGGATTCATGGATAGGTCTCTGGGAAATTAGCTATTGAGAGTATATATAAAATGTGCATTATACTGAGGGGAGAGAGTCAAGGCTTTCAACCTAAAAGGTAATTAAAATGGTATTGGATAATTTGAAATGTATTTTTTTTAAACTCCTGGTCTTGTATATCATACATATATATATATTATATATATATGTATTCATTTTCACAAGAATTCTACTTTTGCTTGCTTTAACCCATGATAGTTAAAATACAGTTAAAAGAAGTGCCTTAATAGGCAGTATGTGTACTAGTCCTCTGGATTTTAATTTGGACTAAGTAATAAAAGGGTCGATGCACCGGGGGGTAATCAAGGTTAAAATTTTTATCAAGGAAAATTCTTGCACCCATTAGAATGGGTGCAAAGGAGGCACACATGTGATTTGGATAAATGGCACCTTTGGAACTTCAGGATTTGGGAAACTGCAATTGTTTGATAATAAATAGCAGGTTGTAGTGAAACAGGTGAGCCTTTATGACACATCAGAGGGAGGCTGGAACCCATTATTGGTAATTAGGGAGGAAAAATTCCCCTTATTTCAACCACATAGGAGGAAACAACTCTACTGTTCAAATTAATTACAAAATACCTTTAAGGGATGCATTTTAATGGAAATGTAGTCTTATCTCTCTTAAAGGAAATCTAATTCTCAAAAATACGCATTTAAGAACAAAATATGAACTGCATAACCACATTTCAAAGGATTCCCTGGTTTCCTTCACTGAAAGACCTTTTAAAAAATTTTTTAATGTTTTTATTTATTTTTGAGAGAGAGAGAGGGGGGGGGGGGAGGGAGGGAGAAGGAGAAAGTGTGAGCTGGGGAGACACAGAATCTGAAGCAGGCTCCAAGCCATCAGCACAAAGCCTGATGCAGGGCTGGAACTCACACACTGTGAGATCATGACCTGGGCTGAAGTTGGACGCTTAATTGATTGAGCCACCCAGGTGCCCCGATGAAAATGTAGTCTTATCTCTCTTAAAGAAAATCTAGTTCTCAAAAATATGCATTTAAGAACAAAATATAAATCTCATAACCACATTTCAAAGGATTTCTTAGTTTCCCTCACTGAAAGGCATTTTTTAATTTTTTAAAATGTTTTTATTTATTTTTGAGAGAGAGAGAGAGAGAGAGCGCGCGTGAGCTGGGGAGGGGCAGAGAGAGAGGGAGACACAGAATCCGAAGCAGGCTCCAGGCTCTGAGCTGTCAGCACAGAGCTTGTTGCGGGGCTCGAACCCATGAACCGTGAATCCGTGACCTGAGCCAAAGTCAGATGCTTAATTCACTGAGCCACCCAGGCATCCCTGAAAGACATTTTAAAAACGCATGTATAACATGTGGGTACGTGATTCAATTGACGTAAAAATGTGAATCAATATTTGCACAACATCTTAGGAACACTTTGTTAAACCAGCCCTTCCTTGTCTCCCTTGCCCACGCACTGCCCACCCCTCCCAGTCTTGACTGCAACATCTCAGAGCACTGAGAACCTGGTGTTTTAGGTAAAGCATAGTAGATGCTTGGAAATGTTTGTTGACTATACTAATGAATAAATATTAGAAGCATAAGCCACAAAATATATTATTAGGGTCCAACTCTGAAGAGAGAGAAGTATGCTGGGGTTCAAGCCATCAAACAACCAATATTTGCAACAGAACTTTCTTTTCTTTCAACAATATTTTCTTTCATTGTAATCATTTAGTAAATGAAATGAAAAAATTGTCTTCAGGTCTGAAGTGTCTGCCACCTTCTGAGGAAGAGGTCCATGATAATTTTTAAAATTTATGTATTATCTTGGGGCGCTTGGGTGGCTCAGTCAGTTGAGCATCCAGCTTCAGCTTAGATCATGATCTCACGGTTTGTGAGTTTGAGCCCTGCGTCGGGCTCTGTGCTGACAGCTCAGAGCCTGGAGCCTGTTTCAGGTTCTGTGTCTCCCTCTCTCTCTGCTCCTCCCCTGCTCGTGCTCTGTCTCTCTCTCTCAAAAATAAATACACATTAAAATTTATGTATTATCTTTTGTTCCAGGACCCCAAAATGAAAAGAGATTCACAGATCATTTTCAAACATCTTTATGATTTAAGTAGATGGTATCTTAAAATGGCAATAAATGAAACTAGGTTAAGGGACTTCTATGGGATTCTTAACTGTTCTAGATTTTAACTGTTTTTTCTTATTAATTTATTTTTCTTTTGGTTTTAAACTATTCTGTTTGTGTCAGTTATTTCCATACTTTGACGTGATCAAGGTTTATGCCATTCTAAATATTCTATTAGATCTCTATCTTTTGATCCCTTGTATCGCTTTGCTGGGACTGTCTGAACAATGTACCACAAAGTAGATGGCTTAAAATTCCAGGAATTTATTGTCTCACAGTACTGGAGGTTAGAAGTCTGAAACAAAGTATGGGCAGGGCTGGTTTCTTCTGGAGGCAGCAAGGGAGAATTTGGTCCATGCCTCTCTCCTAGCTTCTGGTAGTTGCTACCAATCTTTGTGTTCTTTGGCTGTTATCACATGGCTTTCTCTTCCTATCTGTCTCTGTGTCTGTCCAAATTTCCATCTTTTTATAAGGGTATCATTAGATTAGGGCCCACTCCAATCCAGTATGACCTCACCTTAACTTGATTACATTTGTAAAGACCTATTTCTAAATAAAGTCACATACCAGAGTTTAGGACTTGAACGTATCTTTTTTTTTTGGGGGGGGGGGGGAGACGCAATTTAACCTACAACAGGCATTTGATTGTATTTTTCTCTTCATGTTGTAATTCTCAAGTTAGTGTTACTTATCTCAAGCCATGGTCCTATGTTTCTCTTCCTTTCATTGTCAACCTTTGTGGAAAGTTCTTCACTTGGTTTCCAACCTACTATAATTGGCATATCTGTCTTTCCCTTTCTGCCCAAACTGTTAACTACTGCTTTTCATTCCTAATTTTACCTATTCTTTGTAAAACTTCACATCTCTGACCAATTTTTCTCTTTAAAGTTGTCTCTGCTATTGACTGTTATCTTCTTACTCATATCCAATCACTTCTTTACTGTTTCCTTTGCTGATTCCTCTTTTTTCCTTTCCTCAAAAATTGGCATTCTCTGCTCCACACACTCTGAGCTCCCCAAGCAAGCCCATCTGCTCTCTGGCTTCAGTATTATCCATTTGCAGGTAACTCCCTGATATTTCCATCTTCTCTGTGTCCTGCAGACTCAGATTTCTAACTTATACAGTAAAAATATCATGGGATCAAGAGTTATGTGAACTCTTAGTGATTTTCAAAGGTAATGTTTTAGAGGTAAATTTTGAAACTAATATTAGACCATCAAATACCATTTTCTCTTTGTTGTATTGTTGTACTCACCCTTATTTTGAGTTGTCTTTCTCATTCGTTCTTTTTGTTAACTTAGCGGGTTACAACTGACCTTTTCTGGGTGTTTGTTTGGGTTATATGGATCTTTCCTAATTAGTCAATAATTAAGATCAGACAAACAGGAAACAGTAAGATAAATCTTAAGTGCTCACATTTATTGAATGATTACTATGTATAAAGCACCTTACTTTGCTTAAATGATTGATATTAATTTGTAATATCTTGAGGATGAGGAAAGTGAAGCTCAGAGAAATTAAAAACTTGTTCAAGGTGAGTGATGGAACATGAACTCAGACTCTGTTTTCTTTGCTTTCAAAGTTTGCATTCCTACCCGCTACCTCACCCTGCCTCATGGGGTACAAAATGAGAAACTAGGTTAGCAGCCCCATACAGAGTATTGTCTCCATAAGACCTTTTTTCCTTCAGGTTGGGTTAAATATTGTAGCTGCTCAAGGAACTTGTGCACTGATGAACAATCAGGATCTGCCTCTGGTGCAACCTGGCTCTTCCTTGTTTTTGCCAGATCTTTAAATGTCAGCCATAGTACAAGTATAAAATTTTCCACTTTACCCATCAGAGGACTTTGTCAGCATTGACAGGGCTACCTCTTTTGTGTCATTCCCTGTAGGCGATTGATTAGGAACGAGTTGAGCCCCAATCCTTGGGTAATTGTTAATTAAAACCTGTACAACTAGGTAAGACACCAGAATGACTCACTGAAGAAAGAGCAACCTCAGAACAGACTGAATGAGCCTGGCTGTGAAAGAGGAGGGAATTGAAGTTGCATAAAATAGGTTTGTTTTGAGTTTTTCCTTTTGTAATAATTTGGTAGCTGTAGGTGAGATGCAGGGTGAATTTAGTTGATTGTCTATAAAAACTAGAATGGACTATTCTAGGGGGAAATACAACTTTGGAAAAATTATAATGAAATATATGTTTCAATAGAATTGAATGGCACCTAAAAAAAATGAACCCCAAAAAGTTTTACATTATGTGAGAGAGAGAGAAGGAGAAGTGCCAATGAGCTAATATTTCTTGAAAAATTATCATAATTATTAATAAATAACAATAATAAATAATTATTTATGAGTCATAAAATGTGCCAAAATCAGATTAATACAGTTATGGAAAATATTATTTTTGTTCTTGTTGATGTGGCCGTTGTTGTTGTTCTTCTTCTTCTTGTTTGGAGAATGATTGTGGAGATAAAATACTTTGGAATAAATTATAGGCACCTTTCCAGAGACTCAACAATGAGCAGAGTTATTTTGGAACTTCTTTCTAGTGCAATGCATTTGGTTGACTACTGTATCACAGTGGACAGTCACATCTGAATAGAACTCCATTCTGTCCTTGTGCAGACCTATAGATGGCACTGTCTTCCTATAATTTTGGTGATTTACTTAAAAATAAAAAAAGAAGGAAAAGCTTTCTGCAGACAAAGTTAGATGTAGAAGTGTGTTAACTTCTAAGTAGATTCCACCATTATAAAACATTTGGAACATGTGCCTGGCATAGATCATAGAGAATTATGCATTTGAAAAATGTGGAGGACTGTACTTTGGAATTAATTTTTTCATTTAATTATGATTCTTAACTATGTATGGAAAAGCAAGGTTATGTATGTGAATAAGAGGGATGGACAATTATTTTTATTGCTATAATATCTATTTTCTCTGTTGTTGTCTTGCTTTTGAATTTAGAGTTTTGGATCAAACAAAAATTGTTGATAAGCTTAGCATAATGTAACATTCATTGCTTGTAGGTCTTGGAGATTACCTTGTGGGAATGAACCTCCTAGATTCCATAGTTTTGTTTCTCTAAATTCTCAGGGTTAGAGTGTGTATTATACTAATTGTAAATTATAAGCTGCTGTGAGCAAGATCTAGAGTGCCAGATGCATAGTTCTTTTTATTTATCTATCTGGGGCAGCCACTCAAAATGCCATTTCTTGGCATTTCTTGGCTTTAATGTAAGAAAGTGAGGGAGATGTAAAAGAATGCATTTCTTAGACAGAAGTTCCAAACAGGACTTTTTTTTTTCTTTTAGGTACATAGATTCTGTGTGGAATTAATGGAAATTCCAGAAGTCCTTGCCACTGTAAATGAGCTTCTAACCACAAGATGGCAGTGTAACTTGACCATGTGTTTTAAAACATAAAAAAATGATGAGTAAATTAAACATGTTATTTCTTTCTCTCTTAATGAGAAATGTATATAGCTATGAAATTTTAGGAAAATTACAAAGAAGGTGAATATTGAAAATACTTAGTGTAAGAAATACTAAAGACTCTTTAGTGATTTATTTTGAGTAGTGGGGGCTTTTTTAGTTGACCTAAGAAAACATTTATTTCATATTCTTTTAAGTTGGAAGTAGAAATGTGATCATATCAAAATTGGAAAGCATATCAGCAACTTTCTTTTACAGAGCAATATAGTCTCATGTTTGCCTGATCAAGCATCAAGGAAGGACAAGACCTTTTGTTTCCTTCATGTTTTTGTAGAGATCTGCATTAGCGTATACCTTCTATGGTTTTGAGCATACATGTGTTGGGGATTAGAAGGTAACAGAGAAACAAAGAAGGGAAGGGAAGAAAGAAAAGTAGAGACACTGGTTCCTAAGTTATATGGAAAGAAAGCAGTGTTGATGATGTCTATGTGACCCTGCCAGATTTATATATTTTATAGTTTAAAAATGTATCATCTGTCCATTCAGTAGGTGTTTTTAAATAGGCATTATCCAGTATTATTTGTGTTTGTTTTCATTGATATGCTTACATACTATCTTCTGTTTTACTCTACATGGATGCCTTTCACAATTACCTTAGATTTTTTGTGTGTGATTAATTTAAAAGATTATACTGGATTTATTTCTTGTTTTTTAAGTCTGGCAAAGAGTGTGCCCCTGGGAATGCAAGCTGGTGCAGCCACTCTGGAAAACAGTATGGAGGTTCTTCAAAAAACTAACAATAGAACTACCCTACAACCCAGCAATTGCACTACTAGGTATTTATCCAAGGGATACAGGTGTGCTGTTTCGAAGGGACACATGCACCCCAATGTTTATGGCAGCACTATCAACAATAGCCAAATTATGGAAAGAGCCCAAATGTCCATTGATGAATGAATGGATAAAGAAGATGTGGTATATATATACAATGGAGTATTACTCAGCAATCAAAAGGAGTGAAATCTTACCATTTGCAACTATGTGGATGGAACTGGAGGGTATTAAGCTAAGTGAAATTAGTCAGAGAAAGACAAATATCATATGACTTCACTCATATGAGGACTTTAAGAGATAAAACAAGTGAACATAAGGGAAGGGAAACAAAAATAATATAAAAACAGGGATGGGACAAAACATAAGAGACTCATAAATATGGAGAACAAACAGAGGGTTATTGGAGGGGTTGTGGGAGAGGGGATGGGCTAAATGGGTAAGGGGCACTAAGGAATCTACTCCTGAAATCATTATTGCACTATATGCTAACTAATTTGGATGTAAATTTAAAAAATAAAATCAAAAAAATAAATATGTGACTTGGACTTAAAAAAAAAAAGAAAAACATGTAATGTTGACTGATAAAAACAGGTTGAATAGTGAAAAAAATAAGTGTGCCCCTTTTAGGTAGAGACCAACTCTTATTTATTTTGTATCTCCAGGCCTCGCACAGTGCTTAGAAGATAATATCCACTCAATACATCTATTTTTATTCAAATTACATTCACCACAAAGCAGTACAATTCTTTTGAGACTTATTTTGCTTGTGTGCCCCTGTCTGACCAGCCATAAATATAGCAAAGATAAAGAAAATATCTTCTATTTTAGAAACCAAGTGCTGGGGTACCTGGGTGGCTCAGTTGGTTAAGTGTCCAACTTCAGTGCAAATCATGATCTCATGGTTCATGGGGTCGAGCCCCGCATCCAGCTCTGTGCTGACAGCTCGGAGCCTGGAGCCTGCTTTGGATTCTGTGTCTCCATCTTTCTCTGCCCCTCCCCTGCTCGTGCTCTCTCTCACTCTCTCAAAAATAAACATTAAAAAAATTAAAAAAAAAAGAAACTAAGTACTTTGAACTCATTCGTAGCATCTTATTTTGCTGATAGTTGAGGGAATGTAGGAGTGATAGTTTCTCAGAGCTGTACTGAAAATAAAACTTTTATTTTTTGACCAAAGGTATATTTAAATGCTAAACAGTGTGAGTTGCTATAATGGAATACAGTGAAACCTTGGATTGCAAATAACGTGTTTGTACAATATTCATTTCTAATGAATTTTACCTTGATGAACAAAGTATTGCAATATGAATAATACATGATGCTGAGTGTCGCATGATCAAAACTGAGCCAATGGTTCTTCTCTTTCTCTGTCTCTCTCGCTTCCTGCAGGATTATGAGTGATTGTCTCTCATGCTTGGATGCTCGGTCTCAGGCCACTATGTTTGGCAAAAGTCAGTGATTTTTCAGAATGTTGGAAAGTGCCCACAACTGGCACTAGTGTACTTTTTGTCACTTGAAATCACCTACCGACAGTCCTTTGCTTTTCCATCCAAGAGTAAGCTTAGGAATGCTTTGCTTCATTCTAGGTCAGGCTGCCTGCAGATATAGACCCTTTCCTCTGCTGCCTTATTGCCAGTTACATTAAATACAGTATCTGACAAGAATTTATTAATACTGTGCTGTAGTCAACATCCTTGTGAGCATGTACAATGGCTCCCATGCAGAAAAAGATTCAATTGAGCCAAGAGACAGCAGTGATTCTATTGTCCTACACAATAACTCTCCTCTCTCTTGTCTCCCTCATCAATCATGAAAGTTTTCAAAGGTAAGTGCAGGTTAATTTGTTTATTGTTCTTTATATTTTGTATTTTCTTTATTATTTTATATCATATTACACAATTGTAATCATTTATATATGAACATTTTTGGGTTGTAGAGCAAAGCATCTGAGTTTCTATTATTTCTTATGGGGAAATTTGCTCTTATATACAAGTGCTTTGGATTCCAAACATGTTTCCAGAACAAATTATGCTTGCAAACCAAGGTTTTACTCTATTTGACATGTAATCAATACAAGATGCACAGTTCTGCTTATGAGCAACTCTACACAGAAATATTTTATATTGTAAATTCAAAAAGGAAGTCTATCGCTTTTCATTATTCACATGTTAGAAATGGATGGCAAACTTTTTGTAGATAAGTTAAAATTAAAAAAATATATGAAAACATTGATCTACCTCATTTTTGTTCTTTATTGACAAAGAAAGAAAATGGGGCACCATTTTCAATAGTGCACTTTACCTTATGGAAAGAGTCGAGATAATAAGGGAAGTGGTCTCCTGTGGGGATTCTGATGCTTTACTGCCTGGCATTAGATCCCAACTTTGATACTCACTAGGTGTGTTACTTTAGGAAGGCAATTTAACATTTTTGTACTTTATACTTATAAAATAGGGATACATTGCTATCTACTTCATAAAGTTGTTAGAAGGGTCAGATGGGTTGATACATGTGAAGGCTTATCATTGTGCCTAGAATTTACTAAGTACTCAGTAAATATTAGTTACTAACATAAAGGGAAAATATAAAAGTATTTAGACATATTCTAGGAATTTAAAGAAATCTTCATAGATGAGTGACATACTATATGAATATATGCTAACTATAATTCTGTTCTACAATTTATAATGTAAACTGTATGTTTCTGTTTACCTTCTAGAAACCTAACCTTATTTTTGCTTAACTGTTTGTTGGTGGTAGAGTTTTGTTTTGTTCTCAAACCTGGATATCATTAACTTAATCTTATTTTTCAACAGAAATTTTTAATATTTTTATTTCCAAAATGGAGTCATTAGGTTTC
Source organism: Panthera pardus (assembly GCF_024362965.1). NCBI lineage: Eukaryota > Metazoa > Chordata > Mammalia > Carnivora > Felidae > Panthera > Panthera pardus. The sequence continues at coordinate 78,706,903 of NW_026526810.1, read as the reverse complement.
ATTTTCAATATTCCATAGTGGGCCTACAGGGATGATTTTCAGTTTATATCCCAGTGGACACCCTATCAAATAACTTGGGTTATTCCCTTCCCTCAAGACCTACTTTTTTTTTTTTTTTAGAGAAGGGCATTAATACTTTTGTAGGTATTTTATTATATTTCTCATTCATAATAACTTTGGGGATCTTAAAATCGCAAAGTACCATTTGGAGCAAATTGTTTCAAGTATTATTAATCAATACAGATAATAAAGACCTTTTCTTAAAGTGGTTATTTCCGTATCCCGTGCCAGTGAGAAAGAGACTGACCACCTGATCGACAGCTAAAGGTTTATAGATTAAGAAGCGTTAGTCGTTTTCCCAGGAATTGCAAGCAGAATTATTACCCAAGTTTGTAATTAACCATCTCTCCTTTTCTCATTAGTTTCTGAATTTTTTCTATGTCTCAGCCCCAATGTTCAGCATGCTCACTGAGGGGGCTGTCCAGGGCTTCCCACCAAAACACCCCATGACTTTCTGACTCTCATCAATAGCTTCCTAATCTGACTTTTGAAAACCCTGATTTTGTTCTAGTAAATTTTATTATTGTAGCTAACCTGATAAATTTAATTAGTTGTACTTTATTGTGTGGGATAGGCCTCAAACTGTGCCTTTTCCCCAGAAAAAAGTTTAAGTTATGATAGGCCAATCAGGAAAAAGGTTTTGAGCCACCTACAAAATAAACTGGCTTTGTCTGCTTCATTGCCCCAAATGTTGGAGAAAGCCCAACAGGTATCTTTTGTGGAATCCCAAGTATCGAATCCTTGCTGTTAATGCTTATGGAATTATTAGTCAAATGCCTTCTACTCTTTTCATCCTGGTTTCTTCCAAATAAACACACGCGCGCGCACACACACACACACACACACACACACGAAAATACTTTCCAGCTGGGCTTTAAGCAGCTATCCTATTATTTATATCCTGACATTATTATTATGTTTCTGTGTATACAATCTTCTATTAAAATATTTTTAAATTAATTCTTCCTAGTGTCCATGAATTCATTCAGAAAGCTTTTCTTAAGTGTCTTGTATATAGCAGGCCCTGTGATAACAGGTATGTGTGGCTGATCTGATTTTAACCATGAGGAATGTTCAGCACAGAAAGGGTGGGAATACTTAACTGAGTCTGTTTGCCAGAAGGCGGGTGCTTAGTTCACCAAGCTTCACTAAAATTTGATATTTTGCTTTCGCAAGCTGGTTAGAAGCATTGCGTTAAAATACTGCCAAATTTTGTCTTTTTTTTGTCCAAACTTTTTTAACTTGAAAAAGGAATTTCAGTGTGTAAAAATTTCCATTATAAGGCCACCTGTAAACTTAAAACAGTCAAACTGTTTTTTCAGCTGCCTTCAGCTCTGTTTCTCAACTGACTAACACTGACAGATAAAGATGGCTTTCCCCTGAGAAGGATTGTTTTGTTTGTGGTTATTCTGTCACTACCAGGAGGGACAGCTCCCCTGATCTGTAGGGAATGCAGAGATGCAGTTTACAGACAGAATCATATGCTGACTAGCAACTAGAAAATAATAGTCAAATAATGATTTCATTGTTCCTTCCTGTGTCCATGACAACTAAGAGGTATGCAGCTAGACCAGGACACTGCCTGGGAATGTTCTTTTCCTCAAATGCTACTAGTTTGAGAAAGTTAACAATTTATTCTGACAATCAGGCTAAGAAGAGAAAGGACATTTCCCAGTGTCTTGCTAATTTTAATGTTTTTATATCCCTGAAGCTAATCCTTCTGTCACTTCTATTCACTAGCCCTCTGACTTGCCTTTTTAAAAAAAATTGTCTTATGGCCCAGTTTCCACCATGATGGTAGTCAGTGATGAAGAGTTCCTTCTCTGGAGTTGGACAGAGTTGTCTTTGAGTTCTCTCTCAGCCAACTAACAGCGGTAGGACCTGGGGAGAGTTTCTTAATCTTTTGGATCTTCATGTCCTTATTCGTAAAGTAGGAATTAGTAACAGAATCTTTCTTCATAACGTTGCTGCGAATTAAATGAGATAATGCACATAAAGTGCTTAGCTGGCTGCTGGGCACAAGTAAGCACTCCCTAAATTGACGGTTAGTTGTGTTGTTAGCAATCTCCTGTACGAGACTGTAAACTTCCAAAGCAATGGGTCTCAGTCTTGACTGACCTGGGTAACTTTAAAAGACCCTGATACCAGAGCCACACTCCATATCAACTAAATCAGCATCTTGGGGTGTTGGGCCCGGGGCTTGGCATTTTTAAAGCGTTTCAGCTGATTCCTGTATGCAGCCAAGGTTGACAAGCACTGTCCCTAAAGGTGGGGCTTGTATTATATTAAAACACTGAGACAAAAATGTATGAAAAGCTCACCAATGTGGATATTTTGAAAAATATAAGTTAGTATAATCTAGAAAAAAATAAAAAGTGACCATAGTACCTTGCATATTTTAAGTATTTTGAGTAAAAGTGAATAGGGAATAGCCAAGTTAAGTATTTTTCAAGGGGCTGCTTTTTATTCCCATCATAGAGAGAAAATCTACATAGAAAGAAATGGAAAATTATAAAATATGTAGGAACCCAAAGTTTGAATGTGAGCAAGTTATACAAGTGGAAAGTACAATAAAACAAAATTATTTTTATGCTTTAGTGGTTCTTTTTGGAAAAAAAATGGAGATAATTGACAATCATAAAGACAAGTCTGTGCAAAGATCAGTATAATTCAAACACATCCTACTTAGTTCATATCTGTGTTTGTTTGAATTTGAAGGAAAGTATCAATGGCAGCACAAGAATACATGCTTTCATATTGCTTATGTTGAATCAGCATCTTTAGCCATTCATTATAGTATTAAACCTTTTGGAATGGGAAAGCAAAGATCCAGGAAAAGGTCAATTGATTAACTATATAAAAAAAAACTTGAGTTTTTTCCTGGTAATTCAGAAGACATTAATTATTAAGTTTTCAAGGTCTTATAAAGTTAAAAAACAATGAAAGCACAAGACTTAACTTTTCCACAGGGATTTCTTAGCCCCAGTTCTTTATTTCCAGTATGAATTTCTCTATATTCCAACATATCACATTATTTTGGTGAGCAAATTATTTTAATTTTAAACTTCTTCAAAAGAGTGTTTTAAAATAATTACTTCATCTCACATTCAGTATCTTTCTCTGTGTCTACAATTTTAACCTATGTATGTTGTTGATAATCATCATCATAATCACGCTTGTTTACTACTGCTGGTTTTCTAGATACTTTTGTATGTATGTTCTCTTTCAGTTCTCACAGTACCTCAGGGAGGACGCAGTTCAAGAATTAGCCTCATTTTCTACGTGGGAAAACTGAGGCAGTTTATTAGTAGGCAGTTTCAGTGGAACCAGGGCAAAGATCTTGTTTTCTAGTCAGATATTCCTTTCACTAACTTATTCATGCATTTATCAAGCATTATCAAGCTGCAGATATGTGTCATATGGAGTTGTAGGCCAATGGGCATCCAAGATGAGTAAGGCACACTTGTTGCCTTTAAAAGAGTTGTGTACACAGTGTCATGAATGCGTTTTGAAATTCTTAGCCTGTGTCTACCAGGACACAGAATCCGTGACCTGAAATTGCCACGGCCAAAGCTGTCAAGTCTTCCAAGACATAGGCAGGAAGAAGAAAAGAACTGAGGTAGTTCAGAAACCCATAACGACCATATTCTAGTTATGTTTTGTGACAGCCTACTAGATGCAAGATCAGCCTAGACTCTCATATCCCTTGTAGCTGAATTTTCTGGTGATTTCTGCCACATTACAGAATGTTATATTGTTTTTCTAACAATGTATTATTCAGTGATGCTTCAGTTTGTTTTTCTTCAGCTTTTCAATGGATAATGTTCATTTTAGTTTTGGCAGAAACTTGGGAAGATGAAGCATTTTGGTTTATTTTTAATGCTAATTCATCTCAAGTAGTTAGCTGGTAGTACTGATCCTGTTGTAGAATTTAAAATATTCACACTTACTAGACACAAATTAAATTTTGCAGTAAGCTATAGAGTTTAAGTTTAATTAAACTCTCTTCAAAATACATTCTTTTTTTTTTTTTCTAATTGTAAAGTCCTGGAGTAAAGATATTGCTTTAACTGTGTTTTGTAATTAGCCATATTCATGTTACTTCAAAGCATAAAGCAGGAGTCAATTAAATGGATAGAACTATTTTCGTTCTTGTTGAGGATTCATACTTGCCCTAAAGGAAGGAAAGTTCAGAACAAATATTATTAAGCTTTTCAGTTACTGAGTGGAAATATTTTATGTTTTGAAATTTTTCCTTGAATATTTTGCAAAGATAAAAAATATTATAAAGAGGTAAAGGAATAGCATTTAATGTTGAAAAGTTAAAATGTAAGTATTGTTAAGCAGCAAATAAATATATCTCTTACTCTTATGTGAAACTATTTTAAGTTAATGTCAATAAAGTTTAAATTAGTTCAGACTTTTCTTATTAGAATAAATGTTTCCTTTTAAAATGCATGATAATCATAATCAAGACAAAATTTGTCCTGTTATTTATTTTCAAAATGATTGTACATGTTTAGCAGACTTTTGATTTAAATCCCCAGTGATATATTGGAGACAGATGTTTAGATGACCTCATGTTTAAAGTAATGTTATATTTGGACACAAGATTAAATTTTCCTTAAAATCTTTCCTTATAAGTTGAACGTGTGGTAGTATACAAAAACTAATCAATGATTTGCAGTGGATTAATGCAATTCCTGTATTTTAAATAAAAATTTCTATTTTTTTATGGAGTTCCACATAGTACAAAAGAGCTGATTATGAAACAGCTGTTTACAAATGAAAATATTGTTTTTGGCTGGCCAGCTAAATGGGAAACAGATTTGAAAAGTTCCATGAATTTGAATGCAAATTTACCATATCATTTATACTGAACCAAAGAACATTGGTAAAAGACTGCAACATAGTTTACCAAAAAAATTCAGTTGAAGACTGTTGTGGAGGATATAATATAAACGATTTAAAATAGTTTTTCCTTTTTCAAAAAGTAATTTTCCTCATGAAAATCAATATAATACGTAGTTAGTATATTGGCAAGGTTTTTAAGGAACTCATAGAGAATATTTGACATTTCAATGAAGAGAAATTAGCAGATGGGGCAATTAGAAACGTGTAGTTAATTGAGTAGAGTAAAATAGATAAAAGATAAGAGATATTATCCAAAGATAGTAAATTAATGTATGTGACAGATGTGTTTAAGGTAGAGCTATATAGCTATTAGCATATTGACATTTTCATCAGCATCTAGAATGTTTTACTGGATATTACATTGCTATGGAAATTATAGATCAACTGAATTTTTCAATTTTATCCAGTTGTTCTGGCATTAGGCAGATATGTAAATTCACAAGTCAATGTTTTCTTTCTTTCTTTTTCTTTTTTTTTTTTAAAGTAAGCTCTGTGCCCAACAGGCTTGAACTCATGACTCCAAGATCAAGAGTCACATGCTCTGTGAACTAAGTCAGCCAGGTGTCCCTGCTATGGAAATTGTAATTTAAAAAATGTGGTCTGCAAGGAAAACCTATATGTTTTTTGTCAAATTTTAAACAGTTATTAAGAATTATTTATTTGGGAGATCAGTTTCCATAACAATAAATAAGACATAAAGGCTTTATCTTACGAATTTTGAGTATGACTCTGAATGCCAAAGTACATAATTTACTTGATGTGGTAGATCATGAGTTAAAACTTCTAGGAGCACTATTGTCGTTTCTTTTTCTTTATCTCTTCTATTGTCTTTTTCCTTGTCTCAGTGTTTTGAAGGTGGGATTATATTTCTTCAGTAGATTTTTAAAAAATCACCTGGGGAATAAATGCCTTTGGGAGGTGAGATATTATATCTGGTTCTGTTACTTTAATAGAGTAACTGATAACTCCCTAAGAGGTTGATGATCAATCAAGAGAGAAGCAAGTGGAATATGTGCAAAATATTTTAAGAAACAAGTTTTGGGGCAAAACAAAGACAAAAGGAATCTAGCAATCCAAGCAACATAAATAAAAGTTTTTAAAAATGGAATACTGGGGCACCTGGGTGGCTCAGTCGGTTAAGCGGCCGACTTCGGCTCAGGTCCTGATCTCGCGGTCCGTGAGTTCGAGCCCCGCGTCAGGCTCTGTGCTGACAGCTCAGAGCCTGGAGCCTGTTTCAGATTCTGTGTCTCCCTCTCTCTGACCCTCCCCTGTTCATGCTCTCTCTCTCTCTCTCTCAAGAATAAATAAACGTTAAAAAAAGTTTAAAAAAAAATGGAATGCTATTTTATTGACATTGATGAGTGTGTCCTTAATGGATGACACACCTCTAGCATGCTTGAATTGTTTTATACATTTTCTGTTGAGTGTCAATTGCTAAGGAAGCCCTGTAAAACTAATTTATTGACATACAGATATGCTAAATGGTAATAGACTCTAACTTTTGCAGAAGCATTGATGCCTTTTGGCTACTTTAATGATATATCATTCACTTTAGAGAATAACAGAGATAATTGCCAGATTAATTCCTAGATAAAGCAGACTACATAGTAGTGATGGCTTACACTATATGATCTCATTCTTTTTTTTTTTTTTTTTTTTTTTTTTTGGCGTTACTCGAGATCCTATAATGTAGTGATGTATAAAAATCAGACATCTGGCACAAATGAAGATGCATTTGGGAGCCACTAAAGGAGGTTTTCTTATGTACTTATTTGCTTATATTTCAGCCTAATATATTCACATACTTGACATCAGCAATAAGAAAGTTTTAAAGAAAATCAGCTGATGTTTATGCTTCCAACAGGGAACTAAAATTGGGATTTTTGCATATGGGCAAAATTAAATTTTGGAAAGAAATGTAATTGACACAAATGAATAAATAGTAATACGTAAACATGAATGTAACATTTTAATATTCTAGTTTTAAAAAATCAGCGCCATACTGATTTTGTCAGATGCGTATTGCCATGTATCTGCCATTACAGAATCATACAAAATAGTTTCACTCCTTGAAAATCCCTGGTGTTCTATATATTCATTCCCACCCCTACAACTTCTGACGATCATGGCCTTTTTTTGCTGTTTTTCTTTTTTCAGAATGTTATGTAGTTGGAATCATATAGTATGTAGCCTTTTCAGACTGGCTTCTTTCACTAAGCAACATGCATTTAAGGCTCCCATGTCTTTTCTTGGCTGAATAACATTCCATTGTATGGGATATATCACAACTTGTTTATTGATTTATCTATTGAACGACATCTTGCTTACTTTCAAGTTTTGACAATTATGAGTAAAGATGCTATAAACATTTGTGTGTAGAGTTTTGTGTGGATATAAGTTTTCAGCTCATTGGGTTAATACCTAGGAGTGTGATTGCTGGGTCATTGAAATATTTTTAAGTAAACTTAATTATAACAATGTCTCTGGTTGATAGGAATATCCACACCTTTAGATAATAGCAAGAGAGACAAATTTCATTTCCTGGATTCATACAGTTGAATTCTGGATAAATAAATAGACACTTTTTGATTCCTCCTGCATAGTATACTTAGGCATGAAAGGCTGTTCAAATTCTTGCTTTTTGCTGTTTGTTTTTGTTGAGATTTCAAGGTGAGATAAACATAATTTGATAAGAGCATTACAATTAATACTTGAGGATGGGTCATCTTTAAATTTTTTTTAATGTTTATTTATTTTTGAGAGAGACAGAGCATGAGTGGGGGAGGGACAGAGAGAGAGAGGGAGACACAGAATCCTAAGCAGGTTCCAGGATCTGAGCTGTCAGCACAGAGCCCGACACGGGGCTTGAACCCATGAGCTGTGAGATCATGACCTGAGCTGAAGTTGGACACTTAACCTAATGAGCCACACAGGCGCCCTGAGGATGGCTTAAATACTTTTTGATGTCGTCTTAAAAACAGTGGAGAACATAGCGCATAGTAAGATGACTACTACAATATAGACAGAAGATTGGAGTGTCTCACTAGGTTACTGAAGGCTTATTTCCTTTTTTTTTTAATGTTTTTATTTATTTTTGAGAGAGACAGAGCATGAGTGGAGAAGGGGCAGAGGGAGAGGGAGACACAGAATCTGAAGCAGGCTTCAGGCTCCGAGCTATCTGTACAGAGCTCGATGTGGGGCTCGAACCCATGAAATGTGAGATCATGACCTGACCTGAAGTCGGAAGTTTAACTGACTGAACCACCCAGGTGCCCCAAGATTTATTTCTAAGTTAATTATAATGGAATTCAGTTCTGTGCTAGGTTTCATTCAAAACCTTTGCTTAGATGTTCATCTTTCCACTCCTATAAACAATGAAGGGATTTTTAAGCTAAGACAGATAACACAAATATTCAAGATAGACTAGTCATTAAGGTATCACAACTATATAAACGATAATAATAGTAATTATCATAATGCTTAACATTTAGTGAACACTTACTACATATAGGTATTTTTTAAGATTAGAGCAAAACCAGGTTTTGTGGGACCTGTCAACAACTTTATTTTACAAATAAGGAAATCGAAGAAGAGGGAGAGAAGTCAAGTAACTCTTGTTCATGTTGTGAGTGGCAAACTCTTGGTTTCAATTCCAGAGACTTCACTCAAAATCACAAAACTCCACTATTTCACCTGTTAAACTGAATATTAAATTGTGTACAGGAAGAGTTAAGTATACTTTTTGAATCAATGAAGAGGGTGCCATGGGATTCAAACTTAGAGAAGACTTATAAGTGGGGTGAAGGAGATCCATTAAAAATGATGAGTAAATTTGTTGAGGGACAGAAAGGTAAGACTCATGGATGAAACATAGAATATTAAACTTGATTATGAATCTCTCAAGAGAATCGTGTCTTTAGATTTTTTTTTTCCTGGAGTATTCCGTTTTCGAGTTCAGAATATGAAATCTAACCTGAAGAGTCAGAATACTGTAGTGGGAAATGTACTGAATGTCAGCATGCCTGATTTTTGGTAATAATTTTGCCATTGCAGATGTCAGGAAAATTATTTTATCCAAGGATTCTCATAAATCTAGAATTAATATTTGAAGACTTTAAAACTTGAAAAAATTTTTTTCACATAAACTAAAGCTGTGTTTGGTATAAAAAGGACCCATCACGGGGTAAAAAATTATTTCATCTTCCTAATATTTTCTAGTACTACCCATGAAACATCACCCCTCAAATTTCCCAAGCACAAAACATTGAGTTACTCGGATCCTTATTCCGTTCTATGTACCTCTCACTGAAACTGTCACTGATTTCTCAGGTCTACCTCCTTCTCTCTATTTTTGACCACCTCTGTTTTGGTTTTGTAAAGTTTCTTGACTAGATGACTTCAATAATTATTTAGCTTCTGGGTCAAGTTTTTCAGTCCTTTCTTTAATAAACATTGATTGCATTGCATATCTAGCAGGTGCCAGGTGCTAAGTGTGGACATGAGAAGACAACATGGAATAAAGTGGGTCCTGGGCCTGGAGGATCCCACCAGTACTGAGAGACCCAAAAGAGTGAGCCAGAACATTATTACTGAGGAAGTAAATAATTGTGTTGGGTATTGAAGGGTGAGTAGGAATTTTCTGAGTCAGCAGGACATTCTAAGCAGAGGAGGTAGCACTTGCAGTGACTTGGAAGCATGAAAGCTTATGATCACCTCGTGGAAGGATGAGTTTAGTGTGATTGAAGTTTTGGGGTTTAGAGGAGGAGGAATACACAGGGAATGGTGAGAGATGAAGTTATAGAAATGAATTGGGGCAGGTGTTGTGGTTCTTTTATGCTTTTTTGTATTTGTCCTATAGGCAGTAGGAGGCTGTGAAAGGTATTTAAAGATGAGGGGTCACGGGGGGCAGTGCCATGTGCAGATTCTACTGAGGAAAATAAATTGGTGGTGATGCAGAGGTTGAATTCCCCTAAGGTGCCTGTTTGGAAGGTTGTTGCTATTATTCAGAGGAGGGAGGATGAACATTTAGGGCAGTGGCTGTGGGAAAGAGAAGGAGGTCTGGATCTGAGGAAGAATCATTGGATTTAGTGGTATATTGGATTTGGAAAGTTGAGTAAGAAAGAGCCTCACAGTTGGAGACTGGGTGAAGATGATGTCTGATGCCATTAAACATGGTGGGGAATATCAAAGAGGGCCTGAGGAATCATGACCTATATTTTATGTATGTGATATTTGAATTATTCAGTAGGAGGTTGGAATCTAGGATGGGTGTCCATGAAGGTTTGAGAGTCATCAGCATATTTGTCAGTGAGTCTTAACCTTGTCTGTGTGTTGGAATGGGGTGTGTGTATCATGGTCACCCGAGGGGATTTAAAAAAGTACATCCCTATATGAGATACTTAAACCTTTCCCTCTTCACATCCTCCACAGCCCTGTTAAGAATCATAGCTATCAGAGAAGCCAGAAGGGCAGAAGAAGAGTAATTCAGAACCCTGAAGAACACCAGGGTAAGTGGAGGAGGAGAAGGAAGGAGAGATGGAGGTGGAGAAAGTGGAGGAGGAGAAGGAGGAAGAGGAGGAGGAGGAAGAGGAGGAGGAAGCAGCAGGTGCATCAGAATGTGAAAACTGAGTCACCAGAGAGGTGGAAAGAGAACCAGAAAGAGTATCCTGAAAGCTAAAGTAAAGAACATTTCAAATAAATCAGTAGTGTCATATGCTCTTCCAATCCATCCATCAGATGCCTGAAAAATATTTCTTTTGCATTTCACGCCATATGCATCTGTCACCCACAAGTTAAAATTTCTTGGCCTGGTGTTTAAAACTTCCACTTTTAAGTTGTACTTCCTATCTATGCTGTCCTTTTCCAACTTACCTATGAGTATAGTGGGTTGGAAGACGACCAGACTGTCTGGCTTTGAATCTCACCTCATCCACTTATTAATAAGTGTCAAGTTCTACTTAACCATGGCTTAGTATCTTGTGTTTGGGATTAATAAAAGAATCAAACTCATAGGGATGCTGTGAAGGTTACATGAGTTAATGTGAGTAATATGTCTGACTCAGCTATTTTCATGTGTTGAAACTAAGAACATTGGTAATACAGTATTGCCCTAAGTTCTCTTAGTATGTTAGCATTTCAATAGCAACCTAATATCCTTAATATCTCCATCATTCAAGGTGGGTAAGAGAATATAAGGGCTATTCTGGAGTAAAGAAATTATTCTGCCTCCTAAGAAAATCACAGAAGTGTCAGTTGTAGGTATCGATACCTACAATCAGGATGAATGATGCTGGTCTTACTAAGCTTAAATGGAGACTCCAGACAAACAAAAATGAGTTTTTTTGGGGGGTGGAAACTGCCTGAGACTTTGGGAACCACTGATCTAACCTAATCTCTCAGTATGGTCCTTTGCTTCTGGTTAAACATGCTAGTTCTTCCTAATCACAGGACTTTTCTACTCATTCTCCTGTATCTCTTCTTGATGTTATTCTTACCTGAAATAGCTTTGCAATAGGCTATCAACCTAAGTCCCAACCTAGGCAGTGGTTTTCACCCTTGGTTGCACATTAGAGTCATCTGGAGAATAATAATAATAAAAAATTCCATGGCTAGGTCACACTGAAGACTAATTAAATCAGAATCTCTGGAAATGGAACCGAAGTATCAGTGCTTTTCAAAACTGCCTGGGTGATTTTACGGAGCAGCCAAGGTTAAGACCATTGCACTAATCTAGTTAACCTATGCTTGGAGAGTCTCTTTGATTAAAGTAACATAAAGCACTTTAGCACTTTAATCTTAGTATGAATTACATTATTCTACACTTGCTGATATTTTGCTTAGGGGGGAAAAAGGTCATTTTTATGTCACTGTGGCCAGAATACTTCTCTCGTGGCACTAGCCAGTGCTGGAAGTACTATGCATCTATGAGGCACTCTACATATGTCTGCTGGCTGACAACTGCATTGGTTAGTACCAAACAGTCAGACATAAAACATCTTGTTTACATGCACCAATGGGCTTGGACTAATGCCACACCAGAATGTTCGCAAAAGGACCTCAAAAGATGAAATGTCACCACAACATGTGTCTGACTCAATGACATGCCTTAGTGTTACATTAAACAAATCCCTTTTTGTTGCTTCTTTCATTGAAACCCATGAAGATTCTGAGGTTAGTCTGTGTGACTTTCTGTTGAGGAGGGGGAGTTTTACTTCTTTACATTAAAAAAAAAATTAAGTGTAATGTATGCATAGAAAAATACACAGATTTTAAGTATAGAGCTTGACGAATTATTCAAAGTATACAAACTTTGTAGCCACTGACCCAGTCAAGAAATAGAATATTACTAGTAACCCAGAAGCCCCCCTTGTTCCTCCCTGCAATCATTCATTATCTTCTGCCTCCCCTCCAGCAATAGAGTATTCAGCTTTTTTCTTTTAGTGGCCAGATCCGCCCAAACTTCTTTTTCAATGAGGTGTATTTTGCTTGCCCATTAGGAGGAACCTTTTACAATCTGGCCAAAGCCAGCAGCCCTTTTCTATGGTTATTTTCCCCATCTGTTTAGCATTCACATCCACATTGTATTGTTGCCTCATCTAATCAAGCCAGGGAATGTCTCAAGAGTATGTGTTCCATAAACGACTTAATTTTCATTTCACTCACTTCCAGGGGCTTAATGAGAAACCACCAAATCTTCTTTGGCTAAAAGTCTCTCTCAGGGCCCATGTTTCTCAAAAGAGCCACACCATGCACATGAGCTGATGTCAATTTTTAAAAACGATTTCCTCTAATTTTTAAAATTTAGATCAGAGTTCCTATCATATTTGCAGTTGTAGTAATGCACTTTATTATTTATTTTCCTTTAGGTTTATGCTCTAAACATCATACCATGTTGCATATGCTTGTTGTAAGTAGAAGAGTTAAAAATAATAAGAGAATAGATCCAATTTGCATGTTAATGCAGAGCAAATATGTCTCGCTGCCATCCCAAGGATATGTCATGATATCTCCCTGGACTCAAACTGGCCATTGTTTTCTCTTACTGGGACAATCTGTTACAGAATGGATCTAGGCTGCCTTACTAGGAGGACTCAGCTTTATTTTCACTCTTGGTCTTTCTCATAGGATGCTATGGATACTGAATCCTTGTTTTAAAAAAAAGTCTTTTAAAAGTTTTTGATAATGCCAAAGACATTGGTCTTGGGAGAAATTGTTAAAATAATTCTCAAATGTATTTGGAGACTTTAATTAAGGCAAGTAATATAGATTCCATAATTATATTTATGACAACTTTGAACCCCTATAATAAATTAGAAAAAAAACTCTAAACCTATTTTGAGAACTCTAGGCACACTTTGGAATATTGATTGTCTGCCTTGTGAGTAGATTGTTCTGAGCACTCTTATTTAAAATGTACTCAATACCATGTTTCTATATCCATTATAGAATATGGGACCGGGGGAAATGCACAGCTTTCCTCTATCCAGGATCAATCTTTTTATTATCTGGAGGGCTTATTATGGTTTTTGAAAAGTGCAGGATTGCTGTTAGTGTAAAATGTACTTTGTGGTCACTTAGGAACAATCTCAAAAGGAACAGTGGATAAGTTTGGGTCATTATTGAAGGGGGAGATCATGTTTTCCATTCTCTCACCCCAACTGAGTTCTAATCCAAACAAATCGAACTGCATAAGATAATGCCTGCCAATAGAAAGGTCAGGATGATAGCATCTCCAAACTTGATGCTGATCAGCCACTGTGCATAATACAGTGCTAGTTCTTAGTTTCTTTAGGTTGTAAAGCCAAGAAAGTGATATTTATGGGACTGTGAAGTATAGCTGTCATTATATGAGTGTAATGAAGTCAGTGTTGGATGAAAAACCAGGAATTTCCCTAAATAGAAGCAGTGGTTATGGCAGTGGCTCTCTAGTCTTTATCTCTTCCCTTCTACAGCAGCACTTGCGGGTAGATCGTTTTGCACGGATGGAAATATTCTTTATCTGTGCTGCCCAGTGTAGTAGCTACTAGGCACATGTGGGTGCTGAGTGCTTCAAATGTGGCCAGTGGAATTGAGGAAATTAATTTTTAATTTTATTTAATCATAACTAATTTAAATTTAAATAGCCACATGTGGCTGGTAACTACTGTACTGGACAGCACCATTTAGATTATGCATTTGTGTAAACGAGGAAGTTTTCAAAATGTAGAGTAATGAACCATATTGACTTGCATGTTTACGTTGGAGAGGTGGATTCTTTTGTATTCGCACATCAAAATAACATAATTTGACCTAATTCATGCTTCACTTTAAGAGATAAAATTCTTGCTTAGCAACATATTTTGGGGGACGGGGCTTAAAGCAACAGATACTTATTGCCTCATAGTTCTGGAGGCTAGGAGTCCAAAGTCAATGTGGCAACAGAGTTGGTTCCTCCTAGAGGCACTGAGGGAGAATCTGTTCTGTGCCTCTCTCTCCCATTTATTGATGGTGATGGTAATGCTAGGCATTACTTGGCTTAAACAACATAATATTTGAAAACCACTATAATGTGGGCATTTCTTAAAGAAGAATGCCTGTTGACCTGAAAGTAAGGAGATGCAGAATGGGCATTTCTGTTTTTTAGGAATGGGTGTATTTAGCGCACAATAGACAAGAAAACTAGCTTCTGACTATTAAATATACATTATAACATAACTTTTCTCTTGGTAAGTTTACTTCTTGAATTCTAAAGTCCCTTCTCGTAGAATCCCATTCTCATTGTTCTTTGGCTGATAGCAAAATATTTGGCTTCTCCTACGCCTTAACAATTAAAAAATTTTTTTTATGTTTATTTTTGAGAGAGAGAGAGAGTGCACACACATAAGTGGGGGAGGGGCAGAGAGAGACACACACACAGAATCTGAAGCAGGCTCCAGGCTCTATGCTGTCAGCACAGAGCCCGACGCGGGACTCAAACTCATGAACTGTGAGATCATGACCTGAGCCAAAGTCAGACACCCAGGTGCCCCTCCGTAAAAATTTTAATACCGTCTTCTTCTTAGCCAACTTCATATGGCCTTTACCAAGTGTCAATATATCCCATATTTACCAAAATAACTCTACTACCATTCAAAACTAGAATAAGAAATTATGTTGGATTTAGTCTGCTTCCAGCTTCCTGACCAGACTTCTAGTTTTGAGTTTTTCATATGCCAGTGTGTGTTGAGACAAGACAATTGAATGTAACAGTCAACTAGAGAACTGGTGTCTGTACTCTTAGAAGATTACTTTGCATTTGATCAATGAAATTATTTCATTTTAGGATTTATACAGGTAAAAAAAGTACAATCTGAGACCCATTCTGACTATGTACCAACAGTTGGGAATTGCCACACACTCTTTCAAGCTTTCATCATTGAGGGGGAAGAAAAGCACTAGAAGTCAATGACAAGGATCCAACTACAGAGGAGGTAAAAACAGAGAGTGCTAGAACTACATTGTGCAGCATTAAAGTTCAAGTCAAAGAAATTTGTTTTGGCCAAATGATAGGTTTCCATGTATGTATCCACAGAGATATCTATGTACAGAGGCAACTGATGATGAGTGGAAATTTGTGGTGGTTGTAGTGACACATTCCTGGATTAGAATTCTGGTTCTGCCACTCATAGCTATGTGACTTCAGGCAAATTTCCAAAGCCAATTGGGCCTCAGTTTCTTCATTTGAAAAACTAGGGTAAAAATGCTCCCTTTGTAGGGTGAATAGGATAATTTTTTTATCTGGGACTAGTTCTTTGTTATAGTATAATTAACATACAGTGTTATAATAGTTTCAAGTGTGCAGTATAATGATTCAACAATTCTATACATCACTGTGCTCATCACAACAGGTATACTCTCAATCCCCTTCACCTGTTTCACCCATTCCCCACCCCCACTTCCTCTTTGGCAACCGCCAGTTTATTCTCTGTATTTAAGAGTTGGATTTTTTTTTTGTCTCTTTTTTTTGTTGTTCACTTGTTTTATTTCTTAAATTCTACATATGAATGAAATAAATTAGGATAATGTTTATCATGTGCATGGGACTTGGTTGGCACTCAATAAATGGTAGTTATTATTAGTCCTGCCAAACTAGGGCTGTATTATAATAAGTGCTACATCTGTCACTTTCTTGTTTTTCCTTTTTGTTTTACCTTACAGGAACCTAGTGTTCTCCAGGATGGGCAAGGAATATCCTTTTAATATTAGTGTTGTAAAAACATGTGTTTCAGTAGTTTCTAGTAGACCCTGCCTATTTTCTTTCAAATCAGATCAATTCCATGGTCTCTCTCCCAAACACAAAACTTTAGCAAAAATATAATTAATTCATTTTCAGCAAAACCTTTTTCTGGGAATTCTATTAAGGAAAATAATTGATTTTCTTTGTAAGGAAGACTAAAATATCCTTGTAAGTTCCTTGAGGGTAGGAAGGTGATCATATTCTGAATGTTTCTTTGTCTTCTGTATCTAGCAGCCACCTTGTAAATGCTTGATTAATTGGATCTGACTGACATGTTTATATAAACTTTTTGCTGTAATTGAACTGGTAAATTTGTGAAAATCAATGTGGTAACAAATAGCCTCTTATTTTTACGTTGTATTGCATGTGTTGTATAATTTTGCCAAAAATATAAAATTATATACATGTACGTTCTTTTTTTTCTACAAATTCTTTTTAATGTATCAGTAACTTGGAATTTTAAATGTATAGATACACTGGTAGTCTGGTATCATCAGCAGAAAGTGAAGGACAAATACTATATGTATAATTAAATTAATTTCAGAAATTAGTTTCCTCCCTTATTTTAGGTATATAATGATAAGGGCATTGATATTGGTCAGATTCCGATTCAGTGGCTCTGGTAAAGCACCAGTGCTGTCAAGCCTTGACTGATGGTTTTGTAATGGTGTCTTATTGATCCAATGTTAGTGAACTGCCATGTTTGTGACAGCACAACTAATGCGTATTCGAGACCTTATTAATGACAAAGCTATTCAGCTCCTGATTGTGGTATGCATAGTGCATGTGCAAGGAAGAAAGCAATCAGCCAGGCCACAGTGGAACAATATCTTGACTTTAATTAAAATAAAAATGTATGGGCAAAGAACTTGAATAGATATTTTTCTAAAGAAGACATACAGATGGCCAAAGTGGACATTAGTGGATGAATGGATAAAGAAGATGTGAGATATATATACATACATACATACACACGCATTATATTATTCAGCCATAAAAAATAATGAAATGTTGCCATTTGCAACAACATGGATGGACCGAAAGGGTATTGTGCTAAGTGAAATAAGTCAGAGAAAGACAAATACCATATGATTTCACTTATATGGGGAATCTATAAAACAAAACAAACAAACAAACTAAAACAGAAACAGATTCATAGATACAGGAAACAAGACTCTTGGTTACTAGAGTGGGGAAGAGGTGGGGGACAGGATAAATAGTTGAAGGGGATTGAGAGTTACAACTTCCAGTTATAAAATAAGTCATGGGGACATGAAAAGATGCTCAGTATCACTGATCATCAGAAAAACAAATCAAAACTATGATGAGATTATCACCTCACACCTGTCAGAATCAACAATAGAAGGAACAACAGGTGTTGGCAAGGATGTGGAGAAAGGGGAACACTGTTTCACTGTTGGTGGAAATGCAAACTGGTGCAGCTACTCTGGAAAAGCCACTCTGGAATGGAAGTTCCTCAAAAAGTTAAAAATAGAACTACCCTATTAGCCAGCAATTGCACTACTAGGTATTTACCCAAAGAATACAAAAATACTAAATCAAAGGGATACATGCACTCTGATGTTTATAGAAGCATCATCTACAATAGCCAAATTATAGAAACAGTGCAAGTGTCCATTGATTGATGAATGGATAAAGAAGATATGGTATATATACACAGTGGGACATTATTCAGCCATAAAAAGAATGAAATCTTGCCATTTACAATGACAAGGAGGGAGCTAGAGAGTATATGGCTAAGTGAAATAAGTCAGAGAAAGACAAATACCATATGATTTCACTCATGTGGAATTTAAGAAACAAAACAAATGAGCAAAGGGGAGAAGAAGAGAGAGACACAAACCAAGAAACAGACTCTTAACTATAGACAACAAACTGATGATTACCAAAGGGGAGGTGGGTGGGAGGATGGGTTAAATAGATGATGGGGATTAAGGAATGCACTTGTTGTGATGAGCACAAGGTGATGTATGGAAGTATTAAGTTACTATATTGTACACCTGAAACTAATATTACACTGTATGTTAACTAACTGGAATTAAAATAAAAACTTTTAAAAACATAAAAAATAAATAAAAGCACGTTCTATGAAAAATGGTATTATATAGTTGAATAAAGTAGAATTTATTCTCTTTGAAGCAAAAAAAAAAAAACCACACACAATAAAGTCATGTGGATGTAATGTACAACATAGGGAATATAGTCAATATATTGTAATTTTTATGTGACAGTTGGTAAACTAGGCTTATGGGGATCATTTTGTGATGCATAAAAGTATTGAATCACTATGAATAATCCCTGAAATTAACAGGGTATTGTAAGTCAATTATACCTCAGTAAAAATTTTAAAAAATAAATGTAGACAATATTTTTATTGTAAGTTGTATGTAGGATAACTGATTCAATTTCTTTGCTGGCTATGGGTCTGTTCAAATTTTCTGTTTCTTCCTGTTTGAGTTTTGGAAGTGTGTGGGTGCTTAGGAATTTGTCCATTTCTTCCAGGTTGTCCAGTTTGTTGGCATATAATTTTTCATAGTATTCCCTGATAATTGCTTGTATTTCTGAGGGATTGGTTGTAATAATTCCATTTTCATTCATGATTTTACCTATTTTGGTCCTCTCCCTTTTCTTTTTGAGAAGCCTGGCTAGAGGTTTATTAATTTTGTTTATTTTTTCAAAAAACCAACTCTTGGTTTCATTGATCTGCTCTACTGTTTTTTTAGATTCTATATTGTTTATTTCTGTCCTGATCTTTATTATTTCTCTTCTTCTGGTGGGTTTGGGGTATCTTTGCTGTTTTGCTTCTATTTCCTTTAGGTGTGCTGTTAGATTTTGTATTTGGGATTTTTCTTGTTTCTTGAGATAGGCCTGGATTGCAGTGTATTTTCCTCTCAGGACTGCCTTCGCTGCATCCCAAAGCATTTGGATTATTGTTTTCATTTTCATTTGTTTCCATATATTGTTTAATTTCTTCTCCAATTGTCTGATTGACCCATTCATTCTTTACTAGGGTGTTCTTTAACCTCCATGCTTTTGGACGTTTTCCAGACTTTTTCCTGTGGTTGATTTCAAGTTTCATAGCATTGTGGTCTGAAAGTATGCATGGTATGATCTCAATTCTTTTATACTTATGAAGGGCTGTTTTATGACCCAGTATGTGATCTATCTTGGAGAATGTTCCATGTGCACTGGAGAAGAAAGTATATTCTGTTGCTTTGGGATGCAGAGTTCTAAATATATCTATCAAGTCCATCTGATACAATGTATCATTCAGGGCCCTTGTTTCTTTATTGATTCTGTGTCTAGATGATCTATCCATTGCTTTAAGTGGGGTATTAGGTCCCCTGCAATTACCACATTCTTATCAATAAGGTTGCTTATGCCTGTGATTAATTGTTTTATATATTTGGGGGCTTCCGTATTTGGTGCATAGACATTTGTAATTGTTAGCTCTTCCTGATGGATAGGTCCTATAATTATTATATAATGCCCTTCTTCATCTCTTATTATAGCCTTTAATTTAAAGTCTAGTTTGTCTGATATAAGCATGGCTACTCTAGCTTTCTTTGGACTTCCAGTAGCGTGATAGATAGTTCTCCATCCCCTCACTTTCAATCTGAAGGTGTCCTCAGGTCTAAAATGGGTCTCTTGTAGACAGCAAATAGATGTGTATTGTTTTTTGTTTTTTGTGTTTTTTTTGTTTTTTTTAATCCATTCTGATACCCTGTGTCTTTTGGTTGGAGCATTTAGTCGATTTACATTCAGTATCATTATTGAAAGATACAGGTTTAGAGTCACTGTGATGTCTGTAGGTTTCATGCTTGTAGTGATGTCTCTGGTACTTTGTGGTCCTTGCAACATTTCACTCACAAAGTCCCCCTTAGGATCTCTTGCAGGGCTGGTTTAGTGGTGATGAAATCCTTCAATTTTTGTTTGTCTGGGAAAACCTTTATCTCTCCTTCTATTCTGAGTGACAGAGTTGCTGGATAAGGGATTCTGGGCTGCATATTTTTTCTGTTCATCTCATAGAAGATTTCCTGCCATTCCTTTCTGGCCTGCCAAGTTTCAGTAGTTGGGTCTGCTACTACCATCATGTATCTATCTTTGTAAGTTAGGGCCTGTTTATCCCTAGGTGCTTTCAGAATTCTCTCTTTATCCTTGTATTTTTCCAGTTTCACTATGACATGTTGTGCAGAAGATCAATTCAAGTTACATCTGAAGGGAGTTCTCTGTGCCTCTTGGATTTCAGTGCCTGTTTCCTTCCCCAGATCAGGGAAGTTCTCAGCTATGATTTGTTCAAGTACACCTTCAGCCCCTTTCTCTCTCTTTTTCTTCTTCTGGAATTCCTATGATATGGATATTGTTATGCTTGATTGCTTCACCTAGTTCTCTAATTCTCCACTGATACTTTTGGATTTTTTTTTTATCTCTCTTTTCCTCAGCTTCCTATTTTTCCATAATTTTATCTTCTAATTCACCTATTCTCTCCTCTGCCTCTTCAATCTATGCTATGGCTGCCTCCATTTTATTTTGTAACTCATTTATAGCATTTTTTTAGTTCCTCATGACTATTTTTTAGTCCCTTGATCTCTGTAGCAATAGATTCTCTGCTGTCCTCTATGCTTTTTTCAAGCCAGTGATTAATTTTATGACTATTATTCTAAATTCTTGTTCTGTTATATTGCTTAAATCGGTTTTGATCAATTCGTTAGCTGTCGCTACTTCTTGGAGTTTCTTTTGAGGAGAATTCTTCTGTTTGGTCATTTTGGGTAGTCCCTGAGGTAGCTCCAAACTGCAGGGCACTTCCCCTGTGCTGTCCGGAGAAACTTGTGTTGGTGGGTGGGGCCACAGTCAGACCTGATGGCTGCCCCCAGGCGCTGCTGGGGCCACAGTCAGACTGGTGAGTACCTATCTTCCCCTCTCCCAGGGGCAGGACTCACTGTGGAGTGGTGTGGCCCCTGTCTGGGCTGCTTGCACACTGCCAGGCTTGTGGTGCTGCTTCCATGGGATCTGGCCAAGGGCATATTAGGGTGGATCCGCGAAGGTGCACAGGGGCGGGAAGGGCAGGTTAGCTAGCTTTGCCATTGGTGGTCCCCTGTGGGAGGGGCCCTGCAGCACCAGGAGGGAGGCAGGCCCATTGGAGGAGTGGATCCACAGAAGCACAGCATTGGGCATTTGTAGGGTGCAAGCACCTTAGGTGAGGGGAACTGGTTCCCTTTGGAATTTTGGCTGGGGGGTGGGAGAGGGAAATGGTGCTTGCCAGCACCTTTGTTCCCCCTCTGAGCTCTGTTGTTCCAGGACTCAATAGCTCTCCCTCCCAGTGTTCTCTCTCCCTCCCCTCTCTTCGAGAGCAGAGCTGTTGACTTTTAAAATTCCAGATGTTAAGTCCCGCTGGCTGTTAGAACTCACACAGTCCATACCCTCCGTTTTTGTGAGCCAGACCTCAGGGGCTCTGCCTTGCCTGGTGGACTGCCCCTCCACCACCCTGGCTCCCTCCTGCCAGTCCCTGTAGCACACACTGCTTCTCTGCCCTTCCTACCCTCTTCCATGGGCCCCTTGTCTACGCTTGGCTCTTGAGAGTCCGTTCTGCTAGTCTTCTGGCGGTTTTCTGGGTTATTTAGGCTGATGTGGGTGGAATCTAAGTGATCAGCAGGACGAGGTGAGCCCAGCATCCTCCCATGCTGCCATCTTTTCTCTCTTCCCAGTTGTATGTAGGATAAAAAGAGATATGATGAAAGACTTTGGGACCATATCCTTAAATAGTATCCAGATTTTTTAAGATTGTGATATCATGTGTCATACATTGGAAAACATAATTGTGCCTAATTTATATGAACAAATTGTTCCTATAACAATTGTTATATGTTAAATTGTTAGGTACTTTCAGTTTCTTTTGACACTTACTCAATTTAGGGAGACATTGCCACAATATTTGGGCAGTTGATTCCTTCCCATGGTGCTAGACCATAAACATATAATGATGTTTAATGGGTCCATAGACTTGGAGTCTTTTGAAAGAGAAAGGAAAGGGATTTCTGAACACCAGGATCTTCCATTGAGGACTGCCTGCTCCTAGTCCATTTTTATTCAAATAGAACAACAATAATCATAACTCATAAAGTAAATATTAAGTGCTTTCTAGTTGTCAGAAAGTGCTAGATGGTTACACCTTCTGGATCTAATTATTGTTTGTAAAGTAATAGCATTTGGGTAACTGATTTTCTGCTTCTTAACCTAATCATAATTGTTTTGTTTTTTTTTTAATAATTGCTTTCTACCATCAACTGGAATGCAGGAGTTACCCCTACTTATCCCTCCACCAAGTAACACAATTAAAAAAAAAAATCTAACCCATTGTAAAAACAAGGAAGCCAGAGAATGTCATGTTTATTGCAATCCTTTTTTTCTCTTTGTCCTCTCTAGACTTATATTTCAATTCCACATCATAGATTTAGTGCTAGAATGAAATGTAGAGATCATCTAGTTCATTGCCTTGTTTTACGGTGGTCTTAGTAGATCAAATGGTTTTCAGAAAAACTTCTAGCTAGTGGCAGACCAGGAGTTTGTAAATTACAGATTCTAGAATTTTAGAGAATCTTTTCTAAGCAGTTAAGTTGACCTAAGTATCACTCTGTTCTGTATATGACTCTCCAGTATATATGCATTTGCAGTCCTCGTATTAGTAGAGTCCTTCCTTGGAGAAGTAAAATGTTAATTTCCCAATTTTACATATATGGAAACTGACACTCTAAGAAGATGTGATTGGTTCAAAGGTCACACAGCCTTTTCGTAGCATAACCAGAACTAGAGCTTTGGTGGCCTGGCTTTTACCTAGTGCAGAGCTTTCTGTTGATAGCCATCCATTCAGATCCCATTCACACTTTACCCTGTATTTGCACAGAGGTAACATCTGTAACCAAAAGTGGTCTTACTGATACTTTCAACCTTGGAAATCAAACCCTTCAGTTCAAGAAAGGAATCATTACAGCCCAGCCATATGTTTAGGTATATATTTTTTATCTTTGCTATAGGTAACAATAATATATTGGGAAAACCTATTAGTGTTGTATGTGCCCTGTAATATAACTGTAAGCATTAGGCAAAGGTGATATGAAATTTAAAATTCTGTTATTATCCAATGTCCTAAGTCAATGCCCCCTGAAGGAAAAATAAAATGAGAAGGAAGAACCTTAAAGAGGATAGCAATTTTTCTTTCTTTTAAAACCTATACAACTTAATTTGAGGAATTTGGAAAATATAGAAAAGCATAATGAGGAAAATTAAAATCACTCATAGTTATTTGGATACATTTCCTTCTAGTCTTTAGTTTATGTGTTTATATATAGGAATCTCATGATACATTTTATAAAATTTCATATGTTTAAATTATAGTATAAGGATATTTATCATTTTATGAGTATAAACACCACCTTTTAATAAAAGTATTCCAAAATTTATTTACTGAATCCCCTGTTGTTGGATATATCGTTCTTTCCAGTTTTTCACTATTTACAACACATCGTTTATTTAACTAGGAAATTTTGAGACCCTAGTTAGAGGGAGTGTGTGGTGGGGCACATGGCATTAAGTGGCATATTGATTTGTAGCGTTTTTATTTTTTATTTTTAAAAGTTGCTCCATAACAAGGAAAATAACATTTTTTGCTTTCTGTAGACCTGGACATTCTTACCTTGTCAGTTATACGTGCTTGTTTTCATTGTTGATGATTGAAATTGAGGAATTGGAAGGACATTTACTGTAAAGCAGGCTCACTCAGCCTGGCTCCATTTTTTTTTTTGTTTGTTTTTTTAAATGTTTATTGATTTTTGAGAGAGAGAGAGAGAGAGAGAGAGAGAGAGACAGAGTGTGAGGGGGTGGTGGGGAGGAGCAGAGAGAGAGGGAGACACAGAATCAGAAGCAGGCTTCAGGCTCTGAGTTGTCAGCACAGAGCCCAATGCAGGGCTCAAACTTGGCAACAGCGAGATCATGACCTGAGCAGAAGTCGGACTTCTAACTGACTGAGCCTCTCAGGCGTCCCAGCCTGGCTTCATTTTAGTGTCACTCCTTTTTATCTCCTTCCCCTGAGCCCCCCAGATTAAATTAGTCCAAGATGTCACTTTAGGGGACTTTGCAACAATCTTGAAGTCTTCTCTTTTTCCAAGTGGAGAAGTTTTTCAGGTACTAAAATGCCTTAGAAAACAACCAGTTGATATTTTTAACATTCTTCTTACTCATTACATTATAGAAGTAATTTCTCATTATCTGTGAATGTAGGCCCTAAGGATTCATAGGGCACATGTTTTACACCACAGTTATTCTCTAGGGAAGCAAGTGTCTGTTTGACATTGAATTTTATTTTATTTTATTTTATTATTTTTTTGACATTGAATTTTAAATACTGAAGACCTAATGGCAAATTGTCATCTGGTATATGGGCCTATATATACAAGGATTCAAACTGTTTTATAAAAAGAACAATTTTTGAGCAATTTTGAGGTTATTGATAATTTTGATTTATGGTATTTTGAAAAATAAGTTCTCTGTCAGTGGGAGAGAAGAAAGTCAATATAATATTTGGACTGCTGTTGGTATTCAGGGCAAAGAGAAGGAGGCTGCAGCCCATCTTATAGTGAAATCTTCCCTGATCCTCAAATGGAGTTACATTTCCTTCTGTCTGGAATCTGAACTTTGTTTAGGATTTCAGTGTTGTGTTCATCACAGTATATAGTATTATTTCTTTGCGTGTGTCCATTCTAAGCTTCTACATGAGGCTACTGTGCACACAGTCTGCGGTGTGAGTTACGTTCCTCGAGATGGGCAGTGTGTCTCCATCTGCGTCGCCCGCAATACAATCAGCGCCTTGACAGAAGGAGTTGAGTTACTGCCATTTTTGTATGCCCTGTACGTAGCAAAGAGCCTAGTTCATGGTAGCTGTTCATTACTTTCTTTTGAATGAATAAAGGAAAGAATGAGCTACTGTCCAGCCACATTCCTCTCTACTCCCTAGACTATATTCAGGTAGTTGGTTGCCCAAGTTAAGAATTTAGTTATGAAAATTCACTTGCACAAGCACTAGTGGGTAGATTCATAACAGATTAAACAAATGTGCTGGAAAAAAATTTAAAGAGCTGTTCTTAATCTAACACAGCATTTCCCAAAATGTGTGTTATAGAACACTAGTCCTGAAAGATGCACTTATTTAAGTAAATTTGGGAAACACAGTACAAAATTTGGTGTACTACATCCCCCCCGTTGAGGACTGACCATGTAAATCAGCATTTTAAAGGTTCGGAGAAATCAAGCAGTTCCCTGTTCTTTATATAACTTGAGTTTTCCAAACTTATGTGACCACATCCCCTTTTTAATTTTCCATCCATCTTTCTGCCTTTCTGTCTACCTACCAACCTGTCTGTCTTTATTTTTAAAAGTGAGCCATATAGTTTGAGATTTAACAGCTTGGGCTTTGGAACCAGATACGCCTGGGTGGAGTGTTGGTTCTGCCATTTACTTGTTACCTTCAGCAAATCAGTTTGTAAAGCTTCAGTTTCTTCACCTGTAAATTGATGTAATGATAATATCTACCTTAAAGGGTTATTGTGAGGATTAAATTATCTGATATATAAAAAGTGTGTGCACACTGCCTGGTACATGCCATATGTTCAATGTTAGCTCTTACTAGTTTTGTTTACTATTTGCTATATATCTTGGAAAACCGTGACCCATAAATAGGTGTTTGAAGGGGAGTTCTTAGGATTATCTGGCCCCAATTTAGTCTTATTTAATTATTTCATTGATTAATAATTGATGACTTCTTGGGATGACTGGGTGGCTCAGTGGGTTAAGTGTCTGACTTGGGCTTAGGGCATGATCTCATGGTTTGTGAGTTCGAGCCCCACATTGGGCTCTGTGCTGACAGCTCAGAGCCTGGAGCCTGCTTCAGATTCTGTGTCCCCCGCCCCTCCCCTCCTCATGCACTCTCTCTCTCTCAAAAATAAACATTAAAAATTTTTTAAAAATTAAAAAATGTTTAATAATTAATCACTTCTTAAGCCAGGTAATTGTTTCTTCCACTGTGTTTCTGTAGTACTTTTTTCACCTCATATATTTATTATTGTCATCATATTCTCTTATTTATGTTTCTTTTCTATTTCTGTTGGGAAGATTTGAAGGTCTTGATAAAATGTAAGATACATTTAAATGGATGACAACGATGATAAGGGGTCTAGAATCCATTTCTAATGGGAGTGTTTAGTCTGGAAAATAAAACATAATGAAGGATTGTACTATGAAACTTAGATTAGATTTGCATGTAACTCTAGAATGAATAATTTAGATCTGTTGGTAAGAGTTACAAAGTAGTTTAATGTAAGGGTTATAAACAATTAGAGGAATTCAACAAGAAAAAAAGAATTATTCCCTGTCACAAGAGACATTCTCAGAAATGTCAGGAAGGAGTTAGGGGCCTATTAGGACAAGGCATCATCTTAATTTTTCTGGAGATCATCAAGATGGTTAAGTTCCTCAAGAAAGAAAAATGTTCTCATAACAGGAAAAAGAAACTTCTCATAGAAGAAAAAAAAATCTAACTATTTGAAATTGTGGATGTTAATTAACTAACCTTATTGTGGTAATCATTTCACAGTACGTACATCTATCAAATCGTTATGATGTACACCTTGAACTAATACAGTGTTACTTGTCAGCTATATTGCAGTAAAACTAGGGGGAAAAGAAGAAAAAAAGGCAATATAGAGCATGAGAGAGACTACTGCCTGTACAGACCTGAATTTACTTCTGCCTCTGGACTTTGGGAGACACTTGATGAAGGACATGACTTTCCAGCTGGCTCTTGAAAGAAAGAAAGATTGGAGCATGAGATGAGATGAAGTCTAAGGAAGGGAGTCAGTTTCTCCAGCATGAATTTTCCACTCATGGTATTTAGTAAGGTCAGCACTTTTTAGTTAATACAGGTTACATGCTGGTATCCATACATTGCTAAATTTTTACGTGTTTCTCTCGCTCTTTTTATACTTCCCTCCTCTTATTTGGCATTTACATGCTATTTTATTCCCACCCAATAAGTCAGTGAGATTAAGAATATTTTTTATTTAAAAATTTTTTAAAAAAATATTTATTCATTTTTGAGAGTGAGAGAGACAGAACATGAGCAGGGGAGGGACAGAGAGAGAGAGAGGGAGACACAGAATCTGAAGCAGGCTTCAGGCTCTGAGCTGTCAGCACAGGGCCTGACAGGGGGGCTCGAACTCACGGACTGCAAGATCATGACCTGAGCTGAAGTTGGATGCTTAACCGACTGAGCCACCCAGGTGCCCCGGTGAGATTAAGAATATTAACTGAGCTGATGTTCACACAACTTACTTCACGGTAAAAGTCACACCCCTTCACGTAATCGGTCAAAAGAAAGGACCAAATAACTGAAGACGTGATCACTCCAATACAATATCCTGAAAAACCAGGGGTGCTTTTTTTCGATAATTTTAACAAGCTATATCTAGGAACTTGTCAAAAATATTCTTGAGGGGAGCCTGGGTGGCTCAGTCGGTTAAGCGGCCGACTTCGGCTCAGGCCATGATCTTGCGGTCCGTGAGTTCGAGCCCCACGTTGGGCTCTGTGCTGACAGCTCAGAGCCTGGAGGCTGTTTCAGATTCTGTGTCTCCCTCTCTCTGACCCTCCCCTGTTCATGCTCTGTCTCTCCCTGTCTCAAAAATAAATAAAACATTAAAAAAAATTAAAAAAAAATGTTCTTGAATTCTGACAAAGTTTAAAAGTCACCTTTAAAGGGTGCATGGTCATCCTCAGTATGCCTTTTGGGTGTTTCCTGAAGTCATGATGGTTAAAAGGCCTTGGCCATGACCCTCTTTGCAAAGAGAAGTGTGTATTCGGAGACTTTATTAGCTTCAGAGTATCCCGCCCTCATTTAGCAAGTAACCTCAGTTCTTTAACACCTACCACAGCACTTTCAATTTTCCGTTTAGAGGAGGAGTTAAGAGAACGATGAGGCTGGCAGTGTTTATACCAGTTAGAATATTTTCACTCTTCAAGGTGCAGAATATGTATTTTTTCTACTGACTTATACGTGGAAAAACTTCTGTGTAGTGTTCTATTATTGCAGGGCCTGCCAATGGGAATGTTGCCGCTTACTGACACCAAAAGCAACCACTAGGTAAAACAGCCTAGCTCTGTTTTACATTTTTTTCCCTTGACATTTTTTCCCCTACAATTGAGCCAACATGCCTGGTAATGAGGCTTGAGGAATGGTAGACACATAGTGTGCAGCACCTATGCAAGGGACCAAGGGGAAGTCTTCAGATATGGTGCTCCTTGTGTGACATCAAGTAGCCTCACCTATGTCCACCTATGTGTTGCAATTTGGCAGCTGTGCTTGGTGTCCTTTGTTTCTAACTCTGGCTAAAAAATAGAGAACTTAAAATCAGCATTGTTTTCTCAGAGAACTAAAGGCAGTATGGATGAACATCGAATAAGTCCTCTTTGGTCATTTAAACACATCTGTCACTTTTTGCTTTTTGTAATGCATTTTATCATAGATTTTTAAGATGTTTTTTCAGATGACATTAAATGCATGTAAAATATATGCTTCTCATTAAAAGGTCTAAAGCCCAACTTGAATAAACTTGGAGGTGGTAGGTGAAGAGAGAATTTGGTCCAGTAACTTAAAAAGTTGTTTTACTATTTATTTTTGAGAGAGAGAGAGAGACAGAGAGACAGAGAGCACACAAGTTGGGGAGGGGCAGAGGGAGAGGGAGACGCAGAATCTGAAGCAGGCTCCACGCTCCGAGCTTCAGCACAGACCCCAGCGTGGGATTCGAACCCACAAACTGTGAGATCACGACCTGAGCCAAAGTCGGTTGCTTAACCTACTGAGCCACCCAGGTGCCCCAGTCCAGTAACTTTCATATAAAAATTTCTGGTTATAAGAGGAAAGGGAAACTTCTTTTGAGTCTGGTTCATTTCATAGTCAGTTTACTTAAAAAACTTTCTTGAAGTTTTGACTTACTGAATTTAGAAGGTATAAAAACATCATACATATTATTATATTTTTGTGGTTAAGTTTTATTTTTGTGTGTGTGGTTAAGTTTTAATATAATTCTTGTAGCTTATGTGAAGTGTGTTCTTCATTTGATAGATTCACAAAAATGTTTCTTATTTCCTATTTCTAATGTCTGAATACTGAATCTCCTACCACTCATGTTGTTAGAGCATTGGTCCATTACAACTCCTTCAATAAAAGTGAGCATGTCCTCTTTTCCCCCCCTGGGTCAATGGCCCTTCTTAAATTTGAACCCCACCTTTAAGGATGTGAGAGTTTTGTGTACCAGCCAGGGCAGTGGAGCTGTTTTGTCAATGAGTAACCTGTCCAACAGTTAACGTGGTGGTAGCTTCCCTTATTTCTTCTAGGCTTCTCTTATAGATCTCAAGATAGTTGAGGGAGAAAAGGTATTTTGCTAAACAGGGTGAAAATGCATATGGTAGAACCTCAGATTCTCTCAAGCCGATTCTGAATTATTGTTTTGGATCTGACAAATGGTTTCAGTAGTAGTGATCTATTCAGTATGGAATGAGAAATTCAAAATTAGCATTTTTGTTCTTTTGGAAAAGACATATTGCTCAAGAAATTGGTGATAAATTGGTCCTTTAATATTTATTTTAGCTAAATATATTTTTACTGTTGCCAATTAAGATTGTATTGCATTTCATACTACATGGGTTTTGACCCTTAATTCCTATAAACGTAATACCTAAATAATTCCCTCAACCTTCCCATTCTACTTCTCACTTTCTGCCCACTTACTTTTGTAGAGCCCCCCTATTTGCCACAATGGTCTCCTCTTTTTTTGATAAATTCTTCTTCAAGAAGGAGCTAAGACTAGGAAAATCAAATAATTATCAGACTGATAAAGTGGAGTTTTTAATATTAATCTGGGACAACAGGCATCAACCAGAACTATCCAGGAACTTATTGTCACCCTACTGGAGAACAATGCACAATAAAATCCTTATAGTTGATAACACACTATAAATTTACCTCTTAGTGAGCTGTATGAATTTTAATAGAGCTCAAAGCTTTAAGTTAAAGAAAACATTCTAGTGGGGGATTTCCAGGTATCAGTTACTAGGTAAGGAAACTATTAGAGTCAGAGTCAGAGAATGAGAGCCCTAAAATTAAATTCAGTGAAAATTAAAATTCAGTGAAAATTCAGTGAATTCTCTGCCTACATTTAAGGTGAGCCTTAGTAGTTGTCTCAATGCTTAAATGTCTTCAAAATAAGAAAAATAAGTTGGACTAGTGTCAGTAATAGAATGAATAAGTTAGTTGTGTGTTTTACCTTTTTGGAAGGGGAGAATCTACAAACACAATAGTAGTCATTTTGTTGGTGAAAATATTTGTTTATTTAATAAAGCATATATACAATCTTTAGTGGTTGGACCTTTCTTCCAGAATGACAAACTGAGAAGTTATGTGTTTGGTATATTTCATGTGTCCAGTAGCTACTTTTGCTTTGTTATCCTATATTTTTATCTTGAGATTGTTCCTTGTATTTCAGCATTTAAGAAGGAGATGGCAGTATTGAGCCTCAGCTCGGACTGGATACTATTTGAAGTAGCTTAACATTTTTCATAAAGAAGTATCATGTTAGCTAAATTCAGTTTCATCTCTTGGGATTTTATTTTCTACCCTCACTTCCCTTTGTAATCCCATATGGAGAATGAAAGAGTGCTCTAATATATGTTATATTAGATCTGTCAGACAAAGATACTATTAAATTACTTATACTCCTTTCTGCACATCTAAGAATGCCAATTTATGGGACACATAGAAACAACCTTCTTCTAAAATAAAATGAGGACCAGCTCTAAAATGCAATAGTGTGTTTACGATATGCCTGTTTTCCTAAGGCTTTGGCAGAAAGAATTAACTTGACGTTTCCAGAGCACAAAATACCTCACTGAGCCACATCTTATGGGAAATAAGCTGCTCTCTGGGAATACATTTTTTACCATTTCTCTTTTTTCGGGCAGTAGGCTACTGCTAAGAAAATGACTTTTTCTAGGGCTGATGCCCTGAAAAAAAGTTTAGATGATGGGAGGAATTGTTTACTTAGTCTCCATTCACATCCACTGTGTTGCCTGCATTCCAAGTTTCAAAAGGGATGATTCATATACCTTTTAGGTCTATGTTGAAAAACAAAATGAATAACAGTGCCCTTTTTCAATATCGAAAACAATTTAACACTACATTTTTTAGGTTATAACCCATGAGAAAGATAGAATGCTACCACGTAATGTTGTAGTAAGTTGTTTTTAAAAGAATAAGCCAAGATTAGCAAACTAGGCTGCCATGTCAAAGGATCCAAAACAGCAGTTGGAATGGCACCCAATATTACAAGTTATATTTTGAAAAGCCATCCTGCCATGCTTAAAATATGTAAAAGCAATATTTTAACACGTGAGATTATGTGGTTTCTTTGAAATCTGGGCAATTACATCACATGCAAAAGATGTGTAATTGTTTAGTTTGATTGTCATTGATAGTGGGATTTTCTTTTGTACCTTAATTTTTATATGTTTAAAATTATTGTTGAAATGTTATGTGACGAATAATTTATGGATTTAACTAAGCCAGCAAGCCTATTTGGTTTCCATTATATGTGAAGGACCCAACAACAACATCTTCATTTCATATTGTTCCGATAAATTTAATGACATTATTTTTTTTTTGAACCAAAAGGAAATTTCTTCTCAGCTGGATTCTTTCACTGTAGGTTTTAATCGCAAACTTTGAAAATGAGAACATAGCTATTATTTTTTATTAAAAGGATATGTTCTGGTTAGTTTGGAGAGGTCTGACTAGTAAGGGCTTCCAATAGCATGCCTAAGGACTTAAAATGTAATGGTGAAGTTAGAGAATGTAACATATGACTTTAGTACCACTGTAATCTTGTGTGTGGTGAGATGCATACATGGTGAATGTATAGGCATGGTAAGGTAGTTCTTACTACTCACAAAACTCCAATTAAAAGTAGGCTCTAATTGGGGTGCCTGGGTGCCTCAGGCAGTTAAGTGTCCAACTTCAGCTCAGGTCATGATCTCCCAGTTTGTGACTTCCAGCCCCGCGTCGGGCTCTGTTCTGACAGCTCAGAGCCTGGAACCTCCTTCAGATTCTGTGTCTCCCTTTCTCTCTGCCCCTCCCCCACTTGTGCTCGCTCTCTGTCTCTGTCTCTGTCTCTGTCTCTCTCTCTCTCCCCCTCTCTTTCAAAAATAAACATTTAGAAAAAAGAAGAGTTAAAGTTTAGCTACTCTGGGTAGGACATAGGTCTGTGCATTCAGTACTAGGCTCATCCTGTGAAGTGGGTAGAAGTGGGAGGTTGTATGTTATCTGTCATGATACTTTGAAACAAAGTGTCTTATACATAATATGTGCTCACTTACTGTTTGCTGACTGGTTTAAGTTTTATGACTACTCCTGTTCAGATAATTACAACTTAAAAATTTTTTTTTTGATGTTTATTTATTTTTGAGAGAGAGAGAGAGAGAGAGAGAGAGAGAATGAGCAGGGTAAGGGCAGAGAGAGAGGGAGACATAGAATCCAAAACAGGCTCCAAACTCTGAATTGTCAGCACAGAGCCCAACCGGGGTTGAACTCATAAGCCATGAGATCATGACCTGAGCTGAAGTCAGACACAACCGACATAGCCATGCAGGTACCCCCCAACTTTTTTTTTTTATAGTTCATCCTTTAAAAGTCTTTTTGAACTTTCTTATCATTGTGTTAGATTGTTCTGAACAACTTCTAGTTTACATAAATAAATCTTTAATGTAAAGTTATTTAGTGTGTTTTTTTACATTTATTTTTCTATTCCTCACCCTACATGGATTTCTAGGAGGTACGACTAGTGTTAGGAAAATGCTGTGCACTTGAACTGTTAGTGTTTCTACATAAAGTTAATAAGCCTTGGGGAGAGCCTTTTGAGTACTTTGGAGTTAGGGAGTAATGAGATTAAAAAATTAGCAAGTTTTTTCTCCCTTTCTTACCAGGCATTCCTGTGTCTTTCACAGAGGGGCAAGCTTTATATACTTTTGCTTAGAGATGTGTAATCCTTGATGGTTATAGAAAAAAAAAAATCCCTCTTGATGTGTATTCAGTCAAATGTTCATCCACCTTCTACAAACTAGTGATGCAGAGGAGGAGAACTGAAAACGGCTGTATCCTGTTTTCAATACTCCGTAGCATCAGTTTTTGGCAAACTTCAGTAGGGCCTTGGTGGGTCTACCTTCCTAGACCTGTGTTCATTATGGTGTGCTAAGAACCACCTCTTTTAGCCAGGCTTGACAGGACATAGCCCAAGGGAGAAGACTCCATAGAGTCTAGGACACTTGGTCTTGAAGAAACTCTCCTTGATTGAGTAGTCAAGGTATATATATTAGCCAAAGACTTGATGATATGCTGGTATCTGGCCATCCCGAATTTGGAGCAGGGTACTATTCTGGATAGAAATGTCATTATTTAATCTCTTTGGAGGCAGAACAATTGTTATCTTCAGCTGAAGTGCCCAGTGTGTCCAGATACATACCCAAAAGAACTCGCATGATACAATTTTACCAGAATACCATAGAAACTTGATTTGAATATAAAAGGGAAGCATCAAGATTCATCTTTTCTGGAAAACAAAAATGAAACAAATATTCCCCCCAATAAAATGACATTAAGTTGTTCTACACTTCCTCACAGCTACTTTCTTCCATATGCTGCTAATTAGAATGAGCCTTTATGATACATTGATGATGTGAAGTTAAACAGATAATTCATTAACTCTTAAAAATAGCATGTTTTGGGGCGCCTGGGTGGCTCAGTCGGTTAAGCGTCCGACTTCGGCTCAGGTCACAATCTCACTGTTCGTGGGTTCGAGCCCCGCGTCGGGCTCTGTGCTGACTGCTCAGAGCGTGGAGCCTGTTTCAGATTCTGTGTCTCCCTCTCTCTCTGCCCCTCCCCCGTTCATGCTCTGTCTCTCTCTGTCTCAAAAATAAATAAACGTTAAAAAAAAATTAAAAAAAATTAGTATGTTTTATTAGAACAACCTCAGAGGACCATCAAAGAAAATGCTATAAGTATTGCACACCAACAAATAATAGTGTCTAGTGAAATTATTGTGTTTTAAATTTTTTTTTATTTTTTTACTTTCTAAGTTTCTGATATACTTGGTCTGTTTTGAAAACAAACACATTTAATTATTTCCATCTCTTAACTATGTCTAGTGAGTCCAGTTTTTAGTTGTTGTACAAATAAATTGGTCCTCGTTGCATTTCTTTCTTTCAAACATCATTTCAAATTAGGGCTTAATGTGGTTTGAACATTTCGCCAGAATAGTCATCCTACTTTTGTCTGAGGGTGGTTGATTACATCTATCTTTTTAGCTTATAAATGCCAATATAATTAGAAGAATGCAAACTCAACCCTAAGACCATTTGTCATCACACATTGATTGTAACTGTATGTTCTATTTTGATATTGTAGGAGGAAAAGCAACAATTAAAAGTCTAAAGAAAATGAAGATATGCTAAACATTTTTATTACATCATTGTTTTTAACCAACTTTTCCCTACCACTTTTAATGTTTAATTACCTGTATTATTAAAATATATATAAATACTATTTCATGTTGGACTCAAAACTAGCTTTCAAATATCTTAGTAGCAAATATACAAACAGGTATAAAATATATAGAATGGAGGAGAATTTAGCATTATTATTTCAAAGTGTAAGTTTTAATAATTCACAGTGTATGATATTCTCCCAATAACTAGAAAAAAGACTCTGAGGAAATAAGGCAATCTCAATGATAAAATAAAATGTAAGTGGGTTGTGCCTACATATATGCAGTGTAATGTGTCTGTGCTTGCCCCATTTGTGTACACAATCTTTGTAATCCACTCTAGTACTCTGTATTTTATTGCCATGAGGATGGAATTAAAGAGTGAAGAGACCAAAAATTCGTGATCAGTTATACCCCAAATCCATCCCTCTAAATGAAATGGCAAGGTAGAGATGTTTGTGTGATAGGAAAAAAAAGGTGTATTTTTAAGCTTCATATACTTGGAAACTAGTAGACAGCCATAGCTAACATGAGTATGGTGAATGATTTCAACATTCTGATGAAATTTCTTTTGGCCTGTTGAAATCTGACCTATCCGAAGTGTCTGTGGAAACCCTCAGAATCACTCTATGAATCTTTCTTAGTGGATTTGACACTTTAAGAACTGAGCTGAGGATTTTAACCCTCATAACATCAAGGCAGAAGCACTTTTTGGGTGTTGTCTCTTTGAATCTATCTCTATATTACTGTTTCCATTTTTTAATCATTGATAAAGTAAAGGAGCTTATGTTAATTAGAATATAATCTAAGCTGCTATAATAAAAAGACCCTAAAATACACTAACTCCAAAAAGAAGGAGGGCAAACCAGAGTGTCTGTTCCATAAGATCAAGGAATAGGTTATTTCTATTTTCCTCTGGTTTCCCTACAGTGTGGTCCCCATCTACATAGTAAAATCTGGATTATCACCACTGTATGCTCATTTCAGCCTGAACTGGTGGTGGAGTGGTCTAAGTCGGGAGGGGAAGCAACTTCCTTAATAAAGAAGTGACCTGAAATTCCTTACATCACTTCCTTTCGCTGAAACTTAGTCATATGGCCATGCCTAGTTGAAGAAGATTCTGGGAAGTATAGTTGGGGATGAGCAATTATGTGTCCAGCTAAAAGTAAGTGGTAATGGGGGGGTGTTCTATTACCAAAAGGAAGAAAGAGGAGAATGAACACTGGGAGGACAATTATTGGTCTCTGCCAAAGTAGTCTCTGACAGTTTTGATCTCTAATTCAGATTTATGATTTTCCTTATTTCTTCTCCCCTTTTCTCTTCTTTCTCTTTCTTTAGTTTTACTCTTCTTTGCTTATTGCCTCCTCTCTCTTATTGTGTACTTATAGTCATGGCAATGCTAATATTCAGTCTAAATACCCAGTGTTCACAGTGGCCTATGCCTTACAGAGGAGCCTGTGGTCTTTCTTTGGGCCTGCAAACTATAGGTTAACTTTTTTATTCTGTGAAATATATTGCCCCCATCACTTTTAATCCTTTTTGGAACAAGGTAAAATATAATTAAAGGAGATGGAGAGGAAGGGAAGCAGAGAGAGAGAGAGAGAGAAAGAGGAAGAAGGAGAGAGAAAGAGGGGAGAATAAAGAAAGGAAGGAAGGATATAGAAACATGTTAAATGAAAGAATAAACAAATTTTTTTTTTCTATCTCAGTATTTGTCCTCAAATTTGTTTCAAATTTCCAGCTCATCCAACATTCAGGTTTTCCATTAGAAAAATCTTTCCTGAATGCAAAATAGTAGCAATTTGCTTTGTAAATTCAACTTAGTATTATCTCAAACTGCCTCATATTAACAGACTTAATGTTGTTTTATTTTGGATTTCATCTTTGAATAGATTGTAATTTGTTTCTTTAAGGGATGTTTTACAGAGAATTATTATGTACAAGAGAAAATGTTCAGGTGGCAACCTATACTTTCAACATAATTTGGCTGTCTTTGAGGAGAGTGAACTGATACAGATAAGAGATCGGACATTCATTAAAATAAAACTATTCTTCCTAATAGACTCTAAAATTTGACTTCTTTGGCTTTTCTTTCTTTTTTTACATTATTTATTTATTTTGAGAGAAAGAGAGACCGTGTGCACACGTGCAAGTGGGAGAGGGGCAGAGAGGGAGAGAGAGACTCCCAAGCAGCTTCCATGCTCTGCGTGGCACCCAACATGGGGCTTGATCTCACAATGGTGAGATCATGACCTAAGCCAAAATTAAGAGTTGGATGCTTAAGCAACTGAGCTAGCCAGGCACCCCCGCCTTGACATTTCAAACCAGAAATGAGTGATAGTTAAGAGAAAAGGTGTTCTCTAAGAAAGGCCTCCAGTAGCCAGAATCTAGAATCACTTAGAGATGGCCATCATTTTGTTTCTTCTCAATCTTTCTCTTAAACTCTTTTCTAGACCTTCAGACAGTTCACTATCAGTTTTTAAAAACCAACATCTGCTTTATTTATTGTCTTTGTCATGCACATGGAGTCATAGAAAGGACCTTAGAGATTCTAAAGCTTCATGGTTTGCAGTCTGAATTGGGGAGAGTAGACAGGAAAGTGATTGATGAAGCTTAGGTTTTCTACCCTCTTTTCCACCAGAAAGCAGGTTCACTCTTATCATTTTAACAGGTAGGGTTCATTAGTAAGATTTGTTGGCAAAAAGCGTTCTTATCCTAACAAAAGTTTAGAAGCCTTCCGTTGAACCTAGCTTCCTTAATTTGTAGATGAAAATACTAAGGCTTGCTGAGAAGTGATTTTTCAAAGATATCAATGCAGAGCCCTCACCCCTGGACTGGATATCTCACCACTACTCTGTGCACTAGCTCCAAAGCATTCTTATATCAAAAATTTGTCATTGTTATTAAAAAAAATGAGTTGTTTTCTTTTTTGGAATTATATAGTGAGGTTTGGCAAAAAAATGGAAAACCAAGTTCCTCCAGCAGTTTATAGTCTCTTCAAAAATCAAGTAATATGTACAGGTGTTAGTTCAAACAAGCTGTTGCTCCATTGTGAATATTATATTATCAATTATTAAATTGATAATATTATATATCAATATCAATTACTGATAAACAGTTGTCTGGGAGTGAAATATTTTCATTGTCATGGATTTAACTGACAATGATTGAGCACAATATGGTGGGGCCCCTTATAAAACTGAATAATGGTGCCCAGAGCTTGTGTGGATGGAGTTGACCCTGGCTCAGCACAGAAGCTGGCCTGGAGAGAAATGGGTTACGAGTGACACCTTCATCTTCTGTACTGAGCTCTTCACTCCAAGCAAGTTCTGCCTTCCTTGTATCTTTATCATAACTTGTTTGTGTACATGCTGTGCTTTTGATTCCAAGAAATAAAAAATGATGATTCTGGCATGCTTAGAAGAGCCTGTGTATTTCAAGTGGATGTGCTTAATACTCCAGAATCACATCATACTCACCTGTTCCCTGTAAGCCTATTAGGTAATTTTGGTAAATGTGAAAGTTGCCTTCATCCTGCTATTTAGTATCTTATTTTACATTTAATAATGAAGCAAATTCTCTGGAGACTAGTTTTCTGGCTAACTAATGCCTTTGCGAACCAATATAACCTCTTAACATAAAACAGAAGTAATAGAAGTTCAGAGGAAATGAGCTCTTGGATTCCCTAGAGCATGGTTAGAAAGTCTGATGTAGTGTTCACAAGCTATTGTTTTACAGGAGTTCTACAATTTTTTTTTCCACAAGTATGAAAACGTTCTTCGTGGAAAGCACAGGTCAACTTAAAGTCAGAAGTTCTGGTTCTTGGAATACTATGATGTTATAAAGAATACTCAAAATATTTTCATAACATTATAATAGTTTACTTTCATTGTATACATTTAAGCTGTTTTGGTTTTAGACATTCAGTGTAAATAGTTTTCACACCTCTATGAGAAATCTGACAAAATATGATTTATGTTTCTGTTTTTATTTTCTTTCTCAAAGACTTCAGATCATCTATAAAAAAAGGATTCGTCAACTATATGGCATTTTCATAATGCAAACAAGTTGTGAACTGAAGGTATAATCCTTACCATTATTTCCCATTCTGAGAGATGCCTCAGGAACGACAACAAAACCCAGGCCTGTGACAGCCAAGTGACTTGCTTATTCTTGGGCAGTTAATTAGAGGTAGAGCTAAGGCTGGCACATAGGTCCTCTGACTGTATGACATCATCTACTTTCACAACTGCTCTTTATGACAGATGAAGATAAAAAGATTTTGGAAAAAGCCAGAATTGCATTTATGTATTTTGGCTTTGTATTTCACATTCTAATGACTAACAGATCAAGATATTATGGGAATGCAACAAAGCTGACACTTACGTTTTTGTAAACCAAGAGGTTTATTCCTCCCACCCTCCCTCCCTCCCTCCATTCCTTTCTTCCTCCTTGTCTTCCGCCTTTGTTTCCTTTCTTGGTCCTTTTTTGTGTTTGATGAGAGGTTTATTGCTTAATTGAAGTGAAGTTCATTGTTATGGTGATGTTTTTCCCCAAGGCAAGATAGACTCATCCCCACCAAGATCTCTTTGTCTCATTCTGAAGCATTTCTTCAGTTCCCCAGTCACATGATATATTTACATCACATGATATACCTACAAAGCTGTGAATTTCATAGGAATCAACAGACTGAAATTTCTTGATTTATAGAGGAGGAAACCAAGACCCAAACTCCGCTTTTGCATATAGGGAAAATTTTTAAGAAAAAAATTTAATGCAATGAACATACTTAGATTTCTTCCCTTCATTTCTTTTTTTTTCTTTACGTTTTAATTTATTTATTTAGACAGAGACAGAACATGAGCGGGGAGGGGCAGAGAGAAAGGGAGACACAGAATCCAAATCAGGCTCCAGGCTCTGAGCTATCAGCACAGAACCTGACACTGGGCTTGAACCCATGAACCGCGAGATCATGACCTGAGCCGAAGTTGGATGCTTAACTGACGGAGCCACCCAGGCACCCCTCTTCCCTATTTTCAACCAAAGAGATGAAGACATTTCGTGAGATGATAAACTAAAGAGGACTAAAGGAAGTGATGGACTGATATAATGGCCGATATGTCAGAAATTTGTGTGAGGGAGAGAATGGATGGAAAGTAGGGAACAAAAAGTGAGAACTGAGGAAAGATACAAAAAGATAAGGATATAATACTTTTGCCCATTTTAGATGTTCTTCCTTCTCCCCTTTTTATGAATTTTCATACCAAAAAGCCAGAATACAAAGAGATTCACACACACACACACACACACACACACACACACACACACACGCAGATACACCCCATGATAGAGCTTACACCTTTTAAATCTCAATATATAGGTGATTTTCTTGAATTTCAACTCATTGCTGTAACAGCAATATCTCAATATTTTGACATATCTCAATATCTCTTTTTCTTTTGTAAAATTGCTTTTTTTTCCTGATGTTACTTAGCAGTACTAGCCTTCTAAACTTCCTTTTTAGTAACAAAACAGTTTATTCTTTTTATTCTGCTTATTTTTCTTGCTTATGTGGAAATAATGAGTCAACCATAAAGTGGATATTATATAATGAAATTAGCAAAGCTTTCTTTTCAAATTTCTTGACATAGTTTCTGGTTCAGTAATGATGGTTAAGAATGGCTCAATGATGTGTTTGTATTCTATCTGACACCAAGGTTTCTATCACAAATGTTTGTTCTCTAAGAATGAAAAAGGCGTTATGAGTCCATTAACAAAGTAAATCATCCACCTTCAGGTGCTGCACATGATGGGAGCCCAGCATTTGGTAGTTCCCTATGTAGCTATCAGACATTTGTAATATTTCAAAATATCTTACATCTATATTTTCTGCATAATGCCACAGTATTGTCATCTTGGGAGGCAGAAAGAGAACAAAAATTAACACTCTCATTTTATAAATAAATTCATGGATAACAAGGCTTCAGAGCCTCACCCCTGGTGTAGAGTAGGGCCTTTCTAACAGGTTGACCATATAATTTATTGCCCAAGCTTGGACACTATTGACAATGACAAGGGATAGTGTTAGTAATTACACTGGGACAATAGGTATGAATTTGGACTGCCCCTGGGAAACCAAGACCTGTTGGTTTCCTGTTGGTCACTTTTACTAGGATCCACAACTGCTTCTCACATATTCCCATTTCTCTGTGGTTCTCAGACTTCCCCTTTTATTCTTGCTAAGTATATATGAATACATATAATAGTAGTAGGAGAGGGAATGACTTCGTATGAATCCTGGAAATCTCACTCAGTAGTTGTGAGCTCTTGGGCACACGTCAGGAACTTTAACCTCTCTGCTTCAGTTTCTTTCTTAGTAAAATGGGGATGATAATAATAATACTTACATTATAGGGATGTTATATGTATTGAATGAGTAAAATTCTTGGAATAGTGTCTAGCACTTAATAGGCACTATATGTACTTGATAAATAAAAATATGAATATTGACCCTGATAACTACTTTTTAAAAGCAAAAGTTAAAAGCTATTTATCTAAGAACATTCTTTTTCATTTCCAGAGCACATTTCCTGAATCAATTCTTGCATTGTCTACTTTTTGATATACTTTGAATATCTGTGTCTGAGATTACTAATGATGTGCTGGTGCTATTGAGTGACAATGATCTTATCGTTGTTTTAGTATTTGGCACTATTAACATCTACATGGTAAAAGAGCATTAGCAAGCTAATTCCATCTTGGAGCATTTTGGATTTGTGATGAAATAGGACTTCATCATAATAGTCTAGCAATTTTTGACTTCTAATGGAATTCTATTAATTCTATTCTACTCTACTAGTAGACCTTTGTGTCTTTTGTAAGGATAAGTAATCTGTGTTATGCTTGAGATCACTTGGTTTCTTCATCTTAAAACTTCAGGGTATCTGTTTTGTTTTGTTTTGTTTTGTTTTGTTTTTTCCTTTTGGAATGGAGAGCTTGATTTATTCCCACACTGACCCTCGACTCGCCTTGTTCTTTCGTAAAACTAAAAATAGAATAAAAAAGCATAGTCTCAAGGTGGAAAACATGCAGAAAAGCAATTCCCCCGTAGTTTGCATTGTGGTGATTTGACTCTGAGAAAAAAGGCCCATACCTTTAGCCCCACCACAGCATGTTGTTCTTCTATTTTGTATTCATGATCAGACACCTCACTTCCTTTTAGTCCTTTAGGCTTTTACTTTTTCAGTCAGACCACCTCTAACTAAAGTCATTGCTGATTTGATGCTCAGAAAACTGAGAGGTTCATTATCTGTTTTATTTGGTGCATGAGTGATTCCAAATCTAACTCTTTCCTATGCTTCAGTGTGTGGCCTTACTCTCCATTATTTGGCTAACATGGTGACATACACTTCTGAACTTTTTATTTGATCTCTCTTCCATCTCCTGCCTTTAACCACCACTCTTTTTAATATTTCTCCAGCCTTCCCATTGACAACAATGCCACAGCTAGAGGAGGTAAAAGAGCAGGAAATCCTAAAGAACTGGGCAAAATCCAAGAAGAAAAAGCCACACATGTATTACAATTTTTTATACTTTAAAAACAAAGTAAATTTTTAGTCCTAATTGCTATAATTCATACATATAATAAAGTTATATTGTTTTCCAGTAATTTAATATTAAAACAATTTTTTTAAGTTTATTTATTTTGAGAGAGACAGAGATAGCACAAGTGGAGGAGGAACAGAGAGAGAGGGAGGGAGAGAGAATCCCAAGTAGGCTCTGCACTGTCAGTAGCTGGGAGGGAATGGCTCAAACCCACAAAACCCACAAAACTGCGAGATCATGACCTGAGCCAAAACCAAGAGTCGGACACTTAACTGACTGAGCCACCCAGGCGTACCCCCCCAATAATTTAATATTTAAACAGTACATTAAAATTTTTCAATTTTTATATCTGTTATCTCAACTGATACATTATTATGTTTGTGAAACAGATATTTTCATTGTCCTTATTTTACAAATGAGGAAACCAAAATGTGAGGAAATTCAGATTTAACACAGTCAATAAAGTCAAAAGTCAAAAGTCAAATACTATTGATGATAAAGAAGGAAATAAAAATCAGTCATAGGTCATTTCATTACTCAGATATAAGCACTGTTAACATTTTAGCACATTGTCTTCTTTTGCTATTTCTATACATATGTGGATGTTTGTATAAAAAATTTAAATGCATAATTTAACATAATTAAATGCATTTCTGTATTCTGCTTTTTAAAATTATTATAATGTAAAATCCATTGCATAACTATCAAGTTTATTAGGCCATTCTCCTATTATTGAACATTTACTTTTTTCAAATTTTTATCCATTAAAAATAACATTATGATAAATGTCTTTGTACATGAATAGCTTACATTTACCTAGCTATTACATTTTAATAGGTACCCGAGTGTTTTAAAGCATACCCCCTGGCATCTCTTGTGATAAACGATTTTTATTAGTAACATTGGCCAAAAATCAGAGTATATTCTGCAGCAATTAAACAGGGAACAATCTGATTTACAAAGGGAATGAGTTTATGTCCTTGGCCTCATCAACTCTGTTCCCACAGAGTCAGACAAGCCAACTTAGAAGAAATAAGAAAGGAGAAAAATAAAAACAAAAATATACAGTGTAAGTTTTGGAAGTTTTAGAGGTTGAAAAAAAGAGGTATATCTGTGTTGGGAGAAATTACTGATATCAAAGTATATCTGGTCAACTAATAATTCTGCTTTGTATAAAAATTCTCACACCTGTTTAGTCTATGCATTTTTACATGGGATGAACACATTACTTTGTAATATACAATAAAAGCCTTTCACAAGGAAAGTGTATTTGTGAAATAATCATATTAGATTGTTTTATTTAATTTCTTAGTTTATAATGGCTAATTAGATTGGCTAGCAGTGAAAGCAGAACAAATGGGCCAGGTGATATGGAGAATTATACTAATAGCTAGTATTTATTGAACTCTGTGTTTCAGGCACTGTTTTAAGTTTACATGTAATGTCTATAATATAAATTGTGTTTTGCAACCACCCTGTCATGTAAGTACTTTACTTTCCTCATTCGATTCATGTAGAAACGGAGGTGAAGTAAATTGCTCAAAGTCAGATGGGCTGACTACAGAGTCCATTCCCTTGACACATGTATTATACTGTCTACAATGTACAGTTATACTTTACTTATTTGGGCTCCAAAGGGAATACACTGATAGAGTCAACAGGGAGTGGAGAAGAAGGCCCCCAATCTGAGTGGTGTTGGGTGGAAAGGTGATCTGCTTGTTTTAACTTACCCTGTCTCCAGTACCTAGAATGAATAATGAATCAATAAATGGCATTTCCACCTGAATCTTAAGTAAGAGATACCCAATTCGAGAGACATCTATTAAGCATCTACTCTGGGTTGGGCTCTGGGAAGACAAAAAGGAGTAAGATATAACCCTAAACTCAAGAAATGCATAGTCTAAGAGGAAAATAGACATGAAAAATATGATTATATTACAGTGTGATTTGACGAAGAAGGATACGGAAGACACCAAAGAAGAGAGCTACCTTAAGAGAGGATATGACATTTGAACTGGGATGAATAAAGGTCGCCAGGGAAGCAAGGGCATAGGGCTTCCTGTATTCTTTTGGGTATAACAAAGCCTGTACCTATGGAAGTTGGACCATCACCCACTGTTTATTTTTAATCTAATTTGGAAAGAATGCAATGCTGTGTTTGGAGCTAGTCACACCTAGGTTCTTATCAGCTATGTAATTTAGGCCAATTAATCTCTCAGAGCTTTGGGTTCTGAATATGGAAAACTATGCTTATCTCAATGGGAAGGTTAAAGAAGAAACATATAAGTTCC
This sequence comes from Panthera pardus, assembly GCF_024362965.1. NCBI lineage: Eukaryota > Metazoa > Chordata > Mammalia > Carnivora > Felidae > Panthera > Panthera pardus. The sequence goes on along the minus strand of NW_026526810.1, from coordinate 78,662,126 downwards.
TATAACAGAGCCTGTCATTGATGCCTGCAAACAGTAATTATTAACATCCTGATTATATGGTTAAAAGAATGTAAGAAGCGCCTTAGAACAAAGACTTTCTCACCTAAGGTAGAGGCAAAGAAAGCCTGGCAAGGTCTACCAAATGAGTGAGGAATAATAAGGAGAGAGAACTATCCTTCTGGAGTTCAAATTCCATTTGTAACTGTTAAACTGAGACAGCTAAGAATAAAAGCCTTAACAAGACTCAAGAGGATTCTTGGGACAACAAATGACTGTTACAACGGAATATTTTGATGTGTTAAGTGTAAATTAGTCAGAAGCATATGGATTAAATTTCCTTTCAGCAATGCACGGGTTTAAACATTAAGGGGAAAGAGATGTGAGAACAGGGCCCTACCGGGTTAGGAAGTCTCTGATGTTTGCCCAGGAGTGTTTTAGGTAGACTCACAGAGAAAGGCTGAGAAATGCTCCCTGAGGAAGGTAAGGAGTAGAAGGAGCAGGGAAAGGATATCATACCACCCTCAGCCCCAGCTTTGGTGAAGTCCAAGTTATTACAAATCAATGTGGCCTCAACGCCAAAGGTTTAAAAAACAGTGCAAGTCCTATTAGAAGTTTAGGTATAGTCATCAGCCCAAAAAGTGAAGAATTCATTCTTCACCTGAATGAAAAAATTTAGAACTCTTCCTGTTTAGGAGATAATATCCTGGGAAACCAAACTTCTTTTGCTGGAAAAATTGACTTGTAAGGAAATCATGGTTGTCTTCTTTCATTTTATAGACAAGAGACTTGAGGCCCAGGTTTGTGAAATGACCTGCTTACCATTCTCCAGTGAGTTTGTGACAGAGCTGGGACTGGACACCAGGCCATCTAATGTCACCCTCAAGGAAATTCCTTGACTTGGTTAAGGCCACACCCTGAGTAAAGTGGGCACTGACAGGATTTCAGCTAAGGCCACACATTTCCTATGACTGCAAGCTGCTGCCTTAAAATTAATTAGGCATTCTTGTTACAAAGGTAGCATGTGTTTATGTTAAATTATGACCGTATGAAAGGATATTAAATGAAAGCTAAGACATCTTATCCCTGCTCCTGTCCACACAACCCTGCCACCACTCCAACCAGAATCCTTCTGTTTCCATTCCCTGGAAGTAAATACTGTGAACATTTTTTGGTGTTTACTTCCAGAAATTGCAAAAGTTCTTATTTAGAAAAGAACTCAAACTTACAAATAAATTATAAGAATTTTAGAAAGAACTTTTACCTAAATTCACTGCTGACATTTTTCCCCATTTGCTTTATCATTTGTTCTCTATTGTTAACTGTCTACCTATTTATCAGCCCATCTGTTTATCCATCCATCCATCCATCCATCCATTGATAATAGTTTTGTTTGAACCAGTTGAGACTAAACTGTAGACATTGTGGCTTTTATTTTCTGTCTTAGTCCATTTGGGCTTCTGCTATGGACGGGATGTCTTTTAAACAATGAAATTTAATTCTCATAATTCTAGAAGCTGGGAAGTTCTGGATCAAAATACCGGTAGATTCAGTGCCTGGTGAGGGCTTGGTTCAGGGTTCATAGATGGCTGTCTTACTCCTCACTCTGTCCTCACAAGGTGGGAGGGTTGAGGTAGCTCTCTGGGATCCTTTATAAGAGTACTAATCCTATTCATGAGAGCTCCACCCTCATGACCAAATTGTCTCTTAAAGGCCCCACCTCCTAATACCCTCACAAAGGGCATTACGATTTAACATATGAATTTGGGGAGGACATAATCATTCATTCTATAGCAACTTCTAAATATTTGGGTATGTATTTCCTAAGGATGTGCATAAGCATAATGCGGTCATCAGTTTTTATAAAACTTCAATAAATTTGTCACTGATCCAATATGTTTATAAGATTAATCCAAAAATGTACTTCATAGAATTTTTTTCCCCTTTAATATCAGGTCTAGTTTAGGATCATGTATTGCACTTTCTTGTTACATCTCACTGGTCCCTGTTGATCAGGACCCTGGAACAATTCTTCAACTATTCCTCAGTATTTATAGCACTGACATTTTTGAAGAATTTAAAAGAATGTTTCTCACTTTGAGTTGGCCTGATGTTTCTTCATGATTAGCTACTGGCTGTACCTGCTTGGGTGGAATACTACATAAGTGATGTTGTGTTCTTCTAGGATATCACAACTAGAGGCTCACATGTTCACAATGTCTCACTTGAGATACTAATTTTCAATGGTGGGTAAAGGTGTTGTTCATAGGTATCTTTTTTATTCATGTCCTTTCTTCAATATGTTTTTGTTGAATAACATAATTATTTCAATTCAATAATATTTATTGTGTATGTATGTGGCAAACACTGTTGTAGACCCTGGGGATAAATCAGTGATCCAAACAGAAAATTTCTGCTCTGATAGAGCTTGTATTCCATCTTGGACATATGTTTCCATATGTAGAACTATTTCATTTTTTAAAAAAACTGGACTCTAGTTTGTTGTACTTAGTATGACAAAAAAACTAGTACTCTATTTTGTTGTACTTAGGTACCATAGTTCATTCAAGCAGTTGCCACTGATGATATTTAGCTTGTTTCCACTTTTTTTTTTTTTTTTTTTTTTTTGCTATTACCAACATGCTGCAGGAAGCACCTTACAATATAGTATATTTACCTGGATGTGTGTGTGTGTGTGTGTGTGTGTGTGTGTGTGTGTGTGTGTGTGTGTATGAATGTATGTCTGTGTATAGATGTGGATGTGATTGTATGTGATTGTGTTTGTGTGTATGTGTGCAGTTTGTGTAAGTATGTGTGTTTGTGTACAAACTCATTTATCGTAGGATAATTCCCTAAAGGAGAATTCATGGATCAAACAAATTTGGTTTATATATTCTGATAAATGCTATCATTTTAGTCTAATTTTTGTTCTCAGTACAGTGCTTCTGTCTCCCCATTCTTGCCAAACTGAAAACTATTTAGGTTTCCATCTTTTCCATACTAACTGGCATTATCTTAGCTGAATGATAATGAAGAGTCCAATTTTGGGGGCACCTGCGTGGCCCAGTCAGGTATGCATCTGACTCTTGATTTCAGCTCAGGTCATGATATCACAGTTCATAAGTTCTAGCCCCATATTGTGCTCTGCACTGACAGTGCAGAGCCTGCTAAGGATTCTCTTTCTCTCTCTCTCTTTCTGCCTCTCCCTTGCTTTCTCTCTCTCTCAAAAATAAATGAATAAACTTAAAAAAAAAAGAGTCCAGTTTTTGTCAAGTCTGGTGTGTAAAGTGCCTGTTTGTGTTTGATTGCTGCAGTAGTACTAGTCTCTAGGAGACCCACTTGGGGGAACAGAGAGACTGATTGCAGAGCTGCTATTTGTGTCTTTGGAAAAATTGCCCAATTCTTTTTCTCCCTTCCAACTTTTTTGACATAATTGACAAATAAAAACTGTATGTATTTAAGATGTCCAGCATCATGTTTTGATATATGAATATCTTATGAAATGGTTACCGCAATCAAGCTAATTAACATAGGCACACCTTGCATAATTACCTTTTTTGGTGTCAGAGCACTTAAGATCTACACTCTTAGCAAATTTTAAGTACACAATAACAATGATACTAACTACTCCATGTGGTATATCAGATCTCCAGAACTTGTTTATTCTGCATATCTGAAGCTTTGTACCCTTTGACCAACATTTCCCCATTTTCCCCATCCCCTGGTAACCACCATTCTACTCTCTGCTTTTAGGAGTTTGATTATTTTGGATACCACATGAGAGGACATGCAGTATTTGTCTTTCTTTACCTGGTTTATTTTACTTAACATAATGTCCTCCGTGTACACACGCACACACACACACACACACACATACATACATACACACACACACACACACCCCACATTTTCTTTATTTCATTCATCCATTATCTACATAGTTGTTTCCATATCTTGGAATACATAATGCTCAATGAACGTGGAAGTACGGTTATCTCTTTGAGATACTGATTTCATTTCCTTTGGATATTTACCCAGAAGTGAGATTGCTGGATCATATACTAGTTCTATTTGTAATTATTTGAGGAACCACCATCCTGTTTTCTATAGTGGCAGGACTATTTTACATTCCCACCAACAGTATGGAAGCGTTCCAATTTCACCACAGCCTTGCCAACACTTGTTATTTTTGGGTTTAGCTTTTTAATAATGGCCATCCTAATGGATGTGAAGTGGTATCTTACATTGTGGTTTTGATTTTCATTTCCCCAGTGATTAGTGATGTTGAATACCTTTGCATATACCTGTATGTCTTCTTTTGAGAAACATCTATTCAGGTTTTTTGCCCATTTTAAAATTAGGTTATTCATTTTCTTGCTACTGAGTTAATTGAATTCCTTATATATTTTGGATATTAACCCCTTATAAGATAGTTTGCAAATATTTTCTCCCATTCTGTGGGTAATCTCTTCACTCAATTGATAGTTTTCTTGGCTGTGCAGAAGTTTTTTAGTTTAATATAGTCCCATTTGTCTATTTTTGCTTTTGTTTCTGTGCTTTGGGGTTCATATTAAAAAAATCAGTGTCCAGACCGATGTCAAGAAGGATTTCTCCTGTATTTTCTTCTAGTGGGTTTACATTTCAGCTCTAACATTTAAGTCTTCAGTCCATTTTGTGTTGATTTTTGTATGTGATGTGAGATAAGTGTCTGACTTCATCCTTCTGTATGTGGCTGTCCACTTTTCTGAACACCATTTATTGAAGAGGCTGTCCTTTCTCCTTTGTGTGTTCTTGACACTTTTGTCAAAGATCATGTGACTATAAATGTGTAGATTTATTTCTAGGCTCTGTATTTTGTTCCATTGGTGTACATGTCTGTTTTTATACCAGTGCCATACTGTTTTAAAAACTGCAGCTTTGTAGTATATTTTAAAATCAGGCAGTGTAATGCCTCCAGCTTTGTACTTTTGCTCAAAATTGCTTTGGCTTCTCGGGGTCTTTTTTGGCCCCATATGAATTTTAGGATTGATTTTTCTATTTCTTTAAAAAATGCCATTGGAAATTTGACAGGAATTACATTGAATATGTGGATTGCCTTGGATTGTATGGACACTTTAATGCCTAATTCTCAATTAAAGTCTGTTTTGGAAAGAAATTTTTAAAATGTAAATTCTACACTTGACCACATTGCTGTGATGTAGGAATGTTATCTAGGACCTAGAAACATTTTAGTAGGAAGCTAATGAAATAGTATAATTATAGATAAATAACTGAAAAATGTACATTTAGACACAACTCTGTTGTGCTATTTGCTATCTGTTATGAAGAATGGGTTAGGATAGTCTCCAAAATAGTTCATGTATCACTCAAAGATTTCTGAGATATATGATAAACTAGAGAGAAAATATTTGTTCATGGCAGATGATCTTAGAATTATTTGAAATGTTTAGCTAGATGGTCTGAACTCTCTTGAAGATTATTACTGAGGGTTTTTGGTAGGAGGTGGTTGGGAAGAAAAATTTTCTTCCACCTTGGAAAAAAACTTCAGATTATATGGTTTGTTTATTGAAGAAACCATTAATTTTTCCATCTACTTGTTATCCCATTCACCTCCCCCATCCCCCTTTCCCTGTAACTCCTCCCCCCTCCATTTCATCCTCCAAAAAGGAGGAGTGGATATTTTGAAAAGGAAGCCTCTTTCTTACACGCAATGAATTTTGCCCACAATGGGCTAATTGCCAAAGCAGTTGGCCACCTGTGGGAGTAATTAGTTACTTGTCACTCGTTCTGAGGTTAGTCAGTCGCAGTTGCAATTTATTATACACACAGTTTTGCATCCACAAATAACCATGGCTGTTAAAACCACCCATAGAGAAAGAAAAGGCTGGGCAGAAACTTTAAAAGGTGGCATATTATTTTACATTTATGAATAAGCATGGGTAACATTCAGCTCTATTCATTTTATCCTAATTCAGAGATACGGGAATTAGGAGTCCTGTAGAAAAAGTATGCCAAAGTTTTCCTCCTTTGGGGAGTGGGCCGGAGATAAGATCATGTTATCTTTATAATTTTACTGGATAAGTTAAAAAAAAAGATTCTTGATGGGTTATATTAATGTTTTAGTCTTCTATAATACAGATGTGTATAATTGAAAATGAATCACTTTATATTTAAGGTAATCATAGCAAGAACTTTGTTCTCATGGGCAAGTAGCAATATAATAGCAGCCATTTGGTTAACTATTCTGTGGTTAAACATGGTTACACTGTTTATGATTATATCCATGGAAGGTATTCTCCATTCTACTAATTAAGTTTGATATATTTATCAATGACTACTGTTATTAGTCATGAATGTCAGGAAGTAAAGAGCATGTAAAAAGATGAGCAAAAGAGAATTCAGATACTTAGCGTGTGTGTGTGTGTGTGTGTGTGTTTGTATTAGGAACAAAGGGGTAAAAACTAGCACATATATATGTATAGTATACTATACATATATATGTATAGTATACTATACATATATATGTATAGTATATATATGCGTATACATATATATATGTATATATATATCAGGATTCTCTTGCATACAAGAAAAACAATCTTACTCAAGTTGCCTTAAACAATGAAGGGTATTTATGAGTTATTGAATTGAGAGCGCTTTAAAATCAGGTGGGATAAATATGAGACTTTTCCTAGTGGCTCAATACTATCACGAGGGACTCATATACTTTACATTTCTCTGCTCTCCTTTCCACAGTGCCTGCTTTATCCTGAGACTGATTCTTAACATGGCTGACACAGAGACGAGCCATTTTTACTACATGTGCTAAGCAAATATCTCCTTGTGTGTCATTAACCCAAACTGAGTCATGTACTCATCCCTAAAGAAGTCACTGTGGCTAAGGAGACACCATCCACTAATTGGCTTAAAGGCCAAGAGCTGACTCCTCAAGACAACCCTACAAAAACAGCCTGTGTGGGAAATCTGAGACCTAGGTAGGGAGAAGCATGGAGATGGATGCTAGCAATAGCAACTGTCCAGTACAGCAAATAACAGTAATTCAAGTGCTATAATAAGGTAGAGACACAGTAGGGATGCCTGAGTGGCTCAGTTGGTTAAGTGTCTGACTTCATCTCAGGTCTTGATCTCACAGCTGATGCGATCAAGCCCCATACTGACAGTGCAGAGCCTGCTTGGGATTCTCTCTCTCTCTCTCTCTGCCCCTCCCCAGCTCACATGTGCTCTCTCTCTCTCTCTCTTTCTCTCTCAAAATAAATAAATAAACTTAAAAAAAAGGTAGAGACACAGTACTTAGTACCGTACCATATAGGATGGCTATGGGTTGATGCTATTACTGCAGTGGTTATAAGTGCCATCAATGTTCATGTTCCTGGGATGCTAAAAAACAGAAACATATTTGAAGGGCTTTGTGGCTTACCATGTCACTAAGGAGGTTTGTGGCCACCCACTTTATCAGTTAACCTGTGAAGGCTTTACTCTACTTTCAGTCTGTGACCTTTGCTTACAGAGAAAAAAACCTCAAAGATCTTCAGTGGGAAATCTGAAGGGAGAAAATATGTATAAATTTGATCCTTGTTACATACAGTTGATCAACTGTTGATCCTTGTTATTTGCAGATTTAGTATTTGTGAATTTGTCTTCTTGCTAAAATTTATTTGTAACCTCAAAATCAATACTCATGGTGCTTTCATGGTATTCACGGATATGTGCAGAGTGGTGAAAAATTTGAGTCATCTGAAGCCCTGAGATCCACTGAGGTCGAACAAGATGATGCTCTGCCTTTGTGTTTCAGCTCTCATACTGTAAGGAAGTGTCCCTTTCATGGTCTATTTAGTGTATATTTTCCACATTTTTGTGCTTTTTTGTTGGTGATTTCATTGTTAATGGCCCCCAAGCATAGTGCTGAAGTGCTGTCCAGTGTTACTAAATGCAAGAAGGCTGTCATATGCCCTATGAGAAAATACATGTGTTAGATAAGCTTCGTTTGGCATGAGTTATAATGTTGTTGGTGGTGAGTTCAGTATTAATAAATCAACGATATATATTAAATATGATGTCTGTAAACAGAAATAGCCTGTAAAATAGGTTATATATTGACTGGTTGATGAAAAGTTTGTGACCAGAGGCTTGCAGGAACTTAACCTTGTATTTCCTCTAGGAGCAGTGGGTTTAGTATTCACTCATTCAGTTTTCATAGTGAATTTATGGAATATAATTACATAACTACTGCAAATAATAAGAATAAACTATATATCTGCAGCTGCATTGAAGCAAATGAAGAAAAGATTAGCTTGGTCCAGATCCAGGCAGGGATTTAACCACAGAGTTCTAGTATGTAAAGGGATAAGTACTTTCTATATTCCTGTTAGTTAAAAGGAAAGAATTCAGAGTTTTTAAATCCATTTGGGGAGCCATACCCAATCTATCTGCAAACTACATTTCTCTCCATCTGGACCCTTCCAGCTATGTCCTCTCTGCCATCTCAGAAATGATAGGCAACGACTTCTAGGTTTCAACTGAATATAGCTTCAGCCGCATAGGATGTAATGAAAAATAATGCATGATGAAATCCACTGAAAGACCACGTTTGTTACTTTCCTCTCTACCTATTGCCCCCAAACCAAATGTAGCAAAACTTTGAGCTGCAACAGGACATCATAAGAATTGAGATGGGTAGTGTGGGGAGGTGTTCTTCTGCATCTAGGGCTCTGCTTGCATCATTCCATTTGATTTTTGTTTCGCTGGGACTGGGGCTGGGTTGCCAGCAGCAAGTATGCTGACTGAAAACTGTCACAACAGCGATCTTTACAATCCGGGAGTTGAGTTTGACTGGAACATATGTCTTCAATTTTGATAGCTCAGCTTCCCAGATGCCCTAAAGGAGAATATTGCCTGAGAAGGAGCTTTTCATGTAAGAATAATTTGTGTTAAGTAGCTCAGTGATCTGTTTGTTAGGTTAGAGCTGACAGTTTGTTTATATTTCTAAAGGGGTATGATGAATGGGGGAGAAGTTGATGCTAATTAGCCTAAATTGTTCCTAAGAATGTAGAGGGCTTTGCCAGTTTCATTGTTTCTGTTTCTTTGCACATTTTAAATAATTGAATGGAGCTCAGACCATTCATCATAATTTCAGGCAAGATAGAAATAAATGAATTTAGCACGGGTCTGCATGTGTGATGGAAGATGTCACTTTAAAGGGCAATTAAACAAGACATCAACTTGGGGCTAATGCAGACTATTCTAATCTATTTGCATAAAAATATCAAACATGAACGTTTTCATTTATTCCATTAATTATCTCTGTCATCATAGGAGGATAATAGCACTTCTTTTTGAAATCCCATCTATCTCTATTAAAGTAATGCTGTAGTATAAAATTTGGGTCTGTGCTTTCTAGACAAAAGATCTGTGTCCATACTCTTTAAGAAAGTTCCCTCCCCTCCGTCTGATGTCATCAAATGTCTCTAAGAAACCTGTCTGAGAATGGGCTCAAGTGCCTGGCCAGCTAATGAAAAAGGCAGCAGAGAAACATTTTTGAAAGTTGGAAATCATATAATGGTGCGCATTCCACAGCAAGAGCTAGTGTACCAGTGAGGGCATATTTTAGTTATTTCTCTAGAGTTCTCACATACTTATTTCTCATATATGCTGAGTTACATAGTGATATGATACTAAGCCTACGATGTAACTTCCTATCCGAGTTGATCCAGCATTTCCTCTAGGTAATAAAGTTAACATAAATGGATTATTTTATAAGAACGTAGGAAAATATATATGTTTTGTTAGCACACATATTTTGACAGATAAAATAAGAAAAATGAAACTAAATTTAGAAAGTCTATGATTTTTTTCCAACCTTTTAATCCTCATTGCAGGCCATTCTTTTTTAATTTATGCACATAAAATACCACAGGAAGAGATGGTATAAATTTGTGGACTGTGGAGAATGAGTGAACATTTTTGAATCAGGATCTTTAAAAGGGGTGAAATTTGAGTATGATTAAGTTAGGAAAAAGCCTCGCTTACGGCGGAAGTCGGAGACTCTGTATACATTATGGGCATGTCATGGCTTTTAAAAAGTTATGTTAGACTTCTATACAAATTGTGAAGGAATTTGTATAACCCCAAACAAAATTCTGTGTGGTTCTGAACTTTTCTAAAGAGAGAGAAATCATGCTGGTTAGTATTCCAATCAGGAGCAAACCTTACCGTCGGGTGGGCTGGTTGCTTACACTGCCTGGGTGTTTTCTTGGTCACTAGTTTTCTTGGAAGGAAATGATCCTATGGCTTATGCTTGCCACATTTGTACATATATGCGCTATAATTGGCATTTATTAAGGAGACCTTCAGTTTGATGGATGACTGTCAGAGCCGAGCCTGCTGGCTTTGAAGAGGGTTGACTTTGCTCAAGTTTTGTTACATTAGCTCATTAGAACTCTGCACAACTTCAACCCGTTCTTTGTTTACTTTCTTATAATTAAGATTTTTGAACAATCGAATTTCAGAGACTTGACAGGGCCCATTCCCAACTTGGAGACTTTGCCTGACAGAAAAGTTTGCAACAGAAAAAATATTCACAATAGAACCCGTGAGTATTAAAAATAAGATTTTTGTACTCTCTCTAGTTAGCTGCCCAGTTAATTAATTGCTTTTAAACATTAAAGGGTTTAATTATCTTTACCTTTTATATCATTAGCTGCATTTTTCCTAAGCTTTTTTTTAAAAAGTGAATTCTATAAAAAACAACAGCTATAGAAATATTTTCAAGTCAAGGTATTTAAAATTTGGACCTCGTATGTATTATACTTGAGCAACAATGTAAGTAAATAATTAAGAAAATGACAGCCATCTGAATCTATAGATACATATTCAAAAGAAAAAAATGCATTAATAAGTACATTTAAACATTCAATTGTGAATAATCAGAAATCCTAATTGTGTTGTTAATTTTGTAATAAGGAAATCTCCAAAGCTGTGGTGACCCATTTGAAGTGAAGACTGATATTTCACTTTCTCTTTTGAAACCCCAAAAAAAGTACACGAGAATGCTGAAAATGAGGATCCAGTATGCGTTGGTGAGACGAACTGTATTTCCTATTTAGCGCAGTGTGCCTCTCCCACTACCTAAAGGGGCACAGAATGTTGATGTTGTGTTTGATGTGTGTGTCTTTTGAAATATTCTTAGTTGCTATCCACAAAAACTAAATGTTTGAAGGGAAAGGATGTGCTTTTATAGAAAGCAAATATGGTTGCAGAGTGTTTGCACTAAGATTACAGACTCACTCATGGTTGTCTCTTTTCGGACTTGTCCTAACTAGTTGATGACTTGATTATCTGTGAGGTCTATTTACCAAAGATGGTAGCTTGATGAGTAGATGCGTTCATCACGTCATCCCAATATCTAAATGAATAGGAAAGGGAAATAAAGAATGAATGATGAGGGAAAAATAAACAGTGTCTGTTTATGAAAATGAATGCTGTACAGGGTCATAATTTATAGGCAATGGACTAAGTAATGAGTTCTTACAGCAATTTTATGGGGAGTGCTACTGTAGAACGGTACTAGATCGCTTGACTTGCCTTCGCAGAGTGGGGAAAGGGAAAATGAAACTCAGTTGTTTCAGGACACAGATAATTCAACTTTCCTTATTCTCTAAAAGGAACTTGAGTTAGCAGAACAATATTTAGACTTCTTTGCCAATGAAGACAGCCTTTTAAGTTTAGTGATGAAGTTGATTCATTCGTATTTCATTCAGATGATGGAAAATACAACTAATTGGCTCCTTATTTGGTCCATGATGCTCAGTTAATGTATTCAAAGTTATTACTAGATTAAAAAAAATGAATTCACAGGTCAAAACTTCTTTTATTGTGGAGGAAACTGGCAGTCATCAAAAGGGCCATTAAAAAACAGTTTAATGAAGAAATATGTGACTGTTTAAGAAAAGCGTCTAGTCTAAACTTAGCAGGAGGGCCATGGATGCTTTTTTCTACTAAGCTGCAACAGTATAAGAAAATAATCTTGCATCTTTTAGGCTTCTGCATAAATTTTCATTTCAGAAAACCATTACTTTAGTTGCACAAATAAAATATAATTGTGCTCAGAAAGCCCGAAGCTAAAATAAAGTCTTCCTACTAATTTTATATTAAAATGTATGAAATGGTGTCTTTTTTATTTTTAATTGATGCATTAGTGTTAACTAAAGATTTAATTTTAAGCTCTTTTCCATTTCAACCTAAGAACAATGGCCAGCGCTTTTTGATCATGTCCTATGTAACAAGCCTTGTTCTAAATACTCTACGTGTATTAACTTATGTAATCATCACAACCCCATGTTGTGGGTACTATGATTATCTTCACTTTAAAGGTTGTAAAACTGAGGTATAGAGAGGATAAGTCATTTGGCCAGAGTCATGCAGCTAGTAAATGGTAGGTTGGGGATTTAAGCATAGGCATTCTGACTCCAGATTCAAAGCAAGCAACTGTTCTGTAATGCAGGATTTGGTTTGGTTAAGTACTTGAGGATCTATACACAAACATCTAAATGCACCAAATTTATTATTCAAAAGACTTTTTTGAACAGCATTCCAAAGACTATTTCATTATGTTTAGAAGCTTTTACTAGAAGGAATATTATGTTAACATACCTATACACATAGAAATAGTTTTTTTTCCCCTTAACTTTCATATCCGAGCGCATGACTAACAAAAGGTTTATAGACTAACAGTGTGGTCAAGTTATACCATGTGTGGTTGTCACATTTTGGGAGGAACAGTATTTGACCTGTGGCCTACTTAAAACAGTTGTAATATTGAACCATATTATAACAGAGTTCTGTTTTGTTTTAAAAATACAGTGATTATTTTTAAAAGGAGATAAAGGAACAACCATAGAAAAATACCTAGTTTCCAAGAAGTAGTTTCTATAAAAATTTGCCAAGTTTTCAGAAGTAAATGTTTTAAAGTCTGTTTAACAAAATACAGCAATATCTAGGTTCAATGAAAGAGGCTGGTTTTTATCACTAGACTGGAGTAATGAATTCTGGGATAATCTAAGCTGATTAACCTTTAAAAATTTTGGGTTTTTTTGGTAATGTTAAAGACAGAGACATTGCAAAGTTGAATGAATTATAGCTCACAAACCTCCCTGAAGATAATGCAGATGCATAAAATGCCATACATATTTTTGGGAAGGTTTCAAACTCCTAGACAAAGGGATTTTGAATGTCCAGACATCTTTGAAAGCAGAATATGATAACCATATAGGAAATACTCTGATGAGAAGAGTGCACAAAGATAAAATCATCTTTTTAATCTTTTATGTTAAGAAATTTAAGCAGTAGATCTACTTTTTGTGATTTTTTTATTCACTAAAAATTGAGTGAATATGTACGATGCATTGAGGATACAGGACTGAGGAAGACAGACAACCCTTGAATGAACTAACATTCTACTGACAGAGACAGGAGTAAACCGGCAAATAATATGAAATCAGATATCATAAGAGTTATGAAGAAACTAAAGCTGAGTAAGGGGATAGAAAGTGATGTCTTTGGGGACATGGAGTGGTGTCTATTTTAAATAGAGTGGTTAGGGAAAACTTTGTGATGCTGACATTTGATCAAAAATCTAGATAATATTGAGCAACAGTGGTATTTCTAGTATATTTGTCATTTTGGATAAATAAATTTTTAACGTTCCCCCCCTCTCTAGACAAAATTATTTTTTTAAAGTTTATTTATTTATTTTGGAGGGGGTGAGGGGCAGAGAGAGAGAGAAGGAGAGAGAGAGGATCCCAAGTGGGCTCCGCATTGTCATCGCAGAGCCTGATGTCAGGCTCGAACTCACAAACCATGAGATCACGACCTGAGCCGAAACCAAGAGTTGGACACTTAACTGACTGAGCCACCCAGGAGCCCCTAGACAAAAATTATTTTTAATAATGATCATGCAATGCAAAGGATACAATGATGGCCAGAAAAAGACACAATGAAAAAAAGTCACTCAATTTCATGTATTATCATCCTAGTAACAAAATTAATCTAAAAAATAAACATTACTGTACCAAAAAAAAAGGGTAAAAAGTAATGGATTAGTATTTTTAATTACATCATTTTTTTTATAAAAAAGGAAAAATAATATCCCTACATAGTGCAGTTTGCACGATGTTTCACCATTTTAAATCCTTTTTTTGGGGGGGCAGCTTTATTGAAATGCATGTACCACACAATTCACCTAATTAAGCTGTATAATCCAATGGGTTGTAGTATACATATAGAGTTGTGCAATTATCATCACAGTCAATTTTAGAACATTTCATCACCTCAAAAGAGAAACCCCATATTCTTCCCCTGGTCTTAGGAAACCACTAATTCACCTTCTGGGTCTAAGGAATTGCTGATTTTGGACATTTCATATAAATGAAATCATGTATATGATCTCATTTATGATCAGCTTCTCTCACTTAGCATCATGTTCTTAATGTTTTTCCATGTTGCAGCATATATCGTTACTTCTTTTTATTGCCAAATATAATTCCATTATATGGATACACCATATTTTATTTATCCATTCATCACTTGATGAACATTTGGGTTGTTTCCATAGTTTTGCTATTAGGAATAATGCTGTTATGAACATTCATGTACAACTTTTTATATGAGCATATGTTTATATTTTGGTGGGTATATACCTAGGAGTATGCTTACGCCATATGGCAACTCCATGTTAAAATCTTTTGAGGAACTGCCAGACTGTTGTCCAGAGTGTCTGCATCATTTACATCCCAATCAGCAAAGTATAAGCCTTCTAATTTGCCCATGTTCTTGCCAACACTTGTTACTATCTAACAGTTTGATTCTGTTCATCCTGGTGGGTGTGAAGTGGTAGTTTATTGTGATTTTGATTTGTATTTCCTTGATAGCTAATGGCGTTGAGCATATTTCATTTTCTTATTGGCCATTTTCATGTTTCTTTGCCCATTTTTAATTGCCTTATTTGTCATTTTATTATTGAGTTGTAAGAATTCTTTATATATTCCAGATACAAATCTATTATCAGACATATGATTTGCAAATATTTTCTCACATTCTGTGTGTTGTCTTTTCATTTTCTTGATGGTGCCATTTGAAGCACAAAAATGTTTTTAAGAAGCCTGATATCTATTTTTCTTTGGTTGTTTGTGCTACTGGTGTCATATTTCACAAATTATGGCCTAATCCAAGGTCACAAAGATTTACACCCATGTTTTTTTTTTTTAATTTGTTTTTGTTTTTGTTTTTGTTTTTGTTTTCTAAAACTATTATAGTTATACCTCTTTCATGGGTCTTTGGTCCATTTTGAGTTGATTTGAAATGAGGGTCCAATCTCACGCATTTGTGTGTGGATATCCAGGTGCCCTAGTGCCATTTGTTGAAAAGACTTTTTCCCCCATTTAATTATTTTGGCATTTTTATTGAAAATTAATTCATTGTAATTATGAATGTTTATTTCTGGACTCTCAACTGTATTCCACTGACATATGTCACTGTCCTTATGCCAGTACCACACTGTCTTGATTACCGTATCTTTGCAGTACATTTTGAAATTAAGAAATATGAATCACTGTTTTAAATCTTTTTTTGTAAGCTTGTTTGTTTGTTTGTTTATTTATTTATAGAGGTAATCTCTACACCCAATGTGGGGCTCAAACTTATGACCTCAATCCCGAGACCAAGAATCACATTCTCTTCCATGTGCCTGAGCCAACCAGGCACCCCTTATGTTTTAAATCTTAAATAAAAATCAAAATTCCAAGAAGCCATATACATTGACAGAATTGAAGCAAGTCAAGTTCAGTTTCTTCATCTTCACAATTACTGTGCTACCAAAATTTATTTTAAATCTATTGTTTAAACTCAGGAATATGTGGTAACACAGAAGTTGGAAACACAAACTACCCAAAATAAACTATAACCAGTCTCTAGTTATAACTGTTCTGTATCTCTTAGGAATTTTCTCTTGAGATGAGTTCAAATATCTATGTTTGTGTCTCTTGGGGGCCACCTATGTACTTGAAAGATCTCTATATTAATTTCCATGTAGAATACAGTATTTATTAAGGGACAAGTAACAAAATATTTTTAGAGAGGAACAATATTGTATCACTAACTTTGTTTAAACTTTCTGGTGCATGGTAATAAGTAAAAAGTAGACAGAGTTTTAGATGCTTTTACTATTGTTTTAAAATACTCAAAAATTGGGGGAGAGTGGAAAGTGGGTGATGGGCATTGAGGAGGGCACTTGTTGGGATGAGCACTGGGTGTGTATGGAAGCCAATTTGACAATAAATTATATTCAAAAAATAAAATAAAATAATAAAGTACTCAAAATTGCCCACATACAGTGCAGACTGTTCCTACCAGCCCATCTTTGAAATGCCAATGAGGAGGAGCATATCATTCTGTGATCTAGAGGAAGAGGGAACAGAAGTGGTAAACCCTTGCGTAAGTTTGAGATTTTTAATGAACTGAAAGAAAGCCATTATTGTAGCTACAATGTAGAGGTGGGGGGGTGAGTGGTAGGACATGGTGTTGGAGAGACTGGCAGGCAGGCGCTATAGCTAGGGCCACCATATGATTTTTGGTCTAAATTGTAGCACTTCTGAGAGTGAAAGAGGCCACTGTTGATTGCATAATACACTTAATGGGACTGTCCCAGGAGAATTAGGATGACTAGTCACCCTACTTAAAGGATATGGTATACAGTTGTGTTTTAACTACACATAGAATCCAACTCAAGGGCAGCTATTATGAGGGCTAGAAAGTCTTTAATGCAAGTAAGCAATAAT
This sequence comes from Panthera pardus, assembly GCF_024362965.1. Classification (NCBI taxonomy): domain Eukaryota; kingdom Metazoa; phylum Chordata; class Mammalia; order Carnivora; family Felidae; genus Panthera; species Panthera pardus. The sequence goes on along the minus strand of NW_026526810.1, from coordinate 78,645,279 downwards.
CTGACCTTACACCATTAGAGTATTATGAATTAGGAGGACTGAACAGTGTGTATAATGAGTGGTTTAGATAATGCTTATCAAACTTTAACATGCATAAGACTCATGCAGAAGCCTTGTTAAAACACATGGCTGGCCCCACTCCCCCAAATTATGATTGAATGGGCTCTGTGTTTCTCTTTATTATTATTGTTGTTGTTATTTTATTTTAGAGCACAAGTTGGGGCAGAAGGGCAGAGGGAGAGAGAGAGAAAATCTTATTTATTTATTTATTTATTAAAATTTTTTAAAAATGTTTTTACTTATTTTTGAAAGAGAGAGACAGAGCATGAGTGAGGGAGGGGCAGAAAGAGGGGGAAACACAGGATCTCAAGCAGGCTCCAGGCTCTTGAGTTGTTAGCACAGAGCCCAGCACAGGGCTTGAACTCACAAACCATGAGATCATGACCTAAGCTGAAGTCGTACACTTACCCGACTGAACCACCCAGGCACCCCATGAGAGAGAGAAAATCTTAAGCAGGCTCTATGCTCAGCTTGGAGCCTGACACAGGGCTCGATCCTACAACCCTGTGATCATGACCTGAGCCGAAATCAAGAGCCAGACATTCAACCGACTGAACCACACAGGCCCCCAAATCGGTTCTGATTTCTAACAAGCTCCCAGGTATTGCTGAAACCACCAGTCTGTGGGGGACCAGACTTTGAATAGCACTGGTTTAGACATTAGGGAGTGGACTGTGGAGTCAGACAGACTTGGTTTGAATTTCAACTTTCTTGGTTATAAGCTAGGTGGCCTTGGAAAGTTACTCTTTCCACAGCTCTTTCCGTCATCTGGTAAAATGTGATTATAATAATCCTTGCCTTATATAAATGTTGTGAAGAGTAAATGGGATAAAGCACTTGGCATTGTTTCAGGCATTATTGTAAGCACTTAGGATGTGTTATTTTTGTTGTTATTATAGTTAGGAAGAAGAAGAATCATGGTGGATTATATTCATTAAAGGAAACTATGAACAAGTTTTAGATTCTGCATTGTAAATCAACCCTAGAACTACTTGCTACAACTACATGCCCTAGAACAGTGTTCACTGCCTGGCACATACCAGGCTCTTAATACTTGTTGACTGGGGTGCCTGGGTGGCTAAGCATCTAGGTGGTTAGTTAAGCATCTGACTTTGGGTCAGGTCATGATCTCATGGTTCATGAATTCGAGCCCCTCATTGGGCTCTGTGCTGACAGCTTGGAGCCTGCTTCAGATTCTGTGTCTTCCTCTCCCTCTGCCTCTTCCTGCTCACGCTCTCTCTCTCTCTCTAAAAAATAAATAAACATAAAAAAATAACTTGTTGACTGAATAAACAAATTTGTGAATTCACTTAATAGTACTATGTGGACTGAAGTAATTGATTCCCATTACAATACACCTCTTTTACTCTCAGAGCATACCTTATCTGCTGACGTTCAACACAGACAAGAGCATAAGAAGATCTTGTCTCTCAGCTGCAAACAATTTGATATATTAAGCCAGTTAGGATACATTTAAACTTGAAATTGGTGAGACAGTTACATTGGGAGTTTCTTGGTGTTTAGGTATACAGTGAACTTTAGATTTAATATACTGACATCAAATAGCAGTAGAGTAGTTGTAGAATTATACCCTTAAAAAAGTAATTTTATTCGGATGGCCGTGCTGAATTATAGCTGTGTTAAACACAAAGTTACCAAATGCCCTTTATTCATTATCATGGAAGAAATACTACAAAAAATAACAACTCTCATTTCTATAGGAAAAATAATAGACCAAACCACTATAAAGAGAGGCCAAAAGAATGGGACCTGCTAATATGAGATCTGAATGGTTTCTGTTTTGTCCAGTGGCTGTGTGATACCTACACCATAAACTAGGTACTTGAGGGTGGGTGGAGAAAGGAAGAAGGAAGGGAGCTCACTTTTTAAAATATCTGTTATGGGTGGGGGTCCTGGGTGGCCCAATAAGTTAAGCTTCCCACTCTTGATTTTGGTACAGGTCATGTTCCCAGGGTCATGGGATCAGGCTCCTCACCAGACATTGATTCTGCTTAAGATTCTCCCTCTCTCTCTTTCTCACTCTCTCTCCCTCTTCCTTCTACCCCTCCGCCCTCATGTTCAAGTTCTCTCTCTCTCTCTCTCTCTCTAAATAAATAAATAAATAAATAAATAAATAAATAAAATATCTATTATGGGCTAGATACTTCACCATGTGCTAGGAAATTTACGTGCTCTACTTCATTGCTCAGAGCCATCATATGTGATAGGTTATCATCACTCTCCTTTCATTTCTGATGATTAAAGCTTTAAGGAGACAAGGGATAAATAGATGGGGAGCCAAGTTTCTTCTCTAGGTGTCCCTACAAAGACCACTCTTTTTTCGACTACAACCTTTGGGAAGGGCATTTATATAGAAAGCCACTGTATGATTTTCCAGCAGTGTGGCCGAGTTCTTACACTATCAGTTTCCTAGTTTATTAGTAATGACAACTTAGGTACTAAAGAGATTCTAGTGTAGTAATTGAATACAGTTATTCTTGCTGAGTTTATCCAGTGTTGGTCTAATCTATTCCACAACTTTCTCTTCTATGCAGCACCTTAGTTTATAATTTCCACTGCTAGGATTTGAAGCATCAGTAGTTGAGGGGCAGAATTAAAGAGAACACTGAAAATGTTTTAATTCCTAATTGTTACTATATTTTATCACCCTAAGCAATACAGAGAAATAAAACTGCTAAGTTAATAATGATTTTTGGTTTAATAATGTAGCTCTATATTAGTAGGCCTTAAGCATAACTAAGACAATGGGATGATCATATTCTGATGGACGGTGGCAAGGAGCAGAACATTGTAAGTGGACTGAGTACTGGTCCTGAGGTGCAAACACTGTGGGTGTTTGGATGCCTTTTGTTTGTATCATGTCTTGTGATTCAACTTTGCCACAACTGAGTTATTTTCCACACTGTATCATTAACATTGCATCTTACGTCATGTACAACTGTGACAGGTGGCTACATCTAATGTTATATCTAACATCAGAAAAATATAACCAAGAGTTAGTGAGAGTTAACATGAGCTTTTTTTTTAAACTGTTCTGACTATCTTACGTGTCATTGTAATGTTTGTATAAACCCACAATTTTTCTCATGTTCTCCAAGTTGAATAAGTTCACAAAAGCACTTTACCGGCAACACAATCAGAGTTTAAGTATATCATTGATGGTAGCTATCCTTACAATTAGATTCAGGGGTCAAGGAGAATAGATAGAGTTAGTAAATAACCATTTAACAGCTCAATTTATTTATTCTACCCATGACTTTTAGATTAGCCAAAGGCAAGTCTGTCTTTTGGCCCTGGCCAAGCTTAGTTGACCCTGCTACCATCCTGTTAACTAGGCAGAATTTGAGAAAAGTGGTGCCTATAAATTCTATAAGATGTCTTGATTATGGGGCATCCAGAATCTTAATTGCCATCTAGGATGGCTCATATTTCCTCTGTGGTAAATGATAACTATACAGCAGATCACATGGCCTGTTTTCCTGGTGAAGGAAGAAATACATTAATATGTTCATTGGTTCAGTGGGTATTTATTAAAAACCTCCCCAAAGGGGAAGGAAAAAAAAAAAGAGGTTAGAGTGGGAGAGAGCCAAAGCATAGGAGACTGTTAAAAACTGAGAACAAACTGAGGGTTGATGGGGGGTGGGAGGGAGGGGAGGGTGGGTGATGGGTATTGAGGAGGGCACCTTTTGGGATGAGCACTGGGTGTTGTATGGAAACCAATTTGACAATAAATTTCATATATTGAAAAAAAAAAAAAAAAACCTCCCCAGTACCAGGTGCTGAGTAGTAGTGAATAAGACATGGTCCCTGCCCTCATGGAGCTGACAGTATAGTGGAGGAGACACCGTACACGATTACAACAGTATGTGAGGAGCTGTGCACTAGAATTTAGGTGTTTTACAAGCTTAGCTATGACCTTGATCTAATTTAGAGTAAAGAAAGATGACCCTAAGAAAGTGACATTTGGATTAGAGGTAGGCAGTGAGAACAGCATATTCCAGCTAAAAGCATGGCAGGTTCTGAAGGACTAACAGCTACTTAGTGTGACTAAATGGGAGTGAAACCTCAGCAGTGAAGTAGGCATAGGCTAGATAGTGAGAATCTTTTAAGTTAAGCTGTTTAGACTTGGTTAATAAGGGTGATGAGAAATTAAGCTATAGTGTTGTGATCAGGTTTATGTTTTATGAGTATCTCTTCAAGAAAGATTACTCTGAGGGCTGTGTGGATGGTAAATGGGTTGAATAGGAGTAAGATCAGTGGCAAAGAGACTGGTTAGAGGGCTGTTTCAGCAGTTTGTCAGATATGATGATGATTTGGGGGGACAGTAGAGTTGGAGATAAATGGTTATTAAAGTGATATTGAGGAGGCCGATTGACAACACTGGGTCACTAATTAGAAGAGACAGAAAACTTAAAGAGATCCTTCAATTAATGATTTGGGTTCCATTGGGTAGACACTTAAGCAACATAGGGGAAACATTTAGGTAGGGAGATAGCGAAGGACATGAGTTCACTTGTGAAAAGGATGCATTGGAGGGCTTATGAGATATCAAGCAGGCTGTTGTTTATCAGACAATTATATCAACAAGTCCAAACAGCCCCAGAACTGGACTGGACAGAAAGATGGGAGGGTGACCAGTGCATGGATGCTATATGAAGTTTGCAAGTCAGCATAGTTACTTGAAGTGCATAGAATGAAAAAAACAGAGGGCTTATTACTGATCCCCTGAGAAGTATTGACATTGAAAGGATCTTTTTCAAAGTGATGATTTAAAGATAATATTAGGTGAAAGCATCTTAAAAATGTTTTTAAGGAAAAGAGGAAGGCATGTGAGCCTGAGAGTTTCCTTTCTTTTTCAGAACTGATTTGTGATTTCCTTCCACCTCAAGTGAAGTCATACACATTCCAAATCAGAGTCTCTTTTGTTGTGGTTAAATTGATTCTTGAACACAAACCATTCTAAAACATGCAATGAAAAAAAATGGAGAATAAAGGAAAACCAAAGCATCAAATTATCCATGGCTAAAACTTTTTGAATTTAGCGCATAATCAAAGCAACCATAAAAGGCAGTGTTGCCAACATTCAGTGATGGCCAAAGAAGGACTTTACTTCTTTTCCCCCTTTTTACCACTGATTTCCAATATCTTAACATTTTTAAAATCCTTTAGAGATTCAGATCTCTTTGTATTATCTCTCCCATCGTGATCTCACAGGTGTGTGGCAGAAACCAAGAATCATGGCTCCCAACTTGTTCTTTAACTGCTTGTAAAAGACCTTTGACTAAATGGCAAAGCCACTCTTCTTTTTTATGTGGACAAATCCATGTCCACAAAACCTTGATTTTTGGTATGATTACAGTGGAACTCTTCCTTCTTTTTAAACACATGGTGGACCTATTCCTTATCCTGATATATCATCCAACTTTGTTTCTGTTTTCCCCTCTGGGGAAGATAATGTGGTTTACATTCTTTTAGAAGTCTTGGACACCAAGAATGTTGAGGTCAGCCCAACTGGGGAAGTGAAGGAAAGAATGTCAGTTAACCCAGTGGTGAAACCTCAGGAGTGTGCTTTGTAAAGGCCATTTTCTCCCTGTTTTTCTTTTTACCCCTTTGTATATTAACCACAAATAACCACCAGCCTTTAAATCAGCTTCACAAGAAGCCACCAACAAATGTTTAAAGCATCTCAACAAGGTTTTCAAGAAAGTCCTGAATAAAATTGTGTTTGTATGATGACCAGTATATTAGCTTTCTTTTTTTACCCACTATTCCCTGTTGATGCAAAAATTTACTGAAATTTCAAATTTTAAGAAATCAGGAAATGTAGCGGAAGCAATGGTGTTGTTTTTCTAAAGTAACTTAACTTTAAATGAAACAAATGAATGCTTAGTCAGATAGAAAGATCAAGGAATGAGAGACTTCCATGCCCTCCAAAGTAATTGGACATTAGTGTGCTTTAGGGGCAACTCTCACTAAGTATAGAGAAATATCTATTTTTAAAAATCTAGAAAACATTTAAAAAATTTCTTTGGATTTAAGTCATTATGCAATTTGGGAAGAAGGGAAACAAAAGCCCAATGCAGAAGACTAGCATTGATGATGTGGATGTTGTTCCCAGCAGATTTTAGTGGCTTTTTTTTTCAGTAAACACATGGGGACTTCCTCAACATTATATTAATGATCTTATTTGGATTTGGGCAAAGCACACAAGTATACTCACATATGTGAAAGTCCTTTCTTTTCCTTTAGGAGATATTTTTAAGGCTATCCAACAAAGATTGTAAATAACATGTAATTAACTAGCATAGGATGGTATGAGAAAGAATGATGCAGGATTCTGAGTATTTTTATAGAGGGATCTGCTCCTTAGACACCTGGCCTTTCTTTTGAGGCATATTTCCATGCACTATGTCACTTGTTCTAAAATTCCTTTGTTATTCATGCCTTAGAGATTTTCATGAGTTCACAGATTGTGCCTGGGTGTGTAAGTTAGTGTGAAGATAGTTAAGTAAAGGAGTAGACAAAGGGAAAGCAAAGTAATTCACTTGAAATCCAGAGACCTTTACAATGCTGAAAAGTAAGTAAAAGCAGATGTTGCAAAGTTTAGAAAATCGAGACATTATTTTCCTGTTTCCATTGAATTTTTTCTAAACACATTATAAATAAGCTTTGAAGTAATACAAAGTCCTCTGTTTGTTTTGCTGATAGCATCTTTTGTGAAAAACTTTATCAACGCTTGTTTAAGTTATAGACTAAATGATATCTCAGTTGGTGAAAGAACTGACTGTATCTGCTGGCAAATACAATGCTACAATGCTGAAATTATTTACAGTGTCTGAGTCACTTAGATATCTATTTGATCTTTGGGGTTTAATGTTTACCAGCTCAAATATTTTATACTATGAGAATTCAAACATGGAACCCCAATATTTCATTATTCACATATTTTAAATTTAATCTTATATTTTATGAAGACTTGATGTTACTCTACAATGGAGAGAATTTGGTTTGTTAATCTTTGGAATTATTCTGAAAAGAGTAGCCTGCAAATTTGAAAATAAGGCTATCTATGCTCCTTTCTTCCCTTCCCCCATCCTCTAATGCAGACTCCTATTAAACTTCTAAAAGTCTTACAATGTGGTCTCTAGATATTAAGGCTATTTCAAATGAACAGTCATTCTTCAGATTTGCTTCTAAAACTTAATATCTAAAAAAGCCCAGGGGAGAGTTTATTGTCAGAGCAAGGTGTTTGCTAGCTCAGGGAAGCTCTAGGACAGGTGCCCATCCTCACATGCTCCCACTGGCTCTCATCATTTGGAGTCACTGAATGTCTTCCAGCTGTTAGAGAATGTCCCAGGCTCAAAACTGCATCCCTGCTGAGGATATTTTCAGGGTCTAAGCCAATTCTAGAAATGATTGGCTGCTAAAATATGGAACGAGGGAAATCAGTTCCTATCAACAACATAAACCATCATCTGTCTGTTATTACATTCATTCAGCTGGGTCACATATGACTCAATAATCAAATTACCACCCTATATATCTTAAATCTGCATGTTCATTTGACCACCATGTGGACATGGGAAAACAGAGATAATCTAGCTGTCTTCTCTTTATTTTATTTCTTTTAAATATGTCTTCTTTTCTGCATCTATAAGTAAAATGCTTATAAAAATTTGAAATTTATATAATATAGAAAGATGTATTGTTATGAGCAGTTTTGTATGTATCAATTACTTCTTAATCATTAATGTGATTTTCTGTTGTTAATACTGTACTAATACAACTGCGGCCTTTTAAAATTAATTTCAGTGAAAAATTAGCTGGATCTATCAAAAAAAATCTTCAAAGGTAGATAAAATTTAAGTGAGGAAAATAAAGCAATCTTTTTTGTTATTTATTTTTCAACTTCTTTCAAGAAGCATTTGAAACAGCTTACAATAAAAACTAGGGCAAAGGAAAAATACAACTAAGAACTATTTATAAAGTGTAAATGAGAAAAAGAAAGGGGAATAATTCAGAGAAGAGGGGAAATGTTAAAATCAAGGCATGCTAGTGGTAGAAAGTTATACCATTTGATATAAAACACTGCACAAATTTGCAAAGTGGTCTTCCCAGTTCTTACTGGGAGTCAAAAACAAAAACAAAACCAAACAAACACCAAAACCCAATTCTTTTAAGAAGAATTTGCATAGGAAACCTTCATCTATTGTCAAAATGTGTCCTTCAAGGTGCCTGTGCAGTTAACAATGCCTGCGGCTTTCAGGCAGGGAAAGTGGCCACACAAATTTGTGTTTCCAGGACCTAGTGTCATGCTCTCCAGTGGAAGGCCCCAAACAATAAATGATTAAGGCAGTGAATGAAGGCATGAGTGACACAGTTCTTATTAGTAGTTTATTTATAATACATACGTAATTGCTTCATTGCTCATTAACTTCAAGGGCATAATGTTCAGTTCATTCACTTTTTAAAAACAAATATTATTGAGTGCCTAGTGGCACAGTTTTAGGTGTTATAAATATTAAAGTGTGTGAGACAGTTTGTGTCCTCATAGAGCTTATAATCTAGTGGGGCAGATAAGCAGAAAAAACAGCTATAATGTGGAAAATCAAACAGGCAAGTTCATGGTACTGTGAGAACCCATAGGAAGAGTAGCTAACACAAGGAAATGGGAGAGTTGCGATCATTTAGGGGGAAGCAGCTCTGTAGAGTGTGTACAGAGAGACACGTTGTGGCGTGTAGCTTCCTTGTGATTGATCTGGCCTAAACTAGGGATAATACTTGGGCTCTGACCTGATCCTTTGACTATCTGATGTTTCAGGCAGGATTTGAACCATTAGCAGAATAGTTAGAGGTCTTTTAATTCTTGAAAATTGAAGTTACTAGCAAGTATCTGAGGAAGAAATATTCTGAGCTTTAGACTGAAGGAAAGATCCACGCCAAGCATGAGGTAATATAAATCTGATGTATCAATCTGGTCCCAGCTGGACATGGCACATTGAAAAGGCAAAACTGAAGAGAGATTAATGGAAGAATGATTGACCAAATTGTGCAGATTTAAGGAACCAATAAGAGAGAGTGCTCATCCAGGACCAGGCAGCAATAGGAAAACCATTATCATCCCTGGCAGTAGCTGAAGCAGGAAGAGAAGGCTGCCTTATAGGAGCTGTGGCCTTAACTAGTGGAAAACAGAAGCCATGCCTGATGAGGAGAGAGCTGGGAAAATAAATACTCAACCCTCTCTCCTCTTGCCCATGAATTCTTGGAGGTACCTCCCATTGGTTGAACCCAACTGGAAGCCAGAAGGCAAAAGGGAATATTACAGTTGATGCGGTCCTTAAAAATCAGCCTCCTGGGAAGAAAGCCAGATAGAAAAGGTGGAGAAGAGTGGATCTAGAGAGACAAATGAAGAATATCTAGCATAGCGTTCCATCAGTGGAAGGCTGTCCAATTTCATTTAATAAAGGATGTAAGTTATGTGTTATGAAATATAGATAACATTGGTTTCAATTCTAGGAAAGAGACAACCTTTATTGTAGGAAAACACAGGGTTGGTTTTTGTTTTGTTTTGCTTGGTTTGGTTTTTGTCATATTTGAGGTGTTTTATTGTTGGCAGTGCTACAGAAAGGGTTAAAGATTTATCCATTTGTATTAAGTGGTGTCTATGAAGTAATATTTCTTTCTTCTGTCTTTATTTTCTAAAATAAGGTACTGTCTGATTTGGATAGAGATGAACTGGGGAGATAAGAAGACTGATTCTAGAAAGACTTAAAAGATGGATTTCTGGGCCGCTTTCTGGGGATTTTGTATCTCCGGTGCACAAGGAGATTTGTTTTTTGATCTAGAAGAAAGTCAGGAGATGAGTTGAACACTACAGATGTGCTCTAAGAAGTCTAAAGAAGGGCGGCTGGTGGCTCAGTCGGTTGAGTGCCTGACTTCGGCTCAGGTCATAAACTCATGGTTTGTGAGTTTGAGCCCTGTGTCGGGCTTGTGCTGAAAGCTTAGCGCCTGGAGCCTGCTTTGGATTCTGTGTCTCCTTCTCTCTCTGCCTCTTCCCTGCTCGCACTCTGTCTCTGTCTCACTCAAAAATAAATAAAACATTAAAAAAATTTTTTTAAGTCTAAAGAAATGATTAAGTTCTGTGGTCAACCAAAGAGTAATGGGATCCCAGGAGTCCACCCTGGGTTATGCCCAAATAAAACAGGTCAGCACTTTATCTTCAACTGATGCTGAGTGTGTAGGGGCAGAGCATGTAACCTGGACATTAAGAGAGGCTGTTGGCTTCAGGAATGATGCTAGGAGACAACATGAATAGCAAGGACAGGCAGGACCAGGTGAATCTAGGAATCAAGCTCAAGAGTGATATCTTGTCCCACTAATGGGTCAAATAAATGTATGTAGTTTTTATTATTGTTGTTATTTTTTGGCATTTAAAGGTGTTGAATCTGGTGGTGACTGATACCTACAAATGCAAGTGTGGGTGAAAGGACTACTTTCTAAGCAGTTTTTTTAAGCTTGCGAGACAGTTTCCTGATTTCTTGTTTTAAGTGATGTTTTCAGAATTGATTCTTCTTATGACTCTTTCTCTTTGGTTTGTAGCCCAGCTTGTCTCCTATTTCTGACCTGGTGTGGGGCTATTGATAGTGGTACCATTTCCAAACTTCTTCACTAATTTGAAGCTGCCTTTGGACAGCCTGAGAATATCTGGGAAGCAGAGCATGGGGCCTGGATGAAGAGTGCTCTCTAAATTTTGGTTTTATTTGAGAAAAATGAGAATGAAAATACTACACTTCAAAGATTTCAAGGTATATTTTCACCCACACTCTAACATCTCTGAAATCAGAATGTATTTTAACAATTGCTGTAGCCTTACCAATAACTAGCAGCATTTTTCTTCTTTAGTGGCACATTAAAAACAGTGGTGCATTTGATGGCCAGTGGCCTCTTAGAGCAGTTAAAAAATTGAACCTTGAAATGACATTTGTAAATATAATTTGGGTATTTCTCTATCTCAAGAAATTATAACCCAAGAAAGCTGAAAACTAGTTAATTACCAGTTAATGTAGTGATAATTTTGTAATTATTGCCAAATACAGTGAACTAAAAAACATTCTGAAGCTGCATTCTGCCTTAGAGTTTTTTCCATTTACAAAGTCTTTAATGGATAGGGGAATTGAATAATGGCTGCATATGACCCAGGCATTTACCTTCTTGCCTATAAAGTAATTGAAAAGGAATTGCCTACATAGAGTTTATACAAGAAGAGGAATTGGAAATTGATAACTTACAACTGTTTATTTGAAAAATAGTATCTGATGGACACATGTTGTCTGGCCAGTGACACTGATATATTCTGAAGTAGGATTAATTTAGCATATTTTTTATTTTTATCAATACCATGTAAACATCTTTGCTTTTACTCTGTACTTGCCAAGAAACCTTCTGAATTAGCTTTCTGGGGGATTTATGCCCTTGAAGATCTATTGGATGTTTTATAAATGGGTAATCACTTTGGAATGTGGCTTAATATGAGCACAACAGACAAATATCCTAGCCTCTTTCTTCTTTACTGTTTGTATGGTCACTGTACTTTAGCTTGTCTTATAAAATTATTTCAAAATTCTACTTTCATAGAAACTCTTGATATTTCAGAGCCTTTTTTTGGAAGAGGCCTTCCCCTGGAAAGACTGATGTGACAGCTTGTCCAGTGAGGAAGGCAGCCCAGGATTAAGAGGTGAATCTGATAAGGGTAGCTTACCTCTTTCCTCTACACCCTATCTTTACTGGCAAGCACTGTTTCAACCAAAGCTCTTCTTGAGACCAGTGTATGTGGTGATTTCACAAGTATCTTAATCATTTCCAGCCTTGCTTATAAATTGTTTTATAATAAACACTCTTTGTACCTCATTATGCACTACACCAGGAACATGGTGTGCAGTTCTGGTCAGCAGTCCTCAATGAAGACATGATTAAAGTGAAAGGTTCTAGGGGCATGGTTGGTTCAGTTGGTTGAGTGTCCGACTCTTGATTTCAGCTCAAGTCATGATCCCAGGGTTATGGGATTGAGCCTGCGTCAGGCTCCTCACTGAGCCTGGAGTCTGCTTAAGATTATCTCTTTCTCTCTCCCACTGCTCTTCTCCCCGACTTGCACTCTCTAGATGGATAGATAGATAGATAGATAGATAGATAGATAGATAGACAGACAGATAAAGTGAGAGGGTCCAGAGAAAGTTAGCTAATATGGGCAAAAGAATATATTTCTACATTGATTCATTGACTTAAATTGGTGTATTCACTAATTAAATATTTTTATGAGTGTAGCATAAAGAGAAAAGGGCTCTAATTATAAAGGAAGGAGGCTGTAAAAGGAGATATGGTTAACATCTATAAAACTGTGAAAGCTATGCTCTCTTACTTATTGAATCCTGGTATACTAGAACTCACAGCATTCTCAGAAGCTTAAAAGAGGTCTACAATGAATAGAAACTTGTGGAATGCATTATCCAGGATGTGGTGCAGATTGAAAATATAAATAGATTTATTAAAAGTTTACATAAGTTCACCAGTAATGGGTTAGGGAAATGATAACATTTGGGGGCATGTTCACAACTCTTGAAGGAGATCAGACATACTCTTCCATCAAATGTGCCTCGGTATGCCCATCAAAGAAGGATTATTGTGGTGAATGGGTCGTGAGCAGGATATATATTGGAGTCTGGTTAGGCAGATAAGACAAGCGCCAAAATGTGGAAAAAACTGGACTCGCCAAATTATCCAAGTTCAAAGCCATGTAAATAAAATAACTGCCTGTGAATTCCTGGGGCATTGGTGATGGGATGCTTCTTAGAGTGTACTTTGTATTTGAAGCATCTGATCTTTGTTATCAGAGGAGCAAACAATAAGGTGCATATGTTGGACACAATCAGAATTAGGGGTCATGTAACCTTTCTGTTTCATAGACCACCATGTTGCTTGTGTCAAATTGTTTTTGTGCAGAGAACCATGGTTTTGTCTGCAATTAATGCATAATAAATGAGACCCAGCCATATATATATAAAAAAAGAAATAAAAGTTTCCTTTAAGCTATATCCTTTTAAAATGTTCCTGGAAGAGGGCCTCTATTCTTTTATTTAAAACAAAACTGGAAATGTGGTAGAAATATTTTTGTAGTAATTTTTTTTTTACAAATAAGTTTTATTGGCATTCTTTGTTGTCTCTCCCAGTATGAATTAGTTCCTTACATGATTTACTTCTGTTTTCAACGAAGAAGGCTGAAACTAATTTAAATTAAAATAGCCTGCAGTTCTATTAGGATGCATGTGGTACTGTTTCTCACCTTCTATCTTCACTGATGATAATAATATATTTTTTCTTTCACAAATTTTCTGGCATGTTTTAAAAGGACATCTCCACATGTGTTCATAAGCACATATTTGTACACACACAAGGGACAGAGGCCCTCACAAATTGTGAGGGCATAATCTTTTATTGCCACAGATTCTCTATAATGCATCACAACCAAGTAATGCTCTCAGCATTTTATCTAATGAGGTGGTGGATACAGATGGGTGCTCTTGAAAACCATGTCCCTGATTCTGAAAATCAATTAATATGATTGTATTTGTAAGTATCGTAAGTAGTAATAAGAGACGTACCTTAAGGTTTTTTTTGGGGGGGGGGGGTTTGTTGTTTTTTTAAAGAAGACTTGAATTGTTGTATTTAGTTCCTAATGGTTTGGAAGTCTCAAGAATTATAAGAAAATGTAAGATTATGCTTCCAGATCTTTTTCTGCCATAAAATTTCTTCATGGCCTTCTTATGTCTTTTATTCTTAGGTCTTTTACATGGGATGTACATTTTAGGTGTCAATAAAAAGTCAATGCCTATGCAATACATTTTTTCAGTTGAGGACCACCTTTTTGTAACTAAACAGGCAAATAAATTACACTGAATATGAACATCTGGAAGCATTTTTTCCAGGCAAGTTGCTAAATTGGTTTAAATCAATTAACACAATTAAGTTACATTTAAATTTTGATACTAAATGATTTCAGTATAGCTATATGATGCAGTCATACAAAATGTAGTAATATGAAAGAATGCTCTCAAAACTGAGAGAGCAGAATATACAGTTGACCTTTGAACAACACAGGTTTGAACTACTCAGATCCACTTATGTCTGAATTTTTTTGATAAATATAGTACAGTACTGTAAATGTATTTTCTCTTCTTTATGATTTTCTTAATAACATTTTCTTTTTCCTAGCTTACTTTACTGTAAGAACATAGTACAGGGGTACCTGGGTGGCTCAGTTGGTTGAGTGACTCTTGATTTCGGCTCAGATCATGATCTCATGGTTTTGGGAGTTCGAGCCCTGCATCAAGCTCTGTGCTAGCAGCTTGGAGTCTGCTTGGGATTCTCTCTCTCTCTCTCTCTCTCTCTCTCTCTCTTTCTCTCTCTTTCTTCCTCTTCCTCTGCCCCTCCTCAACTTGCACTATCTCTGTCCTTGTCAAAATAAATAAATAAACTTAAGAGAGAAAATAGTACATAATACATATACAAAATATCTGCTAATTGACTGTTCATGTTATTGGTGAGGTTTTCCAATCAACAGTGGGCTATTAGTAGTTAAGATTTGAGAAATAAAAAGTTATACATGGATTTTTGACTGTATGCGAGGGTTGACACTTCTATTCCTTGTGTTGTTCAAGGCTCAACTCTATAACACTTTCTAAAACATTCATTTAATGAAAATCTACTGCAAGTAAATCATACCTTAATTTCTTATAGTGCTTTTTTAGTTTAAGAAACACTTTACTACACATTATTTCATTTGGCCCACAGAGAACTCTGTGAATTATCTCTCCTACATTATAAACAAAGAAAGCAGTTTCTTTTTAAAATTTTTTTTTTAACGTTTATTTATGAGACAGAGAGAGACAGAGCATGAACGGGGGAGGGGCAGAGAGAGAGGGAGACACAGAATCGGAAGCAGGCTCCAGGCTCTGAGCCATCAGCCCAGAGCCCGACGCGGGGCTCGAACTCACGGACCGCGAGATCATGACCTGAGCTGAAGTCGGACGCTTAACCAACTGAGCCACCCAGGCGCCCCAAGAAAGCAGTTTCAAAGAAAGCATGACCAAAAAAATGTCTCCCCTTCCTTAGGCTTCTCTCCTGTATTCCAATTACCACACGGCTATCAGAGTGACCTTTCTCCTGTGGAAAATCCTTTGAGGACTCCCCATTGCCGGTATGTTCATGTCTACAATGTGGTGACTTATGAGCCCTTTATACTCCTGTGCCTACCCATGTTCAAACTCAGGGGCTGGAGATTTCTTCTGTAAGGCACCAAATAGCAAATATTTTAAATTTATATGCCAAAACTACTTAACTTTTGCTATAGCATGCAAGCAGTTATAGGTAATATTTAAACAAATGAGAATGTCTGTGTTCCACTAGGACTTTATTTTCAAAAACAGGTGGTCAGCCAGATTTGGCCTGCATGTCAGTTTGCCAACCACTAGTTATATATAGTCTTTTAGAATGTGGGAAGAAACTGTCAGAAGTCCTATTCATATATTTTTAATCCCATCTTTCTTTAATTTTAATTATATTTAACTATATTTCATATCATTTATAATTATATTCACTATGCTTTACATGTATTCCGAGCACATACTTAGTTTAATTTTTTACTGATAGGATTTGTATTTGATAAAGTTGAGAGATTAACTCTCTGCTCCACCAACCCACACCCAAGCTTCTGGTAATTCTCTAGACATACCAGACTATTTCCTGCTTCTGTGCCTTTGTTCATGCTTTCCTTTCATGTATTTAGCACTCCTTTTGCTTGTTATTCCTTCTTGCATCTCAGACCTTCCTCTCTCAGATTGCTTTCCTTGAAGTATGTCCTTTTGAAATTTTTTTAGTTAGGGTCTACTGGAAGAAAAATCTCTTTCTTTGCCTCAAAACATCTTTATAACAAAGATACTTTGGCTGGGTATAGAATTCTAGGCTGCCATTTTTCTGTCAGCACATTGAAATTGTAATTCCACTGTCTTTTGGCTTTCATTGTTGTTTTTGTCAGCTGTCAAACTGCTGCTATGCAAATAATCTGTCCTTTTTTTTCCTCTAGCTTTTTTCATTTGTTTTTGGTGTAATGCAGTTTTACTATACTCTTTCTTTATGTGCATTTCATTTTATTTGCCTGCTGAAGATTCATTGTGATTTATGAATTTGTTTTGGTGTCTTTTTTCAGTTCTAAAAAAATGTTAGTCATTACTTCAGATTTTGTCCCTGTTCCTGCCTCATTATTTTTCTCCTCTTCTCCTGGAACTCTAGTTAAACATAGTTAGCCTTCATTCTTCAGCTTATATATCCTAACCTCTCTTCTATATTTCCATATTTCTCCACTATGCTGCATTCTGAATAATTTCTTCTTCCCTATTTTCTAGTGTACTAATTTTACCCTCATCTATGTCTAGATTGATGTTGAATCCATTCATTGAGGTTATCTTTTAGCCTTTCTATTTGGAAATAACTTCAAACATTTAGAACTTATGGATAAGTTGCAAAAATAAAAACAGTACAAAGAATACTTGTATACTCTTTGCCCAGATATACCTATTACCAAAATTGCACTCCATCTGCTTTATCATTTGTGCTCTCTCCCTTTCTATGTATAACTTTATATACTTACATAAATTGTATGTAGTAATTTATATGTATATGTGTATATATATATATATATATACATATATATATTACACACACACACATATATATTTGTATATATGTAAATAACTTTTTTCTGAAGATTTTGTGGGTAAATGATGTACATCATGGTCCTTTACCCCTGAGTACTTTAATGTTTATTTCTGAAGAATAAGGTTATCTTCATGTAATTACAGTAAAGTTATCAATTTCAATAAATTTTTATGGGATGAATTTAAATCTAACAATTAGAAAGTATTGGTACAGTGCTTTTATCTAATATCCTGCCAAATTCAATTTTTCAGTTGACTCAGTAATGTCTTTTATGGCATTTTTTTCTCCTCCAGTACAGTATCTATGTTTAGTTGTCATGTCTCATAAAACTCTTTTAATCTGGAACACTTCTATAGTTTTCTTTGTTTATTTATTACCTATACATCCTGGAAGACCATAGCCTTCATACTCAACTTTTAAAATTAGAATATTCCTAACTTGGGGTCTGATGTTTCCTCATGATTAGATCCAACTTACACATTCTTGGCAGAATTCTGCATCAATGATGCTGTTTCCTTCTTAGAGTATCACATCTGGAGGTGGTGATATTAATTTTGATCAATCAATTTATCCAATTTCTCTTCTGTTTAATTACTTTTTTTTCTTCTCTTGCAACTAACAAGGAAGTTTATGGAGTAACACTTTAAGTCATACAAATTTCTTTCTCCTGGGAGGGGGAAATGGGGAATTTGTCAGTTGGTATAAAGTTTCAGTTACTTAAGATGAGTAAGTTCTAAAGATCCGCTGTACCACATTGTGCCTACAGCTAACAATATTGTATTGTAAACTTAAAATTTTGTGAAGAGGGTAAATCTCATGTTAAGTGTTTTTGCCTCAATAAAAAATATTCTATGTATATAGAAGATAACAAAATCAGGTAAAATAGGTTAACTGTACATGCAAAAACAAATAGACAAAGACAATAAACTCAAATATCCTGCTTCTCATAAAATTGACCCCCTAGATTTGTCATTCAGTGATGATTCCTGTCTGCTCTAATCTTTACTATAATTGTTGCAAAAACTATTTGTTTAAAATTAATTTCATTTTTCAATTTCAGAAGATCTATTTGATTCCTTTTCAAATTTGCTAAGGGTACATTTTGATATTTTCCTTTTCCTTTTAAATTTTATCCCATTTTTTTCTTTATTTCTTTAAATATGCTAAGAATAACTGTTTTATAATATATGTCTAATGATTTGATATCTTAAGCCTTTGAAGATCTTCTGCATTTCACTGTTTCTGCTGGTTCTTGCTTCATGGTACCTTTTTTCCAGTGATGTGAATTTGGTCTTCAGATTCACTCAAAGGCCATTTATAGTTACAGTTTCTCAGGGACTATTCCTGCTAATCTGCTCAGCAAATGACACATTTTCTTACAGTCCTCTGGGGTGGGTAGAGGATAGGATAGAGTGAGTTTACTTTTAGATCACCCTTTCCCTGAGTCTGTTGCCCTTTGGAGAAAGAGTTTAATGTAGGAATCTTTTCAATTTGTCTTCCCACCTTACAGGACCTGAGCTTTAATTTTGTTTTCTCTCGCCCTGAGAAGTCTACAAATGAAAACTCAAAGTTACCTAACAGACAGATGTCCTGGAACAAAAACAATTGCAGAGCCCTGCTCACCTCCCTAAGCTACTGCTTCACTTAGATTTTAGCCTCGTTGTTCCATAATTTCTTTTCAGCTTTTTAATGTTTTTAAGATGTTTTTGTGCATTATCCAGTATTGTTGTTTGCATTGAGAAGAGTAGTCTGAATAACCTGGGCTTCCATATTCCCGCATGCTATAATCTCTACATTTAGTGTTTTTCTCTACCTGCTCTGTCTCTCAAATACCCACTTAGCTTTCATATCTCAGTTCAAGTGTCACCTCCTCTATGAAGACTTTCCTGAACAAATCCCTCCCCCAAGGTACAATAGGTTATTCTCTTTTTCTAGTTTTCCCCAGTAAATATATTGCTTTGTTACATGGTTGGCTTGTTTTGTGTTTCTGTCTCTCTCTTCCAAAAAGACCGTAAGTTCCTGGAGAGTAGATACCATACCTTACTCATTTTTTGTATCCTTAGGACCCAGTATTATGGATGGTATGTAATAGGCCCATAACAGATGTTTGTCAGATGAAAGAATGAAAACAGATCCAACTTTCCAATGGACTGTACTCTTTGAGAGCTGATGTGTCTTATTTGCCTTTGTGTTTTCAGTGCTTAGTGCAGTTGCTGCCATGTGGTAGTAGTCTAATAACTATTTGTTCTTGATGGAACTTTTTTGTCAACATGGAATTGAGCTAGGTTATGGGACAGAGTGACTAGTGCAGTATATAGGTCAGGGGACACACCAGATTAATTCACAGAATGGGGTGTTGGTGATGGTGGTAGCAATGGTGGTAGAATTACTGTGAGTCCTGAAGGGATGCTCTCTGGTTTGCCTAGCCAAACAGAAGCAAATTTGGAATTTGGGGGATTTATCATTCACAGCTGTTCAAAGATATCGGCTAGAAAGGAGGATCCAGATAGAAGGAATAATTGAACCAGCTGCAGCATTAGAAAAGGTATATGGTAACACTCAGTGGTAAAATTGGAGGTGTTTCAGGAAAGGTCTTCTTTAGTTTGCATTCTGGTCATAAGATTTGATTGTTGTGTGGGACTGTTGTGTACTTTGAGCAATACTTACCCTGCTCTTTAGGGCAAATGAACTTCTTTTGGGTTAGCTATTACAACGAGGACTAAATCTTTTGGACAGAGGTTTTACTTCCACCAGGTAGGCTTTTAAGACTTCAGAATTTGGCTCCTTCTTGCTTTACTCACCTGACTTCCCCTTTTCAATAAGTGCCAATCAAGTTGAAGTGTCCCCAAATTCACAGTAATTGCTGCTCTTGGGTCTCCCTCCAAAACACGTCCCCCAATTTGTGCTTTTGTTGTAACGTTTCAGGTTGTAATGATTCCAGTATGCCTTTTGCTGTGTCTACTCAGGGTTCAAGGCCCAACTACAATTCCACCTCTGCTAAGATATCTTCTCTATTACTCTAGGCCATTGACCAAACTCCATAGATTATCTGAACCCTCAACATTGTGCATTTAATTATATTCAATTTTGGCATGCTCCTTAATTATTTTCTAAGGGTTACTTCTCTGTCCCAGTATTGACTGTTGGCTTCCTAAAGACTATTGTGTTCACCCTGGTGGGCCATTGATCTAGTTGTGGTACTGGTTATACACTTAAGAAATACTTGTCGACTTGCTGAGTCTAGACAGAGAGCATCCCCACACCTCATAAATCATCCTTTTCCAAATGTGATAAAATCTCAGAGAATTCTAGAAGTTGGATTAAATTAGGGTCCTTTTGTTTTGTTTTGTAATCTTTGTTTTATACACGTATGAGAGGAGATCATGTGGTTTGCCCAACTTCAGGCATTTAGAGATTTAAGTCTGGGAGTGGCCCAGCCAGAAATACAATCTAAGCATGATGGCTGCAGTTTAGGATTTATTCTTCTCATGACTCTTCTGCAAGAACACAGGAACAGCATCATTTACCCTATACTAGGTAATGTACCATGGGGATGTGGTGTTGGTTTCCTTTCCTGACTTCCAATGCCTATAGAATTTGGTTTAAATCAACACATTGGTGTAAGTTATACCAGTTGGATTTGTTTAATCCATATGTAGTTAAAACTAAAGAATCACCAAAACAAAGTATTTCATTACTTCTGTTCTGTTTATAGGTTCTTTTCAGTGTTTTATTTAGACTGTCACAGCTACTCTGTACATAGGAAAGCCTATCAGTGGATTATTGTACATCGGGTTTCTACAGGGGGGCCATGCTGTTCGGACCATTTTCCCATGGAAAGGTCTGCCAGCCCTTGCAGTGCCCTGGTGCTTTAAGTCTTCTTTTGGAGGTGGCCTTCCCTTAGGCGGTCATTCTGAAGAGCCTTTCAAGAACCTGAAATGTTGCCATTGGAGCGTTTCCCAGAAGGAAATTGAACCACAATTTTTTGAAGTGCAGAGAACTCTCTACCAGGAGTATGTCATGTGTCTAGACATATTCTGATGTGTTTTTCATTACAATAATGCAATAACATGGGCTACACCAAATGCTAGGCTAAATTCATGAAGACTGTTTTCTTGTCCATGTCTTTCACTACATTCAGTGACAAGGACACTCAGAACTATGAGCTACCTATGTGTAGCATCTGCTGTGTTTTCTTTTCCTTCTAATCTCTTTATACTGAATTTTTTCTTTCCATATTTTATTTTTGTTCCTCACTTTTCTGAGTAGAAAAATAGCTGTTTATCAATTCTACTATATTTCTCAGCTGATTAGAGAGAAAAAAAAATCCCGAGCTGACTAATAGAGAGCCAGGGAATTACAAATAAATCAGCAGTTACATAAGGGAGGGAATGAAATTTAACTAAGGAAATTGGGATCTCTGCTGCCATGAAGAAAATAAATGAGACAATGTAGAATCATTATAAGAAGACTGGGTGGTCTACAAGAAAGAGGGCAGATTGTACAAACTGACATTTGAGGAATCAGCCCAAATGTTGTTGCTTGGGACGGGTGCTGTTCATTGGTGTCATAGCAAAATGTGCTTTATTTGTGGAACAGTTGAGGAGCCCTGGCAGACAGGAGAGACTCTGAAATATAGGAGGGCTTAACCTCCTTGTCTCTGAGGTGTGCTTCCTATTTAGAATGGAAAGTTCAGAGGCCCTTACCATTAGAAGCTCCCTGGAATCCCAGCTGGACTGTCTTTGTTCCAGCAGGGATCAGAGCACACCTGCAGAGAAGAGGGCTTTCTCTTTCCAGCCGCCTGCATTCACTTCCTTGAGTGTACCGTGGTTCCAAGGATGGCCACCACCCACTACCAGCTTCATTGAGAAGCTACAGTAAGAAGTAATGGCTCTAGTAGGCAAAACTCCTGCATTAGGCTGCTCTTTGTGGTTTTGTTTTCTGGTACCATTGTCTTAACCCACTGAACTTCCTGGTTTCTGGGCTCTCTCCTGCTTTCACCTCCAGAATCCTTTGCTTTTCCTCACCTTGTCTAACTTGCTGAATTCTACTCTCTGTTTTTACTTCTGACCACAAGTAATCATGTTTGCCCATGTAATTGTTTCCTGTTTTCTAAATGTTGGGGAACTTGAAGCCTGTCTTCCAAGGCTGCAAACTGGTGGGTCGTGGGCCAAATCTGACCTGCAGCTATGTTTTGCTTGCCACATCTAGGGTTTATTTACATTGTGTGTGTGCTTTTAACTGAATCAATTGCTAATATTTTAAAAATTGGAAGATTTCACATTAAAGTCTGGATTTCTGATGTCCCGTGAAAAATTGAGATTTGGCAACCAATGCCTGGAACAGTGTTATCAGTCTCTCTTTTTAGTTCTTTGTAGTTTGCACCATGTCCTATTTTTTCTCATGGTTATTATTTTTAAAAATAAGTAGTAGAGTTAAGAGAGAAATGAAGTATTACTTTTATCCCAGTATTTGTAAATGTTTTCCTAACAAGATATCCTTCAGTCCCATTAGCTGCCTGATCCCCTTCAAAGCACTTCAGTTTATAACTAATACTTAGACCTCACTGGTATGGCTCTTACTAGGTGTTGCCCAAATTTGGATCCAGACTGTTTCTTGGTGCTCCTCTAGTTTTTATACCCACTCCACCAATGTCCTCTCCTGGCCATCTCAAACTAGCTAATGGCCATATCTTGGGATGGCAGTATTGGAAGATGGCATTTCAGATGCCAGATTGCATCTACACAGGACCATATTTGTACTTGTCTATTCTATGAAGAATTCCATTATAGAAGATGATGCTTGCAGGTGTGCCTTTGTGGTCATTTTCTTCCAGTAGTGAACACAAAAAAATCTATTCCTCACGTTTTGTTTTTTCGCTTGTTTGCTTGCTTGTTTGTTTCAGTTAATCTCTCCCAAATGGAATTATCGCTATTTTTAAAAGTACAGTTCTACTTTATATAACTCCATGTGTTATCTGGAGGCCCACTCTAGAAACAACATGCTTTTTCTCAGAAGGAGAGGGAGAATAATCTGAGGATATATGTCACAGTAAGATATTAACATATTAATTAACATAACATTAAAAGTAACATATTAAAAGGTGCTATCTCATGATAATTAACCAATGCATAGTAGTTGATAGTACAGACTCTGGAGCCAGACTCTTTGGATTCATATTCTTACTCTTTCACTGTCTAGTTGAATGTAACCACAGACAAGTTACTGAAACTTTGGACTCGTGTTTCTTCATCTATAAAATGCTGATAGTGACATTTATTACTTCATGCAGTTGGTATAAGGGTTAAAGCTGTTATTTATAAAGTGCCTGCCACTTAGTGAATACTCTGTAAATGTTGGCTATTACTGCTGTTTCAGTGTCTCCTATGTGGTAGGCTCTTGTGTTAGATACACAGATAAATAAGACATGATTCTTACCCTGAAGAAATTCATGAATTAACATATGAGAAGATAATTATAATAGTATGAGCATAACCGCAGATGCAGTCAAGTTAGAATAGTGACCAGGGTGGAAGGGGCTCTTATCTGGAGAGATAATGGAAAGCTTCAAGGAAATGTTTAACCTTTTTTGAGAGAAGACTGCTTGAGACAATAATTTGAAGGAGAGGTAAGGGGTCACCGCTAGTTCAGGTACCATTCACATTTATCTGATCCAAGAGTGTAAGACCAAGCAAGACTCTCAGGAGCAGAACAACAACTGGTGCCAGTTTGTACATTTCTCTGAGTAGAAAAGCATTGGTCTCCCAGAATAATTATCAGCTTCAGTAGAACTTGACTGCAAATGTGACAGGCCCTGAAAAGACCTTGCTGTGGCCTTTAAGCCCTAGTGTCCCCAAATCCAGTCAGGACTTCAGATATTGTTACTGTGTATATCAAAGCAACATCCATCTAGACCTGACAATGTTCTTTCCTACTGGTGACAGTGGAATCCATGTACCCTAAAACCGGAAGAGGCCTTAGATATCATCTGGTTTCCATCATCTGGTTCAATCCCTTCATTTTATAGCTGAGAACATTAAAATTCATGGGGGAAAAGTAACATTTATAAAGTTATTGACTATCCTATCTGACAGGCCTGGACCCAAAGAAATATTGAGAAGCCTTTATGATTTCATATTATTTCATAGAAGTGATATAAAACAAAGATTGCCACTAAAGGTCTACTTTAACAAAGCATACATAAGTTAGTCAAATGACTTGTATCTTCATGAACTTAAAGTCTACCAAAAAGTTAGAATCACCCTGATGGTAGTTGAGATGTAAGGACTTTCTTTGTTAGGTAGTATAGATTTATGTTTTTCATCATTAAATTTCTAGCATTTAATAAATATTTGCAGAGTTGATTTTAAAAGATTTGATTGAATTGTTTGAATATTTTAGTAAGTATGGAGAATAATGTGCCATTGATATGCTTCACTCATTCTCCAAATTATTTAATAAAATTTTGAAAGTTTTGGTTGAATACACTGTAATTCCACTGTGATTTGAGTCTGGGAAAGCTCTGGCTATAGGATCTCAGGAACACATTCCAAATTCAAATTGCACGGATATGATCATTGCTGCATGGGTAGAAAGCTGTTCATTTGCCAAACATAAAAATGCAGACCATTCCAGGCACTATGAGGTTTGGCTAAAGGTTGTCTGATTATCTGAGTTCTCAATGTTAATTGGTTAAGATGTTAGTGTTCTAGGTCATAACATTCATCTGTTGTTAAAATGAAAATATGCTCAAAATACTGAAGGCAGCATCCACAGACAAGACAGAGCTAAAAATCCAGGAATAAAATATTGTACCAAGGGAAAGCTTTTATTTATTTTTTTAATGTTTATTTTTGAGAGAGATTGAGAGAGAGAGAGAGGATGGGAATGAGAATGAGTGGGGAAAGGGCAGAGAGAAAGGGAGACACAGAATCTGAAGCAGGCTCCAGGCTCTGAGCTGTCAGCCCAGAGCCTGACACAGGGCTCAAACCCACGGAACCCTGAGATCATGATCTGAACCAAAGTCAGAGGTCAACCGACTGAGCCACCCAGGTGCCCCAGGAAAGCTTTTAGTTGAATGTAAACTCAACTTAGCATAATAAAATGAAAAGTGACAACAGTGTAATTCATCAGTAGAGAAAAAAGGAGAATAAGATTGGGTTTACTTCTAATTGTACATAAGTATTCACTAGAATGAATTAATGCTATAAGCCTTTTATTTTTAAATAATTTTTATATTATTGTTGCTAAATGTTGTTGATTTAAACTGGAAGAATTTCACAAGATTTTCAGATCCAGTAACTTTTTGGTTGAGGATATGAAAAGGGGCTAGAAAAACCAAAGGAAATTGCACAGTTCACCATTTATAACTATATTTGTTCTTTTTATAGCTGAACTTGCTAAAATTTTCCTAACTTAAATTTATCATAAAATTGATTGGCCAGAGGAAAAATATACTATATAGAAGACAAGGAACTCAGGACCCACCTGGAATACCACTTTACGTTCCAACTGTCATTGTATCACAGATGAAAGCAAAACAAAATTGTTTCCAAAAAAATGAGCTGGGGTGAGGAATGTCAAGACTGCAAAAGCTAAAAATAGTTAGGGAAAGGCTGTGAGTAAAGAAAGGTTATTGTAGCCATGTACACATATTTGAAAGTTCTAAACCCAAATAGGAGAGAGTGATACTGCATTACTTTAACTATCATGGTAAAAATTTAGAGGAGGACTTACATTAAATTTCAAGTAAAAAATAAGGAATTGACATCTACAATGACATTTGACTTTCTCTTGAGATGTGGTTTACCAGAAATCCAATTCTCAGTGGGTGGAAATTTATTTAACTTTAAGTTTCCAGGGAAGGACAATGAGAAGATTTTAAAAGTGTTTCGAGTCTTTATGGACCCAGCATTAAAATCATTACCATGTCCAGATAAAGATTTTTAGAAGTTTATATGGGGAAGAGAAGCCTGATGGTCTGGAAAGGTGTGATGGTTATAGATGAACGCTTGCCCCTTGTATGTAAAAATAAATAATCCCTTAGTGCTGACCTGGTTACAGACTCCAAGTCTGTAGTTGGAGGTCAGTGCACAGCAGGGTGGCCAGAATGTAAGGAAGAAAACTGCAGCAGGTCCATCGTGTGTGAACCTGACGGGAAAGGGTATGAGTCATTTCACAGACTTTAGAGAATGTGTAAATTATGAAAGGGTGTGTGTGTGTGTCATTTTATGGGTGTACAGATTGAGTATACTATTTTATAGAATTTATAATACTTGTGAAGTTTCACAGTGTCTTCTCTTAGGCCATTACCTAATCTTTTAAAGATTGGAGTGAGATAGGAATCTTTGCCTCTGGTCTACAACTCTGGATGTCATTCACATGTCTGGTGCATTGATGGGGATGTTTGAAAGGCGAGGCTCAGCTAGGAATGTCACCTGGAGATCCTTCCTAACCCTTGACTGTCCAGCAGAAAGGTCTCAGAGTAGTTAGATTTCCACGTATGGCAGATCAGATCTACTAGAAAGAATGTTTCAAAAGGGCCAGGTAGAAGCTTCAAGTCTTCAAAGTTTTAAGAATTTACAGAATTCTACTGTATTCTTTGGTCAAGCAAGCCACTAAAGGCAGCCCAGATTCAAAGGGAAGGAAACAAGATTTCAGTGGAATGAGCAGTGAATAACTTCTGGCTACATATAACCTACTAACCTACTTCAGGTTGCCCTCTGTCACAAAGTGTTTACAGTCCTATATTACTACTAAGTGCAAAATATAGTTTTCTCCTTCTCAGTTCTCCCAAACTCTAATCTCATTATGGCATCTTCCTAATGTGTAATACTCATCTACTATCGACTGAATGTTTGTGTCTTCCCGGAGTTCATATGTTGAAATCCTAACCCCAATGTGACGGTATTAGGAGGTGGAGCCTTTGGGAGGTAATTAGGTCATGAGGGTGGAGCCCTCATGAATGAGATCAGTGCCTTTATAAGAAGAGACACTAGAGAACGTGTGTCCTCTCTTTCTGCTCTCTGCCATGTGATGACAGAGAGAAGATGGCCATCTCTGCAAACCATGAAGTGGGTTCTCACCAGAACCAGATCTGTCAGCATCTTGATCTTGGACTTTCTACCCTCCAAAGTTGTGAGAAATAAATGTTTGCTATCTAAGCCACCCAGTCTTTGGTAATTTGTTGTAACAGCCTGAACCAAGACATCATCTAAATCAGGTCCAGATGATAATGAGTTCCCTGGGTGTGATTTCTCAGGTCTAGTATTCTCTAGCAATGTTCCTTTTGATCTGAAGGTCTGTAAATCAGAAACAAGTTTATCCATCACCCAGTTCCCGCCCCCCCCGCCATACACTTAACATACAGTGGTGAAAAGGCATAAGATGTCTACAGTATACATTTCCATTCCCAAAGGGGTAAAACAGGAGGCACATAGCTATGAAAGTTTTATAGCAATTTGGCTTTCTAACTGGGAAGACATCACTAATTCCTTGATTAGGGCTCAGTCTTTCTCCCTGGAAATGATTTTCTGTGACTCTTGATATCGTCCTCTGTGCCCCCCTCCTTTTAAATTTTCTTCACATTCTGAGTCATTCTTCCATTTCCTTTCTATGTTTGCAAAGGAATAACCTTCCTAGTCTGATTCCTGCTAGTTGACGTTTAGGAATAAAATTTCTCTTTTCCTTTTCAATTGTCTTTGTGTCTTTTAGTCAAAACTAATACAATTTCTTTTAAAAATGTGTGGGCTTCCTGTGTATCAAATTATAATCTACTTAATTCGACAAAACCCACATCTACGTTTTATTCCAAAGACATGTCCTTCTCAACCTAGAGCTGAATGACTGGGTACTGTGGAATAATAACTTTAAAATGCTTACAAGCCCATTTTTCAGTTGAAAGATCTATGAGCCACACCCTTAAGATTCTTGAAGTCTTGGTTATCTATCAGAGAAGATCTATGATTCTTAGACACTCTGCTAGGGATACCCTTAAATGTTTTTGAGTGACATCGTCTCTCTGAGATCATGCTTTACTTGTAGGGCTTTGATCTTTGATCTGTCTGTTTCTAAGTGGATACTATTTTGTTGGAAGAGAGTAGAGATGATAAACAGTTTTATTTAAACATAGAAAGTCCTAGATCTTTTTTTCCCCTCTAAATTCTGGTAAAAAACTGAACAGTGCTTTTTTTAAGTTTATCTCTCTTCTATTTTCCAAATTTCTGAAGGCCTAAACTTGTCAAGCTTTCTGCCACTATATAAGAGCTCCCCTTTTCCCAAACTCCATTAGCATTTTCCTCATTGCCCTTCAAGTCCTCACCAACAATCTCCCAACTGCTAGTGTCTACTAGTCTCCTTGAGGTTCTTCCAGCTTCTGCTCACTACCTAGTCCTAAAACCAACGTCTCATGTTTTAGATTTTTGTTACTGTAGAGCTCTACTTCCAGGTGTACAAATCTGTTCCAGTTATCTCTTGATGCATAACAAGCTATCCAAAACTTAGTGGCATAAAACAAAAAACATTTTATTATATTTCATGATTTTGTAGGTCAGGACTTTGGGCAGGGCTTGGATGGGTGATTCTGTCACTGTGGCATCAACCAAGGTCACTCAGTTGATTTGAGAGATGAGATGGTTTTAGAGATCCAAGATATGTTGCTCAAATGTCTGCTGACTTGGTAAGGATGACTGGAGGTTAGGTTCCATTGCAACTGTCAACTAGAACTGTCTTATAAGGACAGCTCAGGTCTCCCCAAAAGAGCATTCTAAGGGGACCAGATGGAAGTTGCAAGGCTTATTATGATCTAGGTTTTGAAGGCCCAAAATGTTACTTCCACTTTGTTCTATTGCTTAGGCAAGTCCCTAAAGCCAGCCCATATCAAACAAAGGGAATTAGGTTTCACGTTTCAATGGAAAGAATAACAAAGAATTTGTGGTCATCTTTAATCTACCACACTTATTATTCTAAGGTGACCTTTTTTAAAAAAAAAGGATCATCATCAATTTGTGGATTTAAATCTATTTGATGTGCTTCAGTCCACTGCAGGTATTATTTTTTAATTGATCCTCAAATTTTCTTTCCTTTGGCTAATATGAGCCTCCTCAAGTTGACTTCTGAATCCTTTAGACCTGACCCTAACAGCATTTGATCGCTTCCTTGTTATGCAGTATGGCAAAATGTTTCAGGCTTCCTTTTGCACATTTTTTCCATGATGCTAATCCACTCTAGGATTAGGACATTTATTCAAGAAGCCCCAGTATCTTTTAGTGGGAAATAGTATTTTAAGACCACCAAAAGAATTGTGAAAACAATTAAGGAAATTATTTTTGCACATGCTTTCCCCATTTCCTTTCCCCATTTCCTTCATTTAAAAAAAATAGTTGTTCTGTATCTATATTGTCAAAGTGTATAGCCATTACATACATTTTAACCTTCCCTTTTAACTCTTATTTGATCATAGTTCTAAAATTAAATATAAAGATATTTAATGATACAAATATTTCACTGTATAATTTTAATGCCACGAGAGGAGGCGAGTTCAGGAGTCTCCTTTGTTGCCATCTTGAACCAGAATTCCCAGAAGTGTTTTATTAAGTGTTTATGTTTATTAATGATTTTACTGATTGGTTTTGGAAATTTGAATAACAAATTGTTTCTGATGAATACTTAATTTGAAACAGCACAAAAAACAAGCATGGAAAAATAAAAACATTTTGTAAAGAAGCAAGATATTTAACATTTAAAAGGGAAATTCTAAAACATTAGTTTCAAAATCTGTGTGTCATAATCCCTGTGCCCTTCCCCTGAAGAATCAGAGTGAGGGGGGTAGAGTGGGTAGATCCTGTTAGACTCTTTAGGTTTAAAACACTCTTCAGGTGATTTGGATGCTTTGCCATGTTTGAAACCACAGGCCCAAAGTTCATAATATCAATCTTCAATAATTGATAACTCCCATCTCTGTATCAAGTAATATAATTAAAACCACATTTCTTTAATTCTTCATTTAAATGCTTTAAAAGCCCCATACTTTAGTGTTGGGAATTCAGTTTTTATCATAGTAAGTGAAATTTATTAAGTATGTAACTTGACTTTTCGGATGTAAAGACAATCATTTTATGTTTAAATAATTCAAACAGTGGTTTTAACCTGAGTGAAATATGAAGTGATTGATGTAAAACAAACCTCCTCTTCACCTTGCATTTCACAGGGTGTGCCGGGTACCCTTTGGATCCATCGTCCACTTCCCTGCAACCTGTAACTCAGGGGCTGGTTTCTGTACCGCTCAGTGGGCTCCTTAGTTCTCTGGCTTCCAGTTCAGTTGAAGCACTGGAAGGCCCTGGTGGGAGATCAGGCAGGTGGAAGCAGAATGAAGTCAGAATGTTTCCCTGCTGGCTTGGTCGCAGTAGATTGTGCTCATTGGACAAAGACCACAGTTCCTATACTCTCAGGGTCTTGGCCTTCCCCTACCCTCTTAGGTTCAACGGTGGACTCGGCTCTACTTATCACAGAGTACTGAAGCATTTCCTTAAACCCTGCCCTTAGTCCCTTTATTAAACTCTTTCTCAAATTGGTCAGTTTTCACTTACCATCTGTTTCTTACCTATCCTGACCGAACCACAGCTCATCATGGCACAGGAGTTCAGGCCAGGTGAATTAACTTCCTCTTAAAGGAAAGGCCTTTTGTAAATGTTGGGCCATTTCTAGTACTGTCCTGTAGCTGGGAAATGAGTTCTTCCTTCTCCTTCCACTGAAGCGAGTGCATTTACCCATCGTATTTCCTATTTGTTGTTCCCGGAACCAGCCATGCTATTCCAAGCCTGCACATCATCACATATTCCTGCTGCCCCATCATCATCAGGTAGTCTTTTATAGTAGATATTTTGAGATTAAGAATTGAGATTAAAATGTTTTTTCAAAAAGCTATTTTAAAGAATAGTTACAGAGGGCCTTGATTCATAGAATGAGAATAAAGAGGTGAATGATAAAGTTCCTTTCCTCATGAAGCTTACATGCTACTGGAGGTATATTAAAAAGGTAAACACACACAAAAAAGTGATTCAGATAGTGCTAAATTCAATGAAAAAAAGATGAAATAGGGAAATTTACAGATAGTAACTGGGGTTTAGGGGACAGTTATTTTAGATGGAGAAGCCTAACAGGTAGATATTCTGTGCTATTGTCTGAAATAAGATCAATATTCTTAACATACCTGGTACCTAAGTAGCAGACCTGATTTTTGTTTGGAAAACTAAGCTTCTGATTTGCCTTATGCCCAGAGGCTGGGCTGCTCAAACTTCTTACTGGTAGAAGTTGCAGGTTAATATTTTTGTGGGAAGCTACCTTGGATCTGGGGACTACTTGATTACCACTTCAGGTTTGCAGTTTTGAGTACTAGCAAGGAAGAAGTGACTTCGGCTTGGAAAATGTGGAGGACGAGCCAGATTTGCCATCTACTTCTACCTAAATGAATTAATTCTGATAAAGCTGCCTGCTTGTGCTTCCGAGACTCAGGACAACCATTAGAATATATGGTACTGTTTTGCTCTCTTAGAAAAAGGTGCCTCTCAAGGGTGATAAATCAGAAGATTCCAAGGCACTTCTGCACTTAGCAGAAGGAAAGCTGGCTTTCAGCTGCCACTTGCTTTCTTTGTTATGAATCTTTGTGCAGCTCAACTCTGTGTTACATCCTCAGTTAATACATGGAGCTACTTACCATATACCTGAGTATACATTAAAGATGCTTAATTTACTAGGAGAAGCAGTGTTTCTAGAGGATATTATTTTTGAAAAACTTTATTTAAGGTGCACTTTGTTTTTCTACCGTTCTTATGTATTTTTGCACTAATATTATAAATGATTTTGAATACGCTTCACACTACAGGCAAAGTAATCCTGCCTAATAGCTCTTGGACTATTTATTTCATATGGCAGCCAATCCATGTTTCTGTTATACAGTTATAAAAATTATATTAATGTAATGTTTTAAGCTTTATGAAAAGAATTATATCATGTAGTATGTTTTACACAGATGTAATTAGATCATAGATTTAATTAGAGCAAAGTCAATCTACTGTAATCAATCTAGATGTATTACAATCTAGAGCTGTGCTGTCCAATATAGTAGCCACTAGCCACCTGTGGTTATTGAGCTGTTGCTCATGCAAATTGAGCTGTGCTGTAAGAGTAAAATAAACAGGATTTTAAAGACTTTATACAAAAAAAGAATGTAAAATATCTCCTTAATAATTTTCACTTATGAAATGATAG
Source organism: Panthera pardus (assembly GCF_024362965.1). Lineage (NCBI taxonomy): Eukaryota > Metazoa > Chordata > Mammalia > Carnivora > Felidae > Panthera > Panthera pardus. The sequence goes on along the minus strand of NW_026526810.1, from coordinate 78,613,164 downwards.
TATTTTGGATATATTGTATTAAATGTGATATGTTATTAAAATGCATTTCCATGCTTTTTTTTATTATTATGGCTACTAGAAAATTACAAATGACATATATGACTCATGGTTGTAATTCATTATATATCTATTGCAGAACATTGGTCTAAAGTGTGTACCTTTTAATTATTATTTTAATAATTCTTGGATCCTCTGTGAACTGTGATGGCTCTCAATCTTTTCTCATTTGTGATTTTTTTTTTCCCTTGGCAAGATTTACTGACTTGATTTATTCAGTTACTTTGTGTTGAAACACTCTGACACCTGGCAGGTTATGGTAATAGTTCTTAATCATGGTTGCTTTATAATCTTGTATGGAGATCAAAAATGAACAAAGATTGGGGTGTCTGGGTGGCTCAGTTGGTTAAGCAGCCGACTTCAGCTCAGGTCATGATCTCACAATCTGTGGGTTTGAGCCCTGCATCGGGCTCTATGCTCACAGCTCAGAGCCTGGAGCCTGCTTCGGATTCTGTGTCTCCCTCTCTCTCTTGCCCTCCCCTGCTTGCTCTCTGTGTCTCTCTCTCTCAAAAATAATAAACATTAAAAAAAATAAAATAAATAAACAAAGATTATCTTAAACCACCCCTGCAATTTCTGATTCACAAGGTTTTCAGGTGGGTAAGAGGAGGAGTGGTCCAATTCTTTCTTTCTTTCTTTCTTCCTTCCTTCCTTCCTTCCTTCCTTCCTTCCTTCCTTCCTCCCTCCTTCCCTCCCTCCCTCCATTCCTTCCTTCCTTCCCTCCCTCCCTCACTTCTTTCTTTCTTTCTTTCTTTCTTTCTTTCTTTCTTTCTTTCTTTCTTTCTTTCAGCTTAGGTCAGTACCTTTGCATTTACTAATACCAGAGTGAAGTTTTGGATCTTTCTGTGAAGAATTTATAATTAGGTAACTGTCAGCTGTCAGATATCATAGGCAGGTAACCAATGACATCTCTATGGTGACAGACAAGCTTTGCATTTTTTAGTCTGTTGAATAATGTAGATCTTTTTAGGTGGTTCCATCTTCTCATTGGAATGTAGAGGTACACTTTTTACTGCAAAAGCAGGAGGTAAAGAAATTTAGTACTGCCTCATCCCCTCCCCAGATCCCGTAGCTTTCCTTAGGTAATACTTGATTGAGACACATGACCCAGTGTATGATGACAGTAGTTTCCTACCTATGTGTTATTAGAAAGTGGTGGCTAACGTATGAAAAATGACACGGCCACTGGGAGAAATATGTATTTGTATGGACTGCGTTAATCTTGCAAAATCTAAATGTGTTACTGTTTCTCATGAGTTCTCAGGAGACAGCATTTTTCCTGAAGGTTTTCCTTGGCTTCCTTTCAGATATTATGTTGAGGGAGGAATGGAAGTAGTGGTCATTTTTCAAAAGAGCCTAAATAGATACACAAACGTTGTAAACAATGGAAGAACTTTGCGGATGGACCTGGAAAAAAGTTTTTAATGAGTAATTTTCTGTCTAAAATATAAAAAGAGTCCTCATTCTTTGGGCAATTATAGTGAGTTCACATTAATTTTTAAATTTTTTTTTTCTTCCTAAAAATATGGCCAAACCTAACACACACACACACACACACACACACACATACACACACACATACACACACATAATACCTTGGAAATGATGTGAAATCCAACACCTACAATTCTGTGCTATTAATACAGTTTTACTCTTTTCTCTAATAAGCCTGATAAAGATAACTTGAAACCTGGCATTGAATGGGTGATGGTACGTTGAAAACCATATCTACTTTGCATGAAATTCAAGAAAGGTTTTGCTTTCTGTCACCACATATGGATATTGATAAAGCACTTTTGTTTTCTAAGAGAAAAACAAATCAAAAGCACAAAATTGCTTTTGATTTTTAATCAGTGGTAACTTCTTTACTGCCCCATTTCAAAGCTCCGCTGGTACTGATTTAATAGTTCTTGTTATGTTACATATTTTCTGTTTTTCTGGAATGATTGAACTGTTTGATAAATAATTACTTAGCAGTCATTCGTTTTTGCATTACCATCTGGGATTAGTGAGACCAGAGCCTCCTGCTTTGCCTCTTAGCAAAGTTCTAGCAATGGACCATAGTCTGCTCTTTGCTAACATTGCCACTTTAGGTCATGTTTTTCTTATTGCTCCCATCCTTCTGATTTTGTTCTGGTTTCACAGAAGTTGATTAGTATCAGTTATCCTGAGTTAGGGCACAAAATGTACACTTCAAAACATGCCTCGGTTGCCTGAATTAAGTGTCTTATTTGCATGTTTCAAGGGTCTGGACTTGACAGCCAGGCTTCATTTCCTCTAGCCTGCAGTGTACTCATCTCACGTGAATTGATTTCAAGATTGGTTTAGAGTTAATACAATCCCACCAGTGTGCATTTCTTTAGTCTCAATGCCTTTCCAAATCCTTTGACTCATTCTGACTTTTAGAAGTTATTGAAGTCTTGGAAGGAAGACTCTGGTTAAATTATTTCGTAGTTCCTGTACGAGAGATTTCTTTGTGATTAGTGCAACTCAGTAGTTGCTTAGAGGCTTTTGAACTGTAATGTCTTAAAACAAACTATAATAAGGCCAAATGTTCCGGATACCCCTGTCCTCTTTGGCTCCTATTTAAGACAGACCCAGGGAATATTCAGGGGAATAGGAACCAGGGGTGTTGCAGGGGGCAGAAGTAGTTCAACATTTGCAGCTGCCTTCAACAGGCCAATACACTTTCAGTTGTTTTCTTGTTTCTGCTGGGATGTGAGAATCCCCTATCCTGTACAGTCTGATGATAGAACTTCTAATTAGTGGGATGGGGGTAAGAGGAGTAAATGCAGATAATAATTACGAATATGTAGAGACTTTAAGAAATCAAAATAATATCTACTTCCTGGAAACTTGATCAGAGAATGCCCTGCAACAGGTTTTACTTTACAAGCTGTTTGCACTTTGATATCAATTTCAAAGTATCTCTAACAGATATTTCAGGATTTGCCATTATTATTAAAACGATTGTATGGAGGAATATCTAACAAGGTTTTCAAATCCTTTTCTGTTCCAAATGCATGCATATTGAGAGAGAGTCCAGTTCAGTTAAAAATGCCATTTTGAAGCTATTTTACCCTCCTCTTTCTCTAACTACCAGCATCCTGCAAAGCAATCACATCCCTCTTTGGAGTAAAAGGTGGATAGGGCCAGTATATGCCCTAGTGTCTATGATTGAGGAAGAACAAACCTGGTTAATGTGACTAGACAGGCAATTATGCTCTAGCCTTCCTGGTCATAGCACCAGATCTGGGAAAAACGGACAGCTTCTCTTGAGAGGTAGTATAGCATGATGAGGAGCAAGGACTCTGGAGCCAGTCTGCTTTGTTAGAGCTCTGCTACCTACTAGCTGTGACTTTTTTTGCAAATTACTCAACATTATCAAAATATTTTTGCTGCCTCTTTTGCAAAATGAGGATTATAATATACCTAACTAACAGGGTTGTTGTGGGGATTAAACAAGTTAATTTGTGTAAAGAGCTTGGAACAGGTCCTGGCACAAAATAATCCCTCGAAAAGGTAATAATTATTGTTGTTTTTAGATATTGAAATGAGAAGCATTGGTAATTAAGTATCAGCATAACCATCTTTAACATACTTCCAAGTACTAGTGGACAGTGTAATCCCTATAACTCCTCCATCATCCAGAGGGGGAAGATCATTTCACAGATCTAGAAGGGAGGAATTGTGACTCTTTGAAAACTCCGAGTGAGTCAATCACAGAGCCAGATAGAGAACCCAGGTTTCCTAATTCCCAGTCAGGTGCTGGACCATGATCAGGATGAATGATGTTGAACAATGGCTTTGCTGTTCAGAGTCTGACCTTCCAGGTCCAAATGGAGACTCCAAAACAAACAAACACGAGTTCTTGTTTTTGTTACCCTGGGGTGGAAACTGCTTGAGACTTTGGGGAATTAAACTCATTACTTTGAGTCTCTGAATGTCTTGGGGTTTCTTCAAACTGAGTTCCTGTCATTATTTTGTGGTTCTCGATGAAACCTACTCTTTTCGCTTTCCAATTCTGAAATATTAGTGAAGTTTTTCCCGGCAGTTTGTCTTTTCATTCAACTGTACGTGTTCTCACAGGCTCCCTTAAATGATGGAAAGTAATCATTAAAAAAATAATTACAATAACATTACAGAACCCATTAATTCTATGACGATTCCCAGAGATCTCTCCTTCATAACTGTAGTAATTTTAAATGCACCTATGTTACACCACGTACGTTCATGTTCCCTAGGAAGTCCCAGTATAGAGATTTGATTATTTAGTTTCTCTTCTTTAGATAACTGCATACACAGAAATGTTTGTGAATTTTAGAACCATGTAACTTCAGATTTGAAAGGGGTCTTTGGAGGTCTCACACACAAGTGGTTTTTAAGCTGTGCTCCACTGAATTCTTGGCACTTTAGAATCAGCATGTTCTGGGGCAAAGGGAGTAGGGAACAAGAGTGTCTCCCTTTTTTATTTCCCCAAACATTTAAAAATATTTTATATATTGGTCATCTCCATAATATTTACTTTAAAGAAATAAAAGTTTTTTCAGTTAGAATAATGTTTGGGAAATGTTGATCTAGACCAGTTTTCTCATTTTGCCCAGTAGACAACAAATGGTAAGTAAACACCTTAATCTTTAGATTTTGGGATTTTGCCACAAATTAAAAAACCAGAAAAATTAGAGATCATGTCTTAGTTTAAGTCAAGACAGGTTTACGAGAACATAAATATTCATTCATATTCATAATCGTAATCATTCAGTATTCATTATGCAGTTTTATGTTTTACCTTTCTTTCTTTACAAGTCTGAAGTCTTTCTAGGTTTTTAGTGCTTCATGACTGTACCCTACTTTAAGAAAGCCCAATATTGTACATAGGCACTCAAGTTTCTAAAACTAAGAACAATGATTAGTCACTTTATACAAAACCAGTGTTCCTATAAATGATGAGGCATAGGTTCCAATGGGATTTCTAAAATCTGCTTACTTGTAATCTTTAATAATCTCCTTTATGTTATCTATCAAAGCATGTATGCCTGTATTGAAATTTCTGTGAATAGGTAAGTGTATCTTTAGTTTAAACATTTATTTATTTTTGAGACAGAGAGAGACAGAGCATGAACAGGGGAGGGGCAGAGAGAGAGGCAGACACAGAATCTGAAACAGGCTCCAGGCTCTGAGCTGTCAGCACAGAGCCAGACGCGGGGCTCGAACTCACGGACTGTGAGATCATGACCTGAGCCGATGTCGGACGCTTAACCGACCAAGCCACCCAGGCGCCCCTCTTTAGTTTAAAATAATAACCTACTATTGGTTTTCCAAAAGAAACATACTTAAATTTGCATTTAAATAAGAAAGCAAACATTTTCTATTTTTGTTTTCATTTTTTTTTAAATATTGGGAAACTACAATTACAAGGTTATAAAAAAGAAAAGCCAAACACTCTATTAATTTTTTTTAATGTTTATTTTTAATTTTTACTTTTTTTTGGGGGGGGGGGGAGAGGATGAGCGGGGGAGGGGCAGAGAGAGGGCAAGACACAGAATCTGAAGTAGGTTCCAGGCTCTGAGCTGTCAGCACAGAGCCCAAAGCGGGGCTCGAACCCACAGACTGTGGGATCATGACCTGAGCCAAAGTCGGACGCTTAACCGACTGAGCCACCTAGGTGCCCTGAAAAGCCAAACACTTTGTTTAAAATATAATTAATAATAAAATGAGAAAAATTGCCTTTAACCCTTGGCTGATGTTTCTTTATATATTTTTATTCACACCTCTATCTACCAAGTGTCTGCTATGTGCTATACTTTGTTTTTAGCACTGGTGATGTAATGGAAAGCAAGGCATGGTTCCTGTCCTCAAAAAGCTTGTATTGTGGAAAAGGAGACAGGCAAATGAATAAGCAATTACGATAAAGGGTGATAAGTACTGTAGTCTGGGTGTAAGAACAGGGAATTTTCAGAACACATAGGAGGGGCAATGTGTTTTCTATGTAAGGGGTAGAAACTAGCCAGGGAAAACTTCCTGGAAACAAGACCTCAAAGGCAAGTACCAAAGGCAGTTGGGAAGGAGTTTAAGAGGATCAAAAATTCATGTTAGGTAGAACAAATGACAGTGAGGGGTGAGGGGGGCACACAGGGAATTGCAGGTAACTCTGAATGATTGGCGCTCATACTGGAATGTAGGGGGAGTGGAAAGAGGTTTATCTTGAAGTGTCTCTTACGCCATGCTAAAGAGTTAGGCCTTATCCTGGAAAATTCTTTAAGAATTTAGGCAGAAAAGATTTACTTCGATTTGTGGTTTTACAGGATCATTGGCCAGGATATGGAGAATGAATTAGGGGAAGGTACAACTGGATAGTTGCATAAGGTGAGAGGGGTGTGGAGTTGGTCTGAACCAAGGTGAAGAGTAGAGAGGGAGAGAAGTGGATGTGTTTAAGTAATATTAAGAAGGAGGAAACAACAAGACTTAAGTTGTATTTATGGTTAAAAGTGGGGAGGGTTGGAGAATGTCTGCAGTGTCCTAACTTCGTCTGTGGGTGGCTAGTTCATCAGTTTCCTGGAATAAGGAATTAGAAAGGGAGCAGGATTTGAAAGATGGAGTGATGCCATCAGCCCTGAATGTATTGGATTTGGATTTCCATTGGTTAAGCAAGTGGAGATGTCTTGTAAGAAGTGTAATATATGAGTCTGGAGTGCTGGCAAAGTATCGGATCTGGTGGTACAGAGTTGGTATTCTCTGGCATGTTAGGAGGAAATTGAATCTGTAAAGGGAAACAAAAGGGACGAGTAGCCTGGTTCTGTGGACCCATTGTTATAGAAGACAAATTCACACATGCCTTGGTTTGGAAACTTCTCAAGCCTATGGGAAAAACTTTTATAAATTTTTTTTTTTTTTAAGTTCACTGAAGAAATTAGTATGTTAATGAATCTTGTCGTGTAAATAATGCTATTAACATAACAATTAAGGGGCACCTGGGTGGCTCAATCCATTAAGCGTCCCACTTAAACTCAGATGGTTTGTGGTTTGTGAGTTGGAGCCCCGCATTGTGTGCTGTGCTGACAGCTCGGAGCCTGGAGCCTGCTTCAGATTCTGTGTCTCCCTTTCTCTCTGCCCCTCCCCCCGCTCACAATCTGTGTCTCTCTCTCTCTCTCTCAAAAATAAGCAAACATTAAAAAAAATTAAAAATAAAATAAAATAACAATTAATATGCCCCTAATTTATCTTTTTAAGAAAAATTTTAGAAATTCAATTTTCTTAAATTATATCTAAACATTATTTCTGTAAGGAGTTAGAAAATGTACCTGGAATCCAAGCTACATTGTTGTGTTCTATTTTAAAAAAGAAACTTCAAAAAAAATGAGAGTCTAAGAAATTCCTTTAAAGACATCTTTGGGAAATGGTAAAATTAAGTTTGTTTTTATTTCATTTGTAAGGTTCTCTACCTAGAAGAAATTGGAGGGCATTTTGGAAGCAAGCTTTATGATATCAAGCGTAAGAATTTTTTTCCCTCAACATAACTTAATATTTTTGCTGTTCTTGGAAATCGGAACAGACAGTTTGCTATGTCCCAAACTCAGCTTCCAGCTAGCCATGTGGCAGCTGAAACAAAAAATTTCACGTTCTGCACTCTATTTGCTCGCCAGCTTTAAAAACATATCAACAAACTGTGAGTATCAAATTCACATGTCTGTTTTTCTATGGCAAGTAAAGGTTACCCTTTAATGTATTAAGGGGGAGAGATCACGGAGGAAAAAAGTTACAAGGGAAGCACTTTCCCTAGCAGAAATTGCATAAATCACAGCTTCTCTGCTTGATGTGGTGAGAAAAATGAGGATTGATTCACTGAAGTTTTCCTGACCTCCTTACACTCATTTACCTCTAGTTAATCTAGTTTAAAGATAGAATAATATTTACAATCTGTAGATTTAATTTGGATTAGGAAGGCTTTCCTCGTTTTGGTGGGGGTATTATTGAGAGAATTGAGATTCTTAGTCACATAAGCAAAAATGTATCCAAGTTGTCACCTGCTAAATTCTGCATGATGTTAAAAAGCCCACAAAACTGATGTTCAGTGTGTTGTCTTAATTTTTATTTCGTTGTATATTTAAACCCACTGCTGGACTTGACTGTCATGGGTTCTGCTAAAGTTTTATTACTGAATTTGAAACTGGAAGCACTTTTCTCTTTTATATATTTAGTTAAATTTCAGAAAATTCTGTAACTAGCAATTGCTGCTCCCACTTGACCGAAATAGATCAGATCTGTGTGGTGGTGATAACTCAAGTCCTAACACTCACAAAGTGATTATTTTAGCATTTTATTTTATCTTATTTTATTTTTTAAAAAATTTTTTACTGTTTATTTTTGAGAGAGAGACACACAGAATGTGAACAGGGAGCGGCAGAGAGAGAGACACAGACTCCAAAGCGGGTTCCAGGCTCTGAGCTGTCAGCACAGAGCCCAACACGGAGTTCGAAACCCCCGGACCGAACCGTGAAATCATGACCTGAGCCTGATGTTGGACGCTTAACCGACTGGGCCACCCGGGCACCCCTATTTTACTATTTTAGACACATGGATTGGTTTCTTAGGAATAGCTAGCTATAGACCTGGACTGACCATATTTTCAATTTGCAAATATTAAAATAATGAATAAATTTTGAACCCCTTCTTGGCCAGAGATACTGAGTTACTGAAAAGTTTAAAGCAAAGGCCCTTCCTTCAGGAATTTACAAACTAATTAATAAGCAAAAATAAATATGTTAAGATCCATGAACTAAAATTTCCCCACAAAGGCAGTGTTTCCAAGAGCTGCTTTTTAAGCCTTTTGCTCTTTTTTTTTTTTTTTCATTCTCTATCCTTTTCCTCCCTCAGACCTGTAAATATAAGAAAGAGTACATTTCCATCTCTGAACTTCTGCATAATCTAACCCATGTTTATATCCATCTAAGTTCTGGACTTTTCCCTTTGAATGTCCCACACAACCTTGAACTCAAAATATTAGAATGAATTTATCTTTCCCAGCTCTACTTTCACTTCCTGATCCATTGTCTATTTACCTAGTTGCTTAAGCCTTAAATATGGGAATCTACTTGACTCTCTGCATATATTCAATTAGTCAGTGAGTACTTCGAATTCTATTTCCTCTGTCTCTATCACTTTCCTTCTGGTCTGTCCACTTCCCCCAGTCTCTATATCTACCTTCTGAGCCTAAGTTGTTATCCCCCTTCCTTTGGGTTACTTTGCTCACCTTTTAATTGGTCTTCCTATCTCTGGCCATCTTTCAATTCATTCTGCACAGTCAAAAGTAAATTTAATCATGTCATTCAATTGCTGTTCAAGTGCCTTTAATAAGTCTCAAGATATAATTTAAGCTTCTTACCCAGCATAAAAGGTCCTTCTCACCAGCTTCACCGGCCCCCACCATGCCAGGCATATACAATTACTCATAGTTCTTTGACCTCATCATGTAACAAACTATTGTACATCCACCAAAATCCACCTCAAGCACTAGTTCCTCCAAGAGGTTTTGTTGAACTTTGCTCCTTGTCTGATTTGCGTGGCCTTTGCTGGGGTTTCAAAAACCTATCAGACTTTACTGTAATCTTTAAGTTACCTATCTATCTTTATAAAGACACCTTAGATTAGATAGATTAGATCATTGAGGGCTGGGACCTAGCCTTTAGTGTTTGTATATTACAGTGTCTAGAATAGTACCTGACACAAGGAAGAGGCCCAATAAGTCTTTCTCAGATAGGCACTGGATCTATACACTGGAATACTACTCAGCCAAAAAAAAAACCAAACATACTAATGATACATTCAACAACGTGAATAAATCTCCAAATAATTATGCGAGTAAAAGAAACCAGACCAAAAAAAAAAAAGCACATACTAAATGACTCCACTTATGTAAACTTCTAAAAAATGCAAATTGATCTATCATGACAGAAAGCAGATTAGTGATTGCCTAGGGAAAGGCAGAAATGGGAGAGAAGGATAACTAGGGGGGACGAAGACACTTCTGGGGTTGATGACTATGTTCATTAGTACCTTGAATTGTGCTGATGGTTTCACTGGTGTATACAAATGTCAAAAGTTATCAAGTTGTACATTTTTAAATATACAGTTTATTGCATGTCCATTATACCTTAGTTAAAAATAGTGCCAATAAGGAGGAATGAATGCATCACTGAATGCCTTTAAACTATACTGGGACATGCTGTTGGAGACTCAGGCAAAGAGGCAAGATCATATCTACTAATAACCATGTGCTTTGATGGTGGCATTTCACAGGGTTCTTGGGCTGATGGTTCCCATCCCCTACCTTACCATCACTGTACCTCCCTGATGACTACTTAGCAACTATCCCCTGCTTCTAAGGCAGTGTCAGATTCAACTGTTTGGGGTATTGGAAATAACTAAAACTTTGGATCATGGGATTATGGATTATATTCTAGAAGAAGCAAGGAGGGGCTTAAGGAAGGGCATACCCCTTGTCCCCGTGGTGGTGGAAGAGGTAAGGGAGGTGTATGAATGACATTAATGCTAGGAGACCCAGACCACTTTGGGGGCACAGGACCCCTGGCATCTGTGAATCTTGAGACAGGGGAATCTTTGTATTAAGGAAAATGGGAAGGCAGATATTCTACTAGTCTCTAAGAAAAGTTCCCCAAACAATTAAATCAAGTTCACGCTATAGTCTGTAAGACCAGAATTAAATGCAATGCAATTTTAGGGCCAAGGAAACTATTCTATACCCTCCCCTCCTGCAACATTCTTCTCACTTTCTGAATATTCTCTAAAATCTTCTCTGAGGACATTCTTTTATTTCATAATAGGAAATAAGACTAGTAAAATTCTCAAAAGAGTGAATACATTTGTAATAATTAAGTTCAGTTAAAGGATAAATGACATTACATGTTGCTGTTTTCATGTGGAGATGTTAAAAATTAAGAAGACACATAATATCGGTTTGAGAAAGGAGAGTTCTCTCACATACACTGAATGCTGTGAAGACACTTTTCAGATATTATAATTTCGCCAGTTTTATTATTATTTATTTTTTTGTACTGAAAGATAGAGGGTGGATACCCTATGTCATGTCAGAAATCTTGAGTTCAGTGGATGGGCCTAATATACTTAGATAACAAAAGACAGGGAATGGTTATTGTGGTATGCTTAGCTATCACAGACCACAGAGCATGACAGCCAAAAAAAGCAATCTCAGACTTCAGTTAGGTAGCCATATTTCTTGATTTTTCTCCATGTAATGTAGTGAACACTGAACTGACAACTCTAGAAAAGCACAAAAAGTAATTGATTATAAGACCATTCCATACTCACAAGGAGCTTTAAGCTTAAAGACAAGGAGATATATGCAAATGAAATAAGAAGAGAATAGATGCAAAAGAATCATAGGAAAAATATAAACATCTGCAAAATGTAGAAACATCTTCCTAAGTGATTTCTCCTGTCAGTGTGCAAACAGGATTGTTGAAGTGATTTGGTTGAGCAGAGCCATATGGGGTTAGTTTGGGAGATGATTCCTGGCAGCATTCTGAAGGAGGAGGGACAAGATTTGACATATATGATCTGTGAAGACTTTTGGGCTGGGGGAATGTAGTTAGGAGCAAGAGACTCTAAAATTCTCTTGAAATGTGAAATATGACAAGAATCAGATACTGCTGAAATGTAAGCTAGAAATGTGTCAGGAGGATAGGATCAGAACACAAGCAAGAAAAAAAAAAAGGGAAAGAAATCATCAAAATCACCACTGGAGTCTGGTGAAAAAAAATTATTAATAGGCCAAAGAAAAAGATGAATACAAGCATGAAAAAAGGGAGGAAAAAAAAAAGAGATGGAACTCTAGTCTTAGTTAATAAGTTATTAAGCAATGGCTGCTTTCATAAGGAAGCAATGCTGGTGATTTTAGGCTTTCCTTATGTAGAGGATTCAGGTAAAACTCAGAATCAAGTTAACTGATCATTAGTAGAAGATCATGGTGATGGTTCATTGTAAGAATAACCAGAATTCTGAAATCCTGTCAAAAAAGGGGACCAAGAAGGGAATGTGTGCCAGGCTGATGAGCAAAATGACTCATCTGTTAGTAAAATACTTGAAAATTTTTAATTAATTTTGTTTCACCAAGAACTCTGAAGCAAAGTTCCCCACAGCCCCCCATTCAACACTCAGCTCCCTGCCCGATTTCATCCTCTTCCCAACCCACTGCCTTCCCTTCTGCTTTGAGATTGTCTTTGGCTTCCAATCTGTTATGATGCATGTACCAGGGCACATTGTAAAATAATTTGATGTTCATTTATGGAGAGAGAAAACATTTTCTAAATCTTCTTTCCAGGCCACCTGTAAACCAGTGACAGGGCTAGCTAAGTAAACAGGAAAGCCAGCATCCTCTGCTTCAGAAACCAAACACTCACACAAGGACTGATTCTCTGGTAGGTGGGTCAGTCATGTCTGAACATCTGCTTTTCTTAGCCTTTTCTCTCCTTTCCCCTCCCTTGATGTGTAAAGTCCTTTCTTTATTCATGTGAGAAAATGTCCCCTTTATTAATAACGGAATTGCAGCAGATTTGGATGACTTGAGCTTTAAAATTTTGTAAAGTATGGGGAAGGGGTAGAAATAGAAACCAACTAGTTTCATTGATTAAAGGTCATGCCAAAGAATAAAGAGATCGATATTTTGGAAACTTTTTTAAACTAAGAAAATATTTTTTTTAATTTTTTTAATGTTTATTTTTGAGAGAGAGAGGGGGGGGGGAGGGGCAGAGAGAGAAGGAGACACAGAATCTGAAGCAGACTCCAGGCTCTGAGCTGTCAGCACAGAGCCCAATGCAGGGCTCAAACCCAAGAACCGTGAGATCATGACCTGAGCCGAAGTCGGACACTTAACCGACTGAGCCACCCAGGTGCCCCAAGAAAATATTTTTTAAAAGAAAAAACTATAAGAAAATATTTCATCTTGTTGGTAACTGTTGGATATGTATGATAAAGGAGTTAACAGAGCAGGTGTATTTTAAAACTACCTGCAGCAATCAGAAAGGAAGGTGGAAATCCACAAATTGCATGGGAAGAGTTGACTTGAATCTCTGCCTTTCACTCCCTATTCCTGATCTGCAGTTACTTTTTGATTATAGCACAGCCTTGGCAGAAGAATCCAACTTGCTAAAAGTGTTCAAAAAAAAAAATCTCTGGCATTTCCTGTTGGTTGGAAGCTGTTTGGCTTTCTGCATTACTATTTAGTGTTATCATTGGCCAAGTACCTTTGCTGGGTAGGAAAATACTGGTGCAAATTTTACTGGCGAGGTGGGAGTAAAAGCCATAAAAATTCTCAATTTCCCTTTTAAAAACTTAACTCATTTGTCCAAGAGGAATGAATACAGAAGGACAAGAGATTTTAAACTTCCCGTACATCTGGGTACAGCAGTGTATTTTGACTCCAAGCACAATAAAACAACCTTACTTGCTGGTGGTATATGACATAATGACCCAAATATGTTTTTAAAAAATCATTTATTGCTGTACATAAACAGCGAAGTTAGCGCAAGGGATGATAAAATAACACGGGTAATTCTTCCTTTAGCTGGGAACCATTGGCGGCCCATTAGGATTCCAGATGTAGCTGTGTGTGCTTTTCCATTTGTTTTCCAATGTCTAGTGCTTATGCCCTTGGTACCTTGACGGTGCTTGTCAGGCATGTTGGCTTTTCAGCTTGAGGTCTTCCTTGGAGAAACACAGTGATCGGGCTCTGGGCTATAAAGCACACTATTGTCTTGGGCCCAGTTTGTTGAGAATATAAGACCCAGGGCAGCCTCCTGCCAAAGGTCAAATACCAGCTTGACCGAAGTTCCTCAAGTCAACACTGGACCTCCCCAGACAAGAGACACTTCAACTCTTCCTGAAGAAAAAGTGTTTTTATATTTTTATCACTCTATAATAATGGTGATTGTTATAGTACAAATAAGCTGAAATACATTTTGATAACGTATTTATTAGAGTTACTCTCATGAAAAATAGCTCACATAGCCAGAAGCTAATAGAAGAATTAAATATATTTTTTCCAACGTTTTGGGCATTTAAAAAAGAAGCAATCTCTCTGTCCAAAAAACAGCCTAATAAGCAGTAGTGGAGGGTAGAGTTGTAAAACTGTATAGATAGAATCATTGTATTTTAGACAGAAAAAGAAAGCAGCTAAAAATAGAACCATAGCTAATTTAGCGAACTCCCTGACTGCCAAAAATGCATGTCTGAAATCAGGTGGGTGTTTCTTTATGAGTCACTTAACCAAATGTAAAATTTATAGCCCAGTCTTATACAGACTCTAGCAAAGATTCAGAGCATCAGTTTATTACAGGGCTACTATTAAGGATGCTTAAAATTCCCCAGCTTTACACTCCTCACCCCAGGGGTCTAGCCTTAGCTAGTTATGATTGGGTCTGGCCCAAATGCTCCTATTAGACAGGGATTTAAGTATTCAACAATACAGTTAGACCCTTTCTGTTGAGCTGAATGCTCTTCCTCCTGGGGAGCTCAGCTCACCCCTCCTGTGTCCAACAACAGCAACTTCCCTTTGCTTCTTACCACTTTTCACCTGTGCCCTGGCTTAGCCAATCGAGGGAAATAATGCTTAAAGAAAACAAAATAAATAGCAGATGGCTGAGTGTACTCTGGGATGAATAAATTACAGCTGCAAAGGGGAAAAGTGAGTTGGTGGATGCACACTGCTGTATTTGTCGCTGACATACAGGATGCTCAGCACGCTGACCTCAACATGTACCAGGCCCACCACCATTAATCACTCCACATAATCTAAGCCAGAAATTTAAGGAGCCCAAGGGATTGGTGACTCCTTGGAGTGGAAGCCGAGAAAGCTAACGAGAGACAAAATACAAAGTGTAAAAGTGGCTCCAGATAAGATGGCAGTGGTTTCTCAGTGCCCAAGAAACTCAAGCGATTTTGGATAGACTTTATTTCATGTGGGTTCAGATGTAGTGCAAGTGCAATCATCTGAAGAGCTACATGCATTATGGTAGGTTCATGCTCTTTAATAAGTAAGATAATTATCCTCCCTGCCTCCCCATGATATCACAGTGCTATTCGGGAAGCTTTTCTAAATGGAACATGGGGTTCAGCCTTTTACAAATCAAACGGTTTATCAAATTCATCATCAAAATAAACCATGAAGTACCTGTAACACCAAGCTTCTTTGACAAATTTGGGATTTAAATGTAATTTTTATTAATCAAGAAAAAGTTTTTTCATTTGAAAAGTTTGACACTCTCCCAATCTTTATCTATCCATCCATGGTACCTTCTACTCAGTCAGGCTACATCTTTTACAGGTATATTTCTAGACTGAGAGAGTAAAAATATATCTATATCCAACAATATCCTCTGAATAGTTTCATCAAGAAAGAGTACAAAAATACAAGGGGGTTAGAAAACAAAAGGAGATAATAAATGTAGTTTCTTATAGATCCACTGACTAATTTTCTATTTGGTGTACCCAGTTTCTTTTAGGTCCTGGTGTGTTGAATGTCAAGTGGATAGACTTCATTTCAGTTATTACACATCCGTTCTTTCTCCTTGTTGCTTAGTTGAGTTTTCCTCACAGCATCTTTTATGTGTTTCCTCAGAAAATACATTAAGATGAACACTTTAGGGTACAAGTAACCTAAATTTCCATCAATGGATGAATGGACAAAAAAAATGTAGTATATACATACAATGGTATATTATTCAGCCTTTAAAAAGGAAGAAAACCCTGTCACATGCTACAGCATAGATGAATCTTGAGGTTGTTTTGCTAAGTAAAATAGCCAGTCACAAAAAGACAAATACTGTATGATTCCACTTACATAAGATATTCACAGTAGTCTAATTCACAGAAACAGAAAGTACGAGTTGCCAATGGCTGAATGAAGGGTTCAAAGGCCATTGTGTAATGGCCATAGAGCACCAGTTTTATAAGATGGAAAATTTCTGGAGATCCATGGCACAACAATGTGAATATACTTAACATTGTTGAACTGATTACTTAAAAATGGTTGATATGAGCGTCTGGGTGGCTCAGTTGGTTGGGCATCCGACTTTGGCTCAGGTCATGATCTCATGGTTTGTGGGTTCCAGCCCCACATCAGGCTCTGTGCTGACAGCTCAGAGCCTGGAGCCTGCTTCGGATTCTGTGTCTCCCCCTCTCTCTGCCCCTCCCCTGCTCATGCTCTGTCTCTCTCTGTCTCTCAATAATAAATAAACTTTAAAAAAATGGTTAAGATGGGGGGCACCTGGGTCGCTCAATTGGTTAAGCACCCGACCGTTGGTTTAGGCTCAGGTCATCTCGTGGTTCATGGGATTGGGCCCTGCATCAGGCTCTGTGCTGACAGTGCAGAGCCTATTTGGGATTCCCTCTCTCCCTTTCTCTCTACAACCCCCCTGCTCTCTCTCTCTCTCCCAAAATAAATAAATAAACTTAAAAAAATGGTTGAGATGGTAATCTCACCTTGTGTAATTTTTTAAAAAAAGACAAAGACATTGGTTATATTCTCCTTTACCCTTTTACTCTTGATTAGAACATTCCACTGGTTGGTGTATGCTGGAATTTGGTAACTATTTAAGTTCTCCCAATAGGCAGTATGTAGACTGATTTTTTAAAGTAAACATTATGAAAAATTCTAAGTACTCACTGAATAAAAAAGTATAATAAACCACGTATATCCATTACCAGTTACAGTTTTATAACAGTTACGATTACAATGAAATGACAAATACAGTTATAAATTTGCCAATTTTGTTTCACCTATTTCTCCACCTTTTGGGGGGTGTATTTTAAAACAATGAACAGATTCATTTTTAATTATAGACTTAGCACTTGTTTCAGAAACTCAGAATGCATTGTTTAAAGATCTTGTCACATAAAAATAATATTTGTGATTGACATGCAATGTTTTCTATAGTACCTTAATATCTTCAAATATAAAATTCAAATATATATACAGGGAAGATTATTGGTGGGGGGCACCTGGGTGGCTCAGTCAGTTAAGTGTCTGACTTTGGCTCAGGTCGTGATCTCATGGCTTGTGAGTTTGAGCCCCGCATTGGGCTCTGTGTTGACAACTCAGAGCCTGAGCCTGCTTCTGATTCTGTCTCCCTATCTCTCTGCTCCTCTCCTGTTCACGCTCTGTCTCTCCCTCTCTCTCAAAAATAAATAAACATTTTTTTAAAAAAAGGAAAGATTATGGGGAATGTCTGATTAGAGGATTAGGAATGTTGAATGGGAATGATTAAAGCCTTATGACTGATTTGGTAATACTTAGGAAGTGCTAAACAGTAAAGAAATAAAATGTTTAATTTTAGGGATTGGGAACTCTTTAAAGAGAACATCTTTATCTCTTCTGGATACAATGTGAGATTAAAACTTTTGAAAAATGTGGTTGTTTTACTGCTAACGCCTGGAGAAGAAGAAAGGGCTAGTCTAGGCTTATCTACAGACCTTGTGGCCTTGGATGAGTTGCTTAATCTTTCAAGGACTTAATCCCCTTATATATGAAATAATGGCTTTGGAAAGGATAGTTGCTAAGGTCCTTTCCAATTCAAGAATTCTATGATTTGAGAGTTGGAGTGAATATATTACTACAAACGATTTCCGTAGATTGAATTCATGGCTGAATTAACTATAGTAAAGGCCCTACCTTTTGATATGGTTGCCATTATTCACAGATTATGAAAGTTGAGATATCCTCTCACATTTTAGCAAACATCATGTGAAGAAGTACTTCTGATACAAAACAATGTGTAATTTTGTATGGAACGGTTGCCAAGATGTCTTTGTAAGGTCTTCTATTAAAGTTTTATGGAAATTGACATGATATACAGTATTTTATATTTAATATTCATTTTTGTGTTCTAAATTTTAAAACAAAATGAAAAAATATGTATAATGAAATAATTTGAACTAAAGAGTTGATTGGTTACTTTGAACCAAGTCCTTTTAAAAAAAGGAATTTCATCATTACAAAATTTAGGAGGAAAAGGAAAAATGTGTGGGAAATATGCTTCTAAATGGTTGGCTGCAAGGGTGTAAAACTATGATTGTATGAAACTGTTCATCTTAAGTACAAATGTTCTTCAGAGTGGTCTGTGTATTCCATCTATCTGATCTCACCTTGTCACCTTGTCTCTATATAAAGTGTCATTCCTTTAATATGCATGTGCAAAAAGGTTTGCTACCTTGGAAGGCTCTGGGTGGTTGGAACATGGCTCTGCATTAGAGTTTTGATAACACAGAAGAAGGTGAAGGAGGAGCAAAGAATGCCAATCTTTCAAAAATCTATTTCCTTTCAACAGCATCCTGCTCATCCTTAGGGTAAAGATAAATGGTTGAGGAAAGAAAGGAAGTAGCAAAGTACTATTTGGGGTGGATTATGACAAACAA